>NC_047038.1:116321235-116946235 GCF_011762595.2 Tursiops truncatus
GCAGACAAAATCCATCCATTGTGGGAGGTTGTCTCAGATGTCCTGAGTTACGCACTGATAGCACCATCTCCAGTTTGATTGATTCTTCCCAGTGCTGTCTTGCTTTTGGTAAGCATTCCAAAAGTGGGCTAGGGACAGGGCTGTTGAGCAGACCTGCATTTTACCACATGTTGACACCCTGAGCGTGGATCTCAGCAGGGAGGTGGCAGCTGATGGCAAGAAACATAACTGGCAGGTCAGCCCTTTTTCAGTGTTGGAACAGCACATGGGGTGAAGAGGCGGGGGAAGGTCCATCATTCGGAGATTAAGATAGCAGGGAACAGCTGAAAATGTCCTTTGGCCGACATAAGAATTGGCTCTGAAAATTCAGAGAGTCAGGGTTCCATAAGTCAAATATTTCAGAAATGAAATTCAGTGGTTCAGAATAAAAAAAAAAAAAGTGTAACTATCAGAACATCACTGGAGCTACCTGAGGTAAGGTGGTGTACTGGAAACACCACTAGCCAGAAACAAAAAGTGACGCCTTAGGTGTGATTTGGCCTCCAGTTAGCTGTGTGACCTTGGGCAAGTCACTCACCCTCTCTGTACTTTCATTTCGTCAGTTATCGAATGAGACACTTGTACCAGCAGTTGATTTCTAAGATCCTTTCCAGTTCCATAATTACACTCCCTCTCCTGGTGTCCTTCCAAGTCTCACCAGGAAAGGTCACTTAAGACCTTGCATCCTCACTTAAAGTCCTTCCTGATACCCCTCTCCTTCCAGCACCACGAAGCCACCCTAGCAAGGAGCTGTGTCCTCGGCTCTCTCCCCACTGCTGTGTCCTCTGAGACCCTAGAGGGTCGCTATGAGACTGCAGCATGTGCCCAGTCTCTTATCTTACAGATCAGATTTTATGTACATCTTCAACTAAAATGAATGGGAAAGAAGACAAGAGGGTGTAGCTGGCTGGAGGAACAGCACAACTCTAGCCCGGAATCCTCCTAGGATTCCCATGTGCAGTGGACCCTGTTCTCAGACTATCACAGCCTCCTACTCCCAGAAGGCTCTTAAGCAGTACTTACCTGGGCTGCCTAGATGCTGGCTATGCCCAGACTCAGACCTATTCATTTTCTTTGTTCTTAAAAACAGTATGAATAACAGTTACCATTCATTGAGTGCAAACTTTGTGCTCAGCACCATATATGTACTCTACATAGAGTGTCTTATTTGACCATATTAATAACCTCATGAGATTGTCATCCACATTTTATAGATAAGGAAATAGATTCCAGACGTAAAATAACATGTCCTAGATCAGTTGTTTTTCAAACTGTGGGTCATTGAATGAATCTAGCGAGTCCTGACCAGTATTTTTCAAATGACACAAAATAAAATACATTTGAAATCCAAATACACACACACACACACACACACACACACACACAGACACACACACACATACAGCCTTTAATGTTGATTTTAACAATAATGGTTATTATTGATGCCATCAAGGAAGAAATGTGTCATGTAAACCAAAAGATTATGCAGAGCAACTCTCTTTTTTTCTGTTTTAATATTGAACCTAGACACTTGGCAAGCAATACTTAGAAAAAAACATTGTATTTCTTCAGTAGATAGTGGTGTATAGGTGCTTATGTGTCTGTGTTTATGTAGTCATGTGGTTGTGAATACACAGTTTGATATTTAGTCCCAAATCTACACGTAGGGGTTTTTTTTGCATGTTTGTATTGCTTTTTTATTTTTTTTTTTACAGTAAATACCACATTTGTTGTCTCATTTTCTCTTCTCAGGGAATTAGTATTTTTTTTAAAAAAGACATCATTTGGAATAGACATTATCTCCATTTTACAGATGAGGGTATTGAGGCACAAGTACCACATTCAGAGTTGTTGCTCTGAAATTCAGGAAGAAAACCCCTCTCACTGGACTCCATTTCCAGGGTAGCCTACATTGTGTGTGAATCCATTCATGTATCTGTCCCGTCGTTTTAAAGGAAATCAGTAATCATCTAAGAATAGCTCCAGTTCATCTAAATATTTTAGAACTTAGCTCTGTTTTACACGTCACTAAAATATTTAGGTTCCAGATACTTTATTAAGGATTTAGTTGAACTGTTTAACAAGTTGAATACTAAAAAGCGAATTTCTCTCTTTCTTAACGACTCTGAAATTATGATGCAGAAACATGTTGTGTAAAGAACATTTACTAATTCATGTCCATCCATCATTAAAGCAGCAGGAATAAGAAATCTTAATGTCATCTTTCAAGGATTTGAGGCTTGCTCTCTTCTGGCAGAAAGAAATACCTTGAATTCATTGATTGATCATTCTTCCTAAGATCTCAAAGCATACTTCACCCAAAATATCTTGTTCTGTCTTCCTAACATTCCTGCACAGTAGAAACAAACAGTAACATCTATCCCAAAAGGAAAAACTGAAGCAGAGGGGCTGAATCAAGTTCTTGCCCCAGCCCAATGGTCTTTCAAGTATTCCACCACGAGTTTAAACTGGTTCCCTATAAAGAAATGCCAGAAAAGCTCACTTGTTCCAAGTTAATAGTACAGAGTCAGAAATTGAATCAAAGCATGCCCATATGAGAATGATTTTTAAATCAAGGGCATCAGGACTGGGCTTCTTGGTAAACGAATCATCTAGAACCAGCTCAAGATTCTGGCTATACATGGCAGATTGAGCCCACAGGTTTATCTCTGCTACCCCACAAAGCCCCACCAAAGGGTTCATGAAAGGTATAAACCTACATGGACACTAAGAATAGAGAAGAGATTACAGCAGACAATATGTCAACAAATTTTGGAAGACAAATGAGTGGAAGTTCATTTAGTGAAGTGGGGAAAGCCGAAATCTGAGTGCCTTCTTAGTTTGGAGCCAATGAGAAGCTAGCAGTTTTGCAGCTAGCTCAGAGTATAGGGCACCAGATACGTAGGAAGGCTGTAGCATGCGGTGGTGCTCAAAAGATCAGGTGAAAGACTGTGTAAAGAGCGTTTAGCTCCCCCATCCTGAGCCACCTGTAGTTGCCTCAGGCCCTTACTGAGGTGAGGTCCCTTCCCTAGTTCGCACGCCAACGTAGGCATGCACGCTTAATCATAATGTCTCATTGCAAATATGAATGGAGGGCAAAGACGTCTAGAGAACTGCAAGAAGCCACAAAATCTAAGAGAAAGAAAGAACATAACAGATAAAAGTAAACTCCAAGGAAACAAGATAATTCAGATCACAGAATTCTATAAACTACCATTTGTATTCTGATGGAAACATGTCATAATATTGCATCCATGGAAAAGAAACAGATGATAGCAATTTTCTGAGAATGAGAAAGAGCTCTTGGAAATTAAAAAATAGAGCACAGGGCTTCCCTGGTGGCGCAGTGGTTGAGAGTCCGCCTGCCGATGCGGGGACACGGGTTCGTGCCCTGGTTCGGGAAGATCCCACATGCCGCGGAGCGGCTGGGCCCGTGAGCTATGGCTGCTGAGCCTGCGTGTCCGGAGCCTGTGCTCTGCAGCAGGAGAGGCCACAGCAGTGAGAGGCCCGTGTACCGCAAAAAAAAAAATAAAATAAATAAAAGTAAATAAAAAAATAAAAAATAGAGCACAGTGAAAATCCCCATATTGAAAGATACAGTAGCATTTGTTGTTAAACTATGTTCTTGCTGTGAAATAAAAAATGGCAAAAAATTAATTTGATTTAAAAATTAAGTTTAAAAATAAGGAAAAAGAGTCAATTTACATGCCACTGAAGAATTAATCTACTTATTTAACACACACTTTGCATTAACATCCCTCCCCCAAAATGTCTTTTTACTATGGTGAAGAACTACGGCCTCGCATGGCATACTTGGCTTCAGAAAATGTTTGGTACCAAACTCGTAAGGGCATTTCCTTTTTGCATGCTACATTTGTGTTATATTTTCAGTATATCAGTTCATAGGTTTATTTGATAAATTAGTGACTTAGTTTTTATAGTGAAGTCATTCTCCAGTGTTCAAGCTAACAAACTTGGGGTTATCTCTATTCTTTTCACTCTATTGCCTTTCATAGTCAAATAATCACCAACCCATGTTCATTCTGCCTTTTAAATCTTTCTCCATGTGCCATTTCCCTCTGCATGGCTATAATACAAGACCTTAGCACCTCTGACCTTGGTTTTTTGTTGTTGTTGTTGTTGTTTTGGCTGTGTTGGGTCTTCGTTTCTGTGCGAGGGCTTTCTCTAGTTGCGGCGAGCGGAGGCCACTCTTCATCGCGGCGCGCGGGCCTCTCACTGTCGCGGCCTCTCTTGTTGCGGAGCGCAGGCTCAGTAATTGTGGCTCACGGGCCCAGTTGCTCCGCGGCACATGGGATCTTCCCAGACCAGGGCTCGAACCCGTGTCCCCTGCACTGGCAGGCAGATTCTCAACCACTGCGCCACCAGGGAAGCCCTGACCTTGGTTTTCGCCATGGCCGCCATTTCACTCTCCCTGTTTCTAGTCTTACCGTCCTCCAGTCTGTCCTCATCCTGCTGCCTAGATAATCATCTGTGGAAGTCCTGTTGCTGTTTTGCTCAAAGCATTTTTATCCCCTATGGGTTAAAATCTCAAGCTGGCTAATCTAAACAAATCATTAAGCGTTTGGCCTCTGCATCTCTCTCCATGATTTTTCGCCACGCCCAGCTGGCAAGCTTTGTAGGGAAGCATTTCTAAACCACTAGTGGTTCCAGACACAGCCCCCAACTCTTCTCCCTTCTTCTGCCAAGTCTTTCACATCCTTCAGGCACATCTCCTCTGTGGTATTCTCTGAGATGCCTTCTCTGCTACTCTGAGCAGAACTGGTGATCCTTCTAGAATTATCTCCTTTCAAACAGTTCTCTCTCTTATTATTTCCTGAGAAAGCATCTGTCGCCCCACTAAACTTGTAGGTCCTTAAAGGGTTTGGACTGTGGCTTTTCACTTTCATGTTCTGAAGCACAGCACAGGTTATGGCTACAGTTAGACTCAGTAACATTAGTAGAATAAATGAATGAATTGGCTGAATTTTAAAGGAAACCAACAACAGCAGTAGTGCGAAGTAGAAGAGACTGTGTTCCAATATGTGTCTGTGTTTGGTCTGCTAATGAAAAGAATAGGTATATATTCTCCCCAGGACACTCAAGCTGGACCAGGGCACCAGCAGACGGGCCTGGCTGTAGCCAGTTCCTCTGGGACAACACTGTGACCCTTGCCCCTTGTGACGGGAGCACAAATGCTGAACTGGTCCCCCATCACAAGGAAGGAGAGAGACTAATGCCTTGTAGAAATGGGTTGATGATTTATTATTTATCATTATTGATATGGGACTACACAGCCCAAATGAGGGATTAAAAGCAGCATAGAGAGACGAAGTGACAGAAATTGCAGCAAAGGGAGATGATGGGGAAAGGTTCTACTGCCTGACTGTACATCCGTTTCTGCAAATGCCCTGGGAACGTCACCAAACCAAGTGCCCAGAAGCCACTGCAGCTCAAATGAAGCTCTTCATTTTTTGTTTTACACCATCGGCACTCCTCTTCCTACTTTATATTAACCCGTGATGAGTGAAGATGACCCTCCTGAGAGGAAATCTAGACTTGGGGAAACCAAGTTGTCTTTGGCATCGGGCAGATCTGGGCCCAAATCCTGGCTGGCCACTGACGGAGTAGCTGTGCTCAGTGAATAACATCCCTGGGCCTCAATTTCCTCAACTTTAAAATTGTCCAGGGACTTCCCTGGCAGTCCAGTGGTTAAGATTCCACTTCTGCTGGTTGGGGAACTAAGATACCGCATGCTGCACGGCGTGGCCAAAAAAAAAAATTGTCCAAATAAAATCGACCTTGCAGGTTTATTGCAAGCATGAAATGAATCAATGTATAGACTGACTCAGAGCCTGGCACTCAATCAATCATAAACGTTACCTCTCTCCCCACCTTGCACACCATCTCTGCATGAGAACACACATTGGATGGACACATCACAAGTACCTATTAGCTCCATGGAAATGTCTTGATAAAAATATCTATAAACCTTTCTCAGATGGATTCCAAGGCCCGATAGCTCTAGGTTGTATCCTTAATCATTTGCCCGCGGAGATGAAAGCTAACATGACCTTGTTCTTCTTCAATTACCAGGTTTACTTTACTTCCTGAGCCAGAACTGCATGCTCGCTTTTAGTTATTTATCTTTCCCACTAATTGATCACTTGAGGACTACTGAGTTATAAACGGCAATCTTTATTACCATGATCTCAAATAAAATAATGACTGTCCTTATAACACCATTTACAGAGAAACCTCTCAAGTTATCAGCATAATCACTAGGCAGCCCATCAATCAATCAACAACCGATTAGTGTCAGTTCCTAGCAAGCCATAATTATGTCTGTCTATGCATGGCTCTGTATTGGTTATATTCAACAGACAGCAGTCCTCCCACTAATCTTAGAGAGTGCTTTGAGCACACAGACCAACAGATGAATGACCTGTGGACCAACAGACGAATGACCTGTGGATAAACTAGTAATTTCAGATTTGCCAAGTCTTGATGTTCTTTTTGTGTTCATAAGTCAAACCTCAGGGAACGACTCAGAGCAAAAATATTCAAAGTAAAAGGCAAAAGATGCATTCGATCATGAAGAGAAGCACGAGTATAGATTGGGATTGACACATATACACTAATATGTATAAAATGGATAACTAATAAGAACCTCTGTATAAAAAAATAAATTAAATTAAATTAAAAAATATATATTGGAAGCATCCTTTGATATAAGCCTCCCAAGTTTTCAGCACATGTGTCTCACACCCGCCGCCAAGAAAGTCCAGTAGGAGATCTTTTAAAATACAGAAGTAGCTAACTCAGCGGGGGTGGTCGTTACTGCATTGCCTCCATTTGGGGAAAAATTTGCAGGGAAACTTCTGAAGAAAAGAAAATATATTGTGGTTAAGTGGTTGAGCCGAACTCTCCTGGCCGGCTCCATCCAGGACACAGGGGTGGTGATCAGTTAGGTCTGGATAAGTCAGCATGCCAGGATGGTGGGGAGCTGTTCCTCCGCCTCGCTCCAGAGGTTTTCTGTGGAGCACGCACCAGGATGCCAGGGTGAGAATCAAGCCGGGTTCTCTGTGCGCTCATATGCACATATACACACATATGTGCACATGCACTCACATGGTATGCATGCATGCCCACATACACACCACCACCACCAATCCTCAGGGCCTTCGCTCATCATCTCAATCCACTAGGAAATAGATCTCCAGGGATTCCCGGAAATTTTTCTAGGCAGAGAGGGCAAAGCGATGTCACACGTGACTCCTTCTGCCTGCAGATGGGCTGGGTTTAGCCCTGAGAATTTCTGATAATGTTCAGTGAGTAGCCAACATTTAAATGTGGCAGAGTTTTCCATACAGATCTGAATTTCCAACTTGAAAACGTTGGAAGAAGCAGCCATTCTGGGCCTTATTCTCTGATGGCGGCAATCGGCTGGACCTGAGTTGGGGCAGCGCCAAGACAAGGCATGTGCTCTGCAGTCACCACAGCTCTACAACCCCCAATTTAGGGACAGTCTCAGGGCAAAAACACTTCCTTCATACGCAGTGGTTTCTCAGGGACAATCACTGTTTTGAGCTGTCCTGTTAGGTCTCATTAAAATAATACCTATGGGTAAAGTCACGCGCAGGGCCACTGTGTGTGTCTCTTAAGCAACCGCGTACACAGTTAAAACTCTCACTGGTAACTGATGTTCCCAGCAGAGAGGAATGATTCGTGGCTTTATAGACTCGAGTGCCATCGAATTTCTTTTTTTGTCAAACCAATCATTCATTTATCTAAATACTTATGCCTTTATCAGAGCTGTCAGCACAAGAAAGTATTGGCTGCCCTTAAACTCCTGCTGTGCAGCAGGAACCGTGGAATGAAGTTTTTCAGAAAAAAATAATACCAGAATAGTACCGCAACTGTTATTTAAATGGGGAGTTAATTAGAAAATTGGATCTGGAAGTCAAAGGTTAAGCAGGAACACAACGGATTCAGAGGCGTACATCTTCTCTGTTATGGAGATGAAGCAAATGTGTGCAGTGGAATAAATAAGCACTCGTATGCATGGACGCACACGTGTCATATGTAGACACATGAGCGTGTAGGTACGTATGCATGCCAAGAACACGCCTGCACCTACCTCTACACACACTCACACACGTATACACACGTTCATACCTGCATATCAGATGTAGCGTGCAGAGTGCCTAAACAGTGGTTACACACACGTACACGTCTCTGTGTTTAGATGACACACATGTGCACATATATCCAACTCAGTACCAGCAGCTTTGTGTCACAGTAGTTAACCACGTCTCAGCAGAGGTAATGGGAGTTTCTGGAAATGACTCAATTTATTCCTCCTGGAAATGAAACCATGGTTCCAACTTAGCTCGTCAGAAAAGGAACAGCTCCCCAAATTTATATAGGTTTTTGTTTCTTTAATAGACCTAAAGGCTGTCTAATATCTGGGAAAAGGAAACACACCCCTACAAATAAGCCAGTTCCTAGTTTGAGGTACAGTGATTCCCAGCACCTGTGCCCTACAATAGAACGACACACTTGACAGCTAAATCACAGTTGTGGGTGCCTGTGTCCACGCTGAGCGTGTCATCTTCAGCTGGCGAGGCATCAGGAACATGGCCGGATGGTAAAGCTGCTGGGAAGTGAAGGGTGGGTCTTTGTGAGACAGCAGAGAGAGGCTTTGAAATTTCCCGTCCCTAATTTATACCCCTGAAAATAACGTAAGGTCTCAGCAGTAGAGCTACGTCAAGGCTGGCCCTGACACCTGCTGCCTGGGTAACCGTGGGCCAGTCGCTCAAGCTCTCTGGTCTCTATTTCTCACCCGTAAAATGGAGTAATAAGAACACCTACCTCATGGGATTAGATGTAATGAAAATGCCTTAGAAAAGCCTCTGGTTCATTAAAACGTTTGAAAAACGTTCTTTCTCATTATCTGTGGGGCAGAGGAAGAGGCAGAGGGAACTCAGACACTATTGAGCATATACCATGCGCCAAGGATCTTGCAGAGTACTCCCTTTACATATTTTATTTAACCTTTACAATTACTATCACTCCTTTACATATAGGAAACTGAAGTGGAGAGCGGTGCGGGAACCTCATCAAGTCTTACGTGGAGTAGATGGCAGGCTGGCGTGAGAGCTCTTATCCCTCTACAAAGCCCAGGCTCCTTCCCACACAATGAAGCTTCTCAAGTGTGGTCTGATCCCCTACCTGGGCTATAATAATTACAATGCAGACCCCAGGCCCCACCCCAGATCTGCTAAATGACAATTTCCAGGGGTGAGCTGAGAACGGTCATTCTCACCAGGCTTCCTACGCGATTCTTCCTAAAACCAGAGTTTGAAAACATGTGCCCCTATCCCAGAATGCCCGCCCAAGCAGGACAGAACTTGGACGACTCACACATCTGAAGTGTTGTCGTATCCCTACAGTCCATTTAAATGTGGTCTGTATCTACCCTGATATTAGTTTCATTCAGGGGCACTGGAGTTGGAACATTCTCTTCAACCCAACTCACTTCGCCTCTTTCTTGTTGATTCAGCTTTGTGAATTTCCCAACTGAACATAATAGTGCGGTTTTGTGTGACTGGTCCTCGGTTGGATCCTTCTTCATAGATCCCACGCTGTCTATCCCTGCCTGTGATAAAGATGACCACTGGCCCCTGTCACATTGATCCCAAGGCCAAAAGAAACTCCGTAGAAAATACAAGTACATTTTTTTTTCAGTCCTGCCTTGTTTGTGATCTTGATGGAGGTTTAATCCTAGCAGCCAACATTGCTATTAGGTGGCAGAGGCCATTGCCTTTTTGTTGTTATAATAATTGCTCCTTTGCTCATGAACCATTGTGTACCTGATGTGTGACCTACAGGCTGTGATGGGGGCATTCATTTACGTTATGAGCATAAGAATCGCCTACTGGTAAAAGGAATTGTTTTCTGTAGAGAAAATGCTTTAACAATTTGAGATACTAAAGCAAGTCCTTGATCCAATAGAGCAAAAGATGAATCTGAAAAGAATCACAATGGGTTTTCTCAGATATGTAATTTTACTGAAGAAAGAGGTCTTTAGTGTCATAAAATTACTGCTAAATGGAAAAGGATAAGGCAACAAGGTTACAGTTTACAGTTCCTTTGGGTTCTTGGCAGCTAAGATCTGCAAAATCGTTCTAATTAGTTGGTAGCTGCTGAGTGGCATTAATTTGCACCAAAGATACAGTGTCAAAAATATATTTGGGGGGCTTCCCTGGTGGCGCAGTGGTTGAGAAT
This sequence comes from Tursiops truncatus, assembly GCF_011762595.2. Classification (NCBI taxonomy): domain Eukaryota; kingdom Metazoa; phylum Chordata; class Mammalia; order Artiodactyla; family Delphinidae; genus Tursiops; species Tursiops truncatus. Next base: position 116,331,562 of record NC_047038.1, read on the forward strand.
CCGCCTGCCGATGCAGGCGACGCGGGTTCGTGCCCCGGTCCGGGAAGATCCCACATGCCGCGGAGCGGCTTGGCCCGTGAGCCATGGCCGCTGAGCCTGCACATCCGGAGCCTGTGTTCCGCAACGGGAGGGGCCACAACAGTGAGAGGCCCGTGTACCGCCAAAAAAAAAAAAAATATATTTGGGGAGCTTAACACTTGGAAGGAGGTAATAATGGTAGGAACTCTATCTTTCTTTGCTTTTATTTTTCTGTCTTGATGAACAATGACAATTATGGAATGTTTGGAACCGCGACTTAATCCTCATAATGTATATAGCTAATTTCTTAGAGTTTTTATCCTCCGAGACATATTGGTGGGACTTTGCCGTTACGGCGCTGCATGTCTGTACTTACGATCTGCTCATCTTCCACCTCCAGGGTTCTCTCAGTGACTACATATGCATCCTTCCTCCTAGAGAAGCCCTGTCCCTAAAAATGCAGCTGTAAAAAGGAAAAATGTGTCCACCCTGATACTGGAATTACAGTCAACGATGTTTTGAGGGGAAAATGCTCAGAGTCTCAGAAATCCCAACCAGCTCTCACTCTGTCCACATCCCCTGGTCCCTCTACAGAAGATTTTTTCTTAGGGGGAGTGGAAGAAACCAAAGGAAGCCTGGGACTTAGTGGGTTAAGGAACAATATCAACAAAGGACCCTCTCTGCTTTTTGCCAGGCTTGCAGATCCCAGGGGTGGGAGTCTGCTCTCCCTGGGACCTCCCTGGAATTGAAGATGCTCCCTTGGTATCCATGGAGACTTAGCTCAGCATCAGATGAGTGTGTTACATGAGATTTGGGGATTTATGAATTTTTTAACCACTCTGTACCATGTGTTTTATGGGGAAGTAGGTGGTCAGAATGGTCAGAAACAATAACTATGTTAAAAACCTTAAAACGATTGTGGTAGTAGAACAGGTTGATGTAAACTGATGCCTGCATACGGGACTCCAGTGTGCTCATGGCAGTGTTGTGCCTCTAGTTTAGCGCTGAGCTGTTTATTTACCTTATAATTGTAAAATGTCAACTTTCTTGATAAAGCACCCCACATTACAGGAGAGTTTAGAAATAGTCTCAGGCAGCTCTTCTTCTGGCAAAGTAATATAAAATATTTGCAAGCAGGAAAAGCAGGAAAAGAAATGAAATGGTAAGATCTTTCCAGCAATAGAGCACCTCCTATTTGGGATGTGGGCTATTCTTGTGGCTGCAGAGTCTTTAAAAATACAAGTTCAAAATGTTCATTGGTCGTGTGCTACTGGGAAACATTAGCAAAATGATAAACGCAGCCTGTAGCAATCAAAGGGAGTTAGGCAGGAGCTCTGTCCCAGACAAATATGTAAACCAACCATGGAGTAAAAAAAAAAGTGGGGGGAGATATATTATAAACATCAATAATCATTCCAAAAAGCAGCAGCATGATTCTTTTAAACATTCAAAATTCAGAATCTACGTGGGCCACATGTTGAAATGACTTTCTATTGTGCAAAATCACAAAACATATTAAGAATAACCAGGGGGAAGAGACGTTGTAAAATACTTTTAAACTATCTAGAAGACCTCACCAGAGGTTCATCTCGAAGTCTGTTTTATTAATTAAATGAAACCATTTGCCAATGATGTTAGCAATTTAGTGTAATATTTATTAATGCTTATTTTGAGCTAGGATAAAATTGCCCCTCCTCTGAAGAAATTTCGATTCTAACAGACGTAAAACAGATGTGTACAAAGTAGAAGTTACTTTGCCAAGTGCTCTTTTATAAAAATAGGTCTCATTTGCCAGCTCTGCTAAAGGCTTTGTCTGCATAAGGGATTTGTATAGCTTTCATTAGTTTACAAAAGAGAGGAAGGAATGATCCCTGTCAGGCTGGTGTAGGGAAATACTAAGACCTTAACCCCCATGTTAAATTCCAGAAACTCCCGACAAGCTTGTTCAGGGCATTTGGCCTTTGAATACATATTTAAGAATATTAGGATGGGGCTTCCCTGGTGGCTCAGTGGTTGAGAGTCCGCCTGCCGATGCAGGGGACATGGGTTCGTGCCCCGGTCCGGGAAGATCCCACATGCCGTGGAGCGGCTGGGCCCGTGAGCCATGGCCGCTGAGCCTGCGCGTCCGGAGCCTGTGCTCCGCAACGGGAGAGGCCACAGCAGTGAGAGGCCCGCGTACCGCAAAAAGATTAGAATGAAATACCCCTGTCTTAGCTGTTTCATCCTTCATACTAGAACACTGCTGGGTTTTCATTTTCCTGATTCTGTGTTTATGGTAAATACGTTTACCCAGTCACAATCGTCCAACTATAAATGGTACCTTTTCAGCTCTCATTTTCAAGGTTAACAAGCTGCTGGCAAAACAGCCGGCTTGGCCACACCCCTACCTATGCCAGCCACGGGGACAGAGATCTACAGAGGGGGCCTTTCTTCTCAGGGAGGTGCTGAGTATAATTCGAAACCATTAAAGAGAAATAAGAAACCAGAAAATACCGACTAAGGCGGAAGAGTTGGGGAGAGCAAGAATAAGATTCCTGGTCCATATTAACAAATGAATCCCTTGGTTTACTTGCTGTGAGGTCTAGATCTTGTGTTCCTTAGCCTATTCTGTGGGCTCGCCTGATGCCTTAGTGGAATGTATTCCATGCAGCATTGAAATCAGAAGAGTAGGAATCTCCCTCCCCAATGTTTTTAGCCTTTAAAAAACCAACATGAGGGAATTCCCTGGTTAGGATGCTGCGCTTTCACTAACGAGGGTGTGGGTTTGATCCCTGGTCGGGGAACTAAGATCCCACAAGCTGTGCAGCCAAAATAAATAAATAAATATAAATAAAATAAAAATGAAATTATTTTTAAGAAAACATGATTTCTTCAGATCTTCCCATTCGTTTATTCGATACATTTAGGTGGTAACCATTATATTTCTTTTATTTGCATAGCGTGGAGGATGGAGGTTTGGTAGTATCTATGCAAAACAAGTGTCTGCCCTCTTAGAGCTAACAGTCTGCTCTAGGTAAGAGAAAATCAGCCATGGGTGGATATTTATTTAAATAATGATGTAAGGCAGTGCTGTTAATCAGGTATCAGGAGTATTCTGGATTACAGGTGCTCTTCAGAGAAAGGGGGGATTGTGGTGGGCAACAGAACCCACCAACCTGTGCCTGCACCCCTCCGCAGTGGGAAGAAACCCTCAGGGGCCAGGAGGAGGGTCACCCAGAGCCCCTCCCCCACTTACTAGAGACCGAGTTAGGATGCAAACTGCCATTGTGGGGAGGGCCGAACTTGGCCACACCCTTCTTTTTTATTTGGGTTTTTAGTAGCCAAACCCTTTTGTGTGTACAATTCAATATGGGTGTACATTTCAGATGCAGTGAAGATGTACGTTTAAGCTCTTTGGTTTTTTTGAGCAAATAAGTGAAAAGTGCCCAGCACAGAATCTAGTGAAGTTCAGGTACTTCCCCCTCACTCGTTGGATCACCTTAAGAAGATGCATTTGGTGAAGTTAATTATAGCTACCAGAGTTTTGTTTTGTTTTGTTTTGGCTTTCCAGAAAATAGAGATCACAGGAGCAAAGGCAATGAAGATCAGATTAATGAAGTAAATGAGAGGGTTTAACAAATGATTTCAGTGAAGATTCATTGCACTAGTAATTAGTCATCTGCCTTTGAATATCGCTACACTGAACGCTAGGGGAGTGGTGGGGGGTAGATGGGTTTGGGAAGAACTGCTTCAGCTGTCCTTGTTCTAGTTTCTATCGTCAACTTCATCATCATCGCCCTCATCATCCAGCCTCCCCGATTCCCCCCACTGCAGACCCCTAGGGCTTCGTGGAGCACCATAAAACCACCAGAGCAGGAATGGGAGAGCTGTGTTCAAGTCCCAGGTCGGCCACTTCCTGGCTCTTCAGGAGACCCTGAGAGAGCGGCTTAGCCTTTCTGAGATTCAGGCAGCCTGCGGTAAGACACACTCAAAGGTGGGACAGACATTATAAACTAAAGGCAAACGTAATGGATGATGATGGTGGTGGTGATAAAATAATAAGAGCTGTGAAAAAGTGTTAGAGTATTTCCGACCCAAACCTACCATCTTCTACCAGCACTGGTACCCACCCACACCTCCCACCTTCGTTGCCCCCCTGCCATATCAATGCCCGGCCAGCTTAATGTCCCCCCTTATTCCCTCTGCCCTTTTACGACCCTTGTTGAACAGCTTACCTCATTTGTATCTCCTTTATTCTCACCCTAAACTCATGCCAAGGGATTCCCATTGCATGGCCAAATATTGATTAAAATTCTGAGTTTTGTTCTAAACACAAAGAGCTAGAAATTGCATCCTGTGAGCCAGACGAATGGGTTAGGTTATGATTAGATAGCATGCATGAGTGGCCCACGGCTTTTGCTATTAGAAGCTGCAGATAGAATCCATTAGGTTTTCCAGGAAGGCATATAAACACATCCATCTAGGTGAATCACAGTAAGTTATTGTTGCGATACCTGCTCATGCTCTGGGTCAAAACATCAGGCCGCTTTTCTTTAGCTAAGAGTGTGTCTGGCAGTTCTCGAGGGCTTATTAGTGCCACCACTTTGAACCCACCCCCTCCCGCCCCAAAACACCAGGTGGTGACCTGTTCTCAAACCAGCCAGAAGTGAATTATGCAGTATTTATTGGAGGCGTTGGAAGCAGTCTGGGGTTCTTCTAAACAAATGACTTGCGGTCAACGTTTTTTAAACAGGCTTCTCCATGTGTTTTATGGGGAAGTAGGTGGTCAGAATGGTCAGAAACAATAACTATGTTAAAAACCTTGTATCGATTGTGGTAGTAGAACAGGTTGATGTAAAATGATGCCTGCATACAGGACTCCAGTGTGCTCATGGCAGTGTTGTGTCTCTAGTTCAGTGCTGAGCTGTTTATTTACCTTATAATTTGCTTAAGCCCTTCTTGAGGACTTGTATTTCAGCAGTTTCACTGTTGAAAATGCTTCTTTCTTTTAAAAAACGTATGTGTGAGAAACTGTGTTCCTGTTTCTGTCCTCCCCTCCCCAGCCCCTTCTGGAGTGATGTAAAGGATCCCTACTTTGCTATGTTCTGCAGCTTGAACTTTAAACTAGACCTTGGGTTTCCATCAGAGCCTGTTCTCTAGTTTCTTCTTGCTCTTATGTTGGACTATCTTGTAACAGGGCGACACTTGTACCGGCAGGAGGGATAAGGCTGTCACGTGGCAAATGAGCTCTATGAAATGTTGCTGCATCAACCTACATCGAATCCCACTGAAGAAACAGAACATTACAGAAACAGTGAGGTAGTGGCCAGGGAAAGAAAGGACACCCTTTGTCCATCAGGTCCTTGATAGACAAAGAAGGAAGTCAAGAGGCTTAATGGAATAGAAATAAAGCAGTTCTCAGTAAATGTACTAAATACAATAATAGCTCCCTGTTATCTGGCACACCATGTGCCAAACGCACTGTGAAGTGAAGCACTATGGGGGTGTGTGTACATACAGACACACCAGGTCTCGTTACAGCTACAGAAATATTATTATCACTATTTTACTGATAAGGAAACTGAAGTTGTTTATTTTCACCAGTTCATTTAAGCAAGTACTTTTTATGCACAAACATAATATAATCCAGGTACGTTAAGGTCATGACACTTCAGCCTGGAATTCAAATCACTCTTCTATTTTAGTACAGCCTACCTCTCCAACGCCATGCCTGACAGTGAGACCAGTCAGGAAAGTGGAAATCTCTCTAAGTGTTTCAAAATAGGGGAATGTAATGCAAGAAATTGATTACAAAGATATCAGGAGAACATAAACACTAGCCTTTATGTTGCACCATACATAAAATTAACTCGAGGAACTTCCCTGGTGGCACAGTGGTTAAGAATCTGCCTGCCAGTGCAGGGGACACGGGTTCAATCCCTGGTCTGGGAAGATCCCACATGCCGCGGAGCAACTAAGCCCATGTGCCACAATTACTGAGCCTGTGCTCCAGAGCCCATGGGCCACAGCCACTGAGCCCAAATGGCACAACTACTGAATCCCACTTGCCTAGAGCCCGTGCTCTGCAACAAGAGAAGCCACCGCAGTGAGAAGCCCGCGCACCACAAGAAAGTGTAACCCCTGCTCGCCGCAACTAGAGAAAGCCCACACCCAGCAACGAAGACTCAACGCAGCCAAAAATAAATTTAAAAATAAATTTAAAAAATAATAAGAATAATGAAAAATAAAATTAACTCAAAACGGGTCATAGATCTCAGCATGTGATACACCACTTTAGTAGAACAAAGGATGAAAATAATATCATCTCAATTGATGCAGAAAAAGCAGTTGACAGAACACACAAAAACCAGTTGATTTTCCAAAGACTAACAGTGAATAACCTTAAAAGGAGATTAAGAAAACAATCTCATTTACAATAACATCAAAAAGAATAAAGTATTTAGGAGTAAACTTAACTGAGGAGACGGAAGACTTGTACACTAAAAACGACAAAACATTGCTGAAAGAAATTTAAAAGACACAAATAAGTAGAAAACCATCCCCTATTTGTGGATTGGAAGACTTAATATTGTTAAATGTTCCTACTACCCAGAGCAATCTATAGATTCAATGCAATCCCTATCAAAATCCCAGTGGCATTTTTTGCAGAAGTAAAAAAAAAAGAAAAAATCCTAAACTTCATATGGAATCTCAGAAGACCCTGAATAGCCAAAACAATCCTGAGAAAGAAGAACAAAGTTAGAGATCTCACACTTCCTGATTTCAAAGTATATTACAAAGCTACCATAATCAGAAGAGGGTAGAAATGGCACAAAGACACATAGACCAATGAAACAGAATAGCGAGCCCAGAAATAAACCCTCACATATATGGTCAGATGCTCTGTGACAAGGGTGCCAAGACCACACAATGGGGAAGGATAGTCTTCTTGACAAATGGTGTTGGGAAAACTGGAAATCCATATGCAAAAGAAAGAAGTTGGACCCTTACCTTGCAGGAATCATGCAGGATGGTGGTGTCCTGGGCATCTGTGGCACAACAATGTGCATGTGGTCGACAATATTGTACTGTATACTTGGAAGTTGTTTTGAGAGTGAACTTAATGTGCTGTGGTTTTTTGCCACCAAAAATTAAAAAAAATTGACTGTTTCTTATATAGTTACATATACCCACCATATGGACCCAGCAGTGCACTTCTAGGTATTTACCCAAGAGAAATGAAAATGTATGCCCTCAAAAAGACTTGCACACAAATGTGCATAGCAGCTTTATTTACATTAGCCAATAACTGGAAATAACTCAAATGTTCATCAGTTTATGAATGGTTAAGCAAAATGTGATATATACACATGGTGGATCACTGTTCAGCAATAAACAGGAGTGAACTATTGATATAGGCAACATCATGGATAGATTTCACAATGAGTATACTGAGTGAAGGAAACCAGACACAAAAGAGTACATACTGTAAAACTGCATGTGTATAAAATTATAGAAAATTCATCTTAATCTAGAGCCGTAATTCTCCACTGGGGGTGATTTTGCCCCTCCGGGGGGCATTTGGCAACGTCTGGAGACTTTCTGATTGTCATAGCTGGGGAGGGGGTAGCACTATTGGCATTCAGTGGATAGAGACCAAGAATACTACGAATCATCCTGCAATTCCCAGGACATCCCCACTACGAGGAAGAATTCTCCAGCCCCGAATATCAATTATACCAATGTTGAAAAACACTGATAAGAGTTATAAAAAGAAAAGCAGATCAGGTGTTAGCTGGGTCCAGGAACAGGGTGAGGGAATGACTATAAAAGGACATGAAAAAGCTTTGGGGGGAAATAGAAATGTTTAACATTTCAAATAAACACCATCAGGATAGTAAAGGTGGTTGCAAGAGTACATCCATGCATTACGTCCCTCAAAGCTCATCAAAACTATGATTCAATGAAGTTGACTTAAAAAAACAGTTTGGCGTAAAATAGCTAGCTAGTGGGGAGCAGCCGCATAGCACAGGGAGATCAGCTCGGTGCTTTGTGACCACCTAGAGGGGTGGGATAGGGAGGGTGGGAGGGAGACGCAAGAGGGAAGAGATGTGGGAACATATGTATATGTATAACTGATTCACTTCGTTCTAAAGCAAAAACTAACACACCATTGTAAAGCAATTATACTCCAATAAAGATGTAAAAAAAAAAAGAAAAAAAAAAACAGTTTGGAAGACTGGAGGAGCAAGAGGGTGTTACCCAGAGCTCCTGAGCACGCTTCCACTATTCTGATGTTGCCGGAGCTGTCTTGCTTCTCCTGGGGAGACCGCCAGCACTGAGTAGGTGATCAGGATCCTCGTCTCCTGATTCTACAGAAAGCACTGTCACCACTTCTGGACCCCACAGGGACCTGCCTGAACCAGAGCATAAAAGCCTCCCTCTTCCTCCCACCTTCCAATCTCCTCGGCAGGACCTAGGAGAAAGCCAGCTGGCAAAGGAGTCTGGGAAATGCAGTTCCCAGCCTTCTAGCTCCCTATGAAACGAGAGCACAGAGGGCAGAAAGGGGGCGCAGTACCTACGGAGCAGATCTGGCACTTTGCTGTGGTTCTCCATATCCTAAGCTACAGCCAGATCAAACCATCCACCTGCCTTGTAATGTGCTCTGATGATATCTAGTCAAGCTGGTTCTCCTGGAAGAAATGCCATCTCCCCTCATCTCCATACTTCCAGTGCTAAGCAGATCTCACCGCTGGTTTACATGTAACCTACTTCATGAACCCTCTGGGTTACCCAGTTGGAGGTGAAATTTGCCTCACCTTTCTGTTTCGTTTGCATTTTATTTATACCTCTCTTTTAGCATATATCATCCTTTATTAAGCTTATGTAGACACAAGTCTGATTTCTTTTACTAAATCAAATTCAGTTTAAAAGCAGAGACTGTGTTTAGTTTATCTTTTTTTTCCTCCAAAGGTCATCAATGGTGCTGTGTACCTAATAAATGTTCAATAAATTCCTATTGAATAAATAAGTGGTAAATAAGTTGATGAATGAATAAATGAAGTCTATAGATAATTTTATACAATTGCAGAAATGGATATCTGCATGGTATCTGCCTATCTCTCTAATCCATCTGGTAGCATTCCCTTTTTTATTCTTTTTTCATTCCAATCATATTCACATTTATCAAGAGCCTTCCATATACCAGATACTATGCTTAATGCTTAAGGTTTTACGTGGGCAGTACTAATTAGGAATTGTAAAATAGCTATTAACAACATAAATGTTCACTAGATTTTGCCTTCTTTCCTGCAAAAACTAACGTAAAACTAATGCAAAAAATCACATTATCCCTTCTTTTTGCTCTTAGTAAGGAATTACTCAATGAAAGAATTGTTAATGAAATCATAAGGAGTTTGAGCAGTTGGAGAAAATCTTTCTCCTGCTGGGTGAAGCGTCACAGGGAAAGAAAACTGATGATGAAGAGATAAAAGCAGAGAGTGAAATCCTAACTTATGATCTTATTTAATATCCAAATTTCCAGGGAGTTCTCCTTTACCAAGTCAGAATAAGAACAAGGCTTTAAACGTCCCCAGGTGAAAAAGAATTTTCCTGATTTGAGCTCGCCATGTCTATAACTATGGAGCAAGCATTTAAAAAGGCAAAAGTGCCAGTTATATCTGAACAATTCTAGGAGTCACTTGGCCAAGTGGATTAATTTATATTGTAAGCCTGGAATGCTTGGTTCTCTAAGGTGACCAAGCATTGTCTTTAGGAACAACCTAGCAGCCAAACAGAAATCTAGCAGCTGTGCCATTGCAGAATAGCATAGCTGTCAACAGCACTGGCTGTTGGGTCAGGATTCCATTTCTGCCTCTTTCTATGTTTTTGACCGTGGACGAGTTGACTTCACCTGCAAAATGGGAAGCAGTCATCGGGGTAATCATCCACCTACTCCAGAGCATCCTTGTAAGGATGACATACATAACATGTAATTGCTTAGAACAACGCCTGGAACATAGGAAGCAGTCCTGCACTCCAGCTATTATGATTGCACAGCCTCTGAAGAAAGTGACACAAAGGCCTACCATTCTCACAGCAGAAGCCACTCATAAGAGGGAAAATTTAAACGAAACTGGAAGTTTATCTCCCCAGAAATTCTTGTTAAGCAAAAGAGAGAAAAGCAAGGAACACATGTGAAAGGAATACATTTCCTTATTGGAAACACTCTGCGTTTGAAATCAAACTAACTTTCCCGCTTAGATTACGACAAGGAGTATATAAGCAGTGCTCCAACCCTAAAAAACCTTCATTCTGAAAAGAAATGAAAAGACAGCGATATTATAAGGCAGCCAGTCTGGTTGTATGTCTCCCCCATGGTGCTTTTGTATAATACAGGGTGATCGGAAATGTCCTATTTTCAAAAAGATAAGCATCAGTAGCAACGGAGAAGGATGCTTTTTTTCCTTGAAAACGTATTTTTCAAGTACATGGGGAAAAATAAGCTTTCATGTGATGCAGAACAGTTCCCAGCGTGTGAACATCAAGGCTACTGGAGAATCAGGACACCTGGGGGATTACGTTCATCCCCCCCCTTATTTTCTCTCGACACAGAGAACACTTACTCTGAGGGCAATGTTTGTTCATTCCTAACAGAACGGGACTTATTCCAGCCTGCTACGGCTCTATGCCTCCTTTCATAAGTCAGGCAGGAGAGTAAATAGCAAACCTCATTCCGGGATGGATAATTGTCTGCTTTAGCTGTGAATAACCATCGTATAGACACAATTAAGTAGGGAGGCGGTGACTTCATATGACAAGTGTCCTGTCAAGTTAGTAAAACACATGGTCAGTGAAATGTAAACCAAAAGATGCATTTTTTTAATAAGAAGCCAAGCCACTCTTGTTGCAGGCAGCAATGTGTTCTTCAGCTTACCCAGGATGGAAAACCTCTTAAGTGAATGCTTCTCAGCCTTTTGTGGTTTCTGTAAGAATCTGGTAAAAGTAAACCCTCTCACCAGAAAAATGCATAAATGCACATAACCACAGGAGTGTGTATGTAATTTTGCGTACCTGGACTCCCCCAGAAGTCCACACTAATCCTCAGGCTAAGAAGCTCAACTCTGAAGTACAGATATGGTCAAGTTTGTGGACGCTGGTGTCAGACAGGCCTTGGTGTAAATTCTGGATACAACTCTTACTGCCATGTACCTTTCTGAGCCTTAGTTTTATCACCTGAAAATAGAAATAATAATTCTTCCTATGTCATAGGTTAATTGTGAATATTCAATCTATTTAAAGTACTTAGCATAGTCCCTGGCATATTACTAACAATAAGCACTAATATTGTTATTAGTTAATAAAATATAAAACTTGACACCCTATGTGTCCACAGAGGGACTTCAATTCAATTTCACTGCTACAAACATTTACCAAGTGCCTCCTACTTCTTTTTTTTTTTTTTTTTTTTTTGTGGTACGCGGACCTCTCACTGTTGTGGCCTCTCCCGTTGTGGAGCACAGGCTCCGGACGTGCAGGCTCAGCGGCCATGGCTCACGGGCCCAGCCGCTCCGCGGCATGTGGGATCCTCCCAGACCGGGGCACGAACCCGTGTCCCCTGCATTGGCAGGCGGACTCTCAACCACTGCGCCACCAGGGAAGCCCAAGTGCCTCCTACTTCTGAAAGAGTGCGGTGGGATTCTGAAATGGGAATGTTGACAATGGGTGGCCCTGAGCCAGCGAAGTAAGATAGGCCCGATGTGCCCAAGACAGGACAGGCCAGATCTCAGGTTGGAAGGAACTTTAAGTCATCCAGCCCCACCATTATAGACAGTTATATCAAACCCCCAGCAGAACTACAACTGCAGTGTCCATTTCACAAAGGGAAACCTGTGACTCTTTAGGTAACACTTTATGTATTAAAGAGGAAAGGAATAAACCAAAGATATTAATCACTTATGGACTAAATGGAATTAATAAAAATAAATCCCGCCACTAAGAATTTTGGGGTTAACCACAGTTAGCCTACTGATGGATTTTACTTAGAATTAAATGTGGAAATATGTGACAGCAGTAGTTATGGATCAACAAAATCGGTCACAAAGCTCCATTTAAAACAGTGTTTTCTGCTCACCATCTAATCAGGTGCTTTCTAACATTGTGATAAAGAGATTCAAGACGGAGCATTAGATACTTGGGATCAGTCTTTAAATCCACCAAAATACCTTCTCTATGCTGAAGTCAATAAAACATAAAAGAAGCAGACTCATAGAGAACAAAGTAGTGCTTACCAGTGGGGATGGGGTTAAAGGGCAATTTAGGGGTGGGGGATTGAGGCACAAACTGCTGGGTATAAGATAGGCTCAAGGATGTATTGCACAACACAGGGAATATAGCCATTATTTTGTAATAACTGTAAATGGAAAGTAACCTTTAAAGTTGTATAAAAATAAAAAAGTAGTAAAAAATAAACTATCACTTCAATTTGTCCTCTTACCTCCATTCCTATTACAACAAGCCACCACCATGCTTCATCTGTTTTGCTGCCGTGGTTTCTTCTGGATTATCTCCACCCTTGACCTACCAATCTATTCTTCACGTAACAGCAAGAGTGCTCCTTTAAAATATTAAGCAGATCATATTACTCCCTGTTTAAATTCTCTCAATGTCCTTACAATGCATGAAACCAAGAGAGGAAAGTGTGTCAAGTAGGTATTATACTACTGTGTCAAAGGGACTAAGGCTTCTTTTTTGTTTGTGAAATAGGAATAATAATACCCACATCAAAGGGTTATTGTGAGAATTCAGTAAAGGCCAATGTTATTTTTGCATTCATTTTATATTAGCTTTTTCAGGGAAGAAGATAAAATTCGGTGAACATTTATATTATTGTTAATTGTTACTTTACACTCCTCAGTTAGTACCGCCTACAGAGAACCTTCTAAATGTTTTAGTGTCAACATTTTTATTTGTATTATTTTGGCCTCAAAGTAAAACATCTGCCTTGATTAAAGGATAAAACCCTGCTTTTAAAAATTATGGAGCAGGGCTTCCCTGGTGGTGCAGTGGTTGAGAATCTGCCTGCTAATGCAGGGGACATGGGTTCGAGCCCTGGTCTGGGAAGATCCCACATGCCATGGAGCAGCTAGGCCCGTGAGCCACAACTACTGAGCCTGCACATCTGGAGCCTGTGCTCCGCAACAGGAGAGGCCACGATAGTGAGAGGCCCGCGCACGGCGATGAAGAGTGGCCCCCACTTGCCGCAACTAGAGAAAGCCCTCTCACAGAAACGAAAGACGCAACACAGCAAAAATAAATTAATTAATAAACTCCTACACCCAGCATCTTCTAAAAATATATATATATATATGGAGCAAACCGAGTTCAATTAAAAACACAGGACAGAGTAAAGAATAATTTCAGATGTCTTCAGATCATTTTTTTAAGTTTTGGCATGGAAGATGATTAGATATTGTGACTGATGCAATGTCACATCATGAAAATTGCACCATTTTTGGAAAATCTCTATCTTTATTGGTTTGAATTCATCTTTGCCTAGAGCAGTGCAGGACAATTTCCAAAATAGCCCCATGAATTCAACAGCCCATAGTTATAGCAATCCCCACAGCCCTTTTCTCTTTCAATTCACACATTCCGATTTAGAAAACACCACGCTGAGAATGAATCCTTGAAATCTGCTGAGGCTGGTGGCTGAGAAGATAGGAGTGTAGGTGAAAAGCTGCAGGTACAGTAAGCTATCTCTACACAAGTCAACTCTCATCTGTGCTTCCTTTTGTACTAGCTCCATATGAAAGCTATAAGATCACTCCATGGTGAGCTCTTCCGTTGACTTATAGTTTACTTGTGAGCTGTCATTTTTGGCTTCTTGTGAACTAAATTGGTTCATGGACTATCGCCCAAAAGAACAAGAAGGAGAAGGAGAAAGAGGGGCAGGTGAAGGGGGAAAGGAAGGGAGAGAATATATCTCTACAGTACAGCCCTCATTTTTAAAATTTTTTATATAATTTTTAAAGGTTACACTCCATTTACAGGTATTACAAAATATTGGCCATATTCCCTTGTGTCGTACAATACATCCTTGTAGCCTGTCTTACACCCAGTAGTTTGTGCCTCCCACTCCCCCCACATCATGACCCTCCCCCTCCCCCCACTGGTAACCACTAGTTTGTTCTATCTGTGAGTCTGCTTCCTTTTTTGTTGTATTCACTAGTTTTGTTGTATTTTTTAGATTCCACATATAAGTGATATCATACAGTATTTGTCTTTCTCTGTCTGACTTGTTTCACTTAGCATAACACCCTCCCAGTCTATCCATGTTGCTGCAAGTGGCAAAATTTCATTCTTTTTTATAGCTGAGTAGTATTCCATTGTACGTATATATGTATATATACCACATCTTCTTTATCCATTCAGCTGTCGATGGACACTTAGGTTGCTTCCATATCTTTGGCCCTCATTTTTTATCTCCAGGAATAAGAATATTTCAGGTTTCTTTACACCTCAAAGTAGTGATTTCTCCCATTTAGTACATACTTGTACTAAATATACACTAGCAAACCTTCTTTTTGATTAAGGAAAAAACATTTTAATAGAAAGCAACATGTTGAAGGGTTATGACAAAAGAAACACAACTCTTTCTCACCGGTAATTCTATTAAATAATTATTTATTGAGCACCTGCCATGTATGAGGACCTGTGCTAGATTGGCATCAGCATATACATGAATAAACTGTAACAACTGGAAAGGACTCTAAGATATCTAGAACAAACTCTCATTTTATAGACATTTAAACTCTAGTCCTAAAGGAGAAAGTGACTTATACCAAGTAACATGTGTAGTTACTTATAGCCGAGACTAGAATACCATCTCCTAAAGTAAGATAGGATCCCAGATCTCATAAATATAATTTTCAGTATATAATTTTCTCATTGTAAAAGTGATGCTTACAGAGAGCACTGAGTAAAAAGAGTGGATTGAACACATGAAATTACTTCCAGCCACTCCTAAAACCCCACAAAAACTATAGCAAAGGGATGTTTGTAAGGCATAGACCAACATGGACAGGGAAAATGTAAAAAGAGACAAAGGCAAAATTTGGGCAACTGGGAAAAAAATAAGGGGTCATTGACCTAGTGGACCTAAAAATCAGAGCGAGGTCATTTCCCTGGCTATGCAGGTTGTATCCAGCTGAAATTCAGTGCCCACTGCTCACTCAGCCTCCAGAGTGAAAGCTTCCTCCAGGTGGTGCTGAGTGCAGCCTACACAACAGCAAGCCACAGCCCTGCAGAGAAAACAAGTGCGAAGCAGGAAGGGGAGGGCCATCCTAGTCTGCATCAAAGAATTCCCCAAAGGTCAGGGATGGAAGGTACCAGATGGCTCTGGAGAGGAGGATAAATGGGAAGGAAGTACCACACACACAAAATAAAGATGTGCTATACATACAGGTATAGATACAGATAGAGATATGGATGTGGATACAGATATAGACACAGATATTTAGCCAGCCTAGAATGTATACAGTATGAGGCAGGAATCCAGTTTCACCTTTTTCTAAATGACTAGTTTTATTGAATTTTTGTTGAATGTCACCATTTTCAAAGACTAAATACTGTACTTCTATCTTCCAAGATCTGCTTCCAAAGTTTTATTCTACCCATTGATCTGTCTACATTTCTACGAACCTCATGCACTTTTGGGTCTGGGAAACATTTTAGATCTCAGTCTTTAGGTATATCCCTGTGGAATACCTCATTTCTCTAAAACTCATTCTAAGACCAAAGCTCTTTGTTAGTTCTCTGTCTCCTTTTAAACATCTGAAGAATTCACTACCCTTCATGAAACTCATATATTTTTCTTAACTGCACTTCAACATGAAATAAATTATATCAATGATTATGAGAGCAAAAGTGTATTATAACCGTCCGCATTCTTTAGCACTTAAATGTTTTGTTGGTCTTTTAATTGCGTACTTCTTCTGAAGGGTAATGGAACATACAAGATCTTCTGGTTTTAAAGCTGCCTTACAGGCAGCTGAGCTCCCCAGCCTCCCTGTTCATACTCCCTAGCTTGCCTCTGCATCCCAGTCATATTTAAATACAGTCTGATGTCCGTCTGCACAAGGCTCCCTATCACCTACAGCCATCTGTGTATGCTATTGCTAGTGCTTAAAAGATTCATCTTTCTCATTCATCTGGCTAAAATACAAGTTATCCTATAGGACTCAGTTTAGATATCACAGCCTGTGGGAAGCCTTCTTTGATTCACTAAATGGTTATGTAGCCCCATTACCTGCTCCTATAAAACCGGTACATCTTCCAGCAAAGTGCTTGTCCTGTTGGGTGGTAATTGACAAGTAAATGGTCTGCCTGTCTACTGGACAGTAAGCTCCTTGAGGTCTGGAACTGCCTCGCTCTTACCTATATCCCTACAGTTAGCATAAGCCTTAGCACAAAGGAGGGACTCAATAATTATGTCTTGAGTGAATGAATGATATCTGTTCATTGAAGAATGGTTAGGAGTAAAACTAAATTTTTTTAAAGAAAAGAAAATAATTATAAACACTAAAACTTGAGACAACTCTTATTAACATTTTTGGTTTTCTTGCTTCTACTTAACTTTCTCGGTCGATTTCACTGCACTACAAACTCTCTGGAAACACCACTTTAGTGATTATAACCAGAAGATTGTCCTTTAGAAGAAATATAGTTTACTGAGATATTATTTACTGTTGGGCTTCTTGCAATGTTTTGCTGCTATAAATAATGCTTAAATGAATAGTTTTGCATCTCTGATAATTTCTCTATAATGCATTCTGGAAATGAAATTACTGAGTGAAAATTTCACAGTTGTGAGTGCAGTTGATCAAAATACCTACCTCAATGTACCCTTAACTGTAATACACTCTTTTTTAAAGAGTGAATATTTCATAAAAAATAAGAATAGCTTCTTTTTACCTGATATTTATTGTCCATTTATATTACATTTTTTGTGAACTGTATAACAGTAACCTTTACCAATTTTTCTGTTGGAATCTTAGTTTTTCTTATTTATTTAAAAGCTCTCTGTTAAGAATACAGTCCTCAAAGATTGGTTCAAGATGGCGGAGTAAGAGGACGTGCTCTCACTCCCTCTTGCAAGAGCACTGGAATCACAACTAACTGCTGAACAGTCATCGACAGGAAGACACTGGAATGCACCCAAAAAGATACCCCACAACCAAAGACAAAGGAGAAGCCACAATGTGATGGTAGGAGGGGTGCAATCACAATAAAATCAAATCCCATAACTGCTGGGTGGTGACTCACAAACTGGAGAACACTTATACCACAGAAGTCCACCCACTGGAGTGAAGGTTCTGAGTCCCACGTCAGGCTTCCCAACCTGGGAGTCCAGCAATGGGAGAAGGAATCCCTAGAGAATCAGACTTTGAAGGCTAGCGGGATTTGATTGCCCGACTTCAACAGTACTGGGGGAAACAGAGACTCCACTCTCGGAGGGCACACACAAAGTAGTGTGCACATCAGGACCCAGGGGAAGGAGCAGTGACCCCATAGGAGACTGAACCAGACCTACCTGCTAGTGTTAGAGGGTCTCCTGCAGAGGCAGGGGGTGGCTGTGTCTCACCGTGAGGACAGGACACTGGCCGCAGAAGTTCTGGGAACTATTCCTTGTCATGAGCCGTCCCAGAGTCCGCCATTAGCCCCACCAAAGAGCCCAGGCAGGCTCCAGTGTGGTGTCGCCTCAGGCCAAACAACCAACACGGAGGGAACTCAGCCCCACCTATCAGCAAACAAGCAGATTAAAGTTTTACTGAGCTCTGCCCACCAGAGCAACAGTCAGCTCTACCCACCACCAGTCCCTCCCATCAAGAAGCTTGCACAAGCCTCTTAGATAGCCTCATCCACCAGAGGGCAGACAGCAGAAGCAACAAGAACTACAATCCTGCAGCCTGTGGAACAAAAACCACATTCACAGAAAGACAGACAAGATGAAAAGGCAGAGGGCTATGTACCAGATGAAGGAACAAGATAAAGCCCCAGAAAAACAACTAAATGAAGTGGAGATAGGCAACCTTCCAGAAAAAGAATTCAGAATAATGATAGTGAAGATGATCCAGGACCTCAGAAAAAGAATGGCGGCAAAGATCGAGAAGATGCAAGAAATGTTTTAACGAAGACCTAGAAGAATTAAAGAACAAACAAACAGACGAGCAATGCAATAACTGAAATGAAAAATATACTAGAAGGAATCAATAGCAGAATAACTGAGGCAGAAGGATGGATAAGTGACCTGGAAGACAGAATGGTGGAATTCACTGCTGCAGAACAGAATAAAGAAAAAAGAATGAAAAGAAATGAAGACAGCCTAAGAGACGTCTGGGACAACATGAAATGCAACAACATTTGCATTATAGGGGTCCCAGAAGGAGAAGAGAGAGAGAAAGGACCCAAGAAAATATTTGAAGAGATTATAGTAAAAACCTTACCTAACATGGGAAAGGAAATAGCCACCCAAGTCCAGGAAGCGCAGAGAGTCCCATACAGGATAAACCCAAGGAGAAACACGCCGAGACACATGGTAATCAAATTGGCAAAAATAAAAGACAGAGAAAAATTATTGAAAGCAGCAAGGGAAAAATGAAAAATAACATACAAGGGAACTCCCATAAGGTTAACAGCTGATTTCTCAACAGAAACTCTACAGGCCAGAAGGCAGTGGCATGACTTATTTAAAGTGATAAAAGTAACCAAGATTACTCTACCCAGCAAAGATCTCATTCAGATTCAATGGAGAAATCAAAAGCTTTACAGACAAGCAAAAGCTAAGAGAATTAAGCACCACCAAACCAGCTCTACAACAAATCCTAAAGGAACTTCTCTAAGTGGGAAACACAAGAGAAGAAAAGACCTACAAAAACAAACCCAAAACAGTTAAGAAAATGGTCATAGGAACATACATATCAATAATTACCTTAGGGCTTCCCTGGTGGCGCAGTGGTTGAGAGTCCGCCTGCCGATGCAGGGGACACGGGTTCGTGCCCCGGTCTGGGAGGATCCCACATGCCACGGAGTGGCTGGGCCCGTGAGCCATGGCCGCTGGGCCTGCGTGTCCGGAGCCTGTGGTCCACAACGGGAGAGGCCACAACAGTGAGAGGCCCGCGTACCGCCAAAAAAAAAAAAAAAAAAGTTTAAAAAATAATTACCTTAAATGTGAATGGATTAAATGCTCCAACCAAAAGACACATGCTTGCTGAATGGATACAAAAACAAGACCCATATATATGCTGTCTACAAGAGACCCACTTCAGACCTAAGGACACATTCAGACTGAAAGTGAGGGGATGGAAAAAGATATTCCATGCAAATGGAAATCAAAAGAAAGCTGGAGTAGCGATACTCATTTCAGATAAAATAGACTTTAAAATAAAGAATGTTACAAGAGACAAGGAAGGACACTACATAATGATCAAGGGATCAATCCAAGAAGAAGATATAACGATTATAAATATATATGCACCCAACATAGGAGCACCTCAATACATAAGTCAACTGCTAACAGCTATAAAATAGGAAATCGACAGTAACACAATAATAGTGGGGGACTTTAACACCTCACTTACACCAATGAACAGATCATCCAAACAGAAAATTAATAAGGAAACACAAGCTTTAAATAACACAATAGAGCAGAGACATTTAATTGATATTTATAGGACATTCCATCCAAAAACAGCAGATTACACTTTCTTCTCAAGTGCTCATGGAACATTCTCCAGGATAGATCACATCTTGGGTCACAATTCAAGCCTCAGTAAATCTTAAAAAATTGAAATCATATCAAGCATCTTTTCTGACCACAGTGCTATGAGATTAGAAATCAATTACAGGGAAAAAAACATAAAAAACACAAACACATGGAGGCTAAGCAATACATTACTAAATAACCAAGAGATCACTGAAGAAATCAAAGAGGAAATCAAAAAACACCTAGAGACAAATGACAATGAAAACATGACAATCCAAAACCTATGGGATGCAGCAAAAGCAGTTCTAAGAGGGAAGTTTATAGCAATACAGTCCTACCTCAAGAAACAACAAACATCTCAAATAAACAAACTAACCTTACACCTAAAAGAACTAGAGAAAGAAGAGCAAACAAAACCCAAAGTTAGTAGAAGGAAAGAAATCATAAAGATCAGAGCAGAAATAAATGAAATAGAAAAAAAGAAAACAATAGCAAAGATCAATAAAAATAAAAGTTGGTTCTTTGAGGAGATAAACAAAATTGATAAACCATTAGCCAGACTCATCAAGAAAAAGAGGGAGAGAATTCAAATCATTAAAATTAGAAATGAAAAAGGAGAAGTTACAACAGACTCCGCAGAAATACAAAGCATCCTAAGAGACTACTACAAGCAACTTTATGCCAATAAAATGGACAACCTGGAAGAAATGGACAAACTCTTAGAAAGGTATAACCTTCCAAGACTGAACCAGGAAGAAATAGAAAATAGGAATAGACCAATCACAAGTGATGAAATTGAAACTGTGATTAAAAATCTTCCAGCAAACAAAAGTCCAGGACCAGATGGCTTCACAGGTGAATTCTATCAAACATTTAGAGAAGAGCTAACACCCACCTTTCTCAAACTCTTCCAAAAAATTGCAGAGGAAGGAACACTCCCAAACTCATTCTATGAGGCCACCATCACCCTGATACCAAAACCAGACAAAGATACTACAAAAAAAGAAAATTACAGACCAATATCACTGATGAATATAGATGCAAAACTCCTCAACAAAATCATAGCAAACAGAATCCAGCAACACATTAAAATGATCATACACCATGATCAAGTGGGATTTATCCCAGCAATGCAAGGATTCTTCAATATATGCAAATCAGTCAACGTGATACACCATATTAACAAATTGAAGAATAAAAACCATATGATCATCTCAATAGATGCAGAAAAAGCTTTTGACAAAATTCAACACCCATTTATGATAAAACCTCTCCAGAAAGTGGGCATAGAGAGAGCCTACCTCAGCATAATAATGGCCATATATGACAAACCCACAGCCAACATCATTCTCAATGGTGAAAAACTGAAAGCATTTCCTCTAAGATCAGGAACAAGACAAAGATGTCCACTCTCACCACTATTATTCAACATAGTTTTGGAAGTCCTAGCCACGGCAATCAGAGAAGAAAAAGAAATAAAAGGAATACAAATTGGAAAAGAAGAAGTAAAGCTGTCACTGTTTGCAGATGACATGATACTATACATAAAGAATCCTAAAGATGCCACCAGAAAACTACTAGAGCTAATCAATGAATTTGGTCAAGTTGCAGGATACAAAGTTAATGCACAGAAATCTCTTGCATTCCTATACACTAATGATGAAAAATCTGAAAGAGAAATTAAGGAGACACTCCCATTTACCATTGCAACAAAAAGAATAAAATACCTAGGAACAAACCTACCAAGGGAGACAAAAGACCTGTATGCAGAAAACTGTAAGACTCTGATGAAAGAAATTAAAGATGATATCAACATATGGAGAGATATACCATGTTCTTGGATTGAAAGAATCAATATTGTGAAAATGACTACACTACCCAAATCAATCTACAGGTTCAAAGCAATCCCTATCAAATTACCAATGGCATTTTTTACGGAACTAGAACAAAAAATCTTAAAGTTTGTATGGTGACACAAAAGACCCCGAATAGCCAAAGCAGTCTTGAGGGAAAAAAACGGAGCTGGAGGAATCAGACTCCCTGACTTCAGACTATATTACAAAGCTACAGTAATCAAGACAATATGGTACTGGCACAGACAGAAAAATATAGATCAATGGAACAAGATAGAAAGCCCAGAGGTAAACCCACACACCTATGGTCAACTCATCTATGACAAAGGAGGCAAGGATATACAATGGAGAAAAGACAGTCTCTTCAATAAGTGGTGCTGGGGAAACTGGACAGCTACATGTAAAAGAATGAAATTAGAACACTCCCTAACACCATACACAAAAATAAACTCAAAATGGATTAGAGACCTAAATGTAAGACCGGACACTATAAAACTCTTAGAGGAAAACTTAGGAAGAACACTCTTTGACATAAATCACAGCAAGATCTTTTTTCATCCACCTCCTGGAGTAATGGAAATAAAAATAAACAAATGGGACCTAATGAAACTTAAAAGCTTTTGCACAGCAAAGGAAACCATAAACAAGACAAAAAGACAACCCTCAAAATGGGAGAAAATATTTGCAAATGAATCAACGGACAAAGGATTAACCTCCAAAATATATAAACAGCTCATGCAGCTCAATATTAAAAAAGCAAACAACCCAATCCAAAAATGGGCAGAAGACCTAAACAGACATTTCTGCAAAGAAGACATACAGATGGCCAAGAAGCACAGGAAAAGCTGCTCAACATCACTAATTATTAGAGGAATGCAAATCAAAACTACAGTGAGATATCACCTCATGCCAGTTAGAATGGGCATCATCTGAAAATCTACAAACAACAAATGCTGGAGAGGGTGTGGGGAAAAGGGAACCCTCTTGCACTGTTGGTGGGAATGTAAATTGATACAGCCACTATGGAGAACAGTATGGAGGTTCCTTAAAAAACTAAAAATATAATTACCATATGTCCCAGCAATCCCACTACTGGTCATATACCCAGAGAAAACCATAATTCAAAAAGACATATGCACCCCAATGTTCATTGCAGCACTATTTACAATAGCCAGGTCATGGAAGCAACCTAAATTCCCATCGACAGACGAATGGATAAAGAAGATGTGGTACGTATATACAGTGTAATATTCCTCAGCCATAAAAAGGAACGAAATTGGGTCATTTGTAGAGACATGGACAGATCTAGAGACTACCATGCAGAGTGAAGTAAGTCAGAAAGAGAGAAACAAATATCGTATATTAACACATATATGTGGAGCTAGAAAAATGGTACAGATGAACTGGTTTGCAGGGCAGAAACTGAGACACAGATGTAGAGAACAAACGTACAGACACCAAGGGGGGAAAGTGGCGCGGGGCGGGGGGGAATGGTGGTGTGATGAATTGGGAGATTGGGATTGACATATATACACTAATATGTATAAAATGGATAACTAATAAGAACCTGCTGTATAAAAAAAATAATAAAATAAAGTTCAAAAAAACAAAAAAATGAATACAATCCTCTGTGAAATTTTTGCAGATATTCCCAGTGTGACATATACCTTTGATCTTATGTTTCATGTTTTAAATATTTTTTGTCATGTTTTAAATATTTTTAGCATTTTATATACATTTATCAATCTTTTCATCTGTGAATTGCTCAATTGCTTTTCCATGTAGCACTTCTTGCCTTACTTAGAGATGTTAGATACATTTTCTTCCTACTTAGATATATACTTATAAGATATATTTTCCTCTGGCTTCATTAGTTTCTTTTGTTTACATTTAACTTCTTGACCCATTTAGAGTTTATTTGGGGATGTAGTGTGAGAAAAGTCTCTAACTAGACTTTTTTTCTTTTTTTTACGAAGTAGCCTAATACCTTCTCTTGGGCTTCAATGAAATGTTATTAAAGGCAATTGTATTGAAATAATCAGCATCTGAAGACACAGCTCAGTGTTCACTGTGAACTCTGTTTCCCCCCACCAGGTGAGCAGGAACCAGCTATAAGCAGTGATTCTGACATCTCGCTGATCATGGCAATGGAGGTTGGACTGTCTGATGTAGAACTTTCCACCGACCAAGACTGCGAAGAGGTGAAATCGTGAAATGGCGAATATAGAAAAAAGGGATGATAGGACCCAAGGGGAAGGAAGGGAGGAGTGCCCCAAGACTGGACCAGGCACATGCACCTCCAGACCACCTTGGCAACTCCAGGGCGCTCCACACAAGAATGGTACCGAAAAGCAATACCCAAAGTCACGTTCATCAGGATGCAGTTTCTCCGTCTCTACAACAGCTCATGGCCTCGGCCCCTTTGACGTTGAAAGCTGATTTTCTCTCCCATGTCCTTGTAGGCACACACTTCCGAAGTTCCTCAAACAGACTGAAAAGACACTCTTAGGGCTTCTTAGTTTCATTTCAGTTTCTTGTTTTCCTATTTGGGGAATGTTGTTGATTTCTTTGGCGCTTTCTTTTTAAGGACTATGTGTAGTTTAAGTTCACTCTTGTTTTTCCTTTGATTCACTCCAGCTTTTGTACAGAGTTCTGTTTGGAAGCCTCAGTTCCTGCTATGACCAGTTTGTATTCCATCTTTGAGATTAATGGCCTTGACCTCTCAGCATGAAGTGTGCATGGCTTTAGGAAGTGCCTCAGCACCTTGAAACAGTCTAAGGCCAGCTTTCGTTTAGAATCTGAATTCTTTTAAGTGGATCTTGGAAATGCCAGCTGCCAGAGACCCCAACACCAAGCTCTGAATCTGCTGAGGCCACTGCTCGTTTTTTTTAGCTCCACACGCTGGCTTCCACTTGCCAGGCTCTGCTGAGGACCCACGTGACTTGAGAAGGAAGCTCTAGGGAGGCATTTCAATCCATCTGATTCTTAACAGTCTTTGGCTGAAATTCTGAACCCAGAAGTTCCCACTAGGGCATTAGCGCCATTCTCTGTGGCTGTAGGGCTTGTCCGTCACTGGGACTGCAAGCCTAGTTTTCAAACCAGATACCATATACTCTCCCCGAAAGCAAAATGTCTGTTTCCCCAAGGCTACAGCAGTCTTTTGTTACCTCCACAAATGGGTTCTGCAGGAGATGGAAGCTTTAGAAAAGATCCAGTCATCTTTGGATCCAACACAGTGAGGGCTGCAGTAGCATCTAGGTCTTACCTTAATTCCAATATGCTTCCGTTCAACCTCGCCAGACCTCGAGGGAGGATTTAGGTAAATCCTTAAGAAATTGCTTCCCAGTCAGGCTCCCCTGACTGCGTCTAGATACCAAGTGAGGAGGGAGGTGTGATCTGATAAACCATTTGATCTAAAACGTACAGCATGGGAATTGTTGATGTCAAGTTTCTCCTGACTGAGAGAGACAAAGAGGGAAAGGAAACGAGGTATCAAAGTGAATTCTAAAAATCCACCGGTGTTTTTGTTTGTTTGTTTGCGGTACGCCGGCCTCTCACTGTTGTGGCCTCTCCCGCTGCAGAGCACAGGCTCCAGACGCTCAGGCTCAGCGGCCATGGCTCACAGGCCCAGACGCTCCACGGCATGTGGGATCTTCTCGGACCGGGGCACGAACCCATGTCCCCTGCATCGGCAGGCGGACTCTCAACCACTGCGCCACCAGGGAAGCCCCCCCACCGGTGTTTTTAAACTGCTTGTTTTCATTCTTTTTTTGACAGAGGTGTGCTATTTTTTTCAGTGGGCAGTTTTGTAATACATTGAGACTCTCCAGGTGCAGGGATGACTAAGGCAGTGTGAATAGCTTCTCTGGACCACCTCGACATCCGCGAAAGGCCATGCTGCTGCGTGGGTTACCTGGGAGAGAAAGCTTCTCTCACTGAGTTATTTATGTATGTGACGAGGCCCTTCTTCTCGCTACATGCATACTCATGCAAAAACAGAGTTTCGTTCTGCTGTAAGAGCTTGCTGCCTGCTGGAACACGGTGTATGTGTCAAGGGAGACCCCTGGCTGCTCTTTTTTCACCACCTTGAACAATTTCCTATTTGACGCTTTCTAAGTAGGCAGCAAAGCAAGGAAAAGGATCACCACCTTCACAAATGTCACATCTCTCTAGGAGTCCAACACTTGCAGTGATGAAATCCAGGGTCTCCAGGCAGGGAGACACGAAGGCAGTGCCAAACCAGGAGTCAGGAGGCATAGACGAGCAGCGTGCATGCTGGGCCTCGGCTTCTCCATCTGTAAGTGAATGAGATTAACAAGATGATGCCCAAGCCTCCTTCTGGTCTTAGGACCACTAATGAGCATTTTGCTGGGGGATGCTTTTTGTTTGTTTGTTTTTTGCGGGCCTCTCACTGTTGTGGCCTCTCCCGTTGCAGAGCACAGGCTGCAGACGCGCAGGCTCAGCGGCCATGGCTCACGGGCCCAGCCGCTCCGCAGCATGTGGGATCTTCCCGGACCGGGGCACGAACCCGCGTCCCCTGCATCGGCAGGCGGACTCTCAGCCACTGCGCCACCAGGGAAGCCCCGGGGGATCCATTTTTGACAGAGAGCTATGACATATAGCAGACTTTCTACCTTGGGGAGGCACAGTTACTTGACATGTAACATGTAACAGCTTTTGGGATTTGGCACTCTTGCGTGGCTGAGACTATCTAAATGACTGAATTTTAAGTGCAAGTAGGAGTTGCTTTGTTTTGCCTTGTTTTAAAAACCACACTTAGGGCTTCCCTGGTGGCTCAGTGGTTAAGAATCCGCCTGCCAATGCAGGGGACACGGGTTTGAGCCCTGGTCCAAGAAGATCCCACGTGCCGCAGAGCAACTAAGCCCGTGCACCACAACTACTGAGCCTGTGCGCTAGAGCCTGCGAGCCACAACTACCAAAGCCCATGTGCCACAACTACTGAAGCCCGCGCACCTAGAGCCCATGCTCCGCAACAAGAGAAGCCACTGCAGTGAGAAGCCCGTGCACCAGAACGAAGAGTAGCCCCTGCTCGCCGCAACTAGAGAAAAGCCCGTGCGCAGCAACGATGACCCAACGCAGCCAAACAAAATAAAAACAAAAACCACACTTAGTCACAGAGTTTGCAGTCTCTGGATACTTTCAAATCTTCGTTCTCAGTGTGGAATTCTTCGTCTCCAGGTATTTCTTTTTCCTGGTCAGCGAAGGCCTGCACCGCCGACCTCTCCTTCAGTCAGCTTTGCCCAAAACAAATTTTGGTATTAAGTCAAGGGGAATTAGAAGGACAATTCAACAGCAAAGGAAATATAAGTTGTATTCATGCCCAGAGAGAAAATGCCTTTTGGATTGATGGGTGTTCTCTCTTCCTGCCAGCGACCAGGTAGATCAGGAATTGGGTGCTTATGTGCGCTGTGGCCCAGCAGCCCCTATAAGATGCTGCATAGGGGATGAGGGGCCCAGCCGGCCAATCTGAGGCCTGTGGACCTGACCCCAAGGAGGTTCTGCTGCAAACTCGCTGAGCCTAGAAGTTTCTCCTTTACCGAAGGTTTGTTTCTGAAGAATTTTTTTATGAGCCTAGAAGTTTCTCCTTTACCGAAGGTTTGTTTCTGAAGAATTTTCTTATGGCTTTGGTAGTTTTAAACAAACAACAACAAAAAAGGTTAACTGGCATGGGACGTGTTCAAAAAAAAAAAAAAATGGAAACAATCCTTCCTCCACAGCTTACTTCACCTCCTCCCCAACGAAGAAGAAACTCTGACCTGGGGCCCCGGTAGCTCAAAGAGTATCAAAGGGTGTGGGAACCTTCTAGAGGTGTATGAAGACTTGACGTGTATTTTTCTTTAGTGTCTAGACCAGCACTGTTCAACAGAAATACAGTACACGTCCCACATGTAATTTTCTACTGGCCGCATTTTTAAAAAGCAAAAGGAAACAGGTAAAAGTAATTTTAATAATACCCTTCCTTAAGCCAATATTATTGTTTTGACACGTAATTAGTGTAAAAAGTATTCACGAAATACCTGACGTTCTTTTTCCGTACTAAATCTTCTAAGGGCAGTGTATGCTTTACGCTCACACACCTCTCCGTTCGGACTGGCCATTTCTCCAGCTGTCAGCCGCATCACATGGCTCGTGGCCACCTTGGACAGCGCAGGGCTAGAGCTTCTCCAACATTCTCACAAGATTCCCTGACCCTCACAGAGTAAAAAGGTTAAAACCTAATTACCTCCAGAAAGAACTGGACTCCACCCAGGCCACCTACTGAGAGGCCCAGAGATCCATTTGTTTTCTAATGAGTAAATATGCGGACCATCCTTTTTGAAATTTTTGCTGCATCTTTCTAACCACACCACTGATGTCCATGACCGTTTTCTGTTGCTTCCTTGACCAGTTGTTTTTTAAAAAGTCACACAAAGCATGTTGATTTGGTGCTGAGACAAAATTTTATCCTTCACTTCCGCCCTTGGACTGATGTGTGGCAGTCAGGATCCAAAGAGAAATCCAGACTCTAGTCATCTAACTTTACCTCAACTTTACCCTGGTCCGCCTTCTTCCTGATTGGCAGAAGGTCTTTTCCTGGTCCCAGGACCCCATAGTCCCACCACTATAGCTAAAATGCCTGGATTTGGGAGGAAAAAATGGGAAGGTACATACTGACTCCAAATACAAGACTTTGTGTGTAGCCTTCTCAATAGAGAAGAAGTCTTTGGGGCTTGTGACCGTCTGGTGCCAAGTTGGTGAATTATGACCACCTGCAACTCAGAAGCCATGTCTCAACTTGGAAGTAAGCATTCCCCTTAGACCCCAAGGCTGTGGGCAAGAAAAGGAGCATCTCCATTCCCTCAGAATAACTGAGAGTACCCCCTAGGAATTGCTACGTCCTATGTGGCCAGTCCCTTTGGGAAGAACTGAGCCCTGATCACGAATAGAGCATAGGAATATTGATTTCATCTCTAGGGTTTGGTCACTACTAAAATGTCAACTCCATCATCTAGGCAGGGAGTGGTGGAGAGTTTGGAGAAGGTAGAAAGTTAGAAGTAGCAAAGGCACCTACCTTTTCTGACATCACTTAGTAATGATCACGACCATGGTGTCAAACCTTCATCCAAAGAGGTTTTTGTTTGTTTTGTTTTGTTTCGAGCATTTTCCTCATTCCGATGGAAACATCCTGGATGTTCCTGGGTCTGGATTTGGTCATATCAAACCATGGTACCCAGTGGCTAGTAGAGTTAGTGCGCTGACATCCCTGAAGCTGCCATCCTTTCAGAACCAAAAATGATGACAGATAGCCTATCTTGGGACTCTTTTATTCGCATCATGTTCATCACGTTTAGATGAAAATTCTTGCAGAGCATAAAAAATAAATGGCATTTAATTGTCCACTGAATGCATCACCTTGACCAAAAACAAAGAAACCTCATTAAATCAAAACCCTTTCAGAAAACCTGAGATAGAGTCACAGCCTCTGAGGCGGGGAGGACCCAGCCCCCACCCCGTGATACTAGATAGAGCCCGAGTCCACTTCTGGTAGCGTTTTTTTAATAGACTCCCACTTAGATTTCTTGCCCTTTTTTGTCTGGGTGTGTCTCTCTCTATCTCTGGATCTCTCTGACTGCCTGTCTCTTTCTTTGTACACACACCCACACACACATCCTTTTCCCATCTTTCAGGACAAAAAAAAAAAAAAAACCTTAGCGGCTCTGGATCTATAGGGTTGTCACTATTTTGATTATCATTGTTCCTGTTGGCGATTTTTAATGTGTGGCAGCATCTATCTTTTCACTTCTGATGAGGAAAACCAGTTGACTATAAAGGCAAATTAACTTCCTCTGTAATGGGGTTTGCCTCATTTTCACTTCTCATATCACTAATTTTATCACAAATCTAGCTATTGCCTTTTTTTTTTTTTAAAGGGTTCCTTGCCAGAAAAGTCCCTGAGGTAAATAATGGCAAGGTAACAATTCCAGAATGCTGTCTAATCTCTTATCTTCCACCTCTAGCATTTGTGACCTTCTGAGTTCACCACAGGCCCTCCCACCACAGGGTTAGGATTTCTTGGAAAAACATGTGGGCTGTACCGTATCCGATGTCCACTCCTGCTTCTTAGCGTCTTGGCACGAGAGTTTGCTCTTTGTAAGTGATCTGAGAGGCCACTTCTTCCTTAAGACTGAAAAAGAGGCCAAAAAAAAAAAAAAAAACCCATTCCCCTAAAGTGACAGACACACAGATTCTTGTGCAGTGAGTGCCCCGCAGTCACAGAAGTCCCTCCTCTGTGCTATTTGCATGGCCGGGACTGAAAAGTACATTTGATGATGGCAATTAAAAGGTGGTGGGGATATTTACCCGCAGGTAGTCAGAAAAGAGGATGGAAGGGTATGAACGTGGATGCTCTTCCCGAATCCACGAGCATCCCCTAGCTTTAGAGATGACCTGTTTGGGGGAATGTGTACGTCTTAAGGAGTTTAACGCTCTCCTGATTGCAAACAAGGTTGGGATTACCTGAAAAATAAATTAATTCTGAGAAGCAGGTGTGAGTTTCTCATCACTTACCTCTTCCCTTTCCCTGATCCCCTCCCCATCTCACAACTCCAGGACCTTTGTAATAGGAACGATAATTTATAAAGACCCATAGGTCAATAGATCAGTAGCCGTGCTCTCCCCTTTGAGCCTTTCGATGGCACTAAATTAACCATCCCAAAACTCAAGCAGTGATTCCAGATCCTGGACGTAGACCCTTAATTATCAAGCCCTGTAATTGCAAAACCTGCTCATTCTACAGAGAAGCTGCTGAGGTCATTTACATCTCTCTTTACATACTCTGAATGTTGCCTGCCTTGCATGCTTCATGATCAAGTGGCTTCTTCAGGAACCTCCATGATCAAAGACCTCCTCATCCTTGTGCTACTGCTAACATTTGTACTTACTACCGAGCTATTCTCTCTCTGGCCACCTGATAAATATTTGTTAAGGATAATGATAAGGCAGGAATATACATCTCTTCAGAGGTTCTGCCGGTCTGAACAGAGTGAGGGAGAAAAATCTGTGGGGAAGGTAGCTCAACCTGAGTTACCTAAAGTCATTGCTTGACAGAATGTCTGTGGTCTTGTCATCCTTACTGAAGTGAAGGGCTTGGAGAAGCAGGAAAAACGTGGGGACCATGTGTACTCTATAAACCAAAGACCAAACACCATCCAAATGGACACATGTTTCTTCCAGTGACGAGTTTAATTTTCTCACAATCTGCTCATAAATAAAAGTGAAGGGGGTTTGCTTGGTCGAATGAAACTGTGAGACGGGGTTTTCTCTTGCGGGCTTGTGATTGACCTTACTAAATCCAGAAATATAAAAAAATGTATCATGGCCTTAGTACCGCACCATCTTGAAAGTCTAATGCTTAGTCCCCTTTTCCCTCAAAAGTTTCAGACAAGTCGAGCGCTTTATTGAACTCAGAATATTGTTCTCTTTGAGAATGTGAAGATTTTAAATAGCCAAAGAATTTTCATGTATAAGAGCTCATTAATTACAGCATATCCTGCTCTTTTGAAGAAAATACCAAACTGTTGCCTGTAGTAATAGATAGTGGAGCAATGGAAGAAGGACTTAACAAAAGGACTTTTCAGCCTGTGTTTGTGTTGGCGTCTATGGTACTTAGTGTTAAGTGGGATGTTATTGCAAAGGGGCAGGGTGCCCTCTGCTGGAATTCTCGCCATTATTCTTTCAGCCAGCTAATTTGACTAGGGTCACCATTTCCTCAACAACTAGTAGTGATTTGCCTTTCATCGTACAGTTTCCTCAGTAGTTGAGAATTTGGTCCACATTTGTCAAAAGAGGAAGGAATGTCACAAACTCTGAAAAGTTGGAGGAGGATCCCATGGAAGATCTGTCAGCAGCCCCTTCCTTCTGCAGAATGTTGAAAGAGTATTGTTTGCTCTGTTTGCAAAGAAGATGCCTCTGGCTGGAATGTTTGTGCAGAGTTATAAGGCAAGGGCCTAATTGTTTTGTAAGGTTATCTCAACTTTTTTCTTGTCAGATTGCAAAGGAAGATCAATAAACAGACTTCTTTCATATGAATGTAAATGGTGTGAAATACTCACGTGTTTTGTACATGTACATAATAATATATTTACTTCCTGCTTTCACATTAGTAATCTGAAATGGTTGTACCATTTTATAATTAGAAAGAGATGTAGGGTTGGGGGAGGGAAGGGAGGGTTGTTATTTTTATAGTGGGATGTCCCTTATATTTAGAAAATGAAGTAATTTTGTACTTGTGAAAAGTTACATTCCATTCATTTCCTGAAAAACTAATGGGTGTTGTTCTTTCAAATGTTCATGAGCTGGGAGTAGGATTATTCTAGTTTCCAGGGGAGCCTCCCAAGCAGTATATATGTGACACTGACTTTGTGGACTGCAGATCATGACCAGCAATAGCCAGCTCACTAATGTGAAAAAAAAAAAAACAAAAAAAACAACTTATTTAAACCTCTTTGTATAGAGCATATTATTATTTCCACTGGGGGGGGGGGGGGGGGGAATATCTCCTACAAAGAATGAATCTTCCATTCAGAAATAGTCCAGACATGGCATCATCAATCAATCTCTAGTCCCTCCCTACTAGCAACAAAAAAAAATCCAGTGGATTTCTTTTTCCACTCCTGAACACAAATTATGTACTTTCGTTGTAAAATGAATGATGTCACCGGTAGAATTTTACTTAGCATCCCCTCGAGGTCTTTCTGGCCAGTCTGCAACTCCCACACATAATGATCCCTGACCCATCCTCTCCACATTCAGATGAGACTGAGCTTCCTTGATTTTTTTGCCACATGACTCAAAATCACCAAAGTTATTCCTCATGGCATTTGCATGAGTAACTTTTTATTTGGACTTTGGTTAGCTCTTAATTGCTAAAAAAATTTAGTAGTGAATTATGTAGCTGTTTTACCCAAACATCATCTTCTATACAAAGTCACAGGCGTATTTAAATGATTAGTTAAGGCAGTGTAGTTATTAGTTTTTGTTTTGTTTTCTGTATAAATCTCTTTCTCTTTCCCTCTTCCCCACCTCAGGCACCTACCTTACTCCTTCTAAAGCACTTTATATATCTCTTGAAATACACGGAAGTTTTAAAAAACTGTCTTTAAAGGGATTTGTCTTCTATTAGGAGACATGACTTTTATCTTGCTTTATTGTATTCTCTTTGTGCTTGGAAAGCATAAGCTGTTTGTCTCATGTGGGCTAGTGATGAAATATTAAGGATAATAATTGGAAACATTCAATCATACAACATGGCTATTTTTGTTATATAGAAGACTATCGTGTAAATAAGTGCAATCGTGTTCTTATGTACTGGTTCAAAAAAAAATGCAACTATGAAGATTTGAAAAGGATTGTGAATTCCAGGAAATTTCATTGCAGAACTTCGTTTGGTTTTGTTTTTTAATAAATTGGAACCAGATGTATGTGTTTGTGTCATCCATATTTCCTAACTGTGTTGCCTCATCTGGAGTTCTAGAGATGGCACTGTGGATTATAAAACATTTATATTTAGGGACTTACCTGGTGGTCCAGGGGTTAAGACTCTGCGCTTCCACTGCAGGGGGCACAGGTTCGATCCCTGGCCAGGGAACTAAGATCCTGCATGCTGCATGGTACAGCCAAAAAAAAAAAAAAAATCGGTATTTATCATCAAATCATGATTATGTTAAAAGAGCAAGAGATTTTTAATAACTTCTTTATTTCTCTGAGGAAGTCAAATAACAGGTACCAAGACCTCTGCTTAGGTCTGTCCCCCTAAGTGAAGTAATTAAAAGATTTTGAGCAACTCAGCAGAAGAATGGCTGCTGAATTCACTTGAAGTGCTCTTGGGTAGGAACTGAGCCCTTGATCTGAGCCATCGTGGGCAGGTCACCCTAAGGAGGGTTACACCGTGGAGCCCACCAGATGGGCTGGGGCAGCCAGGTCCTTCTTTATATTTACATGTCCACCTCTGAAGGATTTTAAATAGCAATTCCTTCACATTAGCAAGAAAATGCTACAAAAATTAAAAAGATGGGAAATGCCAACCTGGGAAGGTAGGAAAGGAAGATGAAAAAGAGGAGAGGTGCCCCTATTCATTATTATTACCCACTTCAAACTGGCAGGTCCTGGTGCGGCTTAGAGCCTCTGGGTCTCGCCCATCCATGGTGCTAGCACATCCCCTGGAGGAGCAGGCAGGATGGGGCATGCCAAGTGCACTTTGGCCCGTGAACGAAGCCTTCCCCCTGGCCGGGCACACCTCCAGGGGCTGTGGATGGCACACTATGTGCTGGCAAAAGCCAAGCCATGTTGAGTGCCCTGGCCTCCCAGAGCTTCTTCCTGCCCAGGTGAGGAATGTGGATGGCTGCAAAGCGTCACATGGGCTTGGCCCCCAGGCCAGTCCATGCTTAATTCCTAGGTCAGGAGATATTCTAAGGGGATCATTGCTAACGATAATGATTGTGCCACATTACGAGGCCTTTAAATTTTGTTTATGCTTCCATGGTCTCAACTTTTATCTGCCCAGACAACTGTTGTCACCAGTGATGCTGCCATCTGGGGTAGGAAGCTATTACCAGGATCTAGAAACCATCCCTCTTGACTCCTTCCTCCAGACCAGGGACTCCCAAACTGGGAAATGTGTTCAGTGGGACACATTCCAGGATATGTTAGAAACTTCAGCTGCAGAGTCCCAAGGTCAACTCAGCTAGACTAAGGCTTTGTACAATACATACCAGCTATTAAGAAACTTCCAAGCAGGTCCACTAAGTCACCACTTTTCCTGAAGCTGAGTGATGACAGAATCCTCCCTCTTTCATATTTTTCAACACTACACTGGACGAGACCGCTTGCATGGAACATGGAAGTTTTCAAGCTAGAATAAAGCTGCTGGACCTTGTTTCCCACTTCAGACCATTGTCCCTGCTCCAACTTTTACAGGAAAAAGTCTGCGTGCACACCCTGCACCGCCAGCCTGGTGCCTGCTTCCCCTGGAGCAGAGATGGCCCAGGAGACAGGTCACCAGGGGCCCTCAGAGTCACATGTGCAGCAGGGAACAGGCGGACCGCATTGCTTCTTTACCATTCATTCAGGAGTGGAGGCCCTGCCCTCCTAGACACTCCACTTCCTGGGCTTTTGAGAAGCCATGCAGCATACCCGTCCTTTTGAGAATGGAAAATGTAAAACTGCCCAGCACTTTGTATGTAATAAGACAGCTGGGCCAGCTTGTTTGGGGTCATAGGAGCTAAACCACTATTCAAAGAGAACAAAAATGTTCTTTTGTAAATCTCACAATCCCTTCTAAACCAATGTCAGTACCCCACTCATCTCCTTGCCTTGGTTGAATGATACATTGTACCAGATTGGGGAAAAGGGGCTGATGGGGGAGGAGGTGGGTTATTCCTGCTCTGTGATAATTATTATACACAGAAGAGTGAGGGTACCAACTGATGAGAAATTCAGTGACTGAGAGAGGTTTCATTATTTCTGAGATGTTTTAGAACAATGACTCCATCATCCTCTGTGATCCAACAACAGAAATTAGTTTGCACATTATTTCATCCCACTCATTGGTAGGGTCTCCCTCAGATCTCACGGTGACTCTGTTCTTGGCTGTAAGAACAAGGGACAGTGAGCTTTTGACCGCTCCATCAAAGACCAAGGGAGCCCTCTGCTCCCCGTGCTTAGCTCTCCCTTCATCGAGGCACGGCACAGGTAGGATGCCACCAAAGTCTCCAACTGGGGGGAACCTGTATGTGCTGGCACCCTAGAAGGTAACAATCAAACTCCCCAAAGCCCTCAGACCTTTCTGTTGTGGAAGACTCTCCTGCCCTGTCCCCATGGGACCATCCAGAGGTCTGATCATAGTCATGACGCGTCTCCCCCAGAGCTAGGCTCCCTCTCTGTGCCTCCTTCTAAAGTTCCTGCCTCCTTTGTTCTTAAGGATCATTTACTAAATAGTCAGGGGAGAAACCAGAGCCAGTTTTCATTGGCGGGCATAGTCCTTGGTTGCTATGAGACCTGTATACACAACACAGCTGTCGTTGGTATTGTAGAGCTAATGGGAGCCAAGGGTCTCAAATCTCGAAGAAAAATAATAATAATTCAGAGCTTTGGAATAACTTCAATATCTATAAATAAATATGAGTGCAGGGAAGTTCATTACAGAATGTAAGAATGCAGTAGAGTTAGACCTGGGAATAAGATTGGGTCCAGACCTGATGTTGAACCAGCAAAACCCCTGTCCATCTAATAACACACAGTGCCTCCCAAAAGATAAAGTTAGAAGTGGTCCATTTGCCTCGTATCACTTTCTTCTTCCTCTCTCTTTTATTCTCTGTATTTGAAACGAGGAGGAGGAAAAAAGGGAGGACATTATTCAGGGCCAGAGTTAGGGCTGGAACTTGGGTTTCCCGACCCCCTTGCCAGAGATCCTGGGGCTGCACTGCACTGCCTCCATAAATGGAAGCATCTCCAGACAGCTCAAAAATCTCCGGAACGGAAAGCTAGAAAAGCTGAAAGCTGGATTTTATTAGATTGATAGGAAGGTGGTTGTATAGTCAGGAAACACTCCCTGAACAGGAACAATTCTAATCTGGAAACAGAAATAGGATGGATGCGACCACGGTCTCCAAGCAGGGACACGCGTGAACACATACACACCATCCACAAGGTGGGTCCCAGTGCACACTGTCTAATTTTAGCTGTGCGAGAAAGCTCCTTGCCTTAAGATCCCAATGTGAGTTATTCGTCTCTGTGCTCACTCCTTCAAAATAAAATTAGTTATGATGTTGTGCTTTCCAAAGCTGGCTCACTGTCAACAGCCTGCCCTTCTTCTAGCGCCTGCTATGACACTGAGACTTACTTGATGGAAGGTATAGGGGTGGAATTCTTTTTCATATATTATGGGGAACCAGATGTCCAGAGAAAACCCCCAAACTGTAGAACATTTAAAAACATTGGGGAAAATATTTTAAAATCTTTAATATGAGTAGCTAAATTGGTGGGAAAGTAAGAAAATTTCTTGGAAGCCAGAAGCGATAAGAAAGTACTACCTATCCAGAGGGGAAAATGAACACCATTCGTGGAGTTTTCCCTGGGTGTATATGCCGATCGCTGAAGGTCTAGGGATCCACAAATTTTTTGTGTCAAGGGCCAGGTAAATATTTTATACTTTGTGAGCCATATACGATTTCTGTCACTTTCTTTCATTGTTGTCGTTGTTTTTAACAACGCTTTGAAAATGTAAAAACTGTCCTTAGCTCAAGGGCTGCACAAAATTAGGCCACAGGAAGGGTTTGTGCTTCTGCAGGGGACAGGGACAAAGTCCAGGGTCAGAATCAGAGACCCCAGCCCCAAAGCAGCACCCACAGTTGCGAATAAACTAGGAAAACCTCAGTGGATAAACTAGAAAACATACGTCTACTGGAAGGAGTAGGGACAGATGTTTATCAGTGGTGGCCTTGCTTCTAGATAAAGAGGGAAATGCTAAAGTACCCTTCCCCCCACCCCACTTCTCATCCCAGATGCCCTAACCACGGACAACCCTTCTCATGCACTCTGGACGAGAATCCAGCCACCCGTGTGATCTGAATACCTAAGGCACAGATTTACAGTGGGCCCAGACTGTTTCTGTTTTGTATATAATTCATTTATATTATTTTTTAGATTACAAATATAAGTGATATTTGTCTTCTGTCTGACTTCTTTCACTAAGCATAATATTCTCTAGGTCTGTCCACATTGCTGCAAATGGCAATATTTCATTCTTTTTTATGGCTGAGTAATATTCCATTGTGTATGTGTGTGTGTGTGTGTGTGTGTGTGTGTGTGTGTATATATATATATATATATCACATTTTCTTTATCCATTTATCTGTTGATAGACACTTGGGTTGTTTCCATGTCTTGGCTATTGTAAATAGTGCTGCTATGAACATTGCAATACATGGATCTTTTCAAATTAGTGCTTTCATTTTTTCTGGATATATATAAAAATAAATGTATATACCAAACAGAAACAGACTCACAAATGTAGAAAACAAACTCTTGGTTACCAAAGGGGGGAGGGAAGGCAAGGAGGGACAAACTAGGAGTATGGGATTAACAAGCAGACTACTACTATAAACTATTATACATAAAATAGATACTAGATACAAACTACTATATGTAAAATAGATAAGCAACAAGGGTGTATTGTATAGCACAGGGAATTATACGCATTATCTTGTAATAACCTATAGTGGAATATAATCTGCAAAAATACGGAATCACTATGTGTACACCTGAAACTAACACAATATTGTAAATCAACTATACTTCAATTTTAAAATAATAATAAAATTAAAATAAAATAAATTGGGCCCAGACTGACAGTTGCCCTAAATGTTTGGTAGAATCAAACTCATATCCTCCCTGGAGGAATACTCTTAAACCCAGGCTGCAAATAAATCCTTACAAACCAAGTTCCAAAGGAATATGAACTCATAATCAAAAATCTCAAAACCCATGAGGACTCAAGCCACAGTGAGGCAGAGTCCAAAGTCAGACTCAGAAAGATTGACAGGATAGGAAGTATCAGGAAAAGCATACCAAATGTGTGTGTAAAGGGCCCTCTGGGTGATTCTAATGGGCCCTAAAGTTTGAAAACCACCATCCTAGTTGTTTCAGGGCCCAACAGCAGAGCCTCCAAAAATAAAGTGGGAAGAGGAGGACAGGTGAAATCATTACTCACTTGGGCTGCTTTGATCTTAGGATGATGGATTTGGAGGAGACTGAATTTCATCCAGAAAATGTTTTATCACTTGGGACTACGTGACTTGCAGAGGGGAGGAGTAATCAAGGCTATCCACATACTTTACCCGCAGGGCCCAGTATGGTCTAACCCTGCCTGCATCTCCTCTTTCTCTGTATCAGAACAATCTTCACCTGACTAGCAAGGCCACAGCCACTCTGTATCTGTTGTTGGCTGAGTAATGTATCCTCAGGGTCCAGGGGGCGCTCAGGGAACAGTCAGCTCGCGACTGGTCTGTAAGGGCGTCACCACAGGGAAAGGCCCAAAGGAGGAGTACCACGCGGCTCACCACCAGGGGGCGCTGTTCCCACAGAGCAAGCCTATGTGACCAAAGGCCCCAAGTCCAGGCCGGCATTGCTAATGCAAAGCATTGCATGCTGAGAAATTGCTGCTACTGACAATGAAAAACAAACTCCACAGTGACTTTAAACAAATACATAATGTTAATATGATCGCTGCTATCATGTTAACATCAGTAATCACGGCGAGGACTTGAGTTTCAGAGTGAGTTGCATGTTTGTGCGCCAGGTCTTCAGTGAGTGACTTTATTGCATCGTGTCATTTGGCCCTCACCATCACCCAGCAAGTGAGGAAAGTGCTGTCATTATGCCCATTTTACAAATTCTAATAGCGAAGCTTAGGAAGTAACGTGTCCAAGATCACACAGGTAGTAAGTGGCAGACTGCTCATATACCCAAGTCTTTCTGGCTCCTAAAAGCTGTTCTCTTCTGAAGGGAAAGCTGACAAGTTTCTCTAGCTCTGTAAAATAAGAGGAAAGAGTTTTAAATTTAAAACGACAACAGCAAAGTGTCTTTGTTTTTCAGTGGAGAAATCTGACACTACCTCAGCCAGGAGATCAAAACTACCCTCAACAGTGATGTCATGTTGCTAGTGAGTCCCTGTGTATGATGTAATAAAAGTGTTACTTTACCATTGTGATCTCCCTCCCAAAACCTTTCTTCCGAATCAATGACCGATACTATCGAAACTGTCAAGATCATCAAAAAGTAAATCACAAAAACTCTCAGATCAGAGACACCTAAGAAGACAAGACAATGAAATGTAATGTAGTATCCGGGATGGGATCCTGGGACAAAAAAGGGCATTAGGGAAAAACTAGTGAAACCGAAAACAGGATGGAGTTTAGTCCATAGTAATATACTGGTGTTGACTCTTAATTGTGACAAATGTACCAGGGTGATGTCAGATCTTAACAGGGAAAACTAGGTGAGGGAAAACAGGAACTATCTGTATAACTTTTCTGTAAGTCTAAAACTATTCTAAAATAAGTTTATTTTAAAAGAGATATTTTTATCAAATATATGAACCCAGTGGATTGCTAGAAACACAGAAATTGGTTTTTGATGCTATTGTGGTGTGTCCTTCTCCAGAAATTTTTGGAATAGAAGAGAGAACTCAGTATCCTGAAGAGGTTAGATGTTCTTGAAGCAGGAGACTGGACCAAATTATTTCTCAACATCAATTCCAGATTTTTCCAGACTATAAATCTGTGATTTGTATTAACTGTTACAATGACTCTTCAATCCAGAGTCATTGGAAAATGCACGGAATGAGAAGCTAATCATTCGTAATTATATTTTAGAGTGATTAAAAGTGTAATGAGTAGTTTTCTTAGCTGGTCACAGTAATTACATTTAACACGGAATAATAAACCACACACACAAATGCAACAAACGTTAGAGACACTTGCCCTTTGTGTTGGCATTTATGTCGTTGAGCTGTTTCTCCCAGTAGGGGGCTCTGTTGACCATCTAATGAAAAAGGAGACCTGGGGATGGAGAATAGCGGTGTGTGGATTCTGCTTGTAACAGAGTTTGCAGGGTAACTTTGAGAAAGAATAACTATTCAGAAATCTTCTCCAGTAACACTTGTACAGTCGGAATGGGGAACTAAATACCACCAACCAACATGGTCGAGGTAGTGAGTGTTTCAGAGAAGGAAGAAAGTGTATTGGACTAAACTAGAAAACAGAACCCTTAGGCCTATGTATTACTGAAACCATATATCCGCCGTTGAAAAGCAGGTTAGAAATGACAAAACTAGAAATGTCTTGGACTTCCCTGGTGGCACAGTGGTTAAGAATCCTCCTGCCAATGCAGGAGACACGGGCTTGAGCCCTGGTCTAGGAATATCCCACATGCCATGGAGCAACAAAGCCCGTGCGCCACAACTACTGAGCCTGTGCTCTAGAGCCCGTGAGCCACAACTACTGAAGCCAGCGTGCCTAGAGCCCGTGCTCTGCAACAAGAGAAGCCACCGCAATGAGAAGCCCGTGCACCGCAACGAAGAGTAGCCCCTGCTTGCCACAACTAGAGAAAGCCCGCACGCGGCAATGAAGACCCAATGCAGCCAAAATTTAATTAATTAATTAATTTTTAAAAGTAAATAAAAGTATACCCTTAAAAAAAAAACAAACAGAAATGCCTTCTCCCCAGCCAGACCTGTGTTCCTGAAAAGTCATGTAGAAGGAATGTTCTTAGAGTAGCATCTTTTCAGTGATTGGCCACAAATCATCTTATTCCATATAGCATTTCACAAGATAGCTCATGCATTTAATTCTTTACCCTAAACATAGTTGCAAGAGCAGCCACTACACACACACACACACACACACACACACACACACACACACACACACACACTTAAAATCCTTTAATGCCCTCCCATTTCTATTAAGTCCAAGTACAGTACATAATCCTTAGCATGACCTCCTAAATCCTGCATGATCTGGTCCTGACACCTCCAGAATTATCTCATACCACTCTCCACTCACGCCAGGGGCTCCAGCCCCACCCACCCCCTTCTTCTAGTTCACGTCCATTCATCCTTTGGATCTCAGCTCAGCCGCTTTCCCTTGGAGGAAGCTTCTCTCACTCCTAGGTCAGGTAGCCCTGTTAAATGCTTACATCGCACCTTGTACTTTGCCTTCATAGCTCTAATGACAGGTCAACCGAGTGTGCTAAACATAGCACTGAACAGTGTTCAGCATTAATAATTCACTTATGTGATTGTTAGATTGGTATTGATTTTCCTCTCTAGATTGCACTTTCCTTAAGATTAAGGTTCATGTTTTTATTCTCCGTGTATCTCAGTGCCCAGCACAGGACCTGGCTCAGAACAGGTCTTCTATATGTATTTGTGCAATAAATGTCTGAAGGATCGACAAGGTACCTGCCAGCTGTCCAGCTCCCAACTACCTGTTTTACTCTTTTCATCCAAAAAGAAAAAAATTTTACCCAGGAATTAGAATTAGTAATATTTGAGTATTATATATCAGGCTATTTGGGAGATAGGGGGAATGTAATGTAAGCAAAGCACTTCAATGTTAGCTGCAAAATATGGGAGAAAATAATAGAAAAGAATAAGAGATTAGACGACATAAAGCAAAAATTTTGTCATATTTGAGACAGGTCATCAGAGGGGCATATTTTCTAGAGAAATATCTCC
This sequence comes from Tursiops truncatus, assembly GCF_011762595.2. NCBI lineage: Eukaryota > Metazoa > Chordata > Mammalia > Artiodactyla > Delphinidae > Tursiops > Tursiops truncatus. The sequence goes on from NC_047038.1 coordinate 116,373,473, forward strand.
CAGGATGCCAGTGTTGATGAAGAGGACATGAAGTATTAATTCAGGTGAGGCAGGGTATTATTATTAAACCAGGGACTTGGAAAACTCAGCTCCAGACTCAACTCAGCGTCCCCCTAGCAAAGCAAGGTCCCAAAGAGAGAGAAATCTATTGTATAAGGGATGCCAGGGAAAGCCATGCCCTCTGTAGGACTCTGCTAAGCTGCAAAGTATCCTCTACACCAATGAGGATACTCCTTTAGCTGTGAGAAGCTCAAGTTGTCCTATCTTTGGCCACTGGGAGTCTCTTTGAGTTGACTCCTAAGTCCTTCTTCGATGATATCACTAGTCTTCGAGAGCTTTCCCACTCTCTGGTATAACGAAATGTTCCAGAATCATCTTGTACATTTCCTGCCCCAAAGATGGAATTTGTCACAGCTCTAAGAAATAATATGTCATTGGACACTAATAATCCTCATTGCTACTGGCTTGGTTATTGTTTCTATGCTTCTTCAGAGGTATACACAATTTTTAAAAGAAAAAGAAAAAAAATACCTCCTGAGTTTATATCGACACTTCCATTCCAAGTTTTGTACTACAAAGCTTTTAACGACTTCTCTATTACATCTGTATGCATATTTTTTATTCTATAATGAGAGTTTTGAATCTCAAGGACACAAGTAATGATAGAATGACAATATCTATTAATTATTCATTTATCCTATACCACACACACAGTCTCAGAAAAACAGCACTTGGATTTCAGAATTTACTACTGATGAGATAAAAACCCATTCCTGCTGGCCTCAGAGGAAATGAACCAGAGAGACAAATAATAAAAGAGAGTATCTTTGCCCACAATGTGTAGGTTCTATGACGTATACGCTCTTAATAAAACCCATCCCATTTTCTGAAATGCTGAGTTAAGTTATTCAGACCAATGCTCCTGGTAAAAACTTATTTTTAAAATGGGATAAAGTAGGGAATTTGCTGGTGGTCCAGTGTTTAGGACTCCGTGCTTTCACTGCTGAGGGCCCAGGTTCAATCCCTGGTCGGGGAACTAAGATACCGAGAGCAGTGCAGCACAGCCATATAAATAAATAAATAAAACGGGATAAAATATAAATAAATATAGATTATATGTATATCATACATCTTAAAAGAATCAAAGGACTGACAAGATAGTAAGGAATTACCAGGCCTGCAATGAAGGGAAATCAGGATCCCAGAGGTACAAATAAAGACAGAAGCTTCTTTCGATCTGGGAGTAGTTATTCACCATAAAAGTATTGGATTTTCATTTTGGTGACCTTCTAGAGAGTGGAAGAGAGAAGTCAAAGCCCCCAAAGACCACATAAAATAGGAAGTCTAATAGGAGATTCACCCTGTAATCATCTAGGCTGCAAAGGGCTATACCCCACATAGACCAGTCCTGGCACAGAGTTGCCTGCCTCCTGGTTAAACTCTGCTGTGTCTGCTTTATCTTCCCGTAAATTTCAAGTCTTGAATTTGGTTTGGAGTTGTCTTAAACTGGTAGTACCTTCAAGTGTCTGGCAGAATCAAATGTAAATCCTTTCTGAGAAAAGCCAATTTCCTGTTAGGCCTCTGATAATTTATCCAATAAATTTTTCAAATCCAAGATTAAGTCAAAGATAACCAGGTGGGGCTTCCCTGGTGGTGCAGTGGTTGAGAGTCTGCCTGCTAATGCAGGGGACATGGGTTCGAACCCTGGTCTGGGAGGATCCCACATGCAGCGGAGCAACTGGGCCTGTGAGCCACAACTACTGAGCCTGCGCGTCTGGAGCCTGTGCTCCACAACAAGAGAGGCCGCGATAGTGAGAGGACCGCGCACCGCGATGAAGAGTGGCCCCGCTTGCCACAACTATAGAAAGCCCTTGCACAGAAACGAAGACCCAACACTGCAAAAATTAATTAATTAATTAATAAACTCCTACCCCCAACATCTAAAAAAAAAAAAAAATTTATGAAAAAAAAAAGATAACCAGATGCATAATGAAAATAAATGCCATAAGTGATATCCAGTGGAAACTATAGACTACAGGAACAGAACTGCAAAGGCTTCAAATCTTGGAATTATATAATCTAGTATATAATGTAATTATATATTAAGTAACTATGTTTAAATTTTTGTTTAAAAATTAGTCTCTGAAGAGAAAGAGAAACTGTAAACAGATTTATGGTTTTATAGTTAAAGTATAAGACAGATTTTCAAAAGAATCAAATGTAACTTTTAGAAATAAATAAAATAACCAAAATTAGGGTTTCCCTGATGGTCCAGTGGTTAAGAATCTGCCATCCAATGCAGGGGACATGGGTTCGATCCCTGGTTGGAGAACTGAGATCCCACATGCCACAGGGCAACTAAGCCCACACACCGCAACTAAGGAGCCCATGCTCTTGAGCCCACATGCCACAACTAGAGAGTCCGTGCGCCTCAACTAAGACCCAACACGGCCAAATTAACTAATTTATTTATTTATTTAAAAAAAAAAGAAATAGGGCTTCCCTGGTGGCGCAGTGGTTGAGAGTCCGCCTGCCGATGCAGGGGACACGGGTTCGTGCCCTGGTCCGGGAGGATCCCACGTGCCGCGGAGCGGCTGGGCCCGTGAGGCATGGCCGCTGAGCCTGCGCGTCCAGAGCCTGTGCTCTGCAACAGGAGAGGCCACAACAGTGAGATGCCCATGTACCGCAAAAAAAAAAAAAAAAAGAAAAGAAATAACACAACTAAAATTTGAAATTCAACAAATACTTTTAACACCAGGTTAGACAGATACATAAACTGGAAAAATTTAAATAACTATCCACAACAAAGGATGGTGTGACAAAAAGATTGCTGATAAAGAAGTAAAGTAAGAGACATAAAGAATGTTGCATGTGTTTAATCAGAGTCTAAAGGGTAACAAGGGAAAGAATTATAGACTTTATACCAAAATCATGATCCATAAGAGAAAAAAATTGATAAATTGGACTTCATCAAAATTAAAAACTTTTGTTTTATAGAAGACCCTATAAAAGGATGAAAAGACAAGCTGCAGAGTGGGAGAAAATACTTGCAAACCATGTATCCAACAAAGGATTAGTATAGATCAACAACTCTCAAAACTCAACAATAAAGAAACAAACATTCCGATTAAACATGGGCAAAAGGCATGAAGAGACATTTTGCTGAAGAAAGTACATAGATGGCAAATAAGCACATGAAAAGATGTTCAACATCATTAATCATTAAGGAAACACAAATTAAAATCAAAACAGGATACTCTTTTTTTTTTCTTTTTCAAAGAACCCTTTGAGAGAGGGTTCTTATTGTTTAAATGTAGAATTATTAGGGGAAAAGAAAGTTGATATATGCATTAATAATTCAAGGATAACGCCTAGAAGAATAGAATGAAAATTGCATGACTTTAACACTGATACAGAAAAAACAATTCAACAAGAAAACTTGGCTCGATGGAAGGCAGAAAACAGAAAAATTAGAAACAAAGAGAGAACATGGTAAATAGGATAGCAAAAATAAATCCATACATCAATAGTCACAATAAACACAAATAAAAGGCGAAGATCCTCAAATCCAGTGCTATGCTATCTACAAGAGATATACAAATTTAATACAGAAAGGTTGATAACCAAGAGAAGCAAAAGATTTATCAGGCAACGATTACTGAAAGAAAATGATATACTAATACCATAAAAGATAGAAATTTGTATGAAGACTATTAAAAAAAAAGTGGAACATTTCATATGAGAAAGAAGCAACAGAAATTACAAGATATGACCTTGTATACCCTCATTTCAGTCAGGATAGGCTAGTATACGTTGACAAAGAACACTAAAATTTCAATGGCTCAACACAACAGAAGTTTACCTCTCATTCATATTACATGTCCAATGTGAGTTTGTGAGGACCTCTGCTCCATCAATCACTCCAGCTGATGGAGGCTCTTTGTAGCTGCTCTTTCTATAACACACCTTCAATCTCCAGCAAAGAATTGCTGGTAGGGAGGGGTCACGTACCAACTCGAAAATGCTTCATCCCAGAAGTGACACACATCACCTGACTCATAGCCCATTGGTTAGAACTTGTAACAAGAACTTACCGAATTGCAAGGGGGCCAGGAAAATGTGGACAAAAGAATATTTGGTTAGTGAAAATGGCTGTGCCACAACTCCTAACGACAGAGTCTACAAGAAAAAAAAATTGAAAAGGATTACAAAGAAAAAAATGGAACTCCACTAACAGTGAAGATTTCAGCACACTTTTCTCAGTGACCAACCTAAAAACAATGTTGTGTCTGAAGTTCCTTCACTAGAGATGAGCTCTTTGAGTCTTGAAACCCTAGATTTCCAGTAGTTTCCTATTAAAATCCATTTGGATCACCTAGGGTGGGAGAAGGGAAGGGGGAGATGTGGTTATCAGATCCCTACCTTCTGAAAGTTAAGACCCAGTGGGACTAGGTCATAGGATGGAGAGGTGTAGGTGGCAGAGAGGGGACTAGGGAGGGTGGGGAGGGTTGTGCAACAGACAGGGCAGGGCAAAGAAAGAGGGAAGAACACATTTTGTACTTTTTGCCAAAGTCACCCAGCAGGAGATGGAGGGAACACAAAAAAGCAAGAGGAGGGGATTGGTGCAGAAGCATCAAGCAGCAGGATTAAGATGTAGGTTTACTTAACTGTTATAAGCAGTTGTAACCTTGGCAACCACGGTCAATAAGAATCATTACCCTGTGACCATCTTAATTTAGGTGGATGGCTGTGAAGGAATGAATCGCCAGTGAAGGGGCGGTTTCCCAAAATGTTTACTTTTTGCTGGAATGGGAGCAGAAAGCTCGCATATAATTAAAACCACTAATATTTTTAATTATGAAGAATACATAATTTTACCAAATACTGCAGCAAGCTGATACCAGAATAGATTATCTCTTATGAGTGCCCTGCCCCCCAGCTTACATAAAACTTCTGTTTTCATTATCTCACCTGATCCTCATAACAGGCTGGAGAGTCATGTTTGTTAGTTTGTTCATTTACTTATGTACAGTATGTGTTGTTTCAGAAAGGACTTAGGAGCACTTAGAGATTCATAAACTACAGCAAGATATCAGAAAACAAGTGGAAAAGAGATGGGATATTGCTAAATAAGAGGCACAAACACCGTGACACAGTTTATACCGGCACATCCAAATCTTAATGTTATGATTAGTGAAATTATGGGTGGTTTTCATTTTTTCTTTATGCCTTTTCATTTCTCAATTTTCAATAAGTAAATGACTTATTTTATAATGAAAGAAAAAGTTATATTTAATGAAATGACGATATAAATGAAAAAGAAGAAAAATAGGGATGGAGAAAAAAATACTCCTTCATAGTTTTTCCAAGGATTAAAAAAAATGGAGTTAGGGATGAAACAAATTTAAAGTATACTGAACACTGTGGGAGGAGGGCATAAATTAGGAATTTGGGATTAACAGATACACACTACTATATAAAAACAGATAAACAACAAGGACCTACTGTAAAGCACAGGGAATTATATTCAATATCTTGTAATAACCTATAATAGAAAAGAATCCTGAGAAGAATGTATATATATATATATATATATATGCATATATATGTATATAACTGAATGAAGAAAAATATATATATATAACTGAATCATTTTGCTGTATACCTGAAATATTATAAATCAACTATACTCCAATTTTTTAAAAAAAGTGTTCAAAACACATGCATATACGGGCTAGCGGAGATCACAAAGGAAGTTTTAACCTATAAAGAAAGGGAAACCCGGTCAGTTATGCAATTCACATTGTCCATACATAAATCCTAATCAATTGCTCAGCAGTACAACTGTTTTCAATGTTAAGGATGGTCAGAAACAGCTCTCAAGAGGGGCAAGATAGGGATAGGGAATTAAGAGATACAAACTATGATGTATAAGATAAATAAGCTACAAGGATATATTGCACAACAAAGGGAATACAGCCAGTATTTTTTAGTAACTATAAATGGAATATAACTTTTAAAAGTTGTGAATCACTATGTTGTACACCTGTAACTTATGTAATATTGTACATCAATTGAAATACTTCAATTTTAAAAAATGAAAAAAAAGAAATATTATAAACAGTATTCTCGCAAAGGAAAGACTCAGATGAAGTAACATGCCCCAGGTGAAGCAGTCTCCACACGTAGCAGTGTCCTTTCTTTGCCCTTGAAGTCCAGGAACGAGTGGCTTCCTAGCTTCCTCTGCTTTCAAATCATAGTGTTGACCACCCAGACAAATGGAAAAGGAAGAGAAGGAGGGAGAAATTACCTGGGGTCTCACAAACTGATTACGAGCCCCCAACTAGCTGATTTGATGGTATGTAACGCGCAGCAATGCCTTTCTTGAACATTCAGGGCTGAGGAAACAAGCCTCCATAATGCTGCATCTGAGCCCTCCATTTAAAACCTCCTTTAATGACTGACTACCCTGTCCATCTGCTCTCCGGTGGCAAGTTATGAAAGCTACATTTCAAAATTTAGTAGTAGAAGTACTACTGCATGTTTTTTTAGTGGAACTGCTTCTAACCTGTTCCACTCTTTGGTATACATACGGATCCTTTTGTGTTTGTTTCCCAGGCCACACGGCTTGCGGGATCTTAGTTCCCCGACCAGGGATTGAACCCGGGCCTTCAGGAGTGAAAGCACAGAGTCCTAACCACTGGACCACCAGGGAATTCACAGGGATGCGTTAAAATTTAAAGAAAGAAAAATTAAAATGCTGGCCGTTCCATGAACCTATCTTGATTTTTATAGCAGAGTGTATTTTCCAAAGACGGCCACAACAATGTATATCCAATCCCATAGTTCTACTTACAATGTGACCTTCGACACTTTGGGACCTCTGGAATTGCTTCAACCGGTGGGATGCCTAAGAAGGGATGTTACGTGACTTCCAAGATTAAGTCGTAAAAGGCAATACAGCCTCTGCTGGGATTTCCCTTTGGGGACATGCAACTTGGAAGCCTTGAGCTGATATGTATGAAGGTGGGCTATCTTGAAGCCATCGTGTAGAAAGACTGAATAGAGATAGAGAGGGCGATGCCTGGGGAGCCCCAGATGACCTAGCCCCAGCTGTTCTTATCTTCCCAGCCCAGGCACCAGACATCTGTGAGCAAAGATTTCAGACAAATCCAGCTCACGGTCTTCAAGCTGCCTAGCAAAGATGACTTGTTCTTGCCAAACCTTGCGAGATCACAGATTTGTGAGCAAAACAATGTTATTCATTTAAGCCACTATGTTTGGGGATGATTTGTTATGCCGGAGTTGATAACTAATACAACCTTGTACTTACTTAAAGGAATACCTTTGGGAAGCAGAGTAGGTGGAGAACAGGAGTATGGGGTGGAATCCAGAGCAGGTGTTTGGGGTGGGAATAAATTAATTATGACAGGTTAAAAACTGACAGATATGATAGGTGACTTAAGCTTGGTAAACCTCAGTGCTGACCCTGCTGGAGCTCCCATGGCAAGAGAGCAGAGGACAACGTCTGCAGGCTGGGATTGCTCATTGGCCAGAAAGTTTGGGCAGGACACCAGATCTAGGGCTGGAGACAGGCAGGCAAACCTGTCAATGTCTCTGCTGGGGAGCCAAGCTCCTCTCATAGTCACTGTCACAACAGGGACTCATCCTCTGCAGTCCACGAACTTGGATTCAAGTCCTACCATACTTATCACTGCCTCCTGCTTCGAGTAGATGGAAGTTCCCGCCTCTCTTGGATTTTTCTGCCTCTTGACCTCTTGCCTGGATTCTACTACTCACTCCATTCTCCACCTGATTTTATTCTGAATTATGTTCATACTCTTCTTGTCTGTCTAGGCTATTCATATTGATAAGAATCGGCTATTCTAGGCAATTCTTACTGAGAGTTAACATCTATGATTGGACTCTATATACCTCTTAACCTGCGCCAGGTCTCAGGTCTTAGGTCAGGATAAATGTACTTTTAGAGACTGTGACAGTTTTCTAAGCTGAGGTAGAGATGCTTAGAGGCAGACGTGATGACTTTCATCAAAGTGGAAAGCAATCTCTTCTTCCTAGATTTGTTATTTTCTGAACACAGGTCAATGTCAAGCTTTTCAAGCTCTTGTCCTTCCCACAAACTCTGTTCAACTGACACAGGGATTGTCTCATATACACATCAAAGCACAGATAGTAAACTGTTTACTGGAATAAGGAAATTGAAGTTTTCCAGAACTTGCTTGCAGAGAATCTTCAGTAGGATGGAACCAGACCAAGATTGGCCATATTCCCAAGACATCAGGGAATGCCAGCTACCCCAAATGGTGAAACGGGAGAAGTCAACTGGATTAGGAGAGGGCAGCTACTGCTCAACCAGGCCAGGTTTCAAGATTTCAAAAGGCACAAGCTCTTCTTTTAATGCAGATGACCTCTTTTGGTCAGCTTCTCATTCATTACATGCTGATGTCTTTTCTGTGATTTTCCCCAATTTTAGAAGGCAGTGCTACACACAGAGAGAACTCTGTATCGACTCCACATTTTTCTGGCAGGAGGAGGACCTAAGTTCTTCTTGAAACTAAATTGTTGCCATACTGCTAATTTATTTCTTACCCCCAGCCAGCTTTGCAGGGTGCAAAAAACGTGCTGCAGCAACCTAAATATACATGGACAGAGGAATGGATAAAGAAGATGTGATACACACACACACACATATACACACACTGGAGTATTACTCAGCCATGAAAAAGAATGAAATAATGCCATGTGCAGCAACATGGATAAACCTACAGACTATCATACTAAGTGAAATAAGTCGGACAGAGAAAGACAAATATCATATGATATCACTTGTATGTGGAATCTTAAAAAATGATAAAAACGAACTTATTTACAAAACAGAAATAGACTCACAGACTTAGAAAACAAACTTATGGTTACCAAAGGGGATATCAGGAGGGGGTGGGGAGATAAATTAGGAGTTTGGGGTTAACATCTACACACTATTATATATAAAATAGATAAACAACAGGACCTACTGTTTAGCACTGGGAACTATACTCAATATCTTGTAATAACCTATAATGGAAAAGAATCTGAAAAAGAATATATTTATGTGCGTGTGTTTAACTGAATCACTTGGCTGTACACTTGAAACTAACACAACATTGTAAATTAACTATACTACAATTAAAGAAAAAGCAAAAAACCTGCTTTAGCCATTAAAATGAAAAAATGTGCTGCTTCTTGCAGATTCTCTCAGAGCAGGGAAAATAAGAAACAGAGGAACTTCCCTGCTGGTGCAGTGGTTAAAAATCCGCCTGCCAATGCAGGGGACACGGGTTCGAGCCCTGGTCCGGGAGGATCCCATATGCTGTGGAGCAACTAAGCCCATGCGCCACAACTACTGAACCTGTGCCCTAGAGCCCACGAGCCACAACTACTGAGCCCGTGTGCCACAACTACTGAAACCCACGCACCTAGAGCCCGTGCTCCACAACAAGAGAAGCCACCACAATGAGAAGCCCGCGCACCGCAACAAAGAGTAGCCCCCGCTCGCCGCAACTAGAGAAGCCCGTGCGCAGCAACGAAGACCCAACACAGCCAAAAATAAATATAAATTAAAAATAAATTAAAAAAAAAAGAAACAAAGTTTTTCTATGGCAGAGGGAGATTTGACACACACAAAAGAGGAGGTAATACAAAGATAGAGCAGAGAGAGATTCGAAGATGCTGCCCTTGAAGAACAGAGTGATGTGGCCATAAGCTAAGGAAGGCCGATAGCCACCAGAAACTGGAAGAGGCTCTCTTAAAGCTTCTGGAGAGAATGTGGCTCTGATGATGCCTTAATTTCAACCTAATGATAGTGATTTTGGACTTCTGGCCTCCGGAACTGTGAGAGAATAAATCTCTACTGTTTTAGGCCATTAAGTTTGTGCTAATTTGTTATAGTAGCCACAGGAAACTAATACAGAGATGAAGGGGGAAATAATAAGATTAAATAAAATAAAGAAAATGCCTTACATGGACGAATGAGTATAGATTGCTGTTAACTGAGGCAGATAGACCTCTAACTTCTGTACACCTACAGTCCTAAAAGGACAACAAAACAAACAAAAAATCAGTAATGGCCACATAAAATGCAATTGTTAATTATATACTAAGATTTATTGAAACATTCCTCTTAAGATGTCCTTAGGTGGTTTCAAATGCCTCCTTTAAAACTTATCAGACATGCCACAAGAGAAGAAATGCAACAGATTAGCAAACGTGGAAAACTGCTCAGCCTCCAAGAAATGCGGTTTAAAACAATAATAAAATTTCACTTTTTTGCCCATCAAAATGACAAAGATTTTTTCTATTCATGATCAATTTTTAATTTTTGTCATCACATGTTATTTTTAGCCTGTTTTTTTTCCCCCACTTGGCAATTTATCTTCCAAAACATGACTTTGTCTTTTCCAAGCACTTCTAGCTACCTAAAGAAAGCTCTTACCCACTAGAATTAAAGAATTAATTTCATTCAGATTTATATGGCAGGAGGGATTTTCTCCCCTTTCACCCTCTTCTTGTGAGAGGATATATGTCTGCCTCATTTCTGGGTCCTGCCTCATTCTAAAATATATATATACATACATATATATAAAAGAAGGGAAGAAAATAGATAGAAAAATAGAAAAATAGAAAAAGAAGGCAAAGAAAATAGATACACATAGTGTTCTGCTACCATGTGGTGAGTCTTACCAGGAGCAAATCTGGACCTCAAAGATCCTTTCTCTTCATTCCTTTATTATCTGCTTGTGACTTTGAAACCATGCCCCATAGGGTGAACAGAAACTCATTACTAACACAAATTCTTGAGCTTGTCTTACAGCTTGTTAAAAACCCCTCTGCGGGCTTCCCTGGTGGTGCAGTGGTTAAGAATCTGCCTGCCAATGCAGGGGACACGGGTTCGAGCCCTGGTCCGGGAAGATCTCACATGCCAAGGAGCACCTAAGCCCGAGTGCCACAACTACTGAGCCTGCGCTCTAGAGCCCACGAGCCACAGCTAACTGAAGCGCACGTGCCTAGAGCCCATGCTCCACAACAAGAGAAGCCAACCCAATGAGAAGCCCGCGCACAGCAACAAGGACCCAACTCAGCCAAAAATAAATAAATAAATAAATTTATATTAAAAAAAAAATACCCTCTGCTTGTAGTCTGCCTTCACTGACCAAGCCCGCTTTCATTATTTTGTTGCAAATTGCATACCCTCCAAGCTTCTCATAGCCTAAACAATAAGATGTTTGCCCAGGTTGTTTTCCAGGATCTTGGAGTCAGCTGTATCTAGTGAGCTGGAGTTGGTTAACACTGGTTGGGACCACTGACCATAAAACTGGACCTGCTCAGGTGTCCAACGAATGACCTTTTGATGTCGGAGGTTCAAAAACTCCACCCTCAGATCATGCTAAGCACCCCCATTTATGAACATCCATCCCACAAAGAAGCACATAATTCAGATACACCTGCATAGTACACCAATTGCCTCAATTTCCCCCTACGTTTCCCCATGCTTAAGACCACCCTGCTTCTTTATTCCATAAATATCTCAAGCCCCTCGCCTTCGAGGAGGTGGATCTGAGATTTGTTCCACCATCTCCTCTCTTGGCAGCCTTGTGAATAAACCCTTTCTCTGCTGCAAATCTCAGCGTCTCAGCATTTTGGTTTGTTGCACGTTGGGCAAACCAATTTGGTTTGATAACAACCGGACACTACTTCCAAGCGAAAACCAGATGAATTCAAAAAAAAAAAAAAAAAAAAATGAATGGCCACCCAGGCCAAGGAAGAAGCAGAAGTGAGACTTTGAGGGTAGACGGAGAGGAGATAGGGAAACAAAAGTGAATGATTCTTTACTTCCTTCTGAAGTGGACTCTGTGTAGACTAAAGCTGCCACAGGAGAGAAGCAGAGATCTGCTTTTTGGTTTGTTTTCTGTTTTTCCATCAGCCTCTGGATGTGTTCGTGTGTGAACTTAGTTCAATCATGAAGTAAAGCTTTTGTAACAGGCTCCCCACCCATTAAGGGCTTAGCTAAAGAATTATGCTTAATTCAAAGCCATTGAGCATGAAGTGAATAAGACAAGTGAGAACAAATTTAAACCGAAAAGGTGAGGTCAGCCAGAGTAACTTCACTTCCCGTAACCACTTCCTATTATCTGCAAGGCCTGGAAAGAAATAGCAGCCTTAAACTTTCTGAACTGCTTGGGGAATGCAATTGTTGCTTCCCAGCATCTCCTCATTCTTTGGGGGATAAAGGGTAAGGGCTGCTGATTCTGTTCTAATTAGACACAACTCAATCCAAATCACCAGGCAACCCCAGGCTCTCATTACCCAGCCTGCTCAGCCTGCAAAGACTCGAGAAGACAGAGTGAAAACCAGGCAGCTGTGGGACTGACTACATGGAAGAAAGAATGACGAGGAGAAAATGATGGCCACACGTCCATCACTGACCAATTTTCCATTTACTAATCACATCTCATTTCTTAGCCCTAGGAACAAATTAAACCTAATTCCCTTTGGGAGAACCAATAGTCACAGCTAAGAGCATCACTGCTTTTCTCTGCATCTCTGTTCCTTCATGAAAATTTTCCCAAACTACAAAGTGGAGCCTAAAAAGGAAGCCTGGAACTGAAGGGGCTCAGTTCATTCATTCAACAAATATTTATTGAGCGCCAACTCTGTGCCAGGCATTAGTCTAGGCTTTGGGGACACAGCAGAGAAGAAAACGAAGATCCCCACCCTGTGGAATTTAGATTTAAGCAAAGGGAAGATAAACAGTGAAGAGTGAAGAGAATAAGTAAATTATAAGTACAGTCTGCCCTCTGTGTCTGCTGCTTCCACATCTGCAGATTCAGCCAACCATGTTTCTCCATTTGTGGACTCTGGAAATAATAATCCTTGCTGTTAACATGATTCTTATGGAGATCAAACAGGTTTCACAACTCAAAAGTGCTTTTTAACATATATTTCAGATACAAATGTAAAGACATTATTAATATAAGGCAAGTGTTAAAAGGGTCCTGGGACCCCTGCTTCCTACATCTAAATGTGGCTCTCCATAGCACTAGCTTCCTGTGAGGGGACCGCGCCTTTTAACAAGTGGATGGCAGCTTCGGGGTGAAGACGAGGCCAGGTCCCGCCATGGAGCCAGAGCCATGTGGGGGGCCCTGCAAGGTCAGTGCCCCCTGCTCACTGTGAAGCATGGTCTGCACAAACGGAATCAAATTAGGGGAACTGAGCCAACCACGGTCAGAAAAACAAAAAGTGCTCTAACTGGCAAACAAGTGTGCTCTTTCCATACACTGCCCCTGCTTTTGTGTGTTAGAAACTGAAACAGCTGATACTGAAATGAAATGTGTAGGAAGATGACGCCTGGCCTTGCTTAGCAAGTGTCCTGAATTATTCTTGGTAACCACCCAACTGGTAGGAAATTCTGCTCTGCCCTGTGCCTGTGGTTGGCCCTTAAGCAGTTCTCCTGTGTTACTGAACTGACAGTGAGTCTTTGCTCCAAAAATAGCAAAGGGAGGAGTTAGCTTGCCGATGTCCACAGATCATCGGTAACCAGGCGCCATGGTTTCAAGACCTTTTACCCACGCCAATCCTATGAGCTTTTCACCTTAAGATGACATGGAAGTCAAGTGGGTTTTTTTAAGACAATAGATTCCTGGCGGAATATGCAAAATCTGTCATCCAACAAGAGAAAAGGTAGTTGTTAAGTGTCTGAATGGGGCAAATGAAATCATGGGGCTGCCTCTAGTATTTTCAAAGGAGGACCATCAAGTTCAAGTGAACACCAAAATGGTGTTGAAGGGGAAGAGAAATCAGAAAAGGCAGACTTTTCGGGGTGACCTAAGGGGAGGGTTGGGCCATGCCCACTCTGCCTTGTGGTGTTTTAAGAGTGAAGGCTGGTAGGTTTCACAGCTTCAGAGTGCTGTTGTTTTAGCTGTTGTTTTGGATAACGAATCTCCTCAGTGGTAGGGACAAGGGTCTTATCCGATTTTGGGCTCTGTTGTTTTCCATTTAGCATCAGCCTTCAGAGAGCCTAACACAGTATCTATCCTAGAGGGGTATTATTATTCTTAGCTGAAATGGTGCTCTCTGTTCCCCCGTTTTAGTAGGTGAAACTGAGGTTCTGTGAGCTAAAGGAGTTGGCCCAAAGTTAAAAGATCCAAAATAGAATGGTAAAGAAGAGATTTTCAAACTCCCCCTGATATGTAGTATCTTCTGTATCTCTCCCCACCATGAACATCCAACATTAAATGCCACATTATCCCCCAGTGCAGATCCATCTCTTCAAGGAAATGTTCTGCTGATGATACCAGACAATGGCGATCACTCCTGTTTCCTTATTCCTTACGGCGCTTACAGGTTTTCTGTATATTATAGGTAGAGGGAGCAGCATGAACAAAGACATAGAGATAAGACTATATAAAGAACTTTGGGAAAATGCCAAATAGGCAAACGGTCAGACTGTGGGTTGCATAATAGGTAACATAGGAGATAAACTGCAAAGGACTAGCCAGAGTGCAATGACTATGGAATCTCTTGCCAATCTACACAGTCCCCTCATGGCCATGGAAAGCCATTAAAAAAAAAAAAAACGTTAAAGGAAGTAGCAAGTTCAGCTGTGTATTTTAGAAAGCAGTTGGTTTGGACTTCCTAGGTGGTGCAGTGGTTAAGAATTCGCCTGCCAATGCAGGGGACACGGGTTCGAGCCCTGGTCCGGGAAGATCCCACATGCCGCAGAGGAACTAAGCCCTCGCGCCACAACTACTGAGCCCACGTGCCACAACTACTGAAGCCCGCGTGCCTAGAGCTCATGCTCCACAACAAGAGAAGCCACCACAGTGAGAAGCCTGCGCACCGCAATGAAGAGTAGCCCCCACTCGCCGCAACTAGAGAAAGCCCGTGCAGCAATGAAAAAAAAAAAGAAAGCAGTTGGTTAAAGACTAGAACTAATAACATGATACTGTCTGAGATGATTTTTTTAAATAGGGGAAAAGTGATAGAAAAGACAGAAAAGGAATAAAAGAAAACAAAAAGGAAGGAATTCAAAAGACATTGCAAAGTTAGCAATGGTAGACTTTCGTAACAGACTCTAGGGAGGGGGTTAGGAAGAGAGCAAAGGGTAGGGATGAGTAAACATAAGTCCAGACTTTCCAGCTTGAAGTCTAGCATGGATGGGAATATTCTTTTTTTTTTTTTTTTAAGAAGATGTTGGGGGTAGGAGTTTATTTATTTATTTATGGCTGTGTTGGGTCTTCGTTTCTGTGCGAGGCTTTCTCTAGTTGTGATGAGCGGGGGCCACTCTTCATCACGGTGCACAGGCCTCTCACTATCGTGGCCTCTCCCGTTGCGGAGCACAGGCTCCAGACGTGCAGGCTCAGTAGTTGTGGCTCACGGGCCCAGCCGCTCCGCAGCATGTGGGATCCTCCCAGACCAGGGCTCGAACCCATGTCCCCTGCATTAGCAGGCAGATTCTCAACCACTGGGCCAGCAGGGAAGCCCCCGGATGGTAATATTCTTAACTGAATTCAATAATACAGTAGAAGGAGCAGATTGACAGGTCAGATAACAAGCTCAAGTTTAGGCATGTTGTGTTAGGGCCAGCTGTGGGACGTTCAGATGCAGATGTCTGACAGGCACTTGGAAATTTTAAGCTGGAATTCAATTCAAAACGTGAGTCTGGGTGCAGAAAATATATGAGAATGAATAAGGTCGCCTGAAAAGAGTAGAGTAAGAAAAGGAAAGAATGAATGGTAAAATTGGGGGGACTACGGAAAAATTTTGGTGGAAGAATATAGAAAAATAAGAGTTAAAGGAATTGTGGAAATTCCCTGGCTGTCCAGTGGTTAGGCCTCTGCACTTCCACTGCAGGGACACAGGTTTGATCCCTGGTCTGGGAACTAAGAACCCTCAAGTGGTGCAATCCCCCTCCAAAAACATAAATAAAATCATTGATGGTTATATGGGAAAAAAAAAAAGAGTTAAAGGAACTGACAAATTGCAGTCAGAGACACAGATGGACACAAGAGGCTCATAAACCAAAGGAAAATACCAGCACTGTGAAAGGAGCAGAGGGGAATGCTTGTTAAATTTTATTGTTGGGGCTTTTCTGGTGGCGGAGTGGTTGAGAGTCCGCCTGCCGATGCAGGGGACATGGGTTCGTGCCCCGGTCCGGGAAGATCCCACATGCCGCGGAGCACCTAGGCCCGTGAGCCATGTCCGCTGAGCCTGCGCGTCCGGAGCCTGTGCTCCGCAATGGGAGAGGCCACGACAGTGAGAGGCCCGCGTACCGCACAAAAAATATATATACAGATATTGTTGAACTATTTTTACATAGTTTTATATAAAATATGTTTTTAAATTCTTACCTGTTCTCAACCAAGGAATTTACAGTTGTCACATTGCATTCCTTTCCAAAGAATTTCACAGGCCTTAGTTTTTCTTTACTAATCAGATTGGATTATTCTCTCAGGAACACCTCTAAGTGTTTGTGATGGAAGTAAACCAGAAAAAACTGTTATTCACTTTATAGACAGCATAGTTAGAAGATTTTTTTTGAATTTTATTTTTTTATTTTTTAGGCAGCAGGTTCTTATTGGTTATCTATTTTATACATATTAGTGTATATATGTCAATCCCACTCTCCCAATTCATCCTACCCCACCCCACCTCCCCACCGCTTTCCCCCCAGGAGACATCATTTTCAACAATTAAGGGATACCTGATTTTGAACTACAGCTATGTTAGAGCTATACTGTTTGATGCACACAAGCAAGTCCAAGTATTTATTAAAACCACTAGCAGCGATGCGTCAGAAGAGGATCTGCTTGGGCGGAGGAGGGGAAACCAGGACTGCCTCTCAGTGGCAGGGGTGAGACAGCTGGGGCTCTGCAGGGCGCGAGGCACTCTCGGCCCAAAGCCTGCTTCTCTAAGGGGACTGCTAGGGGGCAGATGCAGGCTGCAGAAGAGGCCACTAGCTGGGTCTGGGGTCACTGGTGTCTGGAAAGAGCCTCGAGTCAGGCTGAGGCTCTGAGGCTCCTCCAAAAGCTGTCTCCAGCTCCCCAAAGAGAGGTGCCTTATGTTCTCACCAGGAAGTCTTCCCATCTGTTCATCTCCCTGTAAAAATCAGCAGCCTGGATCTGAACGGCATCTCTTCCTTTTGACCTTCTCCCATTTAGAGAGCTCAGTTTATTTGTTTTCTAGTCTCATAAGAAAATATTTCTAAGAAGCCTGTTCACTAAAGCTTCTATTTGTTACTCAATCCAGCAGGGGGTGGGTGAGGCTCCCTGTTTGAAAGGAAACGTCATACCTCTCCTCTCTTTCTCCCATTGTGACGGTTCATTTTAGGTGTCAATTTGGTTGGGCCGTGGTGCCCAGATATTTGGTCAAACGTTATTTGGATATTCCTGTGAGGCTGTTTTTTTGTTTGTTTGGTGAGATTAACATTTAAATCCATGGAGTCTGAACAAAGCATATTATCTGTGTCAGTGGGCCTCATCCAATCATTTGAAGGCCTTAATAGAGCAAAGACTGATCTCCCCAGAGCAAGAAGGAATTCTGCTAGCAGATTGCCTTTGAACTTGGACTGCAACTCTTCCCTGAGATTCCAACCTGCCAGCCTCCTCTGCAGAGTTTGGTCTTTCCAAGCCTCCAGAACTGTGGGAGCCAATTCCTCAAAATCAATCTCTCTCTCGCTCCCTGTCTCATATATAGACATAGATATATAAAAACATACCCTGTTAGTTCTGTTTCTCTGTAAAACGCTGACTAATCACCCATCTTGCCCTGTTCCAAACGTTCCCCTTCTGGTTATGAGGTTTAGAAAAACATCATTCATGTTCAGTTTAGGGCAAAAAAAAACCATTAAAATAGGAAAAAAAAAAAATGTAGGATGCTTTGTAAGATAAAGGTGAAATTCTTAACAAAATCCAACAATTATGATAATCTATGGTTTTTAATTTAATATAGCATTAAATCTCATAAAAAAATAGCAGAAGAAAAAATAAAGAAAAAATTTAAAAAGAAACATAACAGAGGGTAAAATAAGAAAAAGAAAACAAACCAAAAACACCACCAAAAAAACAAAACAAAAGGAAATCGCCATGGAGGGACCTAATTGAAAGCTTACACAAGGTCTGCTGAGCTAGCCTGGTGTCCTACCTCCGAATGGCTCCTCATAACCGAGGCACGGAGGTGTGACGGGAGAGGAAAGGCACCCTCCTAAGTCAACAAGTCATTTCCAAGAACCAGTTTTGGGCCCAGCACTGGCCTGGACCTGCCCATGGAGAACACAGTGCAAGGAACCTGTTCACTCAAGTCTTCTCAAGGACGAGGCTCACCACCTGAAGCGATGGGTCTAAGACAAGTTACGAGGGTGTGTGATGTGGGAGAGACGCCAAGTCCCACAGGAGTGTAGAGAAAGGAGGGGAGAAGCCCCTGGCCCGGGGCGCTTTCTTAGAAGAGTCGGCACCGAGCTGTGCCTTGAACAATGGGTTGGGTTCGAATGTGAGGAGAAGAGCCACTTTCCTGTGCAGCAGAAATTCACACAACATTGTAAATCAACTCTACTATACTTCAACAAATTAAAAAAATAATAATACTAGCCACCTCACAATGTTATTGTTAAGGGTACATAGCACAATGTATATAAAACACCAAGCCCGGCACTCAGCACAGGGAACTGATCAACAAGTGTTGATTGTTATTAGCTGTTATCTGCAGAGGAAAAGAACTGAAACCTCTAAGAGGAACTGAACAGAACCCGTGGCAATGCTCTTCTGATGAATTGTTTATGACCCTGTGACTAAGTAGAGGAGTTTGAGAAATAACCTCCTCAGTTATGCAAATGTTCCTTCACAAACATCCGACTTATTCCAGGAAGCAGGGGAAACAACTCCCAATCAGCAAGGACTGGACACCTGAGCAGGAAACTAAACAAAGGGAAAAAGCAAATATATCTTAAAATGCCAATAAACAGTATCTGCAATAATGCAAAATGAATTTATGAGCATCTCCATGAAGTGGAGGAGAAATCCTTAAAAATGTCTAGCAAGCAGGAGGTTCTACAGGCAATTAATTGTCCTGTGCCCTTTAATTTAGGCCACCTTTAATGTCAGCAGTGGACTGTTTAGTAAGTGTGCCCTCCATTGTTTGAGTTTAGAAAAAAGTGACATTTGTAAGTTCCTACAAGGTCAGTTCCTCTGTCCTATTTTTCCCCTAAGGCCTTTAAGTTACCCAACCATAGAATTTCTTTCTATATCATTTTTAGGCTAAGTTTCAGGAAATTAACTTTTAAGTTTGGGGGAGGAAATTCTGTTCTATTATTGGTTACTACCCAAGTGATTGTTTATTCCCAGTGCATTTAGCTGCCACCAGTTACACTTAAGTAATAGCGAACCCTGTTTCTATCTACAATCTTCCCTTTGCCAATATCTGTAAGGCCAACTGGCCCGAGGCAGGGGAACACAATCAGATTCACAGGTTGCATCAGACCGAAATTCTCCAGACCACCCAGTTCCAGAAACTGCTCTGGAGACATTCCAGACCACCCAGTTCCAGAAACTGCCCTGGAGACATTCCGGACCACCCAGTTCCAGGAACTGACCTGGGGACTTTGAACCCAGCCCAGCCTTCCCGCCTTTCCAGGGGCGGGACCAACGGTCCCCCAGGATACCCGAGAAGACCACCAAATAAGGAATACCCTGCGCCCTCCCAGATTCACCACACCCCTTTCCCTTCTTCCCCTATAAAATCTTGCCCAACTTGCCCGGGTGCGACTTCTCTGGCCCCTTTCTCTCGGACCAGTGAACCTCGCCCGGGAGCGCTCCCTAATGAAGCTCACTTGAAGCTTTCCTCTGTTTCGGGGTGCCATCTGTTAAGATCCGACCTTACAATATCAATGTCTGGCCTTTGGCCTTTGCACTATGCTGATAGCTCTCAGCATCATCTTTGGTCTTAAATAGGCAGTAGCCCCCATCTTCACTTCCCAGCTATACCTGCAGGTAGGTGGATATTCTACTACCACTCAGGCACACCATGACCCAGACTGAACCTCCCAGCCTCTTTGCTCACCAGCCCGCCTCCTATGCCACCGAGGTCTCCAGTCTCCAGGTGGGAAATCAGGACTGCCACATACGACTGTTGACTGGACAGGAGAACCTGTCCTATGGGGGCTGCAAGCCAGCCTGGTGCCCAGAGGGGTGGCTTTATCCAGCCCTCATAAAAGCACTGCCCAGGTTGCAGTGGGCCTGCAGGGCGATTGCAAGTATCTTTATCGATGGAGCCCCCCTTTTGTGTGTGTCGCATGCAATTGGTTGCCGAGTCCTGGAAATTATACTTTCTTGTTAATTCCCACATCAGTACTCTCTGAAAAGCCCTGTTCAGACCCTCAGTACTTCCCACCCTAGACACAAAATTCTTAATCAAAGGGTATCTAAAGCACCTCTGAAACGAATATAATATTGTGAGTCAACTATACTTCATTTAAAAAAAAAAAACAACCTAGAGAGTGTGAGTCAGTAGACCTGGGATGGGACCCTGGGCTCTACAGGTGATTCGGATGCACGGCTCTGGTTGAAAACTACCATGTTCAGCCCTCAGTCACCCCCCAACCCACAGCTGACAGTTCATCTTCACTGTGGAGATGAAGCTGCTCCCTTGACCTTAAGGATGACGTTTAGAATCCGAAGAATACTAAGCCAATACTCTTTTCTCTCAAAGATCACAGAAAGTAAGAATAATGAGGCAGTTGGAGAAAGTCTTGCTCTAATACTTTAATTAGGAGCTTGGTTGACCTTCTCGGTTGCCTAGGCATTTGCTTCTGAAGCTCCTCTCCATCCTTGCCATCACCAAGCTCCATCACCTGGACCTCTGCGATAACTTCTAACTGGTCTCCCTGCCTTCCATTTTGCTTCTACAAGCCATTCTCTGCACGGCAGCAAGTGAAATCATTTTGGATGTAAATCCTATCAAGACGCTAACCTTGTTTAATACCCCCCAGTGCTTTCCTAGTGCCTTGGGACAAAGTCCTACTCTTAACACATGTCCCTCTCAAAGCTGGCCCTTCCCTAATCCCCCAGCCTCTCCGTGGTCTTTCTCCCTCTTGTGCTGAAGCTGAAGAACTTGATGAAGTTGTATTAGTTTTGTGCTTCTTATGTGCGCACCTTCAACACACTGTCTCCCACCTAGGACACTCTCTCCAACCTCTCTACCACTCCATCCCTCTTCCATCTGACTTCACCACCACTCAGCTTTCAGCGTTCAACCATAAACACTTCCCAAGTCTCTCTTGACCTTTCTTTAGAATCCGCCCCTTTACTGTATGCTTAGATGGCATTCCTACTTTTCTTATCACTGTATCATATTAATGGCTCCTTCAGCGTCTGTCTCCCCCACTAGATGCAAACTTGTTGAGGGCAGGCATCGTGTTTAAGTTTACCAGCACTCTATCACCATGCCTGAGGGTGACACGTGGCTAGAGGGTTGAATACATATTTACTAAAATAAAATGTTGTGATCAGCAGAGAAGTAAAACATAGTGGTCAGCTCTACTATGTGAAACAATTAAAGGAAGAGTGTGACATGTATTGAGCCATTCCTCGGTGCGAGACCTTTTGCAAGGGCCTTAGAAAACAAAAGGAACAAGATGAGTTCTCTGATCTCCAGGAGCTGACAATTTAATGGAGGAAATCTATGAGTAAATGAGTAATTATAATCCAATTCTAAAGTCGCTTGAGTAGAGGTCAGAAAAAGTGCTTATGGTTTTAATTTCAACTCTGGAAGAAGCAGTGGTCTAAATGTCCAAAACAACGATTCTCGAAGATGGTTCCAAATTGTTGCATAGCCTTTCATTTTTATCCATAAGGGCTGCCTGCGTTCCTTTACCAGTTCCACTATTTTTCAGCTGTGTAACTTGAAGTAAGTTACTTAACTTCGCTGTGCTTCAGATTCATAATTCCTATTAATGCACTGTGGTATTTAGCACAGTGCTTGCCACATAGGAAGGGCTCAAAAATGTGTTTTCATCAGCATTATTATCAAGACTTCCTAGTTACAGTAAGCCTCCAAGTATTCATAAAATCAGTGTTCATAGTGAAAATTAGCATAGTCTACAGTGTACTAAGGACTGTAATTCAGTAGACTGCTTGCTACATAATACTTGTTAACGTATCAAATTTCCTCTTGCTCATGCACCCCCATGAGTGAGGGTTGGAATTCCTGATGCTTTCAGGAAGCACGTCTTATCATCAGTGTTATTCTGAGATGGCTGTATTTTCTATTATGACACTTTTTCGTTCATGGAGCTACCAAGTCTCACTAGTTTAGCTTCATTGCTATCCACATAGTTTATTGTTGGTTATCTAATTAACTGAGGTTTGTTAAACAGTTGCATCAACTTTTTTTTTGGCTTATAACTTCCCTGTAAATATACTTTAAGGTAGGTAGACAGGGCGTTTCAAATTTAAATGATTCTACTTCTATTGTAAACACAAATGGACAGACAATCCTTCCACCTCTCCTTTCCCTCTCAGTTGCTCTAATAATATCTCACTGCTATTACCAGAATAACTAAATTCTTTTACTAGGAGAAAATTAAGTGGATGACGTAGGTGGGCCAAAGGGTCTCTTGCACTGCGACGAGCTGGGGCTACTCTGTTGCAGTGCGTGGGCTTCTCATTGCCGTGGCTTCTCTTGTTGCAGAGCGTGGGTCTAGGTACGCAGGCTTCAGTAGTTGTGGCTCTTGGGCTCTAGAGCACAGGCTCAGTAGTTGTAGCACACGGGCTTTGTTAGTAACCCCCGATCGCTGCAACTAGAGAAAAGCCTGCATGCAGCAACAAAGACCCAACGCAGCCAAAAAAAAATGAACTGAGTCAAAAATCTTTAAGGTGAGAAAAAAATGGTTACACACACACACACTTAAAACATGTCCAGCACATAGAATGCACTATATAAGTATTACTATTACTATTATTATTTAGCACAAAATTTTTTGAACTTCTTAAAAAAATTGAAGTATAGTTGATTTACAAAAGTTTTCTAGTTGATTTAAAAGTTCTGGACTTAAAAAAAAAAAAGCATCCTTTCTGTGGTAGGCTGAATAATGACCCCAAAGATAATCCAGGTCATAATCCCTGTATTCTGTGAATATTATCTTATAGAGGAAGGGGGTTTTGTAGATGTGATTAAATTTAATATCTTGTGATGGAGAGATTATCCTGGAACATTCAGGTGGGCTGTAAATGCAATCACAAGTATCGTTCTGAGAGGGAGGCAGAGGAAGATTTGACAGAGAAGAGAAACTAGGAGATGTGATGATGACAAAAGCAAGATTTGAAGATGTTAAACTGCTGGCTTTGAAGAACAAGGAAGAGGCCATGGACCACGAAATGCCAGCAGCCACCAAAAACTGCAAAAGGCAAGGAAACATTCTCTCCCCCAGAGACTCCAGAGGGAGCACAGCCCTGTGGTACCTTCACTTTAGCCCAGAGAAACTGATACCGAACTTCTGGCCTCCAGAACTATGAGAACAACCACACTAAACGTGTGACATGTTCAGGCACCAAGTTCGTGATGATTTGTTACAGCAGCCATAGGAAACTAATGCATGGTGTGTTTTTTCTTTAAATTAAATCTTTTAAAAATATTTTATTATGTCTTACTGGTAATAACCACAAAACTTTTAAAAATTAATGGAAGCAAGATTGAGCTGTGAGAAGAAAATTCAGAACAGGCCTCAAATTGGAAAAAATTCTACTCTTTCCTCTTTCTCTATAAAGGTCCTAGAAATACTGGGGGGAAAAGTCTCGAATTACAGTAAATGCTCTTTGGAGGGCTCAAGGTGGAGGAAGCAATGCAACTTTTTACTCCAAGAGGCATATACTTGTGTTTCTTTTTTTTACTCTCATAGTTTCTTTCTTTCTTTTTTTAAAAATTTTATTTATTTATTTTTGGCTGCATTGTGTCTTTGCTGCGCGTGGGCTTTCTCTAGTTGCAGCGAGCGGGGGCTACTCTTCATTGTGGTGCAGGGGCTTCTCATTGCGGTGGCTTCTCTTTCTTGCAGAGCACGGGCTCTAGGCATGCAGGCTTCAGTAGTTGTGGCACGGGGGCTCAGTAGTTGTGGCTCACGGGTTTAGTTGCTCTGCAGCATGTGGGATCTTCCCGGACCAGGGTTCGAACCTGTGTCCCCTGCATTGGCAGGCCGATTCTTAACAACTGTGCCCTGTACTTGTGTTTCTGAGGTAAGACTAGTTTACACACTATAGAAGAATTTCATAGACTATAAGGGCTACACTTTCTTATTTTATTACGTTTTAAATTTCAGCTTTATTGAGGTATAACTGACATATAAAATTGTTAGTCCAAGTGTACATTGTGGTGATTTGAGATATATATATATATTTATATATATATATATATATATATATATATATACACATATATGTTATGAAAGAATACCTCCATCTAGTTAACTAACATATCCATCACCTCACATATTTGTCTTTTTTCTTTTCTTTTCTTTTTCCCCTTTGGTGAGAGCATTTAAGTTCTGCCTCCTTAGCAAATTTCAATTATACAATACAGTTTTATCAACTATAGTCACCATGCTTTATATGACAGTCTGAGACCTTATTCACCTGATAGCTGAAGGTTTGTACCCTTTTACCAACTTCTCCCTATTTCCCCCCCTCCCAACCCCTGGCAACCACTTTTCTGTTTTCTCATAGAATACTTTTATTTCAATATAAATAAAAAGTGTATATGCCTAATATCTTTAAAGTACTACTGCATCTTATTATATAATTTGAACCTCACAACATAGAGTGAATAGTGTACCCATTCTACAGATGAGGAACTGATTTTTACCAAAAGGAAAAAAGTGATGTGACTTGCATCACGGAGCTAGCGGGAGGTGGCTGGAAGTCTGCTTCTGCTGAAACATTCAAGAACATGCCCAAAAGACGTGTGTGTGCCTCCTGTCCAGGGAGGAAGAGCACCTAATCTTACAGCAAAGAGGAAGGAAGTAGGAGTGCCTAAGCGGGGGCAGGGTGGCCAGAGACAGATTTTTCACTTCCACATTCTGCAGGTTGATGCAAGTGAGGCAAAGCCTACAGGGCAGGCATAAAATAAAATGGAGATGTTCTGCTGGCCGAAGAGCCACCCCACTCCTGGTCCCCCGCCTCCCGCATCTGCACCCCAGCGTAAAGTGGAACCGATGTGCACCTTTTCTGTGTCCTAAGAAAGGAACGGGAACTAACCTTGATTGGGTGCACACTGTGTGCTGGAACATGGCAAGAGTTTTTTTACTTTGTGCTCAAGGACCAGGTTTCATCACAGCAGCTGTTTGAAAATTCAGGTCTGGAACCTGAAATTCTGAGTTTGGTAACCATTAGCATAGAAGGAAAACTTAACACCGTGAAATCTCTTTTAAGAGAGGAAAGCAGGGTAATATAGTGTCAAATGGCTGGGGAGAAGTGAAAAATGATGATGCGGGGAAGGTTCGGAGTATATCATAAAACCAGAGAGCCCTGAAGTCCAGCTGTTCTACGATGTGGTGTACAGTGGGGTAAGCGGATGTCTTCATAATCAGATAGTCTGAGTTCAGATAGTCAGATGTTCATTCATCTTATCAATATTTATTGGGTACCTACTACGTGCAAGTCTCTACATTCATGGTGTTTACATTCAGGTGGAGAAAGACAGATAACAAACAGATGAATGAGCAGATCTTGCTGTGAATTCATTCATTCTTCCAACAGATATTGCAGTTATTTATTCCAGTTATCTAGGAGGTCAGAAAGGTAAGGAAGCACAGACAGTGCAGAGATACTGGCCCACTGGGAGGGCTCTGGCTCTTACGAAGTGAGATAGAAGCCTATTGGTGGGTTTTGAGCAGACGAGTGATGTGATCTGACTAATATTTTAAGAGGATCACTTTGGCTGCTCTGTGGGGGAACAAAGAGACTTGGGCCAGAAGCAGGGAGATCAGTTAGGAGATTCTTGCAATAATCCAGGTGAGAAGCAAAGGTGAGTAAGACAAGAGGCAGGGGTAGAGGCTGTGAGAAGTGGTTGAAGCCAGGATATCTGCTGCAGGTAGAGAGTATGATTTGCTGACAGTTTGGGTAGGAAGTGTGAGAAAAGGAAAGACGTGAAAAGTGACTCTAAGGTTTTTCTTCAAGGGATCAGAAGAATAGGGTTGCCATTAACTGAAATGAGGAAGACTGCAGGAACAGCACATTGGGGTAAGGCAGGATCTGAGGGATCTGAGCTCCCTTTGGGGTAGAACCTCAGGGAGTTTGAGGAAGCTGACTGACAGCCAAGTGGAGATATTAAGTTGCCAGTCACAGGGTGGAGTTGGGGGCAGAAGTCCTGGCTGAAAAAATTATCTCTAAGGGCTTCCCTGGTGGCGCAGTGGTTGAGAGTCCGCCTGCCGATGCAGGGGACGCGGGTTCGTGCCCCGGTCCGGGAAGATCCCACATGCCGTGGAGCGGCTGGGCCCGTGAGCCATGGCCGCTGAGCCTGCACGTCCGGAGCCTGTGCTCCGCAATGGGAGAGGCCACAACAGTGAGAGGACTACGTACCGCAAAAAAAAAAAGAAAATTGGCAAGTGTTGGGGATGCCATTATAGATAGGAGAATTAAAGAAGACCTTATCGAAAAGCTGATATTTGAACTGAGACCTGGGTGAAGGGAGGGAGAAATCCACGTGTTATCTGAGGGAAGATGAGTCTAGGCCGAGGGACCAGCATGTGCTCAGGTCTTAGAAGAGAGTGTACTTGGCTTTAGGAGCAAGAGCCAGAAGTTCAGTGCGGTGACCAAGAGACCACCTGGGCTCTGAAAAAGAGAGCGAGAGAGGGCCCACCTGGTAAGGGTATAAAATCAGAGAGGTGGGAAGGGATCACACCATGAGTTCAAGTTCTTGCTCTGTCACTTGGGTAAATTACTTACCTTCTCCCAGGTCCGTCTTTATAAATAACGGTAGTAACAGAACCTACCCACACAGGATCTTGAGAGGATTAAATGAGATAATGTTTATAAAGTGTTTAACACAGTGCCTGTAACACAGTTAACACTTACCAAGTGTTTACTATACACTTCTTTAAATGTCCTACAATATTTCCTGGAGGTACTTAGGGTTTGTGGTTGAAGAATGTTGTCCCACATGGAAGTTTGGATTTTGTCATTGGTGTTACACTCCGCAGTCTCTGTTTTGCTGGTCTGGTTGGTAGAGATGCCCATCTTGTAGCTTATCCCTTTTTTTTTTTAGAGTCACTTTTTTTAAAAAATTTATTTATTTGTTTTGGGGCTGCGTTGGGTCTTCACTGATGCGCGTGGGCTTTCTCTAGTTGCGGCTAGCGGGGACTACTCTTCCTTGCAGTGCACGGGCTTCTCATTGCAATGGCTTCTCTTGTTGTGGAGCACAGGCTCTAGGCGCACGGGCTTCAGTAGTTCTGGCGTGCGGGCTCAGTAGTTGTGGCTCACGGGCTTAGTTGCTCCGCGGCATGTGGGATCTTCGTGGACCAGGGCTCGAACCCGTGTCCCCTGCATTGGCAGGCGAATTCTTAACCACTGCACCACCAGGGAAGTCCCTGGTAGCTTATCCTTGACAACCACAGCGGTGAATGGGCATGTTGGTATAGACAGGGAAATCTGGGAGATCCACAATCACTAAACTGAATTGCAGATGGGTGACAGGATACTCACCCAACCCCTCCAGCTTCTCAATGATAACTCTGGACTTTCCCTTCTGCAAGGGGCCACACTAGGGCAGGCAAGACGTCCAGTCAAGTCATCCCACCCACATTCGGGTTCTCACTAAGTCACTTCTGGCCTCAACTGACAATATCAGCTGTCACACTGACACTCGAGTGGGGCAGTGACCTTGGAATATCCTACCCTGGGCCTTCCTTCAATTCTCCTGAACTGGCATGGAAAGGGGATGGTTAGAGCTCAGAAGGTTTACTCTAGCTAAGTAGAGATGTAAGCAGATAGGGTAGGGGGTCCCTGGAGAAAGAGAACCAGGCATGGCTTTCTTGACAGAAGAGAAGGCATTTTTGGCCTAAGCCATTTTGTAATCTCGGCCTGGGCACAAGGCTTGCCCTTGAAAAGGTCTCAGTTATTAACGATCTTAAGGCAACAAAAGAATGCAGAAACAAAGGACTGTTATCAGGCAAGACAAGTAACAACAGTAAAGATAATATATCAGTTGTAAAGACTCCCAGTTCTGTTGCAATGGTAAAGATTAGCCTGAAGCGCTCAGCCACCAGGACAGCTGGAACCTAAGGGATGATGACATTGGCATTTCCTTTTTTTTTTAAATTTATTTTAATTTATTATTTTTGGCTGTTTTGCGTCTTCCTTGCTGTGCGCGGGCTTTCTCTAGTTGCGGTGCGCAGGCTTCTCATTGCGGTGGCTTCTCTTGTTGCCGAGCACAGGCTCTAGAGCACGTAGGCTTCAGCAGATGTAGCACGTGGGCTCAGTAGTTGTGGCTCGTGGGCTCTAGAGCGCAGGCTCAGTAGTTGTGGTGCACGGGCTTAGTTGCTCCACGGCACGTAGGATCTTCCCAGAGCAGGGCTCGAACCCTCGTCCCCTGCATTAGCAGTCAGATTCTTAACCACTGCACCACCAGGGAAGCCCGACATTGACCTTTTCTGACCCTCATAACTTCAGTCAACGAATGCCTGGACTCTGTCAACTGACAAGCCCTTTCATTAAGATGCATGTACCCCCTTAGCTTAAAACTTCCCGAATTTTGCTATTCGGAGAGACACTGATTTGGAAAATATCCCCGGGGTTCTTCTTACCTGCTGCAATTAGTAAAGCCTACCTTCTCCTGATCTTTGGCTTGGTTGTGTCACCAAAACATAAATGCAGTTTTTTAGATAACAGAGCTATGTCGGGAAAATGCATTTCATGTCATACATCAAATATAATTTAAGACCTCCAGTGTAATATTTTGGTTACACCCTGTTACAAAAAGGATAAGCAGGAAGGACAGAAAAGGTTCAGGAAAGGAGAAAAGAAACAGCAAAGAGAAAATGAATTTTTATTGTCCTACCCAACATTTGAGTCAATCATTCAGAAAGAAATCAGATAATATGCTAATGATTATAATCTAGCCAAGGTCTATCACACACCCTCTATTATGCTTCAGATTCATCCTCTTAACCAGATTTATCCTCTGCCAGGAGAATCTGACCATTGCTCTTCCAATATTCAGTGAAAAAGAAAGATGAAAACCTGGGAGGAATGATAACAAGTCAAGGGCACATGGAGGTCAGGAGAAGCTGAATGCCAACAACACCCTGACCGGCAAGGATAAACAAAGCTGGAATCTAGTTAGAGCAGTAAGGGTAGATTTTATTCAATAGTAACTATTGCAATAGGGAAAAGAGTCCAGTGTGAACTGACTTCAACTTGGCTGCAACAAAAGGCTGGAGACCTTTCCAGACTGACGTGTGCTCAGGAAATGCACTGGGGGCTGGGAAGGGGGTTGGTCCACATGACTAGGCCATCTGGGGCTGTCTATTGGTGCTTACACAGAGGAGGAACAAACTTCTCCAGGAGGCCGTGATATCAGTTAGGAAAGATAGCCAGGAGCCCAGGAGCAGACTGTGACCTTATCTCCTTGAATGTTTGCATCTCAAAGAGATAGCCCTCAGGTCCTTGAAAAGTCAATTCTGGGTGGTAGGAGATTCGTGTCTCAAAGGGGCAGAGAAAGCATTTATAATTGCAAGCTTTCTAAAGTAACTGCTCAGTGGGAGGGCTCAGCAGCCTACCGCCCTATTCCCACTTCGGGCTGGAACAGACAGTAAATTCTCCTGGCAACACTGAGCTTTTTCAAGCAGCAATTTTAAGGGGGAGCTGGAGTTACCCTCGGGATGTAGTCTTGAGCTGCTGGAAACTAAGCCAGTGTCTGTTCAAGTCTCATAGTGGGTGTGGGCCAGGGGGCAGGGTGGGGTGTGGGTTGGGGGGGCAGTCTGCAGTTTTATAGACCAAGTTTGGGGTTTAGTCGAGAAGCTGTCTCAGAGGAGACTGACTAGAGTTTGATCAAGGAGAGTCTTTGTTGCGACCCAGCCACAGAGTTTCCGAAGCTTTGATTTCCTCTCTTTAAGCCTATGATTTTATTCAGTGGTCTTGTGAGGAAAACATAAATAGATATTAAGCGGAAAGAAGGGATTAATTTTTTTAAAAAAAGAGAGAATAAGAGGAACTGGGAAAAACACCTCTGAATACATGTCTTGCCCTGTGGTGAATGTGAATTGGGTTCTAAGTCAGGAATCTGACTGCTCCCTGCAGCCCTTCCAGCTCTGAGACTCCCTGGCAGCTTTCAGTCTTTCATTCTACAAGGGTACAGAGTGTATTTCAGAAGATAGAGTGGCTCCAGTGCCCTCAAGTTGACCCAAACTGTGATCCACAGACCCAGTGGACCTATCTGGATGTTCAGCAGTGTTTCTCCGAGATAGCTTTAGTTCCTTCTGTTACCGCTTCCTTCATTCCACAGCTCAGAGACCTCAGTGAATTTCAAATTCCCTCCATAAACTTAAAGAAGACGGTGGCACTGCCCAAGCTGGGCACCAGAAGCCAGAGCAGAGTGCCACAGTGGATTGGAATTGGCCTGAGGCCGAGATAATGAAACAGGAGGGAAGGGGGCAGGGCACAACCTTTAAAAGACATAGCCTATGACAAAAATTGGTTAGAACCAACTAGGTCCAAGATGACAGAAGATTCGACTTCCAGTAGACCTTGAGCCTCATTATACACTCATTGTAATACATTAGCATATGCGAAATGACACACCTACCAGTGCCATGACAGTTCTGAGGCTGACCATAAAAGGCCAAAAAAAAGTGGGCAGTGGCCCAATTCCTGGAAATCCCCACGCCTTCCCCAATAGAGTTGGAATAATCTTCCCACTCGTTAGCTTATGGAATTACCCCGCCTGTAAAAACTAACCACCCTATGTTTCGGGGCCTCTCACCTTCTGAGATGGCCCACACTCTGTCTATGGAGTGTATTTCTCTCTAAATAAATCCACTTCTTACTTTGTCTCTCACTGAATTCTTTCTGCGACAAGACATAAAGAACCTGAGGTTCATTAAGTCCTGAGACCAGGTGTGTGATCACAATTAAAAGACAGTGGGTTCAATAGAGACACAGATGTAGAGAACAAACTTATGGACACCAAGGGGGGAAAGCGGCAGGGGTGGGGGTGGGGGGGGATGAATTGGGAGATTGGGATTGACATGTATACACTAATATGTGTAAAATGGATAACTAATAAGAACTTGCTGTATAAAAAAAATAAAATAAAATTCAACAACAGGGCTTCCCTGGTGGCGCAGTGGTTGAGAATCTGCCTGCCAATGCAGGGGACACGGGTTCGAGCCCTGGTCTGGGAAGATCCCACATGCCATGGAGCAACTGGGCCCGTGAGCCACAACTACTGAGCCTGCGCGTCTGGAGCCTGTGCTCCGCAACAAGAGAGGCCGCGATAGTGAGAGGCCCGCGCCCCGCGATGAAGAGTGGCCCCCACTTGCTGCAACTAGAGAAAGCCCTCGCACAGAAACGAAGACCCAACACAGCCAAAAATAAATAAATAAATAAATAAATAATTTTTTTAAAAAAGTCCTAAAATATAAAGTTTAAAAAACAAAATTCAACAACAACAAAAAATACAGTGAGTTCAAGTCCCAATCTGGGTTGCATGGTTTCAGTAACACGTAAGAAAGAAGGAGCGAGAACCCGTTCCAAACAAACTCTGGGTAAAGAACGCAAGAAAGAAGGAACAGGCATCTTGAAAAATGGGAAAATACCCCTGGGGCTGTTGAGTTAGAGGAAGAGGCATCTAACCAGCAGGAGAGCACAGAGGCTGGGAAAAAAGCCTTTCAAGGTACCTAGCACGCTCTTAAAGTAATCACAATAAAACTCAGATAAAAACTCAAAGAGCTATTAGAAGGAAAAGCGAAGTATCATCCAGCAAATCTTCTAAGTAACACAATTTAGGTTTTTTTTTAGAGATTTTTTTTTTTTTCTGACTCTGGTTACAGATTCTGGTTTTCAATTCACTCAAATATATTCAATGTCAACACAAACCAGTCTAGTCCCTCCTGGATCAGACCGTTTCCCAAAGTGAGTTCAATGGGATTTCTAGTTGAGTTGAATACCTGTGGTTACTGCAGAATTATAAAAGGTTTGTGTGTGGGACTTCCCTCGTGGTCCAGTGGGTAAGACTCTGTGATCCCAATGCAGGGGGCCCGGGTTCGATCCCTGGTCAGGGAACTAGATCCCGCATGCATGCCGCAACTAAGTGTCCACAGGCCGCAACTAAGAGCCAGCGTGCCCCAACTAAAGATCCCGCATGCCACAACAAAGATCCAACATGCCGCAACTAAGACCCTTCACAGCCGAAATAAATAAATATTAAAAAAAAAGAAAAAAGTTCATGTGTGTTGCAAATCTCTGGATAGAAGATGGGCATTGTCTTTTCCAAACTCCATCTGAAGTATACTAAGAACTAAGTGCTAAGTGCATAGAATTACTATTCCAAGCATCACAGCTGAAGAAAGCTGTCATCCATATGCGCCCATGAGCCCATGTACTCATGCTGTAATTTATTTCCTCCTTTCATTTAAGGCAATGTCCTAATTCACTGCAGTGTGGAGAAATAGCCTCCTTAGAGAAAGATTGTAAAACATATGTGGAATCCAAAAAAATACAAACAAATGTATATGCAGAACAGAAATAGAATCACAGATATAGAAAATAAATAGTGGTTACCAGTGAGGAGAGGGAAGAGGGGAGGGACAACATAGGCACATGGGATTAAGAGACACAAACTACTATATATAAAATATGTAAGCAACAAAGATATATTGCACAGCACAGGGAAATACAGCCATTATTTTGTAATAACTTTTAATGGAATATAATCTGTAAATCAGACAGAGAAAGACAAATATCCTCTCGTGTTTGACTTGTTTATTTCCTCCCACCCCCCCTCCTCCTTCCTAAATTTTCCTTCTTGTGCTCTCTCCTAGGGAGAGGGCTCTATCCTCTACCTTGGTTCCTTCAGTGTGGCACCTCCACTCAGCATTCCCAAAGCCTGGTAGCCAAGGAACAAGCAAAGAATCTTCAGGAGGATAGAAGGGAGGTGAGAGGAATGTTGTAAATGCGCTTAGATTTCTTTTTGCACTTTGACACACATAATCTCATTGTCTTTTCTGAGAGTGGATGGCTGAAGGTACCAGAGCTATTAATGGAGCTTCTGCGAATGCCTGAGGCAGCAACAGAGGTAAGCTTTTTCCAGGTCCTACCAACCTGCCGGTTGAGGCCCCTGCAGTGCACAGAGAAGGGTGGGGAAGGGACCGCGGTCCCCCTCCCCCCTCTCCCTACTCCCTCATCCCCAGCTGCACACGGACCACAGCCTCATCCCAGGGAGGGAAAGGCCACTCCCCACCTATCATCTCTCGAGTCTCCACCAGCCTGGTGGGAGGAGAAGGCACAGCAAGGATGTCTCCTCTGCAGCTGCTGTTCACACAGAACAGGAGGGTCCCTCTCCCGTCTCACCCTGGGTCTCCAGCTAAGGTGATGCTCCGCAAACCCAGGATATCCCGTCTGTTGCAGGAGGAGTAGGGGAGACAGGGTGGGAAGCAGGAACACTGAGATGAGATGGGGAAGAGCCAGTTCTAGACCCTCCTTTGCGCTCCATCCCTTCCAGAGCACCCATATACTAGAAACGAACTAGTCATTGCCAACAGTGTCCAGAAGCCATTTAGTTTAATCCTTTATTTATATTTTTTCTGACCTTTAGGGAATAATCTCACCCTATTTTATTTTACTATTTTGATATTTATAGGATCCTTTAAAGTAATCTTGAACATTAGAAAATACAGTGAAGGTAAACTTAAGTATTATAATTTAACTCCCTGGGGAATAGTCATTCTTTAACTTCTCAATACACTATTTGATTATCCTTATCAGGTCATTTAAAATTTGTTCTGCCGCGTCACCTTTGTGTCATTAGGTGGCAGAGAGAAGAGAGACTTGTCTACGCTCGGCGTTCTGGCCTGTGGACGTCTGGATGATTGATAGTCTGACACTTGACAGAAAAGGACTTCCCTGGTGGTGCAGTGGTTAAGAATCCGCCTGCCAATACAGGAGACACGGGTTCGAGCCCTGGTCCGGGAAGATGCCATATGCCACAGAGCAACTAAGCCCGTGCGCCACAACTACTGAAGCCTGCGCGCCCTAGATCCTGTGCTCCACAACAAGAGAAGCCACCACATTGAAAAGGCTGCACCACAATGAAGAGTAACCCCTGCTCGCCACAACTTGAGAAAGCCCGTGCGCAGCAACAAAGACCCAATGCAGCCAAAACTAAAATAAATAAATAAATTTATAAAATAAATAAAATTTGTTTATCTATTTTCACTTTGGAAACAGAAAGTGCTGTCTTTAGAAAGGAGCAGATACCAGTCTATGTGCCAAACCTGGGTACGTGCCTTCTCTTTGATAGCTGGCCTTAAACAGGCCCTTTTCATACTTCAGAACAGATTGCCATGGTGATCTCGATAAAGACCTAACCCTAGTCAGATAGGAAATACTGAACTCTGCATTTTGAACCATTCAGGTGGCTTAGGAGATGCTCAATCAACTATCTCCAAAGAAAATCCATGGAAACCACTCACATGATGTTGCCATTTTGTTTCCAAGATTATTGTCTCCATCTGAAGATTCTTCTATGTTCTCGGGCCAAACCTAAGTCATAATAGGCTGAGGGCCAGACCCAGAGAAGAGGTGGGCTGAGGAAAAGAAAAAAGGAGCAACATCAAACAGAAATGGGGAAGTGCGTTCCTGATCGTGGGTCTCTAGCGGCTCATTGGCTTTAGGGGTTGCCAAGCCAGGGACCTCACTCTTCAGATTTGTCAAAGTGGCAGGGGACCTGGGCTGGTCCTGGAAGAAGTCTCTTCATCCACAGCCATCATAGCCGACAGCTCCTTCAAAATTAAAGAGTCTTAGGAAGAGTAGCAATTCATAAGGAGAAGCATGAATGAATTTCTTTATGTTCTACTAAAAAAAAAAAAAAAAAGACAACTGCCCTTATATTGACTGTCTTTTCTTATGAGTCTTCATTAGTTTGATAATTAAAGGTAACTTTTTAAAATTTAAGAACTAGTATTGAAAATGAGCTTAAACACAAACCCTATTCATCACTTTATTGTGATCAATAAGTACTTCATGAATTTGTCATTACAAGAGTGAGAGTTTCCAGCTTTTTAAACTAATCTTTTTGCCATGTTCACAAATCTTGAGTTAAAGGATCCTCTAAGTATTATAAGATAGAGATGTCTTCATTTATTTTATGGTCCCTACCATTGGGCTTCAAAGTTTTGATCACAAATAAAGAGTACCCTAAACAAAATTCTGAGTTAATGAGGTTTCTTTCCACTGGGTGTGTTACACGTTGCAGACACTCCTGTTGTCACGATGCTGGTGGCCTTGGACTTGGGGACAACCAACCACACACTCAATGACACTCCTTACTGCAGCCCTGGTTTGCTCTTCAGAGACATCACAAAGGCATGGTACCCTCCCCTTCGCACTCCTCCCCACGCCAACCCAAAAGAGGAACCAAAAGAGTTCTTGGTAGAAAAGAGACAGACCAGAGAGAGGATGCACAGTCCTGAATACCCTCATACACATACCTGTGTGTGCTGTACAGTGACTGGCCTGAATTCACAGTCCTAAAGACAAGATGTCTGTTCCATCTCTTGGATACTCAAAACCGAGCAGTAAATATATTTTGCAAACAGGGATACCTGCCATTTCACCAAACTACAATAATAGCTGACATTCACTAAGCTTTTCCTGTGTGCCCAGCACTGTTCAAAGTATGCTCTATGTGTCTCCAGAGAGGTTAAATAATTTGCCTAAACTGACACAACTAATAAGTGGTCTAGCTGTGATGTGAACATGAGCAGTGTTGCTCTAGAACCAGATGATTTTAATCTTTACACCAGTCTCCCTCCCTTAACTTCTCTTTACCTTGAATGTCTTCAAAATAACGACAGTACAACCTTATGATAAGGATGTTGTGAGGATCCAAATAAATAAATAAGAAAAACACTTGATACAGTGTCTAGTTCAGGGGAAAAGCTCAATGAGTGTGAGTTGGTAGGAATAGTGGATAACTTGCCCAAAGTCACAGGAGTGAATGGCTGAACTAGGACTCCAATCAGGGACCCTGCTCCCAGGGTCCACCCTTAACACTACTGGTCGTGACACTCTGAGTCAGTGATGTCACAGGTAAAGTGCCCAGAACCAGGGCTGGCACAGAACAAACACTCAGGAAATGCGAGTCACACTCCTGTCTCACGTCTCCCTCCTTCTTGCTGAGGGATGAACCAAGGCACAGAAACACTCTTGTTTAAGGTAATGACCAACGTTGAAAAGAGAAGCTGATTCAAATTCCACCTCATACTTCCTTTCTCACGCTTACAAACGAGACCAAAAGTACAGTCTGTAAAACAGAAGGCACAATTTTTAAAAAATATATTGTGTATTTGGCTTCCTCTTTTACTTCCCTATTATCATCTTGCCCCATTGCATTAAAACTACCAGACGGAACGGATCCCTCGTCAGTCATGATGTATCATCTGCCTCGTGTCAAAGAGGATGCTGAGATTAATCACATGCTCACAGTCCGCTTATGTGAGGCACACGGCACATTTCATTGTGCAATGAACAACAGTCATTCATGCTGTAAGCATGAACATTCAAGTTTCAGTTTTGAAGGAAGTTAGCAACCACCCAATATGTCTTTAGCAATATAATAGCGCACTTCTAGATTTTTCTCCTTAAGAAATCTTGTACTCTAGATATTATAGAAGACAATCTTCCAACTTTGTCCTCTGATTTTTTCCCTGTGATGGAGTCACCTTTAAAATCACGAGGTGATCACTCTGGGCTTCTTGGCTTATCTAGACTGCAAATCAAACCTTAAATATAGTAGTCTTTAATAGCAAAAGAAGTCAGTTTGGCTAAACGCTTTAAGCAATAAGTCAACTCAATCAAAAACATCAATTAAGCCAGATATTTATTTGAATCTATTTGTTGTTAGATTAACAAGAATGAGTTTATCAGGCTTCCCTGGTGGTGCAGTGGTTAAGAATCTGCCTGCCAATTAAGGGGACATGGGTTCGAGCCCCGGTCCAGGAAGATCCCACATGCCGCGGAGCAACTAAGCCCATGCGCCACAACTACTGAGCCTGTGCTCTAGGGCCCACAAGCCACAACTACTGAGCCCACGTGCCACAGCTACTGAAGCCCACGCGCCTAGAGCCCGTGCTCTGCAACAAGAGAAGCCACCGCAATGAGAAGCCTGCGCACCGCAACAAAGAGTAGCCCCCGCTCACCGCAACTAGAGAAAAGCCCGCATGTAGCAACAAAGACCCAACACAGCCAAAAATTAAAAAAATAAAATAAATGAAAAAAAAGAATGAGTTTATCAGTCAAAATAGCTGATCCACATGTAAACTCAAAAATTGTTTGAAAAAGATAATTTCATTCACTGAAAATATCCCTTCATAAGTTGTTGACATATTTTCAGGATAAATATGGGTTTTGCTACAATGTACATTTTAAGCATCATTAAAAGGCATGAAGTTGACTCTGCTCAGTTTCAGGAATAAAATTTTATTTTATAAAGTATTAATTTTCGAAAGAAAACCAGATTTACCATTTGAGTTATTCATGGAACCTGATTATCCAGACTACATTTCATTTGATCAGTCTAACCTTTAGATTCTGTTGAAAGCAATGATAATTGACAGATAATTTTTTAGCCAGGAGACCATATTAGACTGAACCCAGTACTGTTCAAGGTCACAGGATGTTCTAAAGGGAAAATAGTAATGACTGATTTAATTATTAAGAGTAGAATTAAAATAAGTCAGACAGAGAAAGACAAATACTGTGTGATATCACTTATATATGGAATCTAAAAATATACAACAAACTAGTGAATAAAACAAAAAAGAAGCAGAAAAAAAAAAGAGTAGAACTAACCAAAGTTGGTACTTCCCCTTCTTACTCTTTAACAAAGTATACAGGTATGTCAGTTCTTAAACACTAAAAATGTTACACATACGGTCATACACAAAATTACATTTGTCAAGAGAAAGAAATCTAACTTCCACAAACTTACAAAAGATCTTCCAAATTTGCACAACTCAAGTTCAACATCAACTTGCTATGCACTCACAGATTGCCTAGCTGAAACCATTCAAAACAAAGTATTTTCATTATGCTCCTGTGGTATAGTAGGTCAGGCGGCATTTTTTGTAGGGTGCAGAGCAATGCTCTTCTTATCTGTGCTTTATTTAAATATAATATTCTCATAGATGCTTTGATTAAAGTACGGCATGCCACTGAAGACCACTGGTCAGCCCTTGGCACGAAGAACCATTTAGAGACTTGGTCCAGGTTCCTTTCCCCTAATCTCACCAACCTTAGTCCTGGCTGCCAACTGGCCTATTTTTTTTTTTTTTCTCCAGCTGCACCATGGAGCTTTTCCAGGGTCCAGAGCCTGCTAGAAAAGTCGGGTTCGGTTACATTTTTAATTCTCTGCAGTCAAGAACGCGTCCCTTGAAAGAAGGTGTGCCCTAGATTATAGAGCTAACCCTAAATCACACTCTGGGGGAAAATTCTCCTCTTTAGGAGCCAATCTTTGCATTACTTAGTCTTGTAAGGAGTCTGATCTTTTTGGACAGAACAGAGGAAATGCTTTTCGTGCTGAAAATGGGATCTTTGCTTTATTTGTTATTTTCCTCACAAAACCTTTGCTACCTGTCTCCCCCTTCCCTAGGAATAGCCTAAGATATTAAATATGTACTTGTCACAGTGCACAGTAATCACAGAAAGATGTTCCAAATCTCCTTTGCAAATGTCTAAATTCTCAAAAATTTTGACAGAACATATTTCCCTTACAATATGCAGTATAGTGAAAATTGTAATTTACTAACCTCAGTGACATATTAAGAGCTATTGCAACCAACAAAGACTTACTGTATAGCACAGGGAACTATACTCAATATCTTGTAATAACCTATAATGGAAAAGAATCTGAAAAGGAATATATATATACATCTGAATCACTTTGCTATACCCCTGAAACTAACACAACATTGTAAACCAACTATACTTCAATAAAAATTTAAATTAAAAAAATAAATAAAATTAAGACAACATAAAAAAAGAGCTATTGCAATCTCAATTTTGAGAAAAGAATAATAAAGAAGATTAAAGCCAATATAGGCTGAGATGTTGGGTTGTTGGTTATTCACTAGCTAAGAGTTAATTTTCTCTGATACTTGGGCATGGGCAGAAAGATGAATCACTGCTTTTCACGTGCTTTCCGTCAAAACAGTAAACTTTATTTTTTTTTAAAGTTTTAAAAATTATGTATTTATTTATTTTTGGCTGTGCTGGGTCTTCGTTGCTGTACATGGGCTTTCTCTAGTTGCGGCGAGCGGGGGCTACTCTTCGTTGCAGTGAACGGGTTTCTCATGACGGTGGCTTATCTTGTTGCAGAGCACAGGCTCTAGGCACATGGGCTCAGTAATTGTGGCACGCGGGCTCAGTAGTTGTGGCTCGCAGGCTCTAGAGCGCAGGCTCAGTAGTTGTGGCACGAGGGCTTAGTTGCTCCGTGGCATGTGAGATCTTCCTGGATCAGGGCTCAAACCCGTGTCCCCTGCATTGGCAGGCAGATTCTTAATCACTGCGCTGCCAGGGAAGTCCCCACATATACTGTTCTGAATCTTGCTTTTTTTTTTTTACTTATTAACTTAAAACTCATTTCACAGTAGATGTGTATGTAGAGGACCTCATATTTTTAAAACTTTGATTTCCATGATTGATAAGGATATAGTACAAATTATATAAACTGTCTTCCCGCTGAAAGGTCATTTAGGTTTTTTCAGTCTTTGTGCGTCAATAGAAATGATACCACAATAAAATGTACATTCATCTTTGTCACATATACAAGTATATGTGTGAGGTAAATTCTTGTAAATAAGATTCTGATTCAAAAGACATTTGCAATTTTAGATACTTTATTTTTATTTTATAAATATAGTAGCAAAAGGATTCAAGTGGGAGTTTATCCCAGAAAATCTTTTGCAGTTAGTGAAATTAGGGTAAAACTAAGAACATTCAGAATACAACACACACAGTTGAGGTGATCTTGGTAGAGTGGTGGGACAGCAGTGATTGGAAAATGAAAGTAATTAACATGCACATGCTCTGTTGAGGGAGACTGAGGGGAAGCCTAGAAAAACATTTCTCAGTGGACTTCCTATGAAGTCAATGTGTCTTGGGTTTAACTTTGAAACAAATTTTAAAAGTTAAAAATTGAAAATAAAAAGAAATTGCCAAGTGTAGCCATTCTTCCAACTTTTAGAGGGAGCAAGGGGCATTTAGTTGGCTACATCTCACCATTATGTCATTATCAAAGGTCCTTCCTAAACAACCTCCATGTGTCTAGATGCCATATGACTAACCGATTCCGGAACTTGAGATAGGGAATAATCCTAGAAGGCTGGGTCACCAGAAGTCAACTGATCTGCTGAGCAAGTTGGTCTTCTCTCTGTTATTACACATGGCCGTGGGACTCTTTTCCTCTTCCACCTTGCCTCTGGGGAAATTGTGTTGACTCAACTTTTCAGATTCTCCTTAGTTTCCACCTAGTAATAGAAGAGAAAGAGAATCAAAATAGTTGTATCTAAGACAGACCTCCAACTTTAATATCACAGAGCCCATGGCCTTTTCCTTCTTAGCACTTATACGGTTGAATCTTATGTTTATCTTTTGAATAGTATTTGATTCCTACCTGTTGTAAGCTTCTTGTGGTACCAGCGGCGTTTGGTTTTCTTCAATATGCAATTCCAGCATCTTCCACAGCACCAGGCATCTAATAAGTGTTCACCAACAATTAGCGGATTAACGTGTAGGTTATAAGTAGAGTCTAACACACGAATACAGGATCGCAGAGGTAATCTGGGGCCCAGTGTACAACTGAGAGATGAGTTTAGATCATTTCATAAATCAGAGTCTGATAAAAAGGGATAAATTAATCCAGGGCTGAAGGCACGATACCTAGATCCCGCAGGTGCCTTTAAATAAATCCGTAAGAGAGAGAGCCTCCAGCTGCAGTGCCCTTCTTAGATCTATACCAGTGGTTCCTGGAAGTGTGGTCCCTAGAGCAACAGCAACAATGTCACCTGGGGACTGGTTGGAAATGCAAATTCTCAGGCCTCAATCAGAAATTCTGGGACCAGTGTCTTTTAACAAGCCTTCCAGGTGGTTTGGACACACTAAAATTTGAGAACCACTGAGATACACAAATCTTATCACTTTAAAATGATAGAGGGAAAAAGACCAGTAAAAAGTCTCAGTTTCTTGATGGAAATATGAATGAAAAATGAAGGGAAGAACTGGAGACCAGAGCCTGCACAAGGTTTTTAGCTATTCAACAGTTCCCTGCTGGCATCTGAAGACTCGATTTTTTAAACTGTTAACCTGTTGCTGACATGACTGTGTTAATTCCCATTTCAACAGCTGTTTCCCTTAATTCAGAATACAACTCCTTGTATATGACAGTTTTTCTTCACACACCATTTTTTGGGGTATGTATATACCTGACTTGGGGAAAATTGTGGAAAAAAACCCACAGCTTTTTAATTTGTTTAAAAGAGACTTTCTGCCTGTTGCGTTTTGTGCTTTTTTTTTTTTTTTTTTTTTTGCGCGGGCCTCTCACCGCTGCGGCCTCTCCCGCTGCGGAGCACAGGTTCCGGACGTGCAGGCTCAGCGGCCATGGCTCCCGGGCCCAGCCGCTCGGCGGCATGTGGGATCCTCCCAGACCGGGGCACAAGCCTGCGTCCCCTGCATCGGCAGGTGGCCTCTCAACCACTGCGCCGCCACCAGGGAAGCCCGCGTTTTGTGCTTTTAACCAATTTAAGAAGCCAAAAGCATTTTTAGTTCTCTCTTGTCTGTGTTTTCCACTGTTGATTTGTTTGTGCCCAATATTAACTGCCATTTTCTAAGATTTTTTTCAATAAAAGGTAAGAAGATGTGAAAAAAAAATTTTTTCCCTGCCGAAAACGCCTTGGAGAGGGTAGCCCCACCATATTTCCATCTCCACCATCATGTCATTTTTTTTTGTACAATCTCATTCGGAGCCTTGCGCATCTGCATGCAAAGCACTTATAAGCCCCTCATACACCAAAGATGATCTGAGAATAATTCCATCACTTAAAAAAATTTATTGAGATAGTATTGAGACAACTATAACATAGAATAGTGGTGATAATACACAATATTTATAGGAAAAAAGTACGTTATAATGAAGAGTGCAGGCTAGATTTAGGCTGCCTGGTTTTGAATTCTGACTCTACCACTTCCTAGCTGTGGGACTCCAGTCAAGTTACTTTACGTTTTTGTGACTTGGTTTCCTCATCCATAACACAGAGTTCATTAATAGTACATTGAGTTCCTACCTCACGGGATCACTGTGAGGATTTAGTGAACTAAAATGTATGGCCTTGGCACATAGTTCAATAAATATTGGAGCATATTGGCACATGCTCAATAAATATGAACCATGTAACATGCAGAATGTCTGCATATATACCTACACACACACACACACACACACACAAACCCAAAAGTCTTGTCCCCAGAGCCTCCTTGGGCTGAATCCCAGGTGGTGTTGTGACAGCAGATACAACAGAAGGAGAACATGGGCCTCTCATGTAAGTGAACCCTTGTGCCTCAGTGAGAAGACGTCCCTATCCTGCTTTCCCCCAATTCCCTCATCAACACACACCCATCATGTTGAGCCAGCTGTAACTGGAAGTGGAGTTGTGCTATGTCGGTGTGGACAGGCTAACCTGAGGAGGGACAGAGAAGGATCCCCAAAT
Organism: Tursiops truncatus; assembly: GCF_011762595.2. Classification (NCBI taxonomy): domain Eukaryota; kingdom Metazoa; phylum Chordata; class Mammalia; order Artiodactyla; family Delphinidae; genus Tursiops; species Tursiops truncatus. Next base: position 116,416,485 of record NC_047038.1, read on the forward strand.
GTCTGTCTTCCCTGTGTCCACTCCACCCCAAAACCAGGAAGGAAAAAAAGTTGCCGGCAGGCCTGGAAGGGTTGTTGTGACTGGGAGAAGGGGAAGTGGCATCAGAAGGATGTGGTGTGGCCAACTCCAGGGCTGGGTGTGGATCCAGCTACACAGCTCAGTGATACAACAGTGCCTAGGAGGCAGGTGGGAGCTAAGCCAGTCCTGGCTGAGAGTGTCTGATTGCCATTGAAGGGGCTTCCCTGACAAGAGGAAGGGTGTTCAGATGACGAGCAGTCAAAGAGACAAATGTTCACCCTGAGTATCAGCCATAGGAACCCTCATCATGGAGGGAGATGAATTCCTTTGAAAGTACCACGTTGACAAAGCCACACTTGCCAAGAAAAATCTATCACAACAAATAGATTAGGGAAGAAACATTTAAAATGAAATGGCATTAAATGTTTATATTTTCAACTGTAAAAGGAAGTTCTAGAAGGCTTCAGTTTTCAAAACATGTTAGATTCATCAAAACACTGTGAGGCAGCTGGGCTAATAGATGGCCCTCCTGCTGCCTGAACCTGGGCCTTCACTGTTTAGGAAACACTGTCTGCATTGGCAGCTGCAGAGGGTAGATTACCACAAGTTTTACATAGGAGCCCTGCATCTCTTTTAAAGGGGGGAATTCAGAGTCATTTGCATTGTCCCCTGTTTCCCTTTCAAGTCTGAGCAAGTGCTAGGGTAACCACTGACCCTTTCATACATTCTCACAACTCTTTTCAGGGTCAATTCTACACATAGATAAGAACGTGAAACATAAACAGATCTTCCTCCACCCAGACTCGTCCTTGCACACTTGGAGAGAAAGAGCCCTTAACTGCGGTCCTGACCTTCAGTTAATTCTGCATACTAAAGAAGCATCAAAGAAATCTTTGGAGTACAGATGCAAAGCCATGTTACCTCAAAATAACACTTAGCCATGGGAATAAAGGATGTCTCTCTGTCCATATATATTAATAGGCAGAGATTAATATTTGGAAAGATGTTTACCAGAAGACCAATTGTTATCTCTAAGTGGTGATATTTTGGGAAACTTTCTTTCTCACTTATACTTTTCTATCATGTTCATTTTTTATAATAAACATTTGTTATTTTAATAATCTGAAAAATTAAACTATTTTATTCTTGGGGAAAAATAAGTACTATTGTGTCTGTTGAAATCCCTAAAATGTAATAAAAATGCAAAGTCACATTACTATTCCACCCAAAATAACAGTGAGAGATACTTTCATACAAAATATTAGATAATGTTGTGGAGAAATGGATGCTGTCCCATGCTGCTGGGGAAAGGATTAGATACAATCTTTCTGGAGAGTAATTTGCCAATGTGTGTTAAGAACACTAAAAAGGTACATTCCCAATGCTCATAACAGCACTACTTACAATAGCCAAGACCTGAAAACAACCTAAGTGTCCATCAACAGATGAATGGATAAAGAAGATGTAGTATATATATAAAATGGAATATTACTCAGCCATAAAAAAGAATGAAATATTGTCTTTGGCAGCAACCTGGGTGGACTTAGAGAATATCGTACTAAGTGAAATAAGTCAGACAAAGAAAGAGAAATATTATATATCACTTACATGTAGAATGTAACAAATAATACAAATGAATCTCTTTACAAAACAGAAACAGACTCACAGACATAGAAAACAAACTTATGGTTACCAAAGGGAAAAAGGGAGGGGGAGAGAGATAAATTAGGAGTACTGTATGGGATTAACAGATACACACTACTATGTATAAAATAGATAAGCAACAAGGATTTACTGTTTAACACAGGCAACAATATTCAATATCTTGTAATAATAAACTATAATGGAAAATAATGTGAAAAAAATATATATGTAACTGAATCATTTTGCTGTATACTTGAAATGAACGCAATATTGTAAATCAACTATACTTCAATAAAAAATAAAATATAATTTTCCATCTAAAAAATGATGCATCCTAGGGGGAGGAGCTTCAAGATGGCGGAAGCGTAAGACGCGGAGATCACCTTCCTCTCTACAAATACATCAGAAATACATCTACATGAGGAACAACTCCTACAGAACACCTACTGAACGCTGGCTGAAGACCTCAGACCTCCCAAAAGGCAAGAAACTCCCCACGTACCTGGGTAGGGCAAAAGAAAAAAGAAAAAGCAGAGACAAAAGAACAGGGACGGGACCTGCACCAGTGGGAGGGAGCTGTGAAGGAGAAAAGCTTTCCACACACTAGGAAGCCCCTTCGCGGACGGAGACTGCGGGTGGCGGAGGGGGAAAGCTTCGGCGCCGCGGAGGAGAGCACAGCAACAGGGGTGCAGAGGGCAAAGCAGAGAGATTCCCCGCACGGAGGGTCGGTGCCGACCAGTACTCACCAGGCCGAGAGGCTTGTCTGCTCACCCGCCGGGGCGGGCGGGCCTGAAGTTGAGGCTCGGGCTTCGGTCGGAGCGCCGGGAGAGGACTGGGGTTGGCGGCCTGAACACAGCCTGCAGGGGGTTAGTGCGCCACGGCTAGCCGGGAGGGAGTCCGGGGAAAAGTCTGGAGCTGCCGAAGAGGCAAGGGACTTTTTCTTCCCTCTTTGTTTCCTGGTGCGTGAGGAGAGGGGATGAAGAGCGCCGCTTAAAGGAGCTCCAGAGACGGGCGCGAGCCGCGGCTAAAAGCGCGGACCCCAGAGACGGGCCTGAGACGCTAATGCTGCTGCTGCTGCCGCCACCAAGAAGCCTGTGTGCGAGCACAGGTCACTATCCACATCCCCTTCCGGGGGAGCCTGTGCAGCCCGTCACTGCCAAGGTGCCGGGATCCAGGGACAACTTCCCCGGGAGAACGCACGGCGCGCCTCAGGCCGGTGCAACGTCACGCCGGCCTCGGCCGCAGCAGGCCCGCCCCGCGCTCCGTGCCCCTTCCTCCCCCACGGCCTGAGTGAGCCAGAGCCGCTAAATCAGCGGCTCCTTTAACCCCTTCTTGTCTGAGCGAAGAACAGACGCCCTCCCGCGACTTACATGCAGAGGCGGGGCCAAATCCAAAGCTGAACCCCGAGAGCTGTGAGAACAAAGAAGAGAAAGGGAAATCTCTCCCAGCAGCCTCAGAAGCAGCGGATTAAAGCTCCACAATCAACTTGATGTACCCTGCAGCTGTGGAATACCTGAATAGACAACGAATCATCCCAAATTGAGGAGGTGGACTTTGGGAGCAATGATATATATATATTTTTTTCCCCTTTTTCTCTTTTTGTGAGTGTGTATGTGTATGCTTCTCTGTGTGATTTTGTCTGTATAGCTTCGCTTTTACCATTTGACCTAGGGTTCTGTCTGTCCGTTTTGTTTTTTTTCTTTTACTTTTAAAAAATTTTTTCTTAATAATTGTTTTACTTTAATAACTATATTTTATTTTACTTTATTTTATTTTTTCTTTCTTTCTTTCTTTCCTTCCTTCCTTCCTTCCTTCCTTCCTTCCTTCCTTCTTTCTTTCTTTCTTTCAAACTTTCTTTCATTTTTTCTCCCTTTTATTCTGAGCCGTGTGGAGGACAGGCTCTTGGTGCTCCAGCCAGGCATCAGGGCTGTGCCTCTGAGGTGGGAGAGCGAAGTTCAGGACACTAGTCCACAAGAGACCTCCCAGCTCCATGTAATAACAAACAGCGAAAATCTCCCAGAGATCTCCATCTCAACACCAGCAGCCAGCTTCACTCAACGACCAGCAAGCTACAGTGCTGGACACCCTATGCCAAACAACTAGCAAGACAGGAACACAGCCCCACCCATTAGCAGAGAGGCTGCCTAAAATCATAATAAGGCCACAGACACCTCAAAACACACCACCAGGTGTGGACCTGCCCACCAGAAAGACAAGATCCAGCCTCATCCACCAGAACACAGGCACTAGTCCCCTCCACCAGGAAACCTACACAACCCACTGAACCAACCTTAGCCACTGGGGACAGACACCAAAAACAACAGGAACTATGAACCTGCAGCCTGTGAAAAGGAGACCCCAAACACAGTAACTTAAGCAAATGAGAAGACAGGGAAACACACAACAGACGAAGGAGCAAGGAAAAAATCCACAAGACCTAACAAATGAAGAGGAAATAGGCAGTCTACCTGAAAAAAAATTCAGAATAATGATAGTAAAGATGATCCAAAATCTTGGAAATAGAATGGAGAAAATACAAGAAAGGTTTAACAAGGACCTAGAAGAACTAAAGAGCAAACAAACAGTGATGAACAACACAATAAATGAAATTAAAAATTCTCTAGAAGGGATCAATAGAAGAATAACTGAGGCAGAAGAACGGATAAGTGACCTGGAAGATTAAATAGTGGAAATAACTACTGCAGAACAGAATAAAGAAAAAAGAATGAAGAGAATTGAGGACAGTCTCAGGCACCAACATTCGAATTATAGGGGTCCCAGAAGAAGAAGAGAAAAAGAATGGGACTGAGAAAATATTTGAAGAGATTATAGTTGACAACTTCCCTAATATGGGAAAGGAAATAGTTAATCAAGTCCAGGAAGCACAGAGAGTCCCATACAGGATAAATCCAAGGAGAAACACGGCAAGACACATATTAATCAAACTGTCAAAAACTAAATACAAAGAAAAAATATTAAAAGCAGCAAGGGAAAAACAACAAATAACACACAAGGGAATCCCCATAAGGTTAACAGCTGATCTTTCAGCAGAAACTCTGCAAGCCAGAAGGGAGTGGCAGGACATATTTAAAGTGATGAAGGAGAAAAACCTACAGCTTCGGGGGGTCCCAATGCAGCCGTAAAGATAGTCACATAGAGATGATTTGATCAGATCTAATCTCTAATGCAGCACTGTTTCATCTAACCACCAACCAGCTAACTTTATTTAGAATTCTGTGATTCTCTATTGGCACATCTGAGATAGATTTTAAATTTAGATTTTGTGCTAAAACCCAAGACCACAGTTTGTAGACAAAGATGCATTTGTTAGGTATTCTTTTTTTTTTTCAGTATGTGCCTTCCACCTCAGTGTTCTTTAGGTGAGTGAGGGGTGGCTCTGTGTAAGGGAAGAAAGCAGAAATTATGTTTTTAAAACTTCCGTTCAGGGACAGAATGTCTCAGCTTTCAATTTGATTGACTGAGTCATTCCCATTAAAAGCAAAGTGTAATTTTCATTGGAATAGAAATCAGTGTGATTTAACACATTTCTTTTTATGGAAGATTGCATTTCACAGCCTATAAGAGGATTGCAAGTGACAAAAAAAAAAAAAAAAAAAAAAGCAAAATCTCACCAGTACAGTTTTATGATGAAAATGCCTATTTAGGTCTGTATTTTACAGAAGAAATAAAAGACATCATAGAAGGGCAGTACATCCTGTAAAAGAAACCTCAGTGATAAATGCTTAAGGAGAGTGCTGAGAACCTTGGGACAAATAAATAGCGAGTTACTTTTCGCCTTTTCCTCAATTCTGATAAAGGTAGCTCGACAGCCAATTCTCATGCTTATCCTTTGGGAATTAAGTGATCGGTACTCTGTTATTTCTCCTTTAGTGCAGTGAATAAGTTCATTTTCTCATTTCATGTTTTATACCTAAAGTTTTTCAAAGACTTTTGACTATTCAGATCATATAAATTTTATGATCCGTAATCTTGTTTGAAAGCTCTGAGAGGCTGGAAATTAAAATATAATTGATCAGTTAGAGGGCTTTGGTAGTAAGTTGTTCTTTTGTGTTAGTACTGGTGCCTAGATATTCTTTCTTATAAATCATTTAGTCATACACATATAAAAATGTTTGAAGATTTGAGATTCAAGATAGACTATAGTATTTCTCCAATGAGAATGTTGTCAGTATAATAGAAAGAGAGCTGAGTTGTATTATTCTGAAAAGGAAACTGCAATTTTCCCCTGAGGTTTTTTAAATTTTTAAAATTTAATTGATTTAAACTGAAAAAAAACCCCTCACAGTTCACCCATTTCTCCCACCTGGTAACCCTCACCTCTTGCTGCCACCAGTCTGTTCTCTGTATCTATGAGCCTGGGTTTTGTTTGTTTGTTTTCTTAATTCCACGTATAAGAGAGATCATATGGTTATTTCTCTGTCTCACTTATTTCACTTAGCCTAATACCCTTGAGATGTCAAATTAGGTTGTTTATTTGAGACTTTTCTTATTTCTTGAGGTGGGCATTTATTACCATTAACTTCCCTCTTGGGACTGCTTTTGCTGTATCCCATACATTTTGATATGTTACATTACCATTTTCTTTTGTCTTAAGGTATTTTTTTTTTTTTTTTTTTTTTTTTTTTTTGGTACGCGGGCATCTCACCGCTGTGGCCTCTCCCATGGCGGAGCACAGGCTCCAGACGCGCCGGCCCAGCGGCCATGACTCACGGGCCCAGACGCTGCACGGCATGTGGGATCCTCCCAGACCGGGGCACGAACCCGTGTCCCCTGCATCAGCAGGCTGACTCTCAACCACTGCGCCACCAGGGAAGCCCTGTCTTAAGGTATTTTAAAAATTTCTCTCTTTGATTTCTTCTTTGACCCATTGGTTGCTCAGTAGCATATTATTTAATCTCCACATATTTGCAAATTTTCCAGTTTTCTAGTTTCATACCACTGCGGTTGGAAAAGATGCTTGATATGATCAATCTCCTTAAATTTAAGTAAGACTTGTTTTGTAGCCGAATATATAATCTATCCTGGAGAATGTTCCTTGTACACTTGAAAAGGATGTATGTTTTGCTGCCGTGAGATAGAATGTTCCATAAATATGGTATAACATGTAGTTTGTATCCAAATTTTCCTTATTGATTTTCTGTCTGGATGATCTATCCATTGATGGAAGTGGGGTATTAAGAGTCCTGAACTATTATTGTATTGCTATGTATTTCTTCTTTTAGGTCTGTAAATATTTGCTGTATATATTTTGTTTTGTTTTTCTTTTTCTTTTTTAATTTATTTATTTTCCTTGCACTGGTCTTAGTTGCAGGATGCAGGATCTCCATTGCAGCAGGCAGGATCTTTAGTTGCAGCATGTGGACTCAGTTGCAGCATGCAGGTGTCTTAGTTGTGGCATGCAAACTCTTAGTTGCAGCATGCACGTGGAATCTAGTTCCCTGACCAGGGATCCAATGCGGGCCCCCTGCATTGGGAGCTTGGAATCTTACCCACTGGCCCACCGGGGAAGTCCCTGCTCCATATATTTTGGTACCCCTAAATTTAGTGCCTAACTAATTACAAATGTTATATCTTCTTGTTGGATTGACCCCTTTATCAATATGTAGCACATTTCTTTTTCTCTTATTATAGTCTTTGTTTTAAAGTCTATTTTGTCTGGTATTAGTATAGCTACTCCAGCTTTCTTTTGATTTCCATTTAAATGGAATATCTTTTTCCATACCTTCTCTTTCAATCTTTTATCTAAAGTGTGTCTCTTTTAGGCAGCATCTATGTGGGTTTTGGTTTTTTTGAGTTTTTTTAATCCATTCAGCCACTCCATGTCTTACATTAGAGCATTTAGTCCATTTACATTTAAAGTAATTATTGATAGGTCATGTGCTTATTGCTATTTTGGGAATTGCTTTCTAGCTGCTTTTGTTTCATTCCTCACTGTTCCTTTCTTCTCTTTCTCTCTTCCTTTGTAATTTGATGACTTTCTTTAGTGGTACGCTTACATTCCTTTCTCTTTATCTTTTGTGTATTTACTACAGGTTTTGCTTTGTGGTTACCATGAGGCTTACATATAACAACTTATATCTATAAAAGTCTATTTTAAGTTGATAACAACTTAATTTTGATCCCATTCTAAAGCTCAACATTTTTACTCCCCGACATTTTAGGAAGTCTTGAAATAGAAAATCTGAATAAAATTTTCTTTCATAAAAACAAATGGATGCAAATAAAATTTTATTTCAAAAAGGTCAATAAAAATATTAATTCTTACCCTAGAAGGAAAAAAGTTTGTATTCTTCTATTTTAAAAATAGAAAAAACCTATTTATTAGGTTTATAGACATGTGTGCAGTTAAAAAAACAAAACAAAACACTACTGTTACCTTGATATCAATGTCCCAAACTCCTTTTTACCTATATTTACATGTTTGGTACTAGTACCTGTGGTGATTTAAGAAATACTATTCATAGTGGGTTTTGTGTGTGTGTGTGTGTGTGTGTGTGTGCGTGTGTGTGTGTGTGTTTCATGAGAGATAAAATGGACAAACGAGTCACTGGCAAAAGAACAGCATGACTGTGTGGGGGAAAAAAGAACTTCATCCCTAAAAGGAATGAGGAGCCTACTTGAGGCTACTTTACAATCATCAGGGTCCACAACTATGTACCACATTAAAGAGTGTTTGCCTTCATTGATGTGGCTGCTTGGCTTATGTAAAAGAGGGGAGACGTCAGACATTTCCCAGCTAGTAGAGTATTTGAAGGCCAAGTCCACTCTCAGACTGACTCATTTTATAATACAAATGATCTTTAAGTGAGAATTTTTGAAGTATCAGTTGCACAAAATATGTGTACATACATAGCTGCCATGTTTTGGTCATCTGACCAAATGTCTGCGGTCATAAGCTGGGCAACAACCTGGTCATTGGATGAAAAGGTACAGTGAGCCCATCAGTTTCTCTCTCATGAGTTTTGGCTATGAAATACCTAGATAAACTGTTTAGTTAATGGTGGGAGCTATAGCTTGAAAGCAATAACAGAAAGATAAATCCAGAGAGGATCTCATGAGTTATGAGGGAACAGAAACTATGGGTAAGGAGAAGAGGTTGGTTGGTGGAGAAAAGATGCTAGAACAAATATAGAGAGAGAAGCAGAGATTCAGAGAGAGTGAGAGAGACAGAGGCAGAGACACAAACTGGTCCCAGAACTTCCTGAAGGGCTCTGGTCCTAATTTAGTCTATTTAAGCCTTACAATAACCTCTCTCTTTTTTTTTTTTAAGGTAAATTAAATGACCTCTGACCTTAATTATCAAAAGCGTCAAACCACTAGGTTTCTTAGCATTAAACAAAACAAAATATGTTATATCTATGTAATATAAAATTACAACCAAGAAGATATAGTCATTAAAAAACAAATTGTAAAAAAAAAAAAAAAAACGAAAGAAAGGGAAAGAAAGAGATTGTCAAAAGTAGGTTTTCCATTAGATCTCTTGTGCAGGCTTGCCTACAGCCCAGTCACCTTATTCTGGTAACAGTTCTCTGATATTCTTTTAGGGACTATTCCACATCTTCTGACCCCTCCCCTCTGTCACCACCTTCCCAGGGTAAGCATGTGACTCAGTTCTAGCCAATCAGTGGATCCCAACACCCAGACCACAGTGATAGATAATGGCCATGAAAAATTATATAAATAGAAATTATTTTAATTCTTGAGAAAAAATGTGACAAATAATGTGTGCAGAAAGAAGGAAAACTTGCAGTTAAGTTTGGGGTCATAATAGTTTCCTAAACAATAAGACCAACTTCCAAGTCAAGTCCCTTCCCTTTTCTGAGCTTCAGTTTCCTTGTATACAAAATGAGGAGCTCAGCATAACTGTATTCAGCGTCTCTTAAAAGTCCTTTCCTTTCTAAATCTCTAAACTTTTCTGAAGTTTAGAAACTCAGGAGTCTTGTAAGTGTTTCCTTTTTGGGCATTTACAGAGGCCCCGGTGCTAGGCCTGGGGATATAAGAATGATCTCACAGTCTTGGCCTCAGGGAACTTGCAGTGGATGAGCGTGAAGTAGGCAAAGTGTCTACTCACCCTTCCATGTGGTCTAAGTTCTCTACCTGTCACTCTTTCCCAGTCATTACAAGGTGCCATTTTCAATGACAGTTACTCAGAAAACAAACCTCTGCTAATACTTTGCTTCATTTTTCTCCCCCGGAGAAGTTGTTATCTTCGTTTCTTCTTTGATTCCAGGAACAGAGATGCATTTGACAGAGGTCATCTGGCCACAGTTTCTCTAACATGAAGAGAAATAACGTTTTACTCAGTTTTGATTTCCTGGGCGTCTTAGAATTCAAAGGTGGAGTGATCCACTGAATGGAGGCAAGGTAGAACTATTACATATCAAAGCTAGTCTGCAGAATCTTTTCCCTCAAATCCCGCTCTAGTTAAGGATGGTCCTGGCTGCAGATCTGTTCAGCCACTTACAGCTGATAGAACAAGACTGTGGCTTCTGTACCATCAATTAACTCCATTACTTGCAGACTAGATGGTTGTGGTGACTGGTTGATCTAGTTTTTCCAGTTGGAGTCGCAACTCAGATCCATTGTGAAGGTCTCTATATCAGATATCAGAGCTACTGCAAAGGCTTGCATCTTTGAAACAATGTTAATGTTAATCTTCCCTGTCTCAACTGGTTACCCTTCTCCTTCTACCTCACTGGATACTAGAAATCCCAAACACCCTCCTAGAAATATTGCCCTTCCAGGTTGGACAGGGAAGTTCTGGGCATTGAAGAAAAAAAAAAAAATAGTCCTCATTGACATGTTACCTTCAGCATCTAGAAGGCAAGGGAAGGAGTTGGCTTCTTCAGCATTTTATTAATCTGCTGGGTGAATTCTCTCTGCTGAAACGAGAACTGAATTTTCTACTGGCCTGACCACTCCTGATGCTGCTGGGCAAGGGGAGGGTTAGTAGGACTAGTGTGCTGCAGCCTTCACGCCCTTACTTCTGGGAGAACTGGGCCATGATGCTGTAGGCACTGCAGTTGGGAGGTGGGTGCGGGCAGAAATAAAATCCCTAAGACTCCATGGTGTTTCCAAGGGTAGGCAAGTCCCTAGAAGACAAAGTAGAGGACTTACTGGGAAAGGGGTGAGGATACGGAGGAAAATACACCACTGTGAAGGTGATAGAGCAGGAAAGATGGAAACATGTAGGAATGGGGATGAGAGTTGCCAAAGACAAATTTACTACCCTCGCAATTTTGCTTCAATCACATCTGCCCACTAAGTAGTAAACCCACTGATTGCTCCAAAGTGGTCCATCAGAACCCTATTGGAGTAGAATTTTTCCATGGGGGTGGGGGGCAGTAGGAGATCTCAACTGACATAAAGACTGTGAAGTCACTTACTGCTATCTTATCTAGGCATCTGTCGAATGCCTCTTTAAGTGGTTTGAGACAATCCTTGGGCTTAAAACCAATGGGAATGAATTGAAAGCTAAAAACACCTATTTTACTGAGGAACTGGTTGGATTAATTAGGTTCTTTATCTGTTATTTCTAGTTCGGGCATATTTGATTGTCTTTTTTTTTTTAAACAAAGCCACATTTTAATAAGTGAGCTGTTAACAGTATGGGACCGGCAAACTGCCGTAAACTGCTTGTAATTTCTTTGGTTCTTTGCAGTGTTCTTTTACCATAGGTTATCACAATTCATGATCATAACGGAACCCCTGATTTCCTGGACAGAATGTGCTCTAAATCATCCAAAAAACCCCAAACACCCCCCCCCCGAAAATAGCTAAGGACTTAAATTGTTTTCTTCTTTCCTTTTGGTGTCCAATCTTGTTCTCAAAGCAAATTTTTTTAAGTTTTTTTTTATTATCAATTTTACATTTTAATCTTCATGAAGGCAGAGATTTTGGTATGTTATGTTCACTTGTTATGCTCAGGGCCTAGAGTTGAGTAGACATTCAATAATTACACTTTGAATGAATGAGTGAATGAACGCATGAATTATATAAGTAAGTACCATTTTAGCACCAACAGATAAAAAGTGCTAAGTTAAGATCACACTTTAGGGCTAAGGTAGAGATGTCTAGCCACAGCTTCGAGCAGTATGATAAGGACACTCCAAAAGACAGTATGAAGGTACTTAGTGGAGTTTTAAAAAATGCTAATCATATAAAATAAAAGGATGTCTATGGAAGCACTTCAAAATATTAATATTATATAAATATAAAATTAATAATTTTACATATGTATGATTTGCAATCTTATTGTTTATTTTTTGAAATTTGCAGTAGATTTTCATGACTGAAGGCACTGTACCTTGACCAAAGGTGCCAAATGACATTTTTGAGTCTGTGTTAAAAATATGACGTCTCCACAAATGCCTAGAGATGTAAAATGTTTCCTAAAGAGGCAGAAGATCAGTCAGTGTGATAATGTGAAGGGAGACTTCCATTTCTCCAGAGCCCACCGGGTAGGACACCAACAGGTACAGAGGCAGCCTCTTTAAAATGGCTGGGATGCGCTCCCTCGCCCATTTGAAGGAATTCAGCAATCCAAGTGCGAGACACATAAGTAAAAAATTTGAAGTTCCCACAAGAAAGTCTCATTTGAATGCTTTGCTCATTGGGAAAGGGAGAAGTCCCTAGGATTGTAGAGCTTCCGCGGCAAAGCAGAGCTTAGTAAATTCCCATCATCTGGGAAGAGGAGACTCTTTTTGCTCAGCTATATGAAGATCTCCTGGGTGTAAAAAAGAAGTGAGGAAAAGGTCATCAGATACTTAGGTGGATGGGCTGTGATCACCACAAAGAGACTCGAAATACCGGGGGAAAGCAAAACTGTCTAGGGATAAGCATGGCCTGGGTTGTGTGTCTCTAATTTCAATAATTCTTAAAACAAATTTAAATCCATCTATTAAGTGTGGATAAATCCTTGAATTCTGCCATGTCCTGTCCTCGAAGAGCCAGACGCCTCATATAGGGACAGCTGTGGTATGAATTAGTTGCTCTAAGCTTCTGGGCTGCTTCCAACTTCGCTATTGCTCATGCCCTACAGGTCAAGGAAAGAAGTGATGTAATGCACTTAGCTGGGCCATTTTAATTACCATGGAATGCAGAGGGGGCGGGGTTACAGGCGATGACACGTTTGACGCATGACTTGCCCTAGGGATGCAGGAAACAAAAACATCGACAACCATTGGCTGCGTCCACTTCCGACCCGGGTCTCCAGCTCCAAGTCTGGAACCTTGAAACACATTTCTTGGGAACAGGGGTGGCGCTAGCCTACCGAGCGTCAACCATAAACACACATAGCGCGCGCGCGGGCGCGCGCCCGCACACACACACACACACACACACACACACACACCCACCCACCGAGGTCCTCCCTGCTGGGATGGGCGTGGGGCCGAGTGCTCGCCACCCGGTCCCCAGAAGGTTCCCCCAAAGCCAGCCGCTGCGGCCCGGCTCGGCGCGCAGGGCCCGGGGAGGATTCGCGTCCGCGGAAGCTGGTGTCACTCGGGCTAGCTCCTAGCGAGCCGCGCTGTCGTCATTCATTCGCAGTGTCCGGATCGTCCTTCCAGCTGGGAGCTGGGCTTCACCGAGGGTGCGAGCGGCCCCAACGCGAAGTGTTAACGCGCGAGGGCTCTGAGCTGCTAGAGACGGAGGCGGCCCGGACCCTGGGTGGGCGCTGAGGGAGCAACCGCGTCCCAGCCCAGCTTTGCCCGACCCGCGGGGTCGAATCAGCTGGCGGCGCCCGCAGCCCTGCTCGGGGCCGAGCCGGATCCCGGGACTGAGCCACACCACTTCCTCCTTCTCCCGCTCCCCTTCCTTCTCCTCCTCCCGCCGCCGTGGGCCCCGGCCGGGCTGCGGAGCGAAGAGCCTGGGCGTCTGCGGCCGCGGGCTCGCGGAAGGCGGCGGCGCCGGGGAGAGGATGCTGCTCGCGGTGCCCGCGTCCTCGCCATCCTCCCCGGCCGCCCGCGGGGGCTTTGTTGTGACCCGGGCGCCGCGGGCCGCCCCGTGGTGAAGTCGCTCTCCGCCGCCGCACCTAGCTGGCGGGCTGGCGAGCGGACGGGCGGGCGCGCGTGTGCCCGGGAGTGCGCGCCGGTGCACGCGGGACCCGACCTGCCGCCCCATTGTGCGTGCGCCCTCGGCGCCCAGGAACATGTGGGTGAACCCCGAAGAGGTGCTGCTGGCCAACGCGCTGTGGATCACGGAGAGGGCCAACCCCTACTTCATCCTGCAGCGGAGGAAGGGGCATGCGGGCGATGGAGGCGGCGGCGGCGGACTGGCGGGTAAGGATCCGCGGCCGGTCTCTGCGGGAGGGGGGCCGGGAGCTGCGGCGCCGCCCGCCGCCCTGGGCTGCGGGCACCCGAGAGACGCCGCCCTGTCCCTTGGGGCTAGGCGACCCGCCCGCTTTGCTGCGTGGAAAGCATCAGGAGTCGTAATTTTCAGACTGAAAGAGATGCTTCTTTTCTCACCCTGTCAGGCGATGGGGCCCTTCATGTACCGGGCGCCCCATAAGTGGGTGATGTTTATGATAATGGAGATGAGTGAGTCTGGGGAGGGGGGAGCATCAGTCCTTAGGAATTGAATGCGGTACTTCCCCTCTCCCCCTTTTAAAATATACTGCTTTCTGTATGGACAAGAGAGGGGAAGGGCGGTTAATTTTTACTTGATTCTCTTTTGGTAATGGCAGGATCAGGTATAAAATGCTCTTTTGTTTCCAGGGAAGCAATCAGTAAGGAGCTGGTGTGGTCATTTCCTATGTTAGTTACGCCTGAAGAGAAAAGGAAAAAGGAAGGAAAAGGAATTTTGTTGTTGTTGTTGCATCTAATTAGGCGTAACAAAGCAAGTTGTCTGGTTATAAAAAGAATCAGAAGTATAACTGCATTTTAATCATTTTTAACTCAGTCTCTTCCCCAAACCCCCTCACAAGGTATTGTTAATATTGTAACTATTACTAAAACCATGCCATATCATTCCACATGGTAAAATCAGATGCCTACCCCAAGTAGTGCCATATTAGAAAGGTCTTCTTTTATTAAGTAACTAGTTTGCATGGTGGGAGATGACAGATAATCTTGAACTCATACCATACTAGAGAAATTGGACCTTCCCCTCTCCCTCGTGGTTAGAATGAACAGAACTGGGATGCTTTTTAGAACGAAAAAGTTAGCAGAAGGAACAGGAGAGGTTTAACCAGGAAAGATATTGTAGAAAAGAGATGAACCTTGACCTCTGCAGAGTTCAAAATATATCCCTCACCAGGAGCTTGCATGCTAGGTAAATTGGTGCTTTCAAAATGCCCTGCTATGAACTCAAAATTCTTGATATAGTGTGTATGTAGTTGTGATTCTAATTTATGAAATAGTTTTCTCGAGTAAAATTCAAGTGTCACACTGTACAGCACCTACTAGTTTGCTTGCACATCAGGGCACCTCTAGATAATCTGATTTTTCTGCACTTTTTCTACCATAAAAGAAGGGAATCTGCAGAGCTCCAGACTGTGTTCCAGAAATTCTGATTAGTGGCCTAGAATCAGTATTTTCCAGTTCATTTTGTAGAAGTTGTCTAACTATGTACATTAATATGAAACTTGCATATCTAATATTGGTATCAGCCCAGATTGTCCTTTAAGTCTAAAGCAACAATGTAGAGTAGATAGTTTCTTGTATTAACAAAGAACATTTCCTGCCTGGAGATAACCCTTCCCACACCGTCAACTACTAAGTATTTGTTTTCTAGAGTCATTTGCAATAGGTTATAAAAAATAAGAGATGCAGAGCCTTCTTTTTCTAGTTAACTTTTTTATTGCATTCCTACTGACTCTTAGAGCTGTAATTAACTGCAGTCCATTTGGAATCTCATCATCGATGACTTATTTCAGATAAACTTAGCTTCTGAATTGAGAAATCATAGCTATTGCACTTATCGCTAGAATAATTGAAATCATTGAAATGAGTAAAAATATTCCTGCCAACAAAGGCTATTTTCAACCAACGTAGGAAAAATGTTTGCTAGATTGGTTGGTGCCACATCAAATTTATGAGGGGCATTTTAGAAATCCTTGTACAATGTACAGTATATTCTAATTCTAATGTGGGCTCATTCATGCATTCATTAACTCACTATATCATTTAAAATATTGGTTGGTAACTTCTAAAGTGCCCGTGTCATGAAGCTCACAGCCTAGCAGGAGAAGACACATGCGGATAAAATTATCCTATAAATTAATATAAAATCTCCATTCCGCAGGGTCCCAGCAGAAAACAGAATCCAACCTAGTTCAAGTGAAGAGAATTTAGTGAAAAGACAACCCAGATGAAGGCAGGGTTCCCAGGACCAGTGAAAGGCACAGCAGTGGAGAGCTGTTATAGGTGGCAGGAATGATGCTGCTGGAAGGGTTTGGGCCTCCAGAGAAGCAGCCACCCCTAGGAACACAGACCACAGCAAAAGAGGGTGGGGAGGACATGTCCGACTTCTCTCTTCTCCTCACCTCCCAGCTTCTGCCGTTGCCTCTCCTCTGTGGAACCCAGTAGAAGCTGGCTGGATGGACTGTCCTGGTGATCTAGTGCCTAGGGATCAGCCTCCCAGGGGTGGAACTGGGAGGTGGGGACAAACTGAGAATGACCAGCACTAATGTCAAAAGGAGACGTTACCCCATTCCGGGTAGGGGTAGGTGCAAGGAAGGATTCCCTGTAGAAGAGACCTGGAGCTGAGAACTGAAGAAAGAAAAACATTGGCCTGTGAGGAGAGGAGGGAAGAGCAGGTGTTGGGTATCCTTTATTGGAGATCTTCTGGAAGATCTCAGGACCTTTATATAATGTGCATTATCTGGACCAGTGCACCATCATCCACTCATCGAATGGATTACGGATGAGTGGGAAACCCACTCATTGTGAACTGGTCAGGAGTGCTCAATGGTTCACAGTGCTTGTGAACCCTTATAGATTATTACAGCATATTGAGTATAGTTCCCTGTACTATACAGTAGGTCCTTGTTAGTTATCTATTTTATATTTAGTAGTGTTTATATGTTAATTCCAAACTCCGAAGTTATCCCTGCCCTCCTTTCCCCTTTGGTAGCCATAAGTTTATTTTCTATTGTGAGTCTATTTCTGTGAGTCTATTTCAGTTTTGTAAACAAGTTTTGTAAATAAGGTGTTAGCACAAAAGCTGTAAAAAGATAATGGGCCTCAATGAGGATACTTGCCCCCCCCCCCCGCCGCTTTTCAAGCTATTCTCTTTTTGATTGCAGGCAATATACATGGGTATTGACACAATGAAGTTTTTTTGTTTAATTGTAGATGCATTTGATTTATTTATTAACCCCCTTTAACTGAGATTTCGTACACATACAAAAAAGTGCGCAAAATAGAGATGCAGAGTGCAGTGACTTATCACACGTAACACCTTGCAACCAACACCTTGTAACCAACACGAGGATAAAAATTGGAACACTGCCAGTACCCTAGAATCCTCTCTTGTGACCCTCTCCCAATCACTACTCACCCCTGCCCAAAGGTAAAAAACAGAAAACCTGTCCTGATGTTTTTTGGTAAACATTTCCTCACTTTTCTTTACAGTTTTTCCGACGAAGCGCCTATCTCTAAACACAGTATTTTGGTTTCGCCTGTCTTTTTGAGCAAGGAATGAATGGAGTAATGGAGTATGTATTCACATGTGTCTGGATTCTTTGCTTTGTGATATTTATGAATGCTGTTGCTTGTGGCTGTAGTTTTTTCCTTTCCCTATGCTGTGCAGAAAACTATTATATGAGTATAGCACAATCATTTATCCGCATTTATCCACTGTTTTGTTGGAGGACCTTGGATGGTCCATTTGGGGTCTGTGGATAAGGTGGCTGTCATCACTCTTGTTTGTGTTTCTTGGTGCCTGTGGACATGCATTTCTGTTTGGTCTGTACCCAGGAGAGGAATTGCTAGCTCATAGGTTATGTGTATCATCAACTTTAGTAGATAATACCAAACTGGTTTCCAAAGTAGTTGTACCAACATACTCCCACCCACAACGTATGGGAATTTCCCTTGCTCCTTATCCTTGCCAACATTGTCAGTCTTTGTAATTTTAGCCTTTCTGGTGGTTTTGCAGCAATATCACATTGTGGAGTTAATTTGCTTTTTCCTTATTGATGAGGTTGAGCACTTTTTCATGTTTATTGGCCATTTGCAATATTTTGTGACATGGTTGTTCAAGTCTCTTGTCCCCTTTGTCATTGGGTTGTTTGTCTTTTTCTTAGTGATTTGTAGGTATTTTAAAGTATATTCTGGATGTGAGCTCACTGTTGGTCGTACGTGTGGCACAATCTTCATTCTGTTGCTTGCCTATTCACTGTCTTAAGGATGAAAAGAGGTTCTTAATTTTAATAACCAAGTCCTTTACAGATTCCGTTTTCCTTTATGGTTAGTGTTTCATTGTGTTCTGTTCAATAAGTCTTTTCCTACTCTGAGGTTATAAACATAGTCTTCTATATTTTTTTCTAGAAACTTCTCAGTTTTAACCCCCAAATTTATATTTACAATTCACTGGGAATTAATTTTTGCATATTGTGTGAGATGGGGTTAAAGTTTTAAATTAAAATAATTTATGGACCTCCAGTTATCCCAGCATAATTTACTGGTAAGTCCATTCTGTTCCCACTGCCCTGTGGGGCTACCTTGTTCATAATTCAAGTGTCCCAATGTGTGTTTGGGCTCTCTAGTCTATTCCTTTTGTCTATGAGAATATTTTTGCACCAATACCACACTGTAGTTTTATAATAGGAGTTTATATTCATTAGATCAAGTCCTCTTATTTTGTTCTTTAAGAGTTTCTTGTCTAGTCTCTGTCTTTTACATTTATGCAACATTTTAGAATCAGCTTATTAAGTTCCACCAAAACAAAACAACAGCAACAACAAAGACTTAAACTGTTGGGATTTTGATTGAGCTCACATTGCGTTTATTAATAAATTTGGGCAAAATTAATATCTTTATAATATTGAATCTTCTGGTCCATGAACATGGTATATGCCTCTATTTATTTAGAGCTTTCAAAATTTCTTTCAGTGATGTTCCATAGTTTTGTCTGTAAACGTCTTTCACACCTTGTATTGGATTTATTCCTAGGTATTTTTTTTACTCTGCTGTATATTGTTTCCGTTCTTAAATTTTATTTTCAAATTCTTTTTTTGCTAACCTATAGAAATATAACTTTAAAAATTGACTTTGTATCCAGAGCCTAGCTAACTTATGAAATGAATTCTAGTAATTTATCTGTAGATTCTTATGTATTTTTTATATACACAATCGTATCATCTGAGAAATTTGTTTTTTTTCTAATCTTTATGCTTAAAAATTTTTTCTTTGTCATTTTGCACAGGCAGATTGTACAGTGTTGAATAGAAGTGCTGATAGTACATATCCTTTTCCCTTTTGAGGTCTCAAAAGACTTTCAACATTTATCATTTGTTCATCAACTATGGTGATTTTTGTAGATTTTTTTTTTTAATTGAAGTATAGTTGGTTTACAATGTTGTGTTAGTTTCAGGTGTACAGCAAAGTGATTCAGTTATATATATATATATATGTATATATATATTCTTTTTCAGATTCTTTTCCCTTATAGATTATTACAGGATATTGAGTATAGTTCCCTGTACTATACAGTAGGTCCTTGTTAGTTATCTATTTTATATTTAGTAGTGTTTATATGTTAATTCCAAACTCTTAAGTTATCCCTGCCCTCCTTTCCCCTTTGGTAGCCATAAGTTTGTTTTCTATTGTGAGTCTATTTCTGTGAGTCTATTTCAGTTTTGTAAATAAGTTCATTTGTGTCATTTTTTGGATTCCACATGTAAGTGATATCATATGATATTTGTCTTTCTCTGTCTGACTTATTTAACTTGCTATGATAATCTCTAGGTCCATCCATGTTGCTGCGAATGGTATTATTTCATTCTTTTTGTAGCTGAGTAATACTCCATTGTATACATGTACCACATCTTCTTCATCCATTCGTCTGTTGATGGACATTTAGGTTGCTCCCATGTCTTGGCTATTGTAAATAGTGCTGCAATGAACATTGAGGTGCATGTATCTTTTCAAATTATAGTTTTCTCCAGATATATGCCCAGGAGTGGACCGTATGGTCTACTGGATCATATGGTAACTCTATTTTTAGTTTTTTAAGGAATCTCCATACTATTCTCCACAATGGCTGCACCATGTAGATAATTTTTTTTTCATTTAAAGGGAATTCTTATCCCTAGTTTGCTAAAAGTTTTTAATTATATATGGCTCCTGAATTGTTTCACATGCTTTTCTATATCTATTAAAGTAATCGTCTGATTTGTTCTCTTTTATTCTGTTAGTGTGGTGACATATTAACTGATTTTCAGGTGTTAAATCAAACTTGTATACATAAAATAATCCAACTTGGCTGTGACATGTTATTGGGTTTTTTTATGTGTTTATTTAATATCACTTGCTAATCTTTTATGTAGGATTTTTGCATCCTGATAAATTAGTAGAATTTTCCTATAATTTTTGTTTTTCACAATATCCTTGTCAAATTTTGGTATCAAGATTATACTGGCCTTAAAAATAAGTTGTGGAGTGCTCACTCTTTGTTCTGTTTTCTGGAAGACTTTGTGTGATAGCAGTATTGTTTCACCTTGACACATTGGCAAAACTCACAGGTGAAGTTATCTGGCCTTGAAGTGTTCTTTGTGGGTTTGTTGAATGGTATGACAGCTATTCAAATGTTTAAAATTTTTCTTTTACTGTCAGTTTTATAAGTTGCTTATTTCTAGGATTTATCTTTTTCATCCTAGATCTTCAAATATATTGGCATAAATTTGTTAATGACATTCTCATATTTTTAATGTCTGTAGGATGTACAGCGATAGCCCCCTTTTTTATTCCTGACATTGGTTATTTGTGCCTTCTCTTTCTTAATCGGTCTTTCTAGGAATTTATGAGTTTTGTAAAGAATCAGCTTCTAGACCTGTTGACCTTTTCTGTTTACATTTATTTTCTACTTCATTAATATCTACCATTTATTATTTCCTTCTTTCTGTTTTCTTTGAGTATACACTTATTTTTCTAGCTTTTGAAAATGATATTAGTTCATTGATATTCAGCCTTATTTTCTAGTATATTTATTCTAGATAATTTTTCCCTCTAAGCATGGCTTTACCTGCACTTCACAGCTAAGTTTTGATATATAGTGTTTTGGTGGTTATTTCACTCAAAATAGTTTTTTTCCATTCTGATCTTTTTTTGCATGTTATCTTGAGTTATTTAGATATATAGTTCTTAAGTTTCAAACATTTTGGTATTTATTTTACTGCAGTTAGAAACCATAACCATATTTATATGATTTCAGTGCTTTGAAATTTAGTAAGATTTGTTTTATTCCCTGTTGATGGTCAATTTTTGTAAATGTTACACGTTGTGCTTGAGAAGAATAATGTGCCTTGCAGTTGCTGGATAAATGCTTTATTTATGCTCAGTGGTTAACTCTGCTGCTTGTGTTCAATTCTTCCACCATAATTGTGGTTTTGACTATTTGTCCTTGTAGTACTTCCAATTTTTGTTTATATGTTTTAAGGCTGTATCATTAGGAATATATACATTTGTAATTGTAATATATTTCTGGTGAATTGAACATTTTATCATGAAATGTTTGTATCTCCAGAATTGCTCTTTGCTTCATCATTATAGTTGTAGCAGATTTATTTGGCTAATATTTGTATGGTTATCTTTTTCATACTTTTACTCTCAACCTTTCTGTATCCCTCTATCTATCTGTCTATCTATATATGTGTGTGTGTGTGTGTGTGTGTGTGTGTGTGTGTATATATATATATATATACATATATATTTTTAAAATTCATTTTTGGCTGTGCCGCAGGGCATGTGGGATCTTAGTTCCCCGACCAGGGATTGAACCCAGGCCCCCTGCATTGGAAGCATGGAGTATTAACCACTGGACGACCAGGGAAGTCCCTGTATCCTTATATTAGATGTCTTTTATAAGTAGTAGATGGTTGATTTTTTTTTCTTAATCCAGTTAGAAAATCTTCACCTTCTAATTGGATTATTTAGTCAATGTACACGTGACTTGGGTTTAAATTGACTATCTTATTAAGTGCTTTCTATTTTTTTCTATTGGCTCTATGTTCTTTTTATTTGCCTTCCTTCCTTGCCTTTTGGTAGCATATGGGTTTTGGGGGTTTTGTTTTATTTTAATGCTTACATTTTTAAGCCTCCATTAGCTAGAAGTTTTTTGTTAATTAATTTATTTATTTTTGGCTGCGTTGGGTCTTTGTTGCTAAGCATGAGCTTTGTCTGGTTGTGGCGAGTGGGGGCCACTGTTCATTGCGGTGCGCGGGCTTCTCATTGCGGTGGCTTCTCTTATTGCAGAGCATGGGCTCTAGGCGCGCAGGCTTCAGTAGTTGTGGCACACGGGCTCAGCAGTTGTGGCTCGTGGGCTCTAGAGCGCAGGCTCAGTAGTTGTGGCACACGGGCTTAGTTGCTCCATGGCATGTGGGATCTTCCCGGACCAGGGCTCGAACCCGTGTCCCCTGCATTGGCAGGCGGATTCTTAACCACTGCGCCACCAGGGAAGTCCAGCTAGAAGTTTTATATTCATTTCTCTATTCTTTTAGTGGTTACTATGGAGATCATAATGCCTTCTTGACTTAAAATATATTGTTAATTGGTATTTTCATTTTATTAAACATTTTTTTAATTGATACTTTTAATCTCTTCCCAGATAATGCAGGGACCTTGGCTACTTTAACTCCATTTACCCCTCACCCCAACCCCACGCCCTCAATTCATATGCCATGGCTGTAATGTATTTTAATTTTTTATATATTTTCCACACAAGAGCATATATATAATTACTACTATTTTTTAAAGTCTGTATTCAGTTAGACTTCCACATATGTTTACCATTTTTATTGTTCTTTCCTCTTCTCTGCTCTTTTTTCTAGAATCATTTTTCTACTGCCTGTAAAACATCCTTTACTCTTTCCCTTAGTGAGAGCCTACTGGTGACAGATTTTCTCAGCTTTTTTATGTCTGAAAATGTCTTCATTATGCTTTCATTCTTGAAGTACATTTTTGTTTTGAATGGTTGGCAGTTAATTTTTTAAAGCATGGTTAAGATATTGTTCCATTGTCTTCTGATTTGCATTCCCTCTCTCTCTCTCTCTCTCTCTCTCTCTCTCTTTTCTGGAGCAGTAAACTGTCACTCTGAATTATTGCTTCTGTGTAATAATATGTCTTTTTCTCCAGCTGCTTTTAAGGTTTTCTCTTTGACCTTGGTTTCCTGCAGTTTTACTATGATCCAGCTATTTGTGGATTTTAAAAAACCCTGCATGGGGTGGTAGGACTTTTTTGATCTATTGTTCATTGGCTTTGTAAACTTCATCCAATGGCTCTTCAAATATTGCTCTTACCCCATTCTCTTAGTCTTCCTTTCTGGAACTCCAATTACATGTATGTTAGACATCATTGTATCTTCTATGTCTGTTACCTTCTGATTTTTACTTGCTTCATTTTGGTTATTTTCTTCTGATCTGTGTTCCAATTCACTATCTATTTAACTGTATTTAGTCTGTATAAGCCTACCCATTCTTAATTACTTTTCAATTCTAAGATTTCCATTTGGTTCATTTTTATAATTTCCAGTTATCTGTCAGAACTCTCCACTTTTAAAATCATTCTTGAGCATGGCAAGCATAGTTACTTTAAAGTCCCTTTGAACTGCAATATCTTCAGCCCATGTGGGTCTATTCTGTTGTCTGTCATTTCTCCTAGTTTTCATTAATGCTATTATATCATCCTGTATGCCTGGTTACTTTTCATTACGTAGGGACATTGTACTTCTACTTTGCAAAAGTAATCTGAAATAGAAGACAGTGTAGCAGAGAATTTTTTTCTGCCAGTTGCAAACCAAAATCACTTTATTTTTAGGTATTGATATATTTCAAAACTGAGCTCTAACCTGGGTGGTTTTGCCTGCTTAAGAGTCACACTTATGATTAGGTTGTAGATCTCTAAGGTCTCAACCCAAAGAGAGAGGAGCATCATTACTTTCCTGCCTCTTTGCTGACACTGATTGCTACCCTTGTCTTTCCAGTTTCTGATTCTGTTAAAAGCACATCCAGACTCTCAGCCACTCAGCGGCCCCTTTGGGAAGAAGCAAATGCCTCCCCAAATAATAGTTTCCTCCCAAGTAGGGCTCTTGTCTCTGAACCACTTTCCCAGGTGAAGTAATTTATCTCTTTTTAATTCTTTGATATTTTATTTTATTTTTTTTGCGGTACGCGGGCCTCTCACTGTTGCGGCCTCTCCCATTGCGGAGCACAGGCTCCGGACACGCAGGCCCAGTGGCCATGGCTCACGGGCCCAGCCGCCCCGCGGCATGTGGGATCTTCCCGGACTGGGGCACGAACCTGCGTCCCCTGCATCGGCAGGCAGACTCTCAACCACTGTGCCACCAGGGAAGCCCTCTTTGATATTTTAAAGTACACTTTTGTCCCATTTGTATAGTTGTCCTCAGTAGCAGATAGTCGTGCAAATTACCTTGTATGCCATTATAAAGTGGTGCGACTATTATCTCCATTTCATAGGAAAGGAAAGTAAGGCATTAAAGAGATGGAGTGATTTGCCACAGATCACACAGCTAATAAGTGGGGGCCTATTTGACTTTGTATTTATTTTTCTTTACAAGACTAATTATAGTGACATAGGTTAACTTCATTTTCCTCACTATCCCCCTTGAGAATCTAATAAAAGCAATTGACTCTACCTCCCTAAGAATGAAAACACTGAAAAATTTTACATGCAACTTTAGGAGCTTCGTGGATCCTGGCGAATTAGAATATGGGTGCTTTAAGTTAGAGGACATCACCAAGAGATTGAGACAATTTCTCATTACCCAAAACCAAAAGTGTGATAGCCTCAGTTTCTCATTACCCAAAGTCAAAAGCTGTTCTGTTAGAAATGTTTGAGTACCAACTGTGTTTGGAAGGCTGCACTTTATAAAGATATAAAAGAAAGAAAAGGCAAGTTTCTCTTGCTGAGCTATTACTAACCAGCGATCAAACCTGGATGAATAGGGACATCCCTGGTGGTCCAGTGGTTAAGATTCCATGCTCCCAATGCAGGGGGCCTGAGTTCAATCCCTGGTCAGGGAACTAGATCCCGCATGCTGCAGCTGAGACCCAGAGCAGCCAAATAAATAAATTAAATAAATATTTAAAAAAAAACCCTGGATGAATACATTTGGGAGAGCTAAAAACATAGGCATGGGGATGATACAAGTACAGACTAAGACTGTATCAGAATATTTTGATCTGAGATTTAGCAGTGGACTGTCCAGGAAATGGACTTTTTGCACCGCATGGAGACCATCACAACTAGGGAAACATGACATTTGATAAAGGAAGGCAGTTAAGAAGCAGTAAACATAGGGAAAGCTTCCCCTTTCCTGCCTAAAGGCAGGAAATAAATTCTCCTTTTGCTAGAGACAGACTCTTATCAGCCCAGAGGCAGCACCAGAGGACTCTGCAAACAAACCTTGTTAAACTATCCCTTATCTTCCTAGTTAAGTAAGATGAGGACTACCTAACCCTAGTTGGATTATACCCCTAGCCCAAACCCCTTTGTTTTGACAATTCTTCACAAATATAATTGTTTCTTTGTCTAAAAGGTCTAAGAGTTTCCTCCTTTGGCCACTTCTTTGGGTCTTCATTCTCTTGTGAAGGCTCCTGCCTGCATGTACAGATTCACTACGATTTGTATGCTTTTCTCCTGTTAGTCTGTCTTTGTCAGTTTAATTTTCAAACCCAGCGGGGGAGTCAAAGAGGGTGGACGAAAACTTCCTCCCTACACCAAAGAACTCCCAGGAGTGAGAGAGACAACAAAGCGATGTTCTAGAAGGCCTCTTGTTTTTAGGGTAAATGCATTCATCTTGCCAATTTGCAAGTTTTTCTTTTAAATTTATTTTATTTATTTTTATTTTTGGCTGTGTTGTGTCTTCATTGCTGTGCGCGGGCTTTCTCTAGTTGCGGTGAGTGGGGTCTACTCATTGTGGTGCGCGGGCTTCTCATTGCGGTGGTTTCTCGTTGCGGAGCACAGGCTCTGGGCGCGTAGGCTTCGGCAGTTGTGGCTCATGGGCTCCAGTAGTTGTGGCTCGTGGGCTCTAGAGCTCAGGCTCAGTAGTTGTGGCACACGGGCTTAGTTGCTCCGCAGTATGTGGGATCTTCCCAGACCAGGGCTCGAACCTGTGTTCCCTGCATTGGCAGGCGGATTCTTAACCACTGCACCATCAGGGAAGCCCCCAATTTCCAAGTATTAATGAAATTGCTCTTAGTTGCACTTAGCAGTTAACATTTTTCTTTGTAGATTAATTATGTATAAAAGCCAGTACAATGTGTGTTAGTTCCTAGTGGAACCTAATGTTATAACTGTGTGTTGTCGTGAGCAGTGATCTATAGTTCTGTATGGGGTTGGCTCATATACTTACTTAATAAGCAAGTGCTGCTGGCGAGAAGCATGGTTAGACAAAAGCAGATGTTGCTTGCTTGTTCCATGAATTCCTCCCCCTCTGCTTGTTATTATCACCCTCAAGAGGATTTTGTCCACAGAATGATTTAGTCACCCATTCCAATTTGTCTTGAGACTTTACATTATTCTACACAAAAAGCTGTAAGAATGAATACATGTAATTTGTGTAGGATTTGAGATGGCTTTTGACATCTTCCGGGTGTTTGTAAACTGATCTCCAAAAGTAGGAAAGAGAAAATTTACTCCAAGCCTCCTTTTCAGAAAGTTGAGGAGTTGAGGCTGACTTCCTGTTCTAGGGACACGGCGTATGTTTTCAGCCTTACCATCATCACACGCAGAGGGGACACACTTTATTATTTATTTATTGGAGTATAGTTGATTTACAATGTTGTATTACTTTCTGCTATACAGCACAGTGAATCAGTTATACGTATACATATTTCCACTCTTTTTTAGATTCTCTTCCCATATAGGCCATTACAGAATATTGAGGTAGAGTCCCCTGTGCTATACAGTAGGTCCTTATTAGTTATCTATTTTATATATAGTAGTGCGTATATGTCAATCCCAATCTCCCAATTTATCCCTCCTTCCCTTTCTACTCTGGTAACCGTAAGATTGTTTTCTACATCTGTAAGTCTATTTCTGTTTTGTAAATAAGGTCACTTGTAACATTTTTTTAAGATTTCACATGTAAGTGATATCATATATTTGTCCTTCCCTGTCTGACTTGCTTCACTCAGAATGACAATCTCTAGGTGAGGGGAACCACTTTACGAAGAGATCGGGTTTTAAATTGTGGGATGGTTCCCAGGCCTGCACACAAAAACCTGTTTTGTAGTTGTGTCCAAATCAGGAATTTGTCACTTGGAACTGAGCAGATTGTAATGCTGACGGCTGTGGTGGGTACCACCTCCGGTCTGGGCCTGGGTCTCAGGCTAAGCCCAGGCATGCTTCCTGGCACCCTGAGTGCACCAGATGCTATAGGCAAATTGGGAAGCCACCAAGGTTGCTCTTCTCACTACTTCTTTGGTGTTCTCTACCCCCTCACAGGGCTCTAGTCTTTTTCAGCCCTTCCCTTCGTAAACATACAACTGGAGTCAGAACCTAATTCAAATCCCAGCCCCATCTGTTACCAAGAGATGTGATTTAGGAAGTGTCTCTTCCTTTTCTGAGCTTGATTTCCTTATATAATATGGCTTAATCACCTTTCAGCACCAGGAGTGAGGATTCTGTGAGATGAGTGATGTAAAATACAGGAAACACAAGGAGCCCTTCATAGATGATGGCCCATCATTGTTCTCCAATCGCTGATGATCTCTATTAGGTGTAAGGAGGCCATTGGCTCTGAGTAATAAACACCGGTGTGTGAGCAACTCAAGTCTTACGGAGACATTGCATTTTTAAAAGGTGCTGATATAGCAAATGGTTATCTGTCTGAGGTTTAGGCGGCTTAAAAAAAGTTAAGTGAATACTCAGGCTTTTTGGTGAAGGGAATTTTTGATAAGCAACTTTATTATTTATTTATTTATTTTTAAACATCTTTATTGGAGTATAATTGCTTTACAATGGTGTGTTAGTTCCTGCATTATAACAAAGTGAATCAGCCATACATATACATATATCCCCATAACCCCTCCCTCTTGTGTCTCCCTCCCACCCTCCCTATCCCACCCCTCTAGGTGGTCACAAAGCACCGAGCTGATCTCCCTGTGCTATGCGGCTGCTTCTCACTAGCTATCTGTTTTACATTTGGTAGTGTATGTATGTCAGTGCTACTCTCTCACTTCGTCCCAGCTTACCCTTCCCCTCCTGTGTCCTCAGGTCCATTCTCTACATCTGCGTCTTTATTCTTATCCTGCCCCTAGGTTCTTCAGAACCATTTTTTTTTTTTAGATTCCATATATATGTGTTAGCGTACGGTATTTGTTTTTCTCTTTCTGACTTACTTCACTCTGTATGACAGACTGTAGGTCCATCCACCTCACTACAAATAACTCAATTCGTTTCTTTTTATGGCTGAGTAATATTCCATTCTATATATTACCCCATCTTCTTTTTCTATTCATCAGTCACTGGACACTTAGGTTGCTTCCATGTCCTGGCTATTGTAAATAGTGCTGCAATGAACATAGTGGTACATGACTCTTTTTGAGTTATGGTTTTCTCAGGATATATGCCCAGTAGTGGGATTGCTGGGTCGTATAGTAGTTCTATTTTTAGTTTTTTAAGGAACCTCCGTCTGGTTCTCCATAGTGGCTGTATCAATTTACATCCCTACGAACAGTGCCAGAGGGTTCCCTTTTCTCCACACCCTCTCCAGCATTTATTGTTTGTAGATTTTTTGACGATGACCTTTCTGATGGGTGTGAGGTGATTCCTCATTGTAGTTTTGATTTGCATATCTCTAATGATTAGTGATGTTGAGCATCCTTTCATGTGTTTGTTGGCAATCTGTATATCTTCTTTGGAGAAATGTCTGTTTAGGTCTTCTGCCTACTTTTGGATTGGGTTGTTTGTGTTTTTGATATTGAGCTGTGTGAGCTGCTTGTATATTTTGGAGACTGAGCAGCAACTTTAAATCATTCTACCTGCACACCTTCCTCCCTCCTTCCCTTCCTTCCTGGGGATGCACATTTTGAAAGCTCTGCCAGGAAACACAGACCTCCCTCTCCCCCTCTCTCCTCCCTTCCTCTCTCCTGGCCTCAGTGACTCTGTGGCAAACTGGGGCCACCTTTTCCTTATATTTCTATATATTTTTGTATGTAAAGATGCATGGTTAGTCATTCAGAAATTTGTAATTTAGAAATGTCATCACTTAATAGTTAGGTAAACCAGAGAACTTATAAAGAAATCATTGACCCACTCTCCCCTTTGCTTTGTTTCCCTTTCCTGTCAGGGGATGTGTTCAGAGGACAGCCAGTCATTTTTCAAGTCATTCTGCAATTGCCTCTGGCTTCTGGTTTGCTCCAAATGGCATTTCACAGGGTGCTGTTGGTTATTTACACTTGCTTTC
Source organism: Tursiops truncatus (assembly GCF_011762595.2). Lineage (NCBI taxonomy): Eukaryota > Metazoa > Chordata > Mammalia > Artiodactyla > Delphinidae > Tursiops > Tursiops truncatus. The sequence goes on from NC_047038.1 coordinate 116,445,756, forward strand.
AGGGAGCCAGAGGTCCTTGGCTGTGGGATCCAATCAAGAGCTCCATTAAGGTCCTCCTAACTCTCCAGGGGAGATCTGGGTTGGAAACTTTCATTGGGATGAATCAAGTCTTCTACTTTCTGTTTGAGCCCAAGGAGCACAAGGCGAGGTGAATAACTATCCAGCCCCTGAGGTGAGGTCTGTGAAATGCATGCCCACCTTCCAGCTCCATTATTCTAGGCTTGCTGGGCAAGTATTTGCTAGAGGGAAGGTCAAGTAGAACATTAAGGATTTGATCTGTGTTTACCCTCTAAGCAGAAAAGGTGAACTCTTGTTTTTCTCATTTCTTTTTTTCTAGATTCCTTGCCTTTAATATTTCTTACTAAGGAAACTCTTTACGTTTCAGTAGTACAAATGAATTTTTTAAATCTTTGTGTTAACCTAGGAACCAAAGCAGTCTCTAATAAAAGTAAGCAGGCCTTGACAGATTTACATTTGGACTTTTTAATTAAAGCTTTTAAAGAAGTCATTAATCTTTTGTTTACTCCATTGGCATTTTATAATATTTGCATATCTATTACTATAATGAATAATGTAAAGTACATTATTTCTAAAAGCATCTTTGTAATAATTTTCAAATCTGTGTGGTCTAAAGGCTAATTTTCAAAGTCGTTGTTGTGGTCATATTATTTTATTAATGCTTGATTGTATATATTTTCTATTATTTTTACAATTAATATAGAGTATAAAGGCAGAGGAGCTAACATTTGCTGAAATTCTTCTGTGGTTCAGGCATTCTGCTGAGAGCTTTTCACACATCACTAATTTGATTTTCATAACAACCCTGTAGGTTAGTTATTCTTTCCTCTGTTATAGATGAGGAAACTGCCTGCTGGAAAAGTTTAGTTTCTTACTTGAGGAGACCCTGCTAGTAACAGACAGAGCTTGGATTTATACTTAGGTTTGCCTGCATTTGGAAAGAAAAAAGGATTAAAAGGGAGATAAAGAAAAAGGAGAGGGCTTCCCTGGTGGCGCAGTGGTTGAGAGTCCGCCTGCCGATGCAGGGGACACGGGTTCGTGCCCTGGTCCGGGAAGATCCCACGTGCCGCGGAGCGGCTGGGTCCGTGAGCCATGGCCGCTGAGCCTGCGCGTCTGGAGCCTGTGCTCCGCAACGGGAGAGGCCACAACAGTGAGAGGCCCGCGTACCGCAAAAAAAAAAAAAAAGAAAAAGGAGAGAGGAAGATGAAATTGGAATGCACCCTTTGGAAAGCCAAAGGGATCTGAGGCAAGGTCAGTCCCAGTCTTAGAAATGCAACCTTGAGCGTGGAAGTGAAGGTGAGAGGCAGAGCCAGGTGTGGTATCACTGGCTGGTGGCTGTCATGGTTACAGCTAGCTGACTGTATGCCAGGGAGGAAGCCTGAAAACTCTCTCTGGATTTTCCTAAAAAAGGTCTTCAAACTTTCCCCATATCCAGCCTTCTAGTTAAGCTGTCTTTGGGACCATGATATAGAGCCATTCCAAGGTATACAACTGAGAGAGCATTGAACCTCCGGATGGAGGACCAGGGAAGGAAAAGGCCTGTTTGTGTGGATACTGCACAAAGAAAACCAATATCCATGTTTACTGTGTGGGAGGTCAATCTCAAAAAGATTACGGCTACCAAAGGAGGAAAAACGTATATTTGACATACACTATTGATTTTTATTAACGTAATCTGTGTCAAATGTCATAAGATTTTTTTGAATTTAGTGTCTTCTTCTTTTTTCTTTGTGGATATAAAAATATTGAGTTTTTTATAGGATTGTTGTAATAGTTTGGCTCCCCAAACTATTTTTTTTCTTTTAAAGATACGGTAGAAGAAAGGGGGATTTCAGGTCTTTGAACGACCTGAAATTATATACAAGATTTATGGGAATTCATTAGGAAGGTGTATTTTTCTGGAGCTGAGGCTCCACCACTTTCATTGGCTCCTTAAAGTGGATTATGAATCAAAGAAATGAAGAGCCAGTACTCTAAGGTCTTACCTTTCTCAACTCTGAATTTTCTACCAAAGTGATTTTTCAGGAATTCATTGCTATTCCTTGCAGCAGGATTATTACAACTTGTAAAAGTCAGGTAATTTTGTTAGCCTTCTGACCAGTTAAAGATGTTCAGTTTGCTATATAGTGTTTAAGCAATAGAAATGTATCACTGCCTGAATACAATGATAAAAATGTTAGTGCTTCTTTCTTTCTTTCTTTTTTTAAATTTTTATTGGAGTATAGTTGATTTACAATGTTGTGTTAGTGGTTCTTTCTTACTCTTATCCTGATACCCATGTATGTGGCCCTTCAACTATACTTCTCAGTTTCTCGTTGTGGGGAAGACCCTAGAAGTGTGTGTGTGTGTGTGTGTGTGTGTGTGTGTGTGTGTGTGTGTAGAGGGGGGAAGAAGAGAAGGAACAGGGTCTAGATAAGCCAGGGGAGGGTCTTGCCTTAGTCTAAGGACTGATGTTGCCCCAGCTGCTACCTTCCTTACAAATGATTCCATCAGGGAGCCCTCCCTGGGATGCTCTGTAATGTAGAGCATACAACTCTGACAACTAAATCCCCTGGTTCTTCCTTGTTAATTCTCCTTCCCTACAGGAGAATGGAGAGAATAATTGGGTCCAAATACAGAACAGTGAGTAGGCATTTCCCTTTTGCACTATAAAATTCAGCTATCATATAATTTACAAGATGTGGACACAACCTAAGTGTTTGCAAACTGATGAATGGATAAAGAAGATGTGATTTATATATACAATGGAATACTACTCAGCCGTAAAAAAGAATGAAAGTTTGCCACTTGTAACAACATGGATAGATTTGGAAGGTATTATGCTAAGTGCAATAAGTCAGACAGAGAAAGACAAACACTGTATGATATCACTTAAATGTAGAATCTAAAAAAATAAAACAAACTAGTGAATATAGCAAAAAAGAAACATACAGATAAAGAGAACAACCTAGCGGTTAGCAGTGGGGAGAGGGAAGGACGAGATAGGGGTAGGGGATTAAGAGGTACAAACGACTATGTATAAAGTAAATAAGATACAAGGATATATTGTACAACACAGGGAATATAGCCAACATTTTATAATAACTATACATGGAGTATAACCTTTAAAATTCGTGAATCATTATGTTGTACACCTAAAACTTATATAATACTGTACATCAGCTACACCTCAATAAAAATAAATAAATCAAATCAATTTCAGCAGTTCTGATAGGATGCTATGGCTAACCATTACAGATCGTGCACTCCACTCCACTTATTAAACGATCGTCAGGGTATTGACCCTCAGGCTAGGAACTGCAAACTCTTCTTCCTTCCTATTCTCTATTTTGCAAAAGAACCATCTCTGGTCTCTCAAATAGGGCCCTGCTTGGGTGTAACCTGTGAGCTTTAGGAAGAGGGTGCCATATGCCCTCTGACTTTCACCCATTAATCTGCTCTCACCTGTTTGCGCCCACTGTCCCCTCCCCCGTCATTGTTTCCTTGATAAAAGTCATTGTTCCTCTCTTCTGACAACTCCCATCCTCATGGCAGATTCCGTGGAGTCGTCATAAAGGCACCACGTGCTTTTGCTTTTGAAAAGAGTCATACATTTATGGGCTGTTCTTCTCAGAGCCCTGCTGTTCTTGTGCCTATGATTCCAGTTTCAGGGAGTACCCCATGACTTTTCATAACTTCAGTAGCTTGTGTTGTACCCTTGATAGAAATATCTGTGATGAATTATGATCTGTCTCTCCTTTCTTAGTGCCAATAAAAACTTTGGCTAGCAGAGGACACCTCTTTCTTTTATATTTTCTGTGGACGTTTCAGTTTGTCACACGGACTGAATGCAACTGGATGTTACAGCTGTACTTAACTTTAGCATGTGTGCTTTTAATGGCCGCTTGCAGATTTCTATTTCTGTGTGCTTGTAACCCATGTTTTTTTAAAGTTTAGATGAACACAGGGATTTTATAAAGTCCTGAAATGAATTCATTTTTGCCTTGCGCTTACTCTCCAACTAGATCTTTGTCTTACAGGATCCATAATTCCTGCACAGAACGGGAGAGAGTATTTTCAAAAAGCTTTGTAAATGGGAACAATCATTTGTGAAAGGGCCTTGGAAATGTCCTTCAAATAGAACGTTAATGTCAAAGAGGGTATCTGTTCCTTTTGAAGATCACGTATGGCAGATAGAGTTTGATAAAAAGAAATTCTATATTGTCTTTTATTATAAATTATATTTGGGGTGAAGGAGTTTAAACATTTCTGGTGGTTGTTATCTTAAAGGACTTTCTGGAATGGAAGGAGACCCAGCGATGCCATGGTTTTTAACTTCTTTGAGACTGGTTTTCAACTGAAAATGGACATGGTTCCTCCTACCCGTAAGGGCCAAATGAGATGCTGAAAGTCCTTTGAAAGCCAGAAGTGTCAGGTTTAATATGGTATTAAGATTCCGTGTTTCCAAATGAAGTCCTCTCTTGTCAGAGTATCATCCATCTACCCAGCAAAACCGGGAACAACCCGATGACAGTATCAGAAGTCTACTGGGCAGCTATCGGCTTAGTGGTAGCACGTACCAAGCAAAAATGGTGTGTAAATAAAACGGCCTCGCCCACAAGGAGCAGGTGTTCACTGAAAGAAGGAAGGAAAGAATGAGAAGAAAAGGAAGGAGAGAGGGAGGGAGAGATGGAGGAAGAAAGAGAAAAGGAAAAAGAAGAGAAGAGAAAGGAAAAGAAAAATGTTTTGTTACAGTAACTGTCTGGGATGGTAAATTGTCAGGTCCTTAGTTTTTTAAATCTAGGTGAAACTGACTACTTCTTTGGAAGTAGTTTAATACCTTATTTTACATCAATCACAGAGTTAAACATAAGCGTAGGTAGTTCCAAGTACTTTGAGATTTCATGTACCTTTGGATTCCATGTACCTTGTTACGATTTCATTACAGGATAATCCAAGTAGGAAACAGAGAAAGCCTGCCTAACTGTTTTTGGGGGGGCCTTTTGCCCAGGTACAGTCAGAGGAATCTGGTTTTATGGAAATGAGTGCAAATTGAGGTAAAAAGAATTTGATGTTGCTTAGTTTAAGGTAGTAGGGTTTTGTGCTGAAATTAAGAGGGAAAACAAAGATCCAGGCGTTAAGAAGTATCAGATCTACAATCCCTAACAACCCCTGAAGGATCTAGAAAACCTCTCTCTGAAAGACATTTCTTTGGAAATTTTTTCTTATTTCCCCGGGCAAGTCTGGTCCTGACACCAGCTAAATAAAGGAGGGATTAGTACCTGGATATTTAATAACTCCTGGCATTTAAAACTCAAATAATTATTTTTGAAGGAATTGAGGAAGGAGGGAAGAGGGCTACTGTCTATATTGTAAAGGGCAATTTTTTAAAACATTAAACATTTAGGAATATTCTTCATTGCACAAAGAACTATCTTTTCCCAAATATTATGAACTCCTAGCCCTTTCAGTCTATCTTTTTTTCTTTCCAGCTTTGATGCAGATGTAGTTTATGTTTATAGAGATACATTTCATTCCTATGAACAATGATTGTAGTTTTTTTAAAGTACCATGTGATAAATGGAAACTGGCGCTTGGCCCCAATCAGGGGGACAATAGGGAGTGGTGAGGACCAGGGCAAATTGGGGAGTCCATGCCCTATCGAAATACCTAGTCACAGGCCAATATTTACATTGCAATTGTATTGTATGGTGTCACCCTGATGCATATTGTTATAATTTATAAATATATACTGTCAGTTGAATTGTATCAGTAGGGATGTTCATTCCCTGATATTCGTTCAGCATGTTTGAAATTAGCTCCAAAGTGCTACGGATTTTAATAATCACACTTTCCACAGAGAAGTGGTTTTCTGGTAACAGGAATGGGATTCTGGGGCTTGGTGGAGTGTTGTGTCCTGTGTCCTGTGGTATAAACAATTCTGGAAAGACTTGAGTTCTGTGTCGAAACCAGTTTTAACTGGTAATGGTGTGTGTGGCTGATTTTACATGACCAAGACCAGATTCCATTTCAGATAATTAAATAAGCACTCAGTGAGATGAGAAATGAGCAGTGTTTGTTTTGGACTAGGAGAACATGGGTGAATAAATGATAACAATGTCCTAATTGGGAAAGGTGTTCTGGTTTCCTCAAAGTCTTCTTGTGTTTGAGACTATCTTACATTAATGTCTAGCTATTAAGGCAGAATGTGGTTGCACATTTCAACATATTTGCAGCTGAACAAAGGTACTGTTAATGTTTGATTTTCTTTACAAACAAGACCTATGACAGGTGTCTGACAGGGAAGTCAGCCAGAGAAGATTAAGGTATAATTTACCCCATCCCTCTAAATCCCATTCCCCTTTAACCCATTACGTATTATATATTATTCATACATTTATCAATAGTCTTGAGTTTATATTTTCAGCTGGTACTACCTCTCGGGACAGCAGTCAAGTGTTTAAGAATGTAGACTTGTGGCTAAGAGCGTGGCTTTGGAGCCACTACCTGAGCAGGTCCTACACAGGGCACTGTGCACTTAGAAAAATGCATCCCTTCTGAGCTGTGCCACTGCGAAGACAGCCCCCAGGGCAGAGCTGGGGCTACATTTCAGCCCCACCCATCTCTCTTATCCAGGTACTTTTATGCAAAGCACGAACAGCTCAGAGATCTAGAATAGCCCCGTATTTGAGTTTGAAACCCGCATGTCACTTCCAAGCTGGTGTGGTTTGGGGCAAATGGTGTTTCCCTACCTCACACTTCTCATCTGTAAGGTGAGGATGAAAGTAGTGCCTATATGTTGGAGTTGTCTATATTTATAGACGGAAAGTGTTGAGAACAGCCATCGGAACCTAGTAAGAGCTCAGTATGTCATGGTGCTCGATATAAGGAGTGAGAGTGGGGAGGTTCAACCTATGGCATTTGGCTCCATTCGTATTGGGTGATGGTTTCTATTAGCTGGAAGAGGTGGAAACTCAAAGTACTCTTGCTTCTTACTGGATTCAGCCTTGAGGTCCAATGCACCAGTTAAGGAACAGTTTCACTTCACAGTGTAGTGGGAAGAGAAGAGGATTTGGAATAAGTTGGCCTGGCTTCGAGTCCCAACTCTACTAACTTCATGTTTACATGTAGGTATAAGGCGAGAAAAATAACACCTACCTTGGATTTTCGCCAAGATCAGCGAGTAATCTTGAGAGCACTGAAGCGCTCTACAGATGTTTAGTTTAGTTTTACTACGGAATCGCATAGGGTTTTAGACCAAGTGTTCCTTCCGCAAGACAGGCACCAGCTTGCAAACCATTTACTCTTTTGTGAATCAGTCGTTTCAGTGGTTTCAAAGAAGAAAATTTCTGGATTTTGGCAGTGAGATTCCTCATAATAGTGACCTTCCTTAATAATAACAATACGTGACACCAGTTGAGCGCTTACTGAGAGTCTGGCACTCTCATTTGACCATCACAGTGACCCCAATAAGTAGCACTTAACATTATCTTCATTTTGCGGAGGAGGGTTCTGAGCCTAAGGTCACACATGCAGCCAGTAAGTGCTTTGAGCTGGTGGTGTGTGAGCCCAGGGTAGCCTGCCTTGAGTCCACCTGCTTCAGCACTCTGCAGCCAACTTCCCTTTCCCCCTTGCATTTCCCCCTCAAAAGCTAGTTTAAGTGGCCCCACGGTCTGCGTAAGAATGTGGCTGACCCTCTTTGGATAAAGGGCAGGTGTTGGTATCATTTAACTTGAGTTCATTGAGGATAGACAAGTAATGCCTGACTGATTGCATAGAATAGCAGCTCAGAACATATGCAGGGTGGACAGTGGTTGTTCCAGCAGTAGGAAGGGCTGTCTGCAGTGTTCTCCATGTTGGGGTGGGGAGCACCGACCGTTCACATGCGCCCCTTGTGGCGCTCAGCTGCTTAGCATTGTTTCGGTGGCCTTGGGGTGCGAGCAGATGCGTGTCCTGTTTCTTGTTGCTATCTCAGTGCCATCAGATCCATTCTTTGTCAGGGTATCTGACATCTGATTTCCTCTGGTTCCAGCAGTTAGAGGGAAGGGCTTTTTCCTGACTAGGTGATCTTGGTTTCAGAGTGGCCAGCTTGCACACACCAGACTGTAGTTGAGGTGTTAATCACTGGAGTGGTCTGATGATGACCCTTGCAGGCTTACTAGTCACATCCTGGACTGAAGGCGAACCTCAAGCGTAAAGCTCTGTGAAGTTATGGGAAGAGACCAAGTGGGTGGAGGTTTTTGCTACCTAACTAGGAGTCCATGTGGGGGAAGACATAATCCCTGCCACTCACTATTACCCAAATTTTTAGCCCCAGAGAGGCCATGACAAAATGTCTGGATGAGTCGGTCTTGATATCCCTCCAAAACAGAGTGCCTGCTCAGATCCAAATGAAATAATTGCTCAAAGGGGATTTTCACCAAGGAGCGTAGCAAGGGAGAAAACCCTGTTGCGTCATTATTTCTATTTTGAAAACCAAGAGGAAGGAGAGAACAGCCTGTTAAATGGAACTGAAATTATCATCTCCCTGGTGTCATATTGGGCTCTTGGCTGTTGTGATGGACAAGCTGAACTTTGGGGATGAATCTGAATGCAATCTTATCTTCACACCGTCAGAATCCTCTCATTAAAACTGTAGGGATTTGTTCAGACCATGCATATTTCTAACATATTAGGAAAAACACATTAGTTAATATCCATCGTTACCATCCTTACTCTTATGAGAGCTTCACATTCTGAAGTCCAGTGAGGTGGTGTTGCTGTGTAGTCACGTGAAAACTGAAATTTCAACTGAGAGAGAGGGTAACCAGTTAATGGCAATTCCATAGCTGTGGTGAATAAGGACTGTGTGACATAGGGACCACCCAAAGAGGAGGAAGAGTAAGAATTAAGGATACAGAGGGACTTCCCTGGTGGTCCAGTGGTTAAGACTCCGAGTGCTTCCGCTGCAGGGGGCACGGGTTCGATTCCTTGGTCGTGGTCGGGGAACAAAGATCCCGCATGCCATGTGGTGCAGCCAAAAAAAAAAGAAAGAAAGAATTAAGGATACAGAAGGGAACAGAGCAGTGATGCCAGGACCCCAGAATGGCACTAAATGCTGCTGTTTATCTGCCTCACATATGCCTACATTCTCATCAAAGGAAGTAGATTTCCATCTTTTCTACCACAGCTGACTTGAATTCATTGAAAGCTTTAGGAGCATTGTTAATTCTTACCATTTAAAGTAAAAACAAATAAAAAAATTCTTCACGTAACTCAGAAACTGCTTGAACTTGAGAGAATTGTTTCCTTTCCCCCTTATACTGGGTTGTAGCCAACGTTCCTGGCTGACTTTGAACGTGGTATCAAAAGAATGTGCCTGAGGTATGTAGCCAGTGACCTTTATAATCACTATACACATAGAGTGGGAAGTGTTTACCATATTACAGTCTATATTAACTTCAGTCATATAGAGTCTACTTGTTTTAGCTTTAGCCTTGGCGACAGGCCAACTGTGAGAATGACTTTCTACGCTGAACTTGCAAATGCTTTAAAAATAAATGGTCGAGACAACTCTACTACATTTTTCCGGTAGACTCTGGTTTTTAAAGAACATCATATATGGAGAAAGATTTTAGTTAGAAAAGGGTACCACTGCTTCTGTGTAATCAAAGAAGGGCGTTAGAGATGTAAAAAAGAGGCCAGCTGATGCTTCAGGAGCACGCAGCAGTTGGACGAGCTTTTTTCCTTTTCCCTATTTTTACTTTCTGGCTAATTCATCACTCACTTTATTCATTTATCCATCCATTCACTCTCTCCTTCATTTATCTGTTGAACAGGTATTAGGCACTGAGTTAGGCACTGAAGATGCAAAAATGTGTGACATCATCCCTTTGCCTGGGAAACTGGATTCAGCAAGAATCTGCACAGATGTTTAATACTGGAATTAGTTTCTTGGGTTTTGTTAAGACCTAATGAGAGGAGCTTTGAAATGCAGATTGATATGTGTGTGCCCTCCATGGGGAATTGTTATTTGTGCTAAAGGGAGACTATACCATCATGGATGGTCTACGCTCTCATCCCAGTATATGGGTGGTTTGAGACTGCCCCAGGCTCAGGTTTGAGAGTCTGCAAGTGGGCACAGGAATGGGGCCGGGCTGCTTCACAGCTGTGGGCAGCAACACAAAGAAGGAATCGTTGGTGAAGGCAGACTGAGGGGCCAAAGAAGCTGACTCGTCAGAGGCTTGAACAGCAAGTCCAAGGCAAAGAGTCTTCGACTGGGACCGAGACTAGAGGCACTGCCCCTCAAATGTATTAACTAATTACAGCGGTGTTTTGCAGCTAGTTTTGTAGCTAATTTTGCAGCTGTGAACTGCTGGAGGTCTGTGTACACTCTCAGTCTGAGTTCTCTCCGGAATTTTAAAATTTGATGTTTTCATTTTTATTATGTTAATAATTAATAGTGTGAATAAAAGTCAATACAAGTTATTCTGGGTTATCAGAAGGACCACCTTTTGACTGACACGTGTTAGTGATCAAGTTAGCACTTGGATTTACGACTGTGATGACTCCATATCAGTTGTTTTTGAGCCATTGAGAAAGTGGCCGAGGCAGCTTGAACAGCACAAGATGCATTGGGCCGAAATAAGGTCAGAAGATTTCACAGCACTCTACACAAAGGTGTCCTGAACCTGAATAGAGGAAAATGGCTGTAGAGTCACTGCATTGCGTAACAAAAGGTAACTAAGTATGCTGACTTCCGCTCAGCCTGTGCAATATTCCTGCTCCAAGCCACAAGTTAGTGTCAACAAAGCAACCCAGTCTTTCACAATAAGTTAATGTGGTTATTGCATACTTCTATTGGTTTCATAATTTTGCTGTATTTGATTTGTAAACATATTTTGGTTTTATCATTGTGAATGAGTTTCGAGCATGAGAAGTTTATGCTTGGTTTTATGTGTGTCGGTGTTTAAGTCACACCATTTTAAGGAAAGGTAGTACTGAGGGGTTTGTGAGAATGTTTCTACCTTTAAGGTCCATAATTAACATTTGGGAAACTTTTGAGAAGAGGCTGTAATTGCTGACCCTTACCAGCTCTCCCTCATGCCTCCCCTAATTCTTGAGGTTATCGATTTATCAATGTGCTGTGCAAAAACTGCCTTTGACACAGTCACAAAGGCACTCTCTAAAATTTAAATAAATTTTGTGCAATAATATATTCATAGGGTTCAAAACTCCAGAGATTTTTTTTAAAAATATTTATTTATTTATTTAGCTGTGCCGGCTCTTAGTTGCGGCACACAAGATCTTCGTTGCGGCATACGAGATCTTTAGTTGCGGCATGCAGGACCTTTTAGTTGTGGCATGCGGGAACTTTTTTTAATAGCAACTCTTAGTTGCAGCATGTGGGATCTAGTTCCCTGACCAGGGATCGAACCTGGGCCCCCTGCATTGAGAGCACGGAGCCTTAGCCACTAGACCGCCAGGGAACTCCCGGAAGATATTATTATAAATCTACTATACTTCAATTTTTAGAAAATGAAAAAATAATTATTGAAAAATCCAAACATATTAAAAGGTCTACAGTGGAAAATGTCTCGGTCCCATTACTCTTGGTAACCACTGTATTCATTTTTTGTGTATCTTCCCCAGATCCTTTTTGCACATTCAAGCAAATACCAAATCTAGCTTTATCCCACCCTTCCCCCAACCCTTTGTACAGAAAGGTTTCCTGCACCACCGAACATGTATCTTCGTGTAGCAGGACGGAGAATGTCACCATTCTTTTTTTTTCTTTTGTACGGCTGCCTATTATTCCATCAATGTCATCATTTATTTAACCGCTTCCCTATTAATATACATTTATACTGTTTTCAAACATTTACTATAAAACTAATGCTGCAATAAATAATCTTGTCCATGTCATTTAGCCAAGTGAAACATCTGTAGGACAAGCACCAAAAATTGAAATTACAGGGCCATTGGGTCCATGCATTTGGCATTTTGATAAATCTCGCCAAATCACCCTCCCTTGAGGTTTTACCAAGTTTCACTCTCCCAAGCAATGTGTGAGGAATGCCTGTTTTCCCCGTCTTGTTCAAGAGAATGTGTTACCAAACTTTGGATTCTTGCCATTCTGATAAGTGAAAATGGTGTCTCAGTGTATTTTTAATTTGCATGTCTCTTGTAAGTGATGTTGAACAGTTTTTCATCTATTTACAAGCTATTTCTATTTTCTCTTCTGTAAACTGTCTTTTATTGTTCTTTGCCCATTTTTTATTGAGTGGCTGCTCTTTTTCTTACCAACATTTAGGAACTACTTTTAGGGACGTGAGCCCTTTGTCCGTGACCTGAGTTGCATCTTTTATTCCCCCTAGTTTGTCTTTTGACTTAACGTATAGGGCTTTTGCCATGTAGAGGTTTGGGGGTTTTATGTGGTTTCTGAATTGTGAGGCATAGTTAGAAAGGCTTCTCACTCCCTGATTCAAAGGGAATTTTGAAAGAACCTTTCAAAGATGTTGACTCACTGGTGCTGATTAGGTTGCTGCCCTGGGCTCCATCATAGCCCCTTGACCTCGACGCTCACTATGGCTCATCCTGTCATCCTTGTCTGTGGCATAGTTTTGGGGGACCTAAAGCTGGACGAGGGTATTTTCAGTTGCCTATCGAACTAGTAGCAGACCAACTCTGTCAGCTTATATCCTGTTTCTTTTTCTTGGGCATTTTTTGAGAGGGTAGTAAGAGGGAAAGATAGAGCAGAAATGGCCAGCTGACCCTGGAAACTGTGCAATGACCTTAGTCATGCCTGTTTGCGTCAATCAGGCCATTCCACAAATATTCCATCACTTGTTACTTTTGTGATTTTTTTTTTAATTAACTTTTTTTTTCCAGAAAGTAATGCTACTTGTATAGTTAAAAAAGTAGTACTTTGATCATTAAACTTGACATTTTTATGGAGCCCATATATTAATATTTTCTGATTTCAGTCATTCTGAGAGCCTGTCTAGATTGGAAGGAAGCTGTCAGAGACTGGGAAGTAACGATGTGAATCAGTTAGTTTGAGCCTGGCTCTGTTGGTGATGCCTTCTTATAGTAAGCCCTTTAAAGACGGTTGTAATGATCAAGTTGTAGTATATGGACATCTTTTTCTTTATGCCAGCCACCCAGGGTCTCGAGAAGGGAAGCTGCGAGTGCATGGCATAGAAGGGGTAATTACTAGGAGTTATTAGAGTTTGTAATTCAGGACGCCATAACCACTGAGACACAGTAAGGCCTTTGTCATCTGAAAGAACTCTAATGCGTAGGTACCATGATTTCCATCATACAATGTAATTTGATAGTCTAAGAAAAATAAAAAGCTCACCCCCCTCCCAAAGGAGGTCGAAAGAAATAAAGAAGAGGGAGGCAAGGTGGGGGGTTGAAGGGGAAAGAGGGGGAATGAGAGATGATGAGAGAGAACCCCAAAGAGTCATTAGCCATAATTCAGTGACCAGGAGCCTTTTCAAAGTAAAATGAAAACAAGCAAACAATTCCAGCATTTAGCAGAAAATAAGGGTTTAATTGTTTTAATAACAGTCGAAAAGTGAAAAGAAAGTATAGAATGGTACCACTCTAAAGAATTATAATTAGGTCAGAATCATAGCGTTATCTATCATATATTAGTTGCCAGACTGGTTATTCTCCACTAAACCAAAGGTTTATTAAGATCAACATAGCATTGCCATGACCCAGCCTAATACCAGTCATGTGTTAAGTCACTATGTAAATGTTTCTGGATGAATGAGTGATTGAATGGTAAATAAATCGTCTGTTTGGGACATATTTAGGTCTCTGACCTCAGTTCAGACTGAATAAAGATATTTATGGTCTTGACTTTATTGTGACCGTGATTTACCTGTTTGTAGAACCAGATGGAAAGGTTAATGGAAAGGATTTCAAGGACCACACTTGGGTGCCGTTTACATTGCCCCCACTCCTTCTCTGTCTCTGAGGTTTGGGGGCAGGGAGTTGTTTTCTTTTTCCATTTATGGGAAATGAATGAGTGGAGTTGTAAAATGATCAGTGATCAATGGAACGTCTCAAATGACCAAATATCTTTTTTAGTCCTGGCATCTGTGGTGGTCGCTTTGACAAACAATAATTGATTCATACACCCATGTGATATTATGTTCTCGTCCTTGATTTTTATGTCATTGGGAGCTATTCTTTTTTTTTTTTTTAATAAATTTATTTATTTATTTTTGGCTGCATTGTGGCTTCTTTGCTGCGTGAGGGCTTTCTCTAGTTGCAGTGAGTGGGAGCTATTCCTTGTTACGGTGCGTGGGCTTCTCATTAAGGTGGCTTCTCTCATTGAAGTGGTTTCTCTTGTTGGGGAGCACGTGCTCTAGGTGCATGGGCTTCAGTAGTTGTGGTGCACGGGCTTCAGTAGTTGTGGTGCACGGGCTTCAGTAGTTGTGGTGCACGGGCTTAGTTGCTCCGCGGCACGTGGGATCTTCCCGGACCAGGGCTCAAACCCATCTCCCCTGCATTGGCAGGCGGATTCTTAACCACTGCGCCACCAGGGAATGTCCCTGGGAGCTATTCTGATTGTTGAAGGTTGACCTGAGTAAATCTTTCCTCATCCCCCAAAGGTCCCCTGCTTCTATGAATTGGGCATCAGTTATTACTTCCATTGTTTGAAAAAATAGGCTGTAGGTCTCGTGGGGATCCAGGACAGGGGAGGAATAAATCCTGGGTTGGAGATGGGACAGTCCAGCCCTGGGAGACTGGAGTAGGAATTTAGATCCACTGAGGCTAGGTGCGTTGTCTGAGAAAGTCTCAGTAAAAGGTAGCCGGCTAAGATCAGGGCAGAGATGAGCAGATGTTAGCAAGTAGGGAGATTGTATGCTCAGGGAATTGGAATGTTGGCGGCAGGATACCAAGACTGGGATTCAGCCACAGGGGAATAATTCTAGACACTGGGTCAGAATGATCTTGTTATTAATAGGACCAGCAGGAAGATGGCGGTTCCTCAAATACTCTTTGCCCCAAAACAGAGCCTATTAGCCAAGTGCCAGGGTTTTATGTTCCTCCACTCTGGGCTTTAGGTAGCTGGAGAAAGAGAGGAGATGAAGGAGTTCATTTGGACCACTGCAGGCTCACAGGCTTGGGGGCCAAGTCAGGGTCAAACCAGGCTCATCAGCACCCCAGTTGTCTCACAGTTTCCAAGGTGATGCCTGTTGTCAGTGTTTCATCCTAACTGTGAAACATCTTTATTTATGAAAATCGCTAACAACTACACACGTGGGAGTTAAGGAGAATACTGTAATATTTATAGATTGTCAGTTAAAAAAAACAGAAAGGATGCTGTGGGATCTAAAGTACATAAGGACATCGAAATAAAGTTGAAGTTTCTGGAAGCTGGAAGTCCTTATTATTACTCTTTTTATTTTATTCTAGAAGCTGATGCAGTAGAATGAGCACAGGCTTTGGAGTCCTACCGCCCTAGACCCACCGACTGGGGCTGCCACCCAAGTGGCTGTGTGCCCGTGTTCTCGTCCATCAAATAGGGATAAGAGTTGCATAAATGTCGTAGGATGTTGTGAGGATTAATTAGAAGGTGCTCTATGTAAAGTGATTAGGATAGCAGCTGACATATGGTCGACACCCTTATTGGTTTTGTTTGGTTGTTGTTTTAAAGTCAATTGGAAAAATACACATATGCTTGGCATATATAGTACATTTCATTCCATTTCTTCAACCAGAGTGTAAACAAGGCTTCTAGTGGAAACATAAATTCTGTTCCCCAGACCCTTAGGAGGGGCCAGGGTAATTCTGGAAACTTCCTTCGAAGGCTGGCTGAGTCCTAGCGAGGGCATTTATCTCAGAGAGAAATCACCTTCTAGGAACTAGGAAAGGAGCTGTGTGTGTTGTCTGGGCCACAGTGGCTCTTCTCTGGGTGTCCACACAGGAGCTGGTCTCTGGTCTCAGTCACAAGGGTCCATCATTCCATTCTGGGGGATAAACAGAAAATACCAAACTCTGAGGCCTGAACTTGCCAGTATTGGTAGAAGCTTGGGGACCACCTTGGAAACCAGTTCTTCAAAGATTAGTCCCCTCCAGGAGAAGGTGGATGAAGAAGGCTTCTCCCTAATAGAAATAAAAACAGCAGAGGTTTTGCCACCTTCCCTGGGGTGGACAGTGTTACCACCCAAGGAGCACAGTGGTCCTTGGTTTCCCTTGCTGCACCTGCCAGTCCAAGGCCCTTGTCACCCTGTGTGTGGGAAGCAGCTTAGTGGACTCTCTCGGCCAGTTGAACGGATCCTGACTTCACTCACTTAATGTCTCTGGGCCTCCATCTCCTCATCTGTGAAATGGGGATTTCATCTGGGTTTTTTGCAAGGATTAAAGAGGTGATCTGTGTAAGGACAGTTCCTAGTATAAAAGAAGGGGCTCAATTAATCTCCTCCTCCTCATAAAGTTTCCTAACTGGTTTTCCTGCTTCTGTTCCCCCTTCCCTAACGACTGCATGCTGCCATCAGAGGGATTTCTACGCAACACGTGTGACTCCCCAGCCCCAAAACCTTCACCGGTAGGATAAAGTCCAAACAGTGCAGCATGGGGCTGCCCAACTACAATCTGATCTCTATTCCAAACCCTCAGTCAGGCCCCAAACATGCCATGTGCCTTCCCACTGTGCTGGGTCACCTTGCCACACTTGGGCAGCTGCAGTCAGGCACTGTAAATGTTCCACACGCCTTATCTGCTTGAATCCCCACCACAGCCCTGTCAGGAAGATACTATCATCTTCATTGCATGGGTGAAGAAATTATGATTTTTTTTTTTCAAATTATACACCTTGCTGCAAGGTCATGACCCTAGGATGCAGTCAACCTGGGATTCCATCCAAGTTCTTGGTGCTTTTAAGTGCTATCTTCTACCAAGCCCAACACCAGGACACTGTTCGAAACACTCTCTTGCATGAGCATCCCAGCCCTGGTTAATCGCCCTGGAGCATCTATTCTACATACCCTTGAACTAACCAAGCAAATGAGCATTTTATTTCTGTGAGTTTTTTAAAATAAATTTATTTATTTATTTATTTGTGGCTGCGTTGGGTCTTCGTTGCTGCGCGCGGGCTTTCTCTAGTTGCAGCGAAAGGGGGCTACTGTTTCGTTGCAGTGCACAGGCTTTTCATTGCGGTGGCTTCTCTTGTGGCTTTAGGCGCGTGGGCTTCAGCAGTTGTGGCTCACAGGCTCTAGAGCGCAGGCTCAGTAGTTGTGGTGCACAGGCTTAGTTGCTCCGTGGCATGTGGGATCTTCCCGGACCAGGGCTCAAACCTGTGTCCCCTGCATTGGCAGGTGGATTCTTAACCACTGCGCCACCAGGGAAGTCCCAAATGAGCATTTTAATGGTTGCTGTTTGTATGTGCTGCTTCCATCTTCCCAGTTGGATCCTTGTCTCCCCAAAGGTAGCAGAGGTAGATTGTGTTTCCAGTGCCCAGCAAAGAGAGCCATGGGAGCTCAGTGTACATTTCGTAATGACAAAGATGAAAACCTGGCCTCCAGGAATGAGACCGTATTGATTCCTTCACCTCTTCTAGAGACTAATAACCATGGTGACCACTTAACTAAGATTCAAAACGTAACCATGACAAGCACTTTTTCACCTACCACTCAGTCTCCTTCGTAATGCAAGATGGAAGTGTTATGACCTAAAGCTCATTTCATGCTGTCAAATTAAGCATTATTTTAAAAAATCCTGCATACATTACATGGACAAGATACTCCACGGTTTATGTAGCACTTCCTTGAACAGTATGTCATCTGATCTACCCAACAACCCTGGGAGATGGGCAGAGAAGATAAATGATTCTTGACTTAGTGGCAGGAAACTGTGGCTCAGAGAGGCCAAGTGACCTGTCTGAAGTCACACAGCTCGTGAGTTAGGGAAGCCAGAACTTGAATTCGCCACCTCTGGTTACTTTACACAACCCTGGGTGGGCCCTGCCATGTTAGAAACGTGCCCATTCCCATCAAGGAGATAGACCGCTGCCATCTAAATGTTTCCCTTGTATTGCTGACACTGTCCCAAATTTAAACGACCTTAGTTTTTCTAGGGGTTTCCCTGATGGTCTTTTTGGAAATTATTTGAAATAGGCATATTGGTAATTTCCTAATCATTTGGCTTGCTAATTGTTAAAGTGTCCAGTCATTGTGGTTGTTTATTCGTTGGGCCTTCTCTGGAGGGCCAGGAGGCCTGAGAGCCTGGGCATCAGTTACGTGGGGGCCCTGACTCGCTTTTCCTCGGAGTCCATTCAGAGGAGTGCGGGCTAAGGATCAGAGATCCTACAACTTTTACAAGGAGGGGATTTTTCTGTCCTAATTAAAATTTTCCAAGAATGAACCCAAAGAGAATCAAAGACCAGGCAAAATGTCACGAGTCACCTCCCGATGTACATGGCTAGATGTATTCTTTGCCTATTAAAAAAAAAAGAAAAATATGTACATTGCACTTAAATAAAGTAAAGCATGTTTAGCATAACTTTATAGACAAACTCTTGGAGAACTACATATTATCAACTTGAATGCTGTCAGTATGTAACAAAATTAAACATATAGAAATTTTGTGATGTGCTGAAAGGTTTTTGTGCTTTGTTTAGTCTATCCAGAGCTTTCCACCTATTTTCACATCATAACACACTTAGGAATTGGTAGTGTTTACAGGGCACATGGGGTAAGTGCCCACCCAGCTGCCCTAAAGGGCTGAGGAGTCTGTGTGCTGCCCCATGTGTGTCACCATCTCCTGGGGGACCACTGGGAAGCCCTGTCCTGATAGACAGAGAATTAAGGGCTGGGCACCGGGGGACCCAGAGCCCTGCTTTGCTGTCTCTGTCTCAGAGAATGCACTAGTTGCACTGGTGGAAACCCTGAGTGCATGAAGTACACGCCTCTCCCAATCTCATAATCTTCACGCTTTGACGGAGCCATGGAAAGAATCTGTTTTCCTGATCTGTGTTCTAGATTTCAGAGGCCCTGGCCCTCAGCCAGCAAAGAAGTTCTGAAGCTGGAAGTGCTGTGCTGGGATGCCTAACACTGCCCAGTTCTCCGCTGGGCCTTTGCCTCACTCAGCACCTTGTATCCAGTATCTTCCTTGACGTCCCTGAGTCCCTGGTTGGTAGCCGACGTGCTGCTGGGAAATTAGTTTGAGAGCCGTAAATGAGATGTTGTCACAACAGGAAAAGGGGAGTCATGTCTAAAAGGATAAGGGCTGGTGAATTAGCCATCAAGGAAGAATCACTGACATTCTAGAATCATCTATGTAATAGCTGTCGCACAGGAAGCCTGTGCATTTTGAAGAAGCATCTTAAATATCGTTCATTTACAACTGGAAAATATTTAAAACTTAGGCTTTTTCTCCCTCTATTTCTCCCTCTTCTCCTCCCCCCGCCCCCCGCCGGCCCCAACCAATACAGGTGACAGGAAGAAAAGTTGGGGCAAAAATCTTCTGTCTGGATCTTCTGGATTCAGGGAACATATGGTGACTCTACAGAGTCAGGATGTTTAGGGTCTCATAAAAGAATCTGAGGGAGATAGTGTGGAACTGTTATATGTTTTCAACATTGGCGTGAAAGGAGTTCTTGCCCGTGATTATCTTTTTTTTTTTTTTTTTTGCGGTACACAGGCCTCCCACTGCTGTGGCCTCTCCTGTTGCGG
Source organism: Tursiops truncatus (assembly GCF_011762595.2). Taxonomy (NCBI): domain Eukaryota; kingdom Metazoa; phylum Chordata; class Mammalia; order Artiodactyla; family Delphinidae; genus Tursiops; species Tursiops truncatus. The sequence continues at coordinate 116,465,426 of NC_047038.1, forward strand.
AGCACAGGCTCTGGACGTGCAGCCTCAGCGGCCATGGCTCATGGCCCAGCCGCTCCGCGGCATGTGGGATCTTCCCGGACAACAGGGCACGAACCCGCGTCCCCTGCATCGGCAGGCGGACTCTCAACCACTGCGCCACCAGGGAAGCCCCGCCCGTGATTATCTTTTTAAAAAGTTTTAAAATACTGATTTTGTTGTAATCCTATTCTTTTATTGCATATTGTGTTCATTAAATCCGAAGATAGAAATCAAAATTTGAGGGTTTTTTTTTAAGAGGCTTCCCTACTCTAATCTCATTTTAAATGAGCATGCTTTAAATGAGCATAGTATAATGTGTGTATGCATATATATATATGTGCATACTATATGTCTGTATATGTATGTATGCATGTACATTTATGTGTGCATGTGTCAGTTTTGCTTAGAGATTAAGAAGCTAGGTATAGAAGATGTAATTCAGGGTGAAAGAAACAAAGCATGACCTTCACTACTTTCAGTTTCCCCCATTCATTGATAAAACAATAATATAAAAGATAATTCCCGGGCTTCCCTGGTGGCGCAGTGGTTGGGAGTCCGCCTGCCGATGTGGGGGGCGCGGGTGCGTGCCCCGGTCCGGGAAGGTCCCACATGCCGCGGAGCGGCTGGGCCCGTGACCCATGGCCACTGGGCCTGCGCGTCCGGAGCCTGTGCTCCGCAACGGGAGAGGCCACAGCGGTGAGAGGCCCGCGTACCGCAAAAAAAAAAAAAAAAGATAATTCCCCCTACCTTTCATCTTTCTTCATCAGTCTCTGCTTGAAGATATATGAGTCAGTGACATTGCTGGTGTTGTCATACTGCTCTCTATGTCTATTGTGTCTGGTTTATAGCATGAAAAAAGAACAATTTCTTGGTAATGACTTAGAAGTCACTTTGCAAAAACATGCCCCACCCCCAGTATACTGCTTTTATTATCGCCAGTGATCCTTTCTTTTTTCTGCCATCCACTATTGATATTTTTTAGAGTAGTTTACAAGGACTTTCCAGGCCATCCCTGAACTATTTCTTAAGAAATCTTAATTGGGTTTAATATATTCCATAAGGGACTCACCTACATTTGCAGGTCATTAACGTATATTGAAAAACGCGGCAGGTCATGATACACAACTTGACGAAGTAAGGGCATTACTGGCTACCGCACACCTGGCTTTGCAAAGTCAAACCATCTTTGGCAGATTTCCTGGTTTGGTTCCTCCCACTTGTTGGTGCCATGGTGTTCTTTTTATTTTCAGATCCTCCCAGCTTAGTTTTCTCTTTAAAGCTTTATCTGGACCTTAGGTGAAGATTGCTTTCACTTGATTCATCACAAACTGAAATGTCTCTGTGAAATAGCCCTTAGTCTTGTCCAGGTGACTTGAGGCTAAGCTAGAACCAGGATTCTTCTGCAGAGTGCATGCCAGTGGAGTTGGATGCCCTCAAAGTGGTAAAGTCAAGACAAAACACCCAGTGATCAAGCCAGGCTGCTACTGTACCTCTCCCCTGTAAATAGCCCGATTGTTTTCATTACAGTTCTGTAGCCGCTATTTTTATCTGTTCTGGAATATTTGGGTGCAAGTCTGGAAAGCGTATTATTAAATTGCTGTTAATGCCTTGGCACTTTGTTATGTAACACTTGCCTTGCCATCGTACAGAAGAGAACATTTATTCAGAGTCCATCTTAGATGGAGCCAGGGGGGTAGTTAGGGTTTTAGTTGGACACTTTGGGTTACAAGGACCAGAGACTCAAGTTACCTCTGGTACCTACGTTTCCTTGCCAGGATACATGCCACCTGGAACCGGGCCTGGAGAGCGGACAGAGAGCCTGTGACAGCTGTAAGAAGTGGCTCCCCGCCTTTCCCTTGGCACCCTATCGCGGCCCGCTGCTTTGCGTTCTGCGTTTCTGCTCTCTTCTGAAGACGCCAGGCTTCCTCAGCCTCTGCTGTGTATCTGTTCTTTAGCTCAGTGTTTCTGCCTCTGTGTCATCTGGCTTGTTTGCTGCGTTCGCTTCTCATGGAATCCTTTCAGCTTCCGCTTCTGTAGCTACTTGGCTTTCCTCTTCCTCTGTCTCAGCTCAGATTCCCTTGGGAGGGTGTGATGGGCCAGCCTCATCTTCCACTTAGGCCCCTGTGTATCACAGTCCCGGGTGAAAGGCAGCCTCATTTTATACAGTGTGACCCCACGCGTGCATGCTAAGGGTGACCAGTTCTTAGGGTGGCTGGTGCCCATGACAGAAAATAGCAGGAGCTGACTGGTTACAGAGCCTCATCTTTTATGAAATCTTACTGGCAGGATCTTCATTATGATATTTTGTATTCCTTTAGTAGTTCTTTTGTTATTGCTCTATTATAATATATGCATCTTGTAAATAATTATGAATACAAAGTTTTATATAGTTCTAACAGCATAACAATTACTTTTGAAAATATAGTTCTAACAGTTAAAAGAGTTCCTAATGTCTTCCCTATGGGGCATCTCCCCATACGGATGTCATTCTCCAAAGGGAACCATTATTAACAGTTTGATGTACATCCTTCCAGACATTTCCAATGTAGGTATAAACACATATTGCCTCTTTATTTGCCTTACTTATGTGTAGCCAAAGGCAACACTGTGGGTACTTAAAATATAATGAATATGCAGTTTTAAAATATAATGAATACTCAGTGATGAAAGTTGAGAAACTAATTTCATTCATTTAACTTTTATGGTTTTTATTTTGGGACTGTAAACTTCCTGACTTAAAGATAAGCTAGTTATTAAAAACACCCAATCACTACAACTGAGTTAAGCCCTGTGTGTATTAATATGTATCAATTTGTTGTGTCGCTGTGCTTTATATACTAAAGGGAAAAAAAATGAACTTAAAAAAAAATTTCTGAAAGGCAAAGGCCAGACTCCTCTCCATCGGAGAGTGTTTTAAGGATGCCATTCATTTAAATATTGACCCCTAACTGGCATGTTGCATCCTAGCAACAAGATTACTAACCTGTGGTTGGGAAGAGCAGCTTTAATGTAAACACAGTAACCATCTATTTACTTGATGGCTTACTTGATCTCTCTTTGAGTAAAGAAAGCCCAAAGTAGAAGGTTGGAAATAATTGAGAAAAGAACAAAAATTTTTTTTACATCATAAAAGTATTGAATGTACGTTCGAGAAACTTTTGGAAACAGAACAACACAAAAGAAAGTAAAATTGTTTTATCCACCAAATATGTTCATGTTTGTAATCTTTAATAATAATGTTATAATTCATAGCATAGACAATATTATACTTGTAATTTGACAGAGTGGGATCATATAGAACAAAAATTAGAGTTTTGTGGGGTTTCTTCCACATAACATACTAGATATGTTTTGCCATCTCATTAAATAATTATTCGAGGACATGAGTTTAAATGTCTAAATATCATTGATAGATGTACTATAATATATATAGACATTCTAGGTCATTTCCTAGATGTAATTTTATTTTTTTTAATTTTTAAAAAAATTTTATTTATTTTTGGCTGTGTTGGGTCTTCGTTGCTGCGCACGGGCTTTCTCTAGTTGTGGCGAAGGGGGGCTACTCTTTGTTTGATTGCCGGGCTTCTCGTTGCGGTGGCTTCTCTTGTTGCGAAGCACGGGCTCTAGGTGCGCGGGCTTCCGTAGTTGCGGCACACAGCCTCAGTAGTTGTGTGCACGGCTTAGTTGCTCCTCGGCATATGGGATCTTCCCAGACCAGGGATGGAACCTGTGTCCCCTGCATTGGCAGGCGGATTCTCAACCACTGAGCCACCAGGGAGGTTCTACCTAGATGTAATTTTAAATTCATAACTGTTTCTATTTCGTGATATTATTTCACTGTGGAGAAGGGGTTAGGTGAATTAGGAGGAGGGTGGGCAGTCGTCTTGGGACAGTCAGTGGCTCCTGCAAATTCGGCCCACCTGACAAAAGGAGTCGAGGAACATCTCGCTCAGGTTTCCTTGAGGTGGTGGGTGTCGCTTATCTGTTAGAAATAGTGGGCTTCTCACCAATGAATTGCTCCCACCAGCACCAAAAGAACTCCTGCGTCCTCGTCCTCGCTGTCATGGCTGACCTTGGCCGGCCTTGAGCCATCAGTTTCAGGTGTTCAGACTTGCCTCCACAGACAAGATGAGAATTAATATTTCCCATCGTATACATGGAAGCAGCTGTAAATATAATGAATATGCATCTACCTTCCTCTTCCTGGGTTGAGGGCTTACTTGAGGACTTGGATCACAGAGGTGCCTGGAGTGCTTTTGAATAAATTCAGTCCATTGTCCTCATTGGTCTGTATCAGAGCAGACTTGAATCCCTGAAAAAAGTCTGAGAACAACAGCTTGCCTGTGGAGATGAAATCACCGGGGCACTGCCGGGGTCAGGGCTGGCCCCTGGGTATGTGGTCCATGCTGGTGCACAGGGACCTGCATTTAGAAGGGCCCCAGGCTTGGGTTAATGTTCTGCTGTGGCTGCCTAGGAATTTCTAAGAATTTTTAAGCAAGGGAACATGCATTTTCATTTTGCACAGGGCCCAAAAAATTATGTAGCCGGTCTTAACTGGGGTGTAAAGTAAGGTATTAAAGATATATATATATATATATATATATATTTATTTATTTATTTTGGCGATACGGGGGCCTCTCACTGTTGTGGCCTCTCCCGTTGCGGGGCACAGGCTCCGGATGCGCAGGCTCAGCGGCCATGGCTTACGGGCCCAGCCGCTCCACGGCATGTGGGATCTTCCCGCACCGGGGCACGAACCCGTGTCCCCTGCATTGGCAGGCGGACTCTTAACCACTGCGCCACCAGGGAAGCCCTAAAGAGATATTTTAATGGTTCCTTCTCAGACACAGAAGAGAAGGAAAAATCAATTCCACCTGCCCTCCCTTTCTGCAGGAGAAGAAGGTGCATGTGACTTTAAGAGGCTGGCCTGCAGGGTGAAATGGAGCAGGTCCTGGAAGACTTGGCCTTCAAGGATGCTTGGAAGATTTGAGCAGCACAGAACTAATTGGCTGCTTGACAAAGGCTCTGCAGGAGAAATGCTCTTCCGATTTCAGTTTTCTGCCCAGTCTGTTTAGTTATAAACCAGCCTGTGCTTTATCTTTGGTGATGGAAAATATGAACGTATATTTTGAGCCCTAACTTTCTGGGTACTTGTATAAGCATGAAATTCAAAGACCCTGTGATCCAGAATTAGTTTGAAATACTACAGGGGGGGGTGCCCCACCACTCGGACCTTGTCATTCTACCCCCTCGAGCCTGCTCCCCTATCGGTAAGAAATGAGTCAAGGGTCTCTTCAGGGATCACCTAATAGGCTAGTTCAGATTCTCCACACTTTTATTTATTTTTATTATTTTTTAAAATTGAAATATAACTGATGTACAATATCATATTAGTTTCAGGCTGATTCATCACCACACTTTTAAACCTAGGCCCCTCGAAATAAATATACAGCAAAAACCTCATGCCTTTCCCTATTCATGTATTCTTGCTTTCAACTGAGAAATGACTTTGTGGGATTTTATTTTAGTTTGCAGTGGCAGAGCAATAATTTTTTTCATTTCCCAAATAAAAAGTTATAGAATTGAACGTACTCTTTAAAACTATAGGTGATTCTAGTAAACAGAGTCCCATGAATATTGCTGCCCTCCAGCCACCCCTTCCCTAATTAGGTGCTATTTAAAGTGCTGGTTTGCAACCTGTTTGTTTCAACTGCCTGGAGCTAAAGAATAGAAATTGAGATTAAGCATTTAGAAAGCTAGAGCCATTTGTCTGTTGAATTAAATGGTGAAAAATTGGAGGCTTGTATTTTCTTTGTCTCTTTTCCTATTCTGTAGCTCTATTTTAGTATTTCCTAGGCACTATATTTTACAGACGTCTCAGTGAGCAACACACTGGAAACTAAAAACAAACTGATTCTTAACCACAGATAGTTTAAGAACTATCCTAATTGACAGAATCAGCAATGTATTTCCTACACTAGCAGAATTCTCATTAATCCGTCTTTCCACAAACAGAAACAAGTTGTGTGTGTGTGTGTGTGTGTGTGTGTGTGTGTGGATGCGCCCCCTGCCCTCTAGTAACTTGTCCTATTTCACGGCAACCGTGATGTGAGATACATCTGGCTGGACTAGGGTCCTGAGAGGCAGCTGTGAAGGTGAGAGGGAAGAGTTGTGTGTGGCCTTTTTCAACCAATAATCATGGTTTGAACTGTGTTGAGAAACCATTTTTACCTAAATATGGGAGAGGGGTTGGAAAAGAAGCAATACTTATGAAAACAAAAACACTCGCAGACTGTTCTAAGCTGAAAGTAGAATTCCAGTGTTGGGATTGGTCTCTCCCTTTTAGCCAGTAATACCCATGCTTGAGAAAGGCTGTTAGACTCTTTGAGGTTATGACACTGAGAAAACACATTGCTCTCATCTTGAGCTGCAGCTACCTCGCCCCTCAAACCTCCTCTGTCCCTTACCTCTTTAGGCGGCGACCAGCCATCGCCCGGATTTCTCTGCACACAACTGTGACTGGCCTGCAATAGCCCAGGTGGGCCTTCACATTGGTGACATTACAAGCTCAGGTGCAGGTTTAGGTAGGGAGCTGACCCTCACCCGGCAATGCCAGCCTTCCCCTTCACAGCTGTGCGCACATGCAGTTCCCTGATCTTTCCCCAGGTCCCCTGGCCAGTATGATGTGCAAACAGTGTTTACTGATCTGTGGGGGCGGGATGCGAGAGTTTAAATTGATTACATCTTTGTGTTTTCTTGTGTTTTTTTGGCAACAACTGCTCATCTCTGGACTAGTTTCCAAAAGTAGGAGAATAGAAGGACTTACCCTTCCCCTAAATGGCTCTAGTTTTGGATCCAATTTCATTCCATATCAATCTCAATATTCATTAAAAAGAAATTAGAGAAGTTAATTTCCCATGGTAAATTTCAGTTTCAGATATGAGTTTGATCTGCATTACCTCCCACTCTCTGAGATGGGATTTTCTAGCCTTTTTCTCAAATCTTGGTCTCCTTTCGTTGTCCGACTCTTAGGCCAGTTTAATTATTTATGGACAGTTTGCTAGAACTTGTTATATTGGGTTCTGTGGGGCAGAGATGAATAAGCTCTGAAAATAATTCTTGGTTTCTCCCAATGTCCATCAGGTTGGAAACTTTGGGGCCCATTTTATAAATATTCAGCATGATGTGCGGGACATTATTCCAGGCTTTGGGAATTCCAAGGTCGATAAGGCTGTGCGTGCCTCACGGAGCTCACAGCCTGGTGGGAAGAAACTAGTTTTTTTTTCCATTAGGAAACAATGTGATAATCGCCTTAGTAATATGAAGTGCAAGATGGTTGGCAGATCACAGACAAGGGGACAGTTAATTGCCAGGAGATTTGGGGGTGGGGGGGTTGAGAGGATGGGGAGAGTGTGGGAAGAAAGCAAAACAAATGACTGCGGCTTCCCTGGTGGCACAGTGGTTAAGAATCCGCCTGCCAATGCAGGGGACACAGGTTCGAGCCCTGGTCCGGGAAGATCCCACATGCCACGGAGCAGCTAGAGCCCATGCGCCACAACTACTGAGCCTGTGCTCTAGAGACCACGAGCCACAACTACTGAGCCCACGTGCCACAACTACTGAAACCCGTGTGCCTAGAGCCCATGCTCTGCAACAAGAGAAGCCACCGCAATGAGAAGCCCGCGCACTGCCAGGAAGAGTAGCCCCCGCTCGCCTCAACTAGAGAAAGCCCTCGCCCAGCAACAAAGACCCAACGCAGCCAAAAATAATAAATTAATTAATAAATAAAATACATTTTTAAAAAAGCACAGACTTTTTAAAAAAACAAACAAACAAAAATGCCTTGTGACCCTTGACCTGGATATTGAGGGAAATGGATGTTTTCCAGAAAGAAAAAGAAAGAGGACATTCCAGATCAAGTAAAATAACTTGGGTGAAGGCTTGAAGGCTTTAAAAACAGACAAGCAAACAAGAAAGATTTATTCAGAGAAGTGTAAAAATTACGATGTGGATGGATTTTGTATATATACCCATTAGCAACTGCTTCTGGATGTTATTGTTTAAGTGCTTTCTGCCTATTACCATGTAGCTCACATAAGTCCTAAGACATACAGGCAGGGTACCAATGACAAAGAGGCAGCAGCAGGTAGAAGGACAAGGTGGGAGCCTGTGACCTACAGAAACCTTACATGGGAGAGAGGCAGAGGGGCTTGCAAGTGCTGATCCCAAGGTCTTGCCTTTATATAGAACATATATAAAGAAGTAAATCCAAGTGTACTGCCCCTCTGGCTTTAGAAATATCAGTGTGTATTTGCTGAAGTGAATCGAAATCCGGTGTATATCTGAGTGAAAGCCTCTAAATAGTAAACTGAATTTCTGATCTGGAAGTTTCAGCAAATGTCAGCATAGTAGGAAAGGCAAATAACTCAGAATACGGAACTGGAATGGCCAATAAACAGGAAGAGATACCCAAACTCATTAATCGTCAGAAAAATGCAAATTTCAACAACAAGTAGATATTGCTTCTCATCCTTGAGATTGGTGAGAAAAAAAAACAACTGATAATACTAAGTGTTGGGAATATTACGGAGAAACAGATATTCTCTCACTTTCCTGGTACGGGTGTAAATTGGCACAATCACTTTGGAAAGCAGTTTTGTAATGACTAATAAAGTCTCAACACACACCCTATGACCCAACAATTCCATTCTAAAGAAAGTGCTCACATGCTTAAGGATCATGTACAGAGAATGATTGCAGTGCCTATTATAGCAAAAAAAAAAAAGAAGAAGATAGACCCAAGCACCCTTCCTTAGGAAAATGGATAAGTTACAGTATATTTAAACAGCGGACTATTACACAATATTTAAAATGAATGAATCAGATTTGCAAGTATAACCTGGGCAAATTTTCCAAACATTGGGTAAAAAAGATTGCAAAACAATATCTACTCTTTATCATTAATGTAAATTTTAAAATATACATCAGTGTTAAATCTATATTCATGTTCATACATAGGGGGGTCAAAGTATAAGGACTTGGATGGGAAGAATAAAAAACTGGAGGGTGGTGAATGGAGAGGGAAATAGAATTGAGGGGAGCACAGGGGGGACCTTTACCGTGTATGTTATATTTTCTTCTAAAAAAACAAAACAGATCTGAAGCAGATAAGGCCAAGTGTTAAAGTCAGAGTGGTGGGATATGTGTTTTGTAATTTTCAATACTTTTCTGTGGTTTTGAGATATTTCATTAAACAGTGGTACTCAGTACACATTAGCTGTGCCACGTGGCTTGTGGGATCTTGGTTCCCTGACCAGGCATTGAACCCAGGCCACCACAGTGAAAGCACCAAGTCCTAACCACTGGACCGCCAGGGAATTCCCTAGTGGGCACTGCTGTAGCTTCCATATCAGGAGACAGCCCACTCCCCAGACCACTCCAGCATGGTCTCTGTAGGGCTCTATCTCTGACTGGCTACAAAGCTGAGGGAGTAGAGGGAGACCAAGTAAGCTTTAGGATCTTGTCCACTTTAACATTAGATTATCCCAAGATCATCAGTAGATGGATTGATCATTGCCATGGGCACATCCCTATGTGTCCCACACTCTTCTGATACATCCCTGCCCCCAGAGGGGTGAGGGTCCGCCCGGGAGTGGAAATGACTCTGTCTGCATCACATACCCTTTAGCGCCCACAGCTGGTGGGAGGCCTAAATGTACCAATTCTGCAGAGTGTTTTCTGAATCTCCTTGAAAACAGCAGTTTAATGTTACAAGATGCCCCTGAGCTAATGTAATAGGTAGGTGCAGAGCAGAGTTATTTTGAGGGCCATAATTTGACTTAGTTATCTCAGGCTATCAAAGATTGTTTAACACCAGAAATAGCTGACTAGAACAGCTGCTAAAACAGTGCTTTGTGTGGGAAATGATGAAAAGTTCAGTATTTTGACAGCCACTTCAGAGGGATGAGTAAGTAATAAGACTTCTAAGAAAATCCTGATTGCTACTTTTTTTGGGGGTGGTGGTGGCGGGGATTCTCTAGGCTAGACTTCAGATTTCCCATCTTCTAGTATTCAGTGTAGACAGAGGGTATAGGAGGAGTATTTTCTCTTTTCCAGAGTCTCGACTCCTTGTCTCAATAGAGATTAGACAGCAGCCCAGTAATAACTTATTATTTAGGTTTTCTAAACATACCTAACTTGTCCTTTCATCAGACGTGTGTTCAGGGCTCACTGTCCTCCAAGCAAAGTGCGGGGTCTAGGGGTCCAAAGCAAACAGTCAGACCTTGCCATCATGGAGCTTCCAGTCTGGAAAGAGGAGAAGAAACAGAACAAGGCAAAATGTACATGTAATTTTAAATAAATGCGGTGGTTATTACAGAAGCAGAACTCAGAGGGAGATCAGGGTTAGAAAGAGGTGGTGTAAGGTAATTAGGAGTTTGTCGTTTGAGCTGGTGGGAAGTGGTCATTGACGGGCAAGCACAACATTCCAGGTGGAGGGAAAATCCTGGTCAGTGCTACAAAGTGAATGGAAGAATGTATTTATTGATTTGACCAAGTATGAGTCTCAATTCACGACATTACTTTCTGTTGGGATATCCAGGGCCTTAAGTTTTCAGAGGACTTTTACAAAATGTTTTTAATTGTACATGCACCTAATGTGAGCATCCCAGTATTATACTGTCTATAATTTACTTTCAAATATTTCAGCATGGAGCCTGTGGTAAATATGGGGGAGCCTGTTAGTGTTCATCTAAATCTTCGTGGATGCGTGCTCAGCGTTGCTGAGCTAGCATGTAATCAGAAGCCCTCACTCCAGGGGACTCTCCTCGAAGCCACTCAGTTTTCTTTACCTCTGAGTAAAGAAGGTACTTCTTTACCGGAGGTTTTGTTAATTAGGATAATGGATGGTGGAGATGGATTACAGTGGGGGCCATTTGTGGTGGTCAAGATGTGCAGATAGGGTCGGACCGTTTCAGAGGTCTTTGCTCCTTGGTGTTACAGAGTACAGAAGTCTAGTGAGACGTGAAAGATTGGGAAACTGAGGCTCGGAGAGGTTGGGTCTGGGAGTTGGCAGAGCCAGGACTAAAGAACTCCAGAACCCGGACTGCCTCTTGTCGGTTGCCCTGCCCAGTGAGCTGCGCTTGCCCTTGGAAGAATCTATATCTACCCTGACACTCCTTTAGAGGCTCATGAAACCACAGAGGCTAATCCTTGACTGTGACTCCTTAATCCCGGGATGAAGTCTGTATGCCCTAGAAACAGCGTATGTGATACTTCCAGTATTTTGATTCAAGAAGAGGGAAGTATTACCAACATTCGGTTGTTATGAGGGATGAATCTGTATTTCACATGTCTTTGTATTTCTAGTTAACACAGAGGGCAGTCCAGTTTAGCTAGCACTCTTCTGCTTTCCCTATTAATACACTCTACCATCTTCAGATAATTGAAGAGTCATTAGAGGTCTTTGCGGTAAATCCAAGTCACCGTAGAGAAAACAAAAATGCACACGTGTGTGGTAGTATATGGAAGACGACTCCTTGGAAAACTCTGTAGACTCTAAATGTTTGATTTTTGATGTATTTCATACAGGCCAGAGCAAACAAATGAATTCATTTACCCTTTAGCGAAAGTTTGTTTTTCCTGGAGTATGCAGGTCAGCTAATGGTCGCTGTGGTCTGCCGTGAACCCAAGTGGATTCCTGGCCTTAGACAAAGACCAAAAGGACAACTGTAGGGCTGCCCCATGTTAACCTTCCCTAGGCTTCTTGCTTGACCCCAGGTTTGGGAAGGCAAGTGCTATTACAACCACTTTACAAATGAGGAAATGAAAGCCACGAGAAGTTAAATGGCCTGTCCATGTGCCCCAGACCTGGTCATAACAGAGTCAGAGCCAGGACGGAGCTGTGGCAGAGCAAGGGAGGCTGGCGGCCTTTACCTCCCCCCCTCCCGGCCTCAGCTACCATCAGTTCCATACCAAAGCCATCCTTAATAACCATGCAATCTAAGTAAAAGTAAAATTAAAGAAAGGAAGATCTTGGCATGTTCTAGAGAGGTTGCCTAGCCCCTCCTTCCAACCAGCCTCTTGCCCCCAAACCTTATTGTATTCAGTCTTTAAGAACAATCTTGTGGGACTTCCCTAGTGGTCGGTCCAGTAGTTGCCTCCGTGCTTCCACTTCAGGGGCGGGCATGGGTTGGATCCCTGGTCAGGGAACTAAGATCCCACATGGCGCACGGCATGGCCAAAACAAAACAAAACAGCAACAACAAAAAATCTTGTAATCATCATATCATTTCTATTTTACATCATATGATTTTCCATTTTGTGAACACCAAGACATTGGAAAAAAATGTCCTAAGATTATTCAACTAGCCACAGTTCCTAACTGGTCCTTCTGAGTCCAAACCCTGCTCTATGCTGGGTTGCATCTGACTTTAGAGTAATTACGGGCATTTACTTTATGGAAATCTTTTAGATTCATCCTGCCAAGCAAGGAATCCTGTTTATTTGACTTTGTAGAATGTGTGTATGTGTGTGTGTATCCGTGTAATTTTAGAATAGTATAGAAAATGTTTGGTGTCTAATCCCAGCTTGGTGCAGATAAAGGAGGCACACCTTCCTGGAGGGGGGATGTTGGCTGAAAGGCGGTTCTAAGAGAATTTGCACTCCTGGCAAGAGAAGGCACTGCCTCTTCTTAAGTGAGCGTCAGTACACTGGACGTTTGTGTTTCTCACACAAAAATTGCTAAGTTCGTTTGTTGAATGTTCCAGCTTGCCTCGACTTGGATGATGTGAGTAAGTTTCCCCCAGGACCTGGCAAGATCACTGAGGTTGTCAATTGGAAGAACTCAACTTTGTGCTACCACAGTACCTTTCCTGACCCTCAGCCTAATTACTACATCTTTGCAGAGCTGAGTGTAGACCAGGCTTCAAGCATGTCTGCTTATAACAATTGATGTGACCAATGGCAAAGGACTGTGCCGTTGAGATGGAGAAATGCTTGTTTCACAGCCCTGTTCACTTCTAAATGCAGCCCTAAAACACTGCTTGGCCCTCGCCCCTACTGTATTATAAATGCCATAGGGACTCTGTCTTATTCAACTTCGTGCCCACAGGGTTTGCCTTGAACATAGTAGGCACTTATTGTTTGCTGAGCTGAGCTGTACCTTCTCAATACAAAAGAAAAATGAGGTGCATGAAAATAGTACATGGGGCAGCCTGGTACACAGACTCAGGTGTACGTCACTGGTACCTGTGGCTTTGTCAAGTTACTCAAATTAAGGATTTGTTTCTAGGATGCTAGAGGGGAGAAAATAATACACATTGGGTGTAATGTAGGTAAAGCAGAGACCCCAGGATATCAGTGCTTAATACCTTATTTCTTTTGTTTGAAACAGGCATTTATTAATACTACCGTGTGCCAGGGACTGAGCTAGGAGCTTTGCTGGTTTTGTTTCTGAAACCAGCGCTCTTTTAGCTTGTGCAGTGTCTCTTGGAGGTGGGTGGAACACCTCTTGGAGGTGGGTGATGGTAACACCTCTTGGAGGTGGGTGATGGTAACGTCGAGTCACCATCATCACGTCTGAGAGGAAAGTTTTGTCCAGGTGGGATGTGGTGGGAGAGGGCTTGTTGGCAGGTCCCCCGGAAGGGGAGTGTCCACACTGCTGCCTCTGGGGATTTAGAGGAAACCCTTACTCATTTCTCCCCCTTTTCTACCCTCAGGCCTCCTGGTGGGCACCCTTGATGTTGTGTTGGACTCCAGTGCCCGGGTTTCTCCTTACCGCATCCTGTACCAGACTCCAGATTCTTTGGTCTATTGGACCATCGCCTGTGGTAAGTTCAGTGTTTGGAAATATGGAAAAAAGTTATGATTAACAACTTTCTGTCAGAAGGGAAGGAACATTTAATTGTGAGATGCAATCACTTCGTATTTTAGGGTAAGTGACCCTAGCCATTTCGACAGATGAACCCTAAACCTCAGTGCTTAACACATTTTGACAGATGAACCCTAAACCTCAGTGCTTAACACAATAAAGGTTTCTTTCTAACTCTGGTGAAGTCTTGTTTGGATCCTGTGGCCATCTCCACCTGCAGTAACACCCTCTAGAACACAAAGGCTCCAGGGTCAACTTACAAGGAAAGTGCGGGAGGTGGAGGCACACCTGTGTTTCACTTGCTTGACCCAGAAGTGCCACCACTTCCACTCACACCCCATTGGCTAGAACTAGTCACATGGCCCCAGCCTGTCTTCAGGGAAGCTGGGAAATGATGGAGTCCTGGGTGGACTAAGTAATACTTACTTATCCCAGTGCAGTCCTTCCTACTGAGTAGGGATTGTTTATTTCTCCTGATGATAACCTGTAATAATGTGCTGGGATGGTGGTAAACAGTCATGCTGTTATCGGATCTCTCACAAGAACCGCCAGTCCAAAGTGGCTAAGATTTTTTTTAGTTATTTGTTTGCATGTGGCTTTTCAAATAACCATAGGAAGAGCAAGGGCACTGGACACTTACCTTTTTTCTTTTCATTTTTTCGCCTCCACTTGATTTTTTTTTAATTAATAGATTTTATTCTTTAGAACAGTTTTCGATTTACAGGAAAGTTGAACAGAGAGTTTGGAAAGCAGCCAAATACCCTCCACATACATAGTTTCCCCTATGATGAACACCTTAGGACGGAACATTTGTTCCAATGGATGAACCGATGTGAATACATGGTTACTGGAGTCCTTCATTTATTTAGATTTCCTTAGCTTTTACCTGATGTCCTTTTTCTGTCCCAGGATCCCAGTCAGTGTACCATTTTATATTTAGTTGATGTATCTCTTTAATCTCCTCTTGGCTGTAGGAGTTACTCAGACTTTCCTTGTTTTCGATGACTCTGCGACTTCTGAAGGATCATGGTCAGGTATATTGTAGAATGTCCCTCTGTTGGAATTTGTCTGATGTTTTTCTCATGATTAGGCTGCGATGGTGTATTTTTATGAGGAGGACGATCGCAGAGATAAAGTGCTGTTTTCATCAGGTTATGTCAAGCAAGGGCACCTACTGTCCAGATGATTGACGACTGATGATGTTTTTGATCACCTGGCTGGAGCAGTGTTTTTCATGTTTCTCCACTGTCAAGTTACTCTTTCTTTCCCCTTCCCATACTGTCCTCCTTGGAAGGAAGTCACCGTGCACAGCCCACATTTACAGAGTGGGGAGTTTTATTCAATTATTTTTATCACTGTGGACTCATGAGTATTTACTTTGTACTTTGGGCTACAATCCAATACAACTTTATTTTATTGCTCAAATTATTCCAGCTTTGGCCATTGGGGGCTCTTTCAGTTGACTTTATTCAGTTTTTAAATTGATCTCTGCTTGGTAAGAAGTGTCATGCTGGGATCTGAAGATCTAAAGATAATTAGATCCGGCCCCTGCTTTTGAGAATACAAGGAAATACTCAGTTCTAGCCCAGTGTGAACAAGTACCATACAGTGCCATTGCATGGTGGGGCTTCCAACGAAAGACAGGAATCTTGGCCGGCCTTCTACAAGGGTAGGGGGAGTTATGTGGGTGTGATTTTAGGCTGCTGGAAGGCTCTGGTGCCCTAGCAATGCACCCTCAAGGATTTAGTAACACCGAAATTCTAATATTGTAGTTGTATCCCTTTAAAGTTATTCTGGTTCAGATGCAAATAGCTCCATGAGAAACAATGAAATGAATCAGCATTTATGCATTCCACTGAATGAAGGAATGGCATCTGGAGTGGGCAGGGAGAAAACCACCCAGGAGCGAAGGGGATAAAGGATAAAGGAAGAGAGAGGCTGGGACCCTGAGGAAGACAGACTTATCTGTGTAACCCAATGTAAGATAGAGTTCCAGCCTTCTGTGCGGTTCATTCAGCACAAAGGGAAACACCCAATGGCTACTGTAGAAGGGGAGGTGCCCTGTGGAAGTTGGTTGGGAAAATGTCACCTTTAGTTGGCAAACAATGTAGAATGGTGTTAAAATAGACAGGGGAGCCAGCAAGTGAAGAAAGAGAAAGGAGATTAGAAATCAGGCAGAACCGCCAACGCCTCTGGACTTAATGAGGATTTGACACTCTCACTCAGCTTCCAGCACTTTCATCACTTTTGCCTGGAGGCTTTTGAGAACCTGTGCAGCCTGGAGGTCCTCAGAGCCCTTGGGTCTCCTGGGCCTTTCCAGATCAATGCACATGTATGGGGCTATGACAAGCTGGTTTCTATCTGTGACTCTTTTTTCCCACCCCCCTCAGCCCATCCTTTTTTTCTCCCCTGTTACCTGACATCACTACTCCTCACTTTGTTTCCGGGGCTTTGCCAATTCTACTGTCGACTTTAAAAAAGTACGCAACATGAGTGTTGCGAGTTAAGTTTTATTGGGGGCAAAATGAGGACTATAGCCCGGGAGACAGCATTTCAGGTAGGTCTGAGAAACTGCTCCAAAGAGGCAGGGGGGAAGGTCAGTAAAGATGGTGATTTTTGTGAAGGGGGAGTACATGCAATCAACACGTATTTTTTTGCAGAAGGTTTCTGCCAGTCTTGTGAAGGTTATTGCTAGTCACAAGGAGCAGACATCACCATGAAGGATTTTAGTGTTTTTCTAGATATGAGGAGATGCAAGAATTGGGCTCATAAAATCGGCTCCTGAAAATATCTATCTGAAGACCTGTTCCGCCAGTTTTTCCCAGAGCACAGAGTGCCTACTTCCTGATCTCCACCCTGAACTCCTTTCAGGGGGTGTTGAAAGTCAGCAGCTGCAGTAGCACAGGATTTAATACTCGTAGAGGTAGATGGCGAGTGCCAATCTGTAGTTGGCAGAGGCTCTACAAGAGCCAAGCAGAGGCTCCTATGAAAGCTCCTGTGGGGAAGAGCCCAGAGTTACAAAGCCGAGTTATTCCTGAGTTATTTGCCAAGCCAAGGCTAAGGGACACTGGGTAGTAATTGCTGATGTCATAATTTATACCTCAAAGAGATGTACTTTTGTTTTCCCATCACAAGTGTATGATCTCATTATAATAAACCCAGAGTGCTTTTAGCTTTTGTATATATATCGATTACACGTAGAGACAGCTCCAGACTTTCCTTGTAGAAGACACCACGGAAGTGACAACCATTGTGAAAGTCCCATTCACCCACTAATTGTTCCTTCTTATCAATTTCTCTCTGAAACCCAAGTGCCTGGCTCCCTTTCATGAGAAGATTTTAAGAGCGGAAGCTGCTACCTTAAAAAGGATTCTTTGATAGGCTGACCTTTCGGTTTGTAATTTTAAATGTTGGGTTTTTTTTTTTTTGTAAACTACAAAGTTGGTATTTGCTGGGACAGTATGGCAAGGGCTTTGTAATTTGCTGTAGTTTCATGAATCGTTGCTGTAAGAGAAGCTTCAGCAGAAAATTGGATGTCCAACTCACTGCCCTGTAGAATCCATAGCTTTGCAAAACCTTTGTTTTATGCCATGGGCCTTGTGAGTCTTTGCTTTTTGTAAATTGAACTAAGGGCACATCTACCATCAGTGTCTTCACCTAGGCCACTTTCTGTACGAGAACAGTAGACTTCGTGGTAAATCCTAGTCGTATGATTGCCTTAGACTTGAGCCACACGAAGCCAGGCAGGACCTAGTTTTGGACCTAGTCTCACTTACCCCCAATATAGTAATCACCCAGCCCTTAACAGTATGAACCATACAGAAAGAAGAGGGGAACAAAAACCAAGAGTTCTTTGGTGAAACATTATTTTCAGACGCTTCTTTTTATTATCTTCTATCATCTGTGAAGAAATTGATTTTTCTGTTTCTTTGGCACTGAGACCTTTAATTGGGAAGGGGAGCCAAATCCCTGCCTAAGTAACGACTCTTCCTTTGCACTGCTACCCAAAATGAAGCCATCGGTCTCTTTGGTGGATAGTCCACTGTGCCATCGGTTCCAGCCTACGGACTTGCGTTTTCTTCACTGGTTTGTGCGGTAAAGTATCAGTTTTGCCATTTCCTTCTTTTATTTTTTTTAATTTTTAATTTAATTTAATTTATTTATTTTTTGGCCACGCCACACAGCCTGCGGGATCTTAGTTCCCCGACCAGGGATCGAACCCACGGCAATGAAAGCACTGAGTCCTAACCACTGGACTGCCAGGGAATTCCCTGCCATTTCTAAGAACATAAAGGAAGTAATACCATAGAAATTGGTCCAATCTGCTTTGTTGAGCTGCTTATACTCTGACAATTCTGCCTCTCTCCCACCAGTAATTGAGTATTTCACAGCTGTGCTCTCACGAGGGCACTAGACAGCTGCAGGCGTTCTCCCAACAGCTGGTGTTTTGGCATTGGTACCCCAGAGGCAGGAGAGAGCCCAGTCCTTTGCACCCCTCGAGCTTCAAGGTACTTAAGTAGACAGCAATCCATTTGGCTCTCCCCGCTAGAAGAACTGGAAGGTTCAAACGATAAGAAGGGTTATACAGCCTCATGAGAATATGGGCACATAGAAATGCAGGTAGTTCCAAGGACATTACTTAAAGGGCTCTGGGACAAAAGCGTTACGGTTGGAAAGATAGAAGGAAATGTTGACAGTTCCCTCTGGATACATCTGACCTTCCAACAGGACCGATAAAGGAAACGGGGTGGAGGGTGTGTGCTTGATGGACACCTCACTGATAACACAGCCCTGAATGGTACCTCGATTCCCCTGCCCATTGATTAATTTCCCTTTTCTTCACCATCTTAGAATCTCATCTGGGCCTAGATAGGCATTCATTTTCAGAACTGAAAGATAGATTAGCCACCGCCTTGTCCAACACTCAGACTGTGACAGGGTACAGGGGCAAAGTGAAGTGCCCAAGTTCCCATTACTAGTTATAGCCAGTCAGTGCAGGGCTGAGATCAAGTTCTCAGGCCTCCCCACTCCCAGCCCCGTCCTTTTTAAGCGGCACCATGCTGGCTTTTATGATTAAACATTCTTTTAGTTGGCAGCTGGTAAGACCATGAGTTTAATGAAAGGTTGCTAGTTGGTTCTGCTTCTGCTCTTTCTCTACACTGGATAGCGAAATGGTGGGTGATTTAGTTGCCTTCCACATGAGATATACCTAATGTAGAGGTTGGTCAGTGTTTTTTCATCCTTTCTTGGTCTGTGTACCTTAAGAACTATTCTTGTATCCTTGGGAACACAGCAGCATAAAAAAAAAGTGCTTTTTTTCTTTAAGCAATCATGTTTATTGCAGGAAATTAGAAAATGTAGGTAAGCAAAGAAAATATTAAAATATTTTTATTTAATATTAAATTAATAAATTAATTTATTAAATTTAATACTTTTTATTAAATAAATAATTTTATTTAAATAAATAAGTTTTATTTAAATAAATAAATATTTATTAATAAATTTTATTAAAATAAATTTTATTTATAAAATTTATAAATTCTGTTATTTATAAAATTTATAAATTTTATATAAATGTCTTCTGCATCACAAAATTTATAAATTCTGTTATTTATAAAATTTATAAATTTATTTATAAAAATAAATTTTATTAAATAAAATTTATTAAAATAAATAAATATTTATTTAAATAAATATTTTATTAAATAAATTTAAATAATTTAATAAATTAATTTATTAAGTTTAATAATTAATTTAATATTAAAAAACAATAATACCACATTATAAATCTTCACCTTCCAGACTTTATATATATGTGTGTGTGTGTGTCTATACAGATATATGCCTATACACATATATATATGTGTCTGTATATACACATATATGTATAGATTTTCTATGTCAAGAAATACATGTCTATAATGTCAATTTTAATAGGTAGATAATATTTTACTGTGTTTATAATGTAATTTATCTAACTTATGTGCTATTTTTTGGAAATCTAAGGTTTTTTTCCCTTAATGTTAACTGCATTTTGAAAAACCTTAGTGAATATCCTATGAACAAAATATTTCCCCATTACTTTAGTTATCACCTTAGGATAAATTTATAGAAGTAGATACGCTGAGTCAAAGAATATGCATGTGTGTGAGCCTTTTAGCGTCATTAGCCTGACTGCCCTCCAGAAAGATAGCCATTTGCATTCTATCCATCAGGGTAGGAGAGGACCTTGGCATTTAAGTAAAGTATACAAAATAACGACATCAACCACTAATTCTTACTGCCAAGCTTGGATGAGTTACCTGGGCCTCTCTTTTCTCAAAGTGATTATAAAGCTATGAGCATACTGTTATGACCTGTAAGAGATTATAAGCAGAGTTATGTAAGAAGCTTATAATAGTTACACAAGGATTGTTCAAGTAAAGGCCTGCTTTACTTCAATCATACATTCGCTTTTCAATCGAAACATAATAGTGTCGGGGCCAGAGAGATTTGTGCTGAACATATGGTCTGGCAACAGTTCAGCAACTGGTTTCTTAGTGCTCTGACCTCAGAAGTTAGAAATGTCTTCTGCATCACATTTCAAGAGGAGATCTTTGTGTCCTGTTGCTTATGATGATAATAGCAAAGTAACTGTTTATTTAGTGCTTTGTATGTTCCAGACCTGTGCTAAGGACTTTACGTGTATTATCTTCCTTAATCTCTAGCACAAGCTGCTGTGGTAAGTGTTGTTACCTACGTGTTACAGATGAGGAATCTGGAGCGCAGAGAGGTTAAGTAACTTCTCTGTGCTCACAAAGATAGTATGTGGCACGGTAGGATTTGAACCCAGGTGTACTTTTTTGACATCAAAGTCTGTGGTCTGAGCCATTAGGTAATATTGTCTCCCTGATAATCAGGCCCCTTATTACTGCAGAGGATCTAACCTCTATGCATACTTAACCACACGTCTAAAATATGTCAGGAGGGCCTACTGTGCAGCAATTAAGAGTGTAGGTTATGGAGGCAGAAAACTCTGCATTTGATTTCTTAGAAACATGGAAACCTTAGTTTCCTCATCTATAAAAGGAGTGTAATTGGACCTACTTGTAGGATTGCTGTGAGCTTGCGTGTCTATAGTGAAAGCATGGCGCTGGGCCTTGGTTAAACCAGCACGAATAAGTAATAGAAAACACTTCATTATCACTATTTAACCTGTTTAAAATTTTAGCTTCAGTTGGATGTGGATTTTTAAAACACGAATCTCCCTTTTGTTTCTAAAACTGTTCAAATTACCACATTTGGGGGCGTTGTATCTCTTGCCCTCTCCAAATACAAGTTTGTCCTTTTTCTGGGTGTAGAGAGTACTTTGTAAATCCTACAGGGACAGCAGGTGTCACTCCAGTGTATTGGGTACTGCCCTTGACTTCATTTAGTATTTAAATTTCAAAATTATCATCTTTGGGGCTAAGGTTGTATGTGGCTAAGGCCATAAAATAGATGGTTCCCTTTATTTAAGTAGCTTCAAGTGCTATTCATTTGAGGACTGGATAGCTCTGGGATCCAAGCAGCCTATTCCAGTATCTGAAAATACTGGATTGGTTGCATTTTAATCTCTGGGAGGTTTAGTGGGTTTGTTTTGCTTTGTTTTGTTTTCTGCTGTGTCACAAGAGGTTATTACTTTTGCTTGTACACACAAATATATACCTACCTGTGTGCATACACACACTCTTGATCGGTAGGAATTTACCATCTTAGATATTCTGGAATTCAGGTTTTTAAGTCAGTGCTGCAGTCCCAGGGCCAAATTGTATTATTATTAATCATGCATCACAAAAAAAATATCCACTGAATAGCTATCGGTGGGTCTGTAAGCCTTTGTTCTTAATCCTCGGAGGCCAGATACAGTAGAATCAATTTTGTGGGTCCGCTTTTAATGCTTCTTTGTGGACTTCCTGCACTTTAAGGTACATTGCAACCCAGATGAGAAATTAGACTAGGCTGACTTAGTATTTTCCATCATCTTCGATAGTCTTTAAGTTTTGCCCAGGTATACACACAGGGCCTGTGGCTGGTATTCTGAAAACAAAACAAAACGCAACACTGCAAATGATAAAGATTCTCATTTTTCCAAAATTAATTTCTAAATACCCTTAAGCCCCTCAAGTGTTGATCCGGTTTTTCCCACAGCAGAAAGCTTTACCTTGGATTTCCTGAAGGCTTCTCATACCCAACACAGCTTTCTTTGTTGTTTCAGCTGATTGCACAGTCGGGTCGGCTTGTTTTTCCTGCTGTATCTCTGTAAATGCAGCCTTTCCAGAAAGTTGACTGCCAAGTCCTTCCTTTCTCTTCTGAGGCCTACCACATTTTGCTCAAACTGTTGGGTAAATAGACCAGCCCCCTTTTCAGAGTCGTGGCAAAAGCGCTTTGTGTTATCTCACTTTACACAGTAACAAAAGGAAAATTCCAGGCGCTTAAATATGGCAGCACTTGTACTTATTTTCTTGAGAAATGAAAGAGCCATTGATAAGGAACATGGAGGATCCCAACATGTTTCTTTTGGAGTTTTGCTGGTTCCTAAAGGGTGGTCCGGCCAAAGTGTCAGTTGCTCTTGAACTGTTAGCAGGGTGTTTGCTCTGTGATCTCTGAGAGGTACCGTGGACTTTCTGTTTGTTCTGGGATGAGAAGTGGACACCTGCTTCCAGAGATAATTTTTACTAGATTGGCATCTTCAGAATGTGTCTTGTCTGCTGGAGGAGGGAATCCAGCCCTGCCTTTTAGGTATCTTCATGCTTCCCGTCTCCAGAGTCTGGAACTTCGAACACCTGTCCTCATTTTTTGTGCATCTAGGAAAGTGTTCAGAGAATATGGTACATTTGCACAGTAAATATAAATGGAAAACGTACATTTACATTTCTCTCCCTGGAAAGTATCTGTTGGGTATAGATCGGAATCCATAAGTAATTCTTGAAACTACCATTGGCTGATGGCATTTGTGTCTTTCTCTTTCCTCAGTTATGGTGCTAATGGTTTCTTATAATGGTATACAAAGTTCTTCCTTATCTACACCCCAGTCTTCTGTAACTTTGGAATCTTAGACCTGGATATAACCAGAAGAAACCTCTGAAACCTCTTTGGTAGCATAGGAGTGGTCCCAAAGCACCCAGCAATCTGAAACAGTTGAAAACCTAAAGATACTGAGCTTTGACATCCCAGCGCCTCTCCTATACATGGGAGCTGTGAGCGGCTGGTGGTGACTCCAAAAGGCCAGCCTTTTCATGTGACAGTGACAAGTGTGGGAGAAGCAACAGGAGATGGAGGATAGCAGAGAAGCAACACAACAGCAGCAATGGGGGGAGGGGATTTACAGACAGAAATATGGGGATCTACATCCCAGGCAATGAGAAGTAGAGAAAAGAGCTGGTAGTCGTGTTAGGTGGTGGCAGGTGGAGATTGTGGAAATGACGGACAGTGGGGCAGGTGAAGAGGACGAGGTCTTGGGGCAACAGAGAAGGCAGTTGGGGAGGGGGGGGACAATGTGAGTAGTAAACCTGAACTTTGATATAAGTGTGCTGAGATGGCTACTTGAAGACGGGGATCAGCCCTATAGACCTTCATGTAATAACCATGAAAATCGGAGGTACGAGTGAATGTTTGTTGAATGAGTGCATGTACGCATACACCATCTCCACCATGGCTGTGTGTGTGTGTGTGTGTGTGTGTGTGTGTGTGTGTGTGTGTGTTGGGGGGTGATGGGGGGGGTGGACCTGTATGAATAAACACAAAAAAAACCGAAGACGGTGTGTGTAAAGGTGAGGGCACACCTGGTCTGCCCTGGGTCTTGTAGCTGATGGGCTCTTCTGTCCAGGATAACCAAGGAACAGTGAGGTTGACTTGTGGTTAGATTCCACCACCAGTATAACAGGAACTCCAAGGTCAAGTACCTGGTGTGATCACCTGGTAAAGGGCAGCACATGGTGGGATACCAGTCAACAGCCAGACTGCCCCAGCGGAGCCAAGGGATGTGTGCAAACCGGCCTCTGGAAGGCACATCTGCGATCCACATAGGCAGGGGCGGAGGAGAAGCAAAATCAGAGGCTGGGAATTGTGCCCAGTGGGTCTGCAGAAATCCTGCGGTCCCTTGGGTGGCCGGAAGTGCCTCTGTCCTGAGGTGTGAACATCTGACTGTTGCCAGTAGGTACAGGTGGGACAGCGGTTGGAGGGCACGTGGCTGGCATTCACTCTGGACTGGGCTCTGTATCACAGCCAGTCACAGCTGGTGATGGGAGTGACCTGTTTACAGACAAGGAAGGGTACGATATGCTTTAGAAAATTTTCCAATCCCTATTTAAAATTTTAAAGTCTAAAATGTTTAAAGCTCTCTGGCTGACTCATTCCCTAAATATTCCAAATGGCCATTGTACTTTGCATCTGAACAGTGTTTTCTACTTGCCAAAGTGTATCTATAGACATGATTCCGTGTGATTTTTTTTACAACGTTGCTCTGATATGAGTAAGGGGTTGGGTATTTTTATCTGTCTCCATGCTACATGTAAAGAGTTTGAGACAGAGAGAGATGAAGCAAACTGTCTAAAGGCACCCAACTGGCTGGTGGCAGAGAGGGAGGGGAGCCCAGGTATCCTGAGTTCTACCTCTTGCCATGACAACGTAGTACTGAGTCATTGATTGCTTTTCCAAGTGGTTGACTATGGCCCCGAAAGAGTGAGCCATGGAAAGTGCCTGTGAAGAGCTCCAGACAATCTCTTCTTTCGTGTTCCGTAGGGCTGCCTCTCCCCTCAGAAATTTGCTCTTCATCCTCTGCAGAAGCATTCCATGTAGGCAATTTTTGGTGCTGAGGCTTAAAGTAAAAGAAAATGAACGTGGGTTTGGTTTGGTTTGGTTTGGTTTGGTTTTGCCTTTCCTTGATCAGCGGATCTGAAACCCCTCAAACCTGCCTCTTATTCTCCAAGAGATTTTAGTTCTGTTCCTCACAGGTCTGAGTATCATTGTGGACACATTTGTATCTTTGACCTTTCCCAGTCAGGAACGAGAGTGAGATTCTGAGATATTTCGAATTGCTGGTGACGAAGAACAGAGAGAAGCCATTTTTAAGAAATCAATTAAAAGATAAGTTGGAAATCTAAGGAGACATCTGAAGGGGTGAATCGTTCTTTAATTCTGAATTTATGTATATGATATGGGTGATTTCTAACACATTGTTCTTCTGCAGGATCATTAATGATCCCAGAGCAAGAAAAAGAAATTTTAAAAAGGAAGGCAATTTATTACAGTCTTGACAAACACGTTGTGTTGGCATCCCTGTTATGCCCTGCATTTGCGAGTAGAGAGCAGGGTGCCAGGTTATCTATGCTACGAGGCTGAGGTTGTTTCAGTTCGGAAGCTGCCAGGCGAGGTGACTTGTGCTTCTTCTTTCTGATTTGGATGGAGGCTATGAGGATGACCTCATCCCATTACAATTCAGGGCAACTGTGCTGGTGAGAGCCGGGCTGCTATTCCCTAGCGATAGTCCATTTTCACATCTCATTCATAATTGAAAGGAGTGAGGATCATTTTTTGCCCATTATAGGAGGTGGTTACATCAGCTCTCCAGTGACATACCAGAGCCCTCATATTGTTGCAACTTAACAGCTGTAACCTAGTATCCTACAAGATCTGCGTTACCCTGAAAAGTGCAGGTCCTTGGGGGAGAAAAGGAGATAGGGCTAAATCCAGAAAGTGAACAGGAGAAACGTTGCTGCCTTCTACTCTGAAAGACTGTCCAAAAAGTTTCTGGACTCACCTGATCAGACGTGACCATAACACAGTACTTACTCTTTGGGTTTCTACATCCTTCAGCATGTTCTGTGTGTCCCTTCTGAAGGAGAGAAAGCGTTTGGAGGCAGAGCTGGTGGGAACAGTATTCTCCTTTCGTGGCACTGCACATGGATGAAGTGAGCCTGGTTTTTAAAGTATCTTTTACTTGCTGACATTTATCATTATCATTTTACATTCGTACAGGTGGTTCCAGAAAAGAAATCACCGAACACTGGGAATGGCTTGAGCAGAATCTGCTGCAGACACTTTCCATCTTTGAAAATGAGAACGATATCACCACATTTGTGAGAGGAAAAATACAGGTAGTTGTTTATTAACATGGAATCTTTTTTTAAAAAAAAAACCTTTTCACTGGAAAGAATTTCAAACACAGAAAAGTTGCAAAAATAAAAGTTGTATAAAACACACCTGTAGACCCTTTACCCATATTCCCCTGTTGTTAACAATTTATCCCGTTTACTTTATTATTTGTAGGCTCCATTACTCTATTTTAGAGGAATTTCCTCTAGATGCTTCAGTGTATATTTCTAAGAACAGAGCTCTTCTATTAAATAACAACACAGTGTTAACAACAGTTATCGCCTGCAGTAAATTTAATATGAATACTATAATAGTTGGCACATATTCCAATTTTGTTAAATGACCCAATAATGTCATGTATAACATTTTTTTCCATTCCAGTGCAAGATCCAGTCTAGGAAGCTACTGGATTAGTTTTTTGTCTCCTTCAGTCTGGATCATTCAATGCCCTTTCTTTGTCTTTTATGACATTACTGTTTCTAAGTGTATGGTTGTTTTTTTCATAGGACATTTTTCATTTGGGGTTTTGTCAGATGTCCCTGCATGATTTGCTTCAGATTATGCATTTCTGGATGGGACACTTCGTAAGTGATCCTGTGTCGTTTCCAGAGTGTCTTTTCTGGAGGCACGTGACACCCGTCCACCACCCATTGGTGATATAAACCCAGCAAAGTGCTAGCCAATTTCTCCCCTGGAGAGTTACTAATTTTACCCTTGCAATTTTCTGTAGGAAGACACTTTAAGGTTCCAGAAATATCCTGCTCTTTATCAACATTTCTCCCTTGCTTTAGCATCCATCAGTGATTTTTTTTGTTGAACCGATCTTTGTTGTGATGGTTTACAAAATGACGATTTTCCAACTCCAGTGTTCCCTCACATTTAGTAGTTGGCACCTTCCACTCTAAGCAAGAGCCCTCCCTCTATTTACCTTTTTATCTGTTTATTATTGATATGGACCTGTGGCTTCCTGTGTTTTTCAGTAGCTTCTGTTTCATTGCTGGGCTTATTTTGGTACTCACCCTCTTCCACATTTGGCTAGAGCCCCTATCAATTGCCTCCTTTTCTAACTAAGATAAAATGTTGAAACATTCATTATATATTTTTAATTAATTAATTATTTATTTATTTATTATTTTTGGCTGCATTGGGTCTTTGTTGCTGTGCGCGGGCTTTCTCTAGTTGCAGCGAGGAGGGGCTACTCTTTCTTGCGGTGCATGGGTTTCTCATTGCGGTGGCATCTCTTGTTGCGGAGCATGGGCTCTAGATGTGTGGGCTTCAGTAGTTGTGGCTCGTGGGCTCAGTAGTTGTGGCTCGCGGGCTCCAGAGCACAGGCTCAGTAGTTGTGGCTCTCGGGCTTAGTTGCTTGCTGGCATGTGGGATCTTCCCAGACCAGGACTCGAACCCGTGTCCCCTGCATTGGCAGGCGGATTCTTAACCGCTGTGCCACCAGGGAAGCCCTGAAACATTCATTATTAAGCATAAGTTTATGTTTATATACTTTTGGCTTCTTAATTTTATATGGTACAGAAAGGCTAAAGATATCTGGATCTTTTTTTACCACACTAAAAAAGAAAAAAAAAAATTGCCTCCTTTGTCCTTATGACTTGCTCCCACTACGCTTTTGAGCGCTTCCTACCCTGGTCTAACAGGGTGTTCCAGACTCATCTGGTACCTTCCCTGACCCAGGCCTGGAATCGGCCATTTGTTTCAGTTTGCTTTCCATTTTAGGCTCTTTCTTCTTCCTGACATTGAGAGTTTAATTTTATTTATTTTTTGAATACAGAAGATATTAACATGCTTCCAAAAGTCAAAATTCCTCAAAAAGTGTTACCTCCTCCTGCATCCTTGCTACCCTTCTCTCCGCAACCCCTTGTAGTTAACCAGTCTCATTGCTATTCTGGCTTATCCTTCCTGTGTTTCTTTTTGTAAAAATAGGCCAAATATATGTATTTTTCTTATTTCTCTTTAATTCTTGTACATAAGGCTCCCTGTATATATGCTCCTCTGCATTTGCCTTTTTTTTAAAAAAATTAATTTATTTATTTATTTTCGACTGTGTTGGGCCTTCGTTGCTGCGCACGGGCTTTCTCTAGTTGTGGCGAGCGGGGGCTACTGTTCGTTGTGGTGCACGGGCTTCTCATTGTGGTGGCTTCTCTCGTTGGGGAGCACGGGCTCTAGGTGCTCGGACTTTAGTAGTTGTGGAGTGTGGGCTCAGTAGTTGCGGCTCGCGGGCTGTAGAGCGCAGGCTCAGTAGTTGTGGTGCATGGGCTCTAGCTGCTCCGTGGCACGCTTGTTTTAGTATTGTTTTAATTTGTATTTATCTCATTTATGAGTGAAGTTAAACATCTTTTCTTATGTTTAAGGGCTGTTTTTATAACCCTGTTTGTAGACTGTTCATGTCTTTCACCTATTTTTCTCTGAGACTTTGGTCTTATTTTTCCTTAATTTTTAAAAGCTCTTGGGACTTCCCTGGTGATCCAGTGGCTAAGACTCTGCGCTCCCAGTGCAGGGGGCCCAGGTTTGATCCCAGGTCAGGGAACTGGATCCCGCATACCACAACTAGGAACCCGCATGCCGCAGCTGAAGATCCCGCACTCGGCAATGAGGATCCCACGTGCCGCAGCTAAGACCCGGTGCAGCCAAATAAATAAATAAATATATACATATTTTTTTAAGTTTTTTTTTTTTTTTGCGGTACGTGGGCCTCTCACTGTTGTGGCCTCTCCCGTTGCGGAGCACAGGCTCCGGACGCACAGGCTCAGCGGCCATGGCTCACGGGCCCAGCTGCTCCGCGGCATGTGGGATCTTCCCAGATTGGGGCACAAACCCGTGTCCCCTGCATCAGCAGGCAGACTCTCAACCACTGCGCCACCAGGGAAGCCCATAAAAGTTCTTTTTATACAAAGCCTGTTAGCCCTGTATCAATGACGTATGTTTGTCATTTGACTTGGCTCATGATAATTTTCGCCAGGCAAAGTTTACATTTTTATTTGGTCAAAATCATCAATTTTTTCTATTATAGCATCTGCATGTTCAGTCATAGAAGCCTTTCTTTAAATCTAGGTTAAGGAGGAATTCTAGGAAGTGATCCAACAGTGTTTCTCATTAAAATTCTACAGACTGATCAATTTTTATTTTATTTCTTCTACTGTACTAAATTTTTTTTTCTTTTTTTTTTTTGCGGTACGCGGGCCTCTCACTGTTGTGGCCTCTTCCGTTGCGGAGCACAGGCTCCGGATGCGCAGGCTCAGCGGCCATGGCCCACGGGCCCAGCTGCTCCGCGGCACACGGGATCCTCCCGGACCGGGGCACGAACCCGCGTCCCCTGCATCGGCAGGCGGACTCTCGACCACTGCGCCACCAGGGAAGCCCCCCAACTGCTACTTCTTATTAGTGGTTCTCATTCAGTCCCTTTCATCTATTCATTTATTTATGTCTTCTTTTCATTCTTACATATTTTTGGCTCCCCGTCTGAAGGCACTGATAACTTTGAAATGTCACATAGGCTGTAGATGTGTGTGCCAACTGGCAAAGGTGTTTCCATCCCTCTTCCCTCTGAAGTGGCTTCTTCTCCCCACCCAGAGGTCCAGTGCCCTCATGCTGCCTCCTGGCTGTCTACAGTTCCGTAGGATAGCACGCTACCAAAGCCTGCTCACCCTCAAAGCAGCCGAGGTCCAAAATGGGTCTCCCCTGGCCTCCATCAAAGCCAACATCTCTATTCTCTCAGTGGAGTAGCACCAAAAGTAATTAGAGGAAACAACCTTACCTTAGATACTCTCAGGGAAGTACATTGCTACTACCGATGCCAGCCATTCAATCCTCCCATATGACAAAAGAACAGGAGTCAGCAACTTGGTACTTAGCTTTCCAAGTTAATTTTGCTAACTCAAACAATTTTAGACTTGGAAATCTGTGACTCTGCAGGACACAATAAAGACTAAGATATGGCCCCTTAAGATACATGCTAATTTGGAAAAACAACATATATACCCTTTTAAACTTTTTTTAAATTTTTATTTATTTTATTTATTGTTGGCTGCATTCGCTCTTCGTTGCTGCGTGCGGGCCTTCTACTTGCAATGAGCGGGGGCTACTCTTTGTTGCGGTGCACGGGCTTCTCATTGCGGTGGCTTCTCTTGTTGCAGGGCACAGGCTCTAGGCGCGCAGGCTTCAGTAGTTGTGGCTCGCCGGCTTGAGAGCGCAGGCTCAGTAGTTGTGGCGCACGGGCTTAGCTGCCCTGTGGCATGTGGAATCTTCCCGGACCAGGGCTGACACCTGTGTCCCCTGCACTGGCAGGCAGATTCTTAACCACTGCACCACCAGGGAAGCCCTACCCTTTTAATAATCTTTTATTAAATGTCTTTTAGTTGCTAGGTACTGGTGGTAAAAACTGTTCGAGGCATTATATTTGTTTTTGAAATGTATATTTAGTGGTTGAGGGACATATAAACAAAATACTTTCAGCCAACATATAAAGAGAACACAGAGATGAGAATGCAAGTCCTCATTTGGGATTGGGTTAGTTTCACAGAGGATATTTACACTGAGCCTGGATAGGTTGATTTGGGCAGATCAAGAAAGGGGTTTTATGGCATGAGATGCAGATTGGACTTTTTCCCTCTTACACTGATAACCTGTGGACATTTTAAAGGTGGGAACGCGTGTAGCCATACAAAATATATCACAGTGTGGAAAGATGCCTGATGGCATGCCAGTTGCGAAGCCACTGTGATAATTCCTGGACTATGTAAAGGGGCTAAAGTTGGCTTCTTATTAGAAGAATAGGCTGGAGACTTGTCTTGGGTTGTGTTTGCTGTTATAGTTGTTTACATAGTCTGTTTTTTTACTAGAATTGAATGGTGATGGAGATAATGGAAGACTAAAGCCCTCCTTCCCCTCCCTCCCACCATCACTCCTTAGTACCACAACTGCTGGCAACTAGGGTGGAAGGTCTGGCAGTGAAAATAAAATTCAGGACATTATATGTATTGAAAAATAAATTTCAATACATCAGGCAGAGAGAATCAAAAGTACTTAATGTGAGGAAGGACAGTCATAGCTGGGAGAAGGATTCATAAGGAGGTGGGAATTAGACCGGACTTTGAGACTAGGTAGGATTAGTGAAACAGACAACAGTCTGATCCTAGATTTTAAGCACTCAGAATGGCAGGACCACAGGCAAGAAGGTAGAAAAGCACAAAAATGACACATTCAGGCCCTGAGTGTGCCTTAGGTTGACTAAGGCAGAAGAAAACAATTGGGAATCTTGTCAGATGTAGTACAGTGAGAGCAAAGGTTGCAGTGTTGGTTGGATCAACAACGTGCATGGTATAGAATTTTAGATTTTATATGGTGATTATAGGGAAACAGAACTTTGATAATAAGAATTTTGTAGATTTTTAATAAGTTTTAGGAAGATAAATTTATAGGGAGTATCCAGCATATACTGGGAGCGTAACAGCCCAGAGGCAGGAATTCTAGGTATGAGGCAATTTCAGTTTTCTATCC
Source organism: Tursiops truncatus (assembly GCF_011762595.2). Classification (NCBI taxonomy): domain Eukaryota; kingdom Metazoa; phylum Chordata; class Mammalia; order Artiodactyla; family Delphinidae; genus Tursiops; species Tursiops truncatus. The sequence goes on from NC_047038.1 coordinate 116,496,936, forward strand.
TTGGAATACAGAGGGCTCAGTCATGTCAAGGAGAACCCGAGAAGTTGCCCAAATTCACACAGACATGCAGTGACACCTTTGGGATCGAAACCCAAGACTTTCATGCTCAAAACCTCATGCTTTTCTAGCTACCTTGTGATCAGAGAAAATGGAGATGAGGTGAGAGGTATTTGGTGATTACAAAGTCAAGGTGGAATTCCAAGGAGCGTTTTCTGTCAAGGGATATAGGTAGGAGTCACTTTTCAGGGAATTATGAAGGAACTGGGTAACAATGAAACAGCCTCTCAAGCTACTATAATAATTAAATAGTAGATTAAGCCAGTCACAGGCCGTGTATATATTTTATTTCCTGTGCAACTGACTAAAGGTTGTGTGTCTACTCTAATTTTTGCTCCAATATTCACCCCATTTCTGCTCAGATGGTAGCTTATTCCTTTTATCTATGTTGCCTGATGTCATTCATGGCCCTGAGACAGTGGGTCTGTGGCCAGTGTCAGTTAGTGGCATGTGTTTTGGTCTTTCTTCCTCTCTTTCCATTCATGATGAAATTTCATTGAGTTTTTGTTTTTGTTTTTTTATTTATTTGGCTGCGCTGGGTCTTAGTTGCTGCACGCAGGATCTAGTTCCCTGACCAGGGATCAAACTCGGGCCCCCTGCATTGGGAGCATGAAGTCTTAACCACTGGGGCACCAGGGAAGTCCCAATGTCATTCTTTTATTTATTTTAAAAATATTCATTTATTTTTTGGCTGTGTCGGGTCTTAGTTGCTTAGTTGTAGCACACAGGATCTTCTGTTGCGGCGCGAGGGCTCCAGAACACATGGGCTCAGTAGTTGCAGTGTGCGGGCTTAGTTGCCCTGCAGCATGTGGGATCTTAGTTCCCTGACCAGGGATCGAACCTGAGTCCCCTGCATTGGAAGGCGGATCCTCTTTTTTTTTTTTTTTAATTTATTTTATTTTTGGCTGCGTTGGGTCTTCGTTGTTGTGTGTGGACTTTCTCTAGTTGCAGCAAGCGGGGGCTACTCTTCGTTTCAGTGCAAGGGCTTCTCATTGCAGTGGCTTCTCTTGTTGTGGAGCACAGGCTCTAGGTGCGCGGGCTTCAGCAGTTGTGGCTCTCAGGCTCTAGAGCACAGGCTCAGTAGTTGTAGCACACAGGCTTAGTTGCTCCGCGACATGTGGGATCTTCCCAGATCGGGGCTCAAACCCATGTCCCCTTCATTGGCAGGAGGAATCTTAACCACCGTGCCAGCAGGGAAACCCTGGAAGGCGGATTCTTAATCCCTGGACCACCGGGGAAGCCCCTCATTGAGTTTTTGAGAAAGGCAGATGTTGGTTGACCTTTGGGATAAGTCTATCATGATAAGCTAGGAAAAGTAGTAGAACTAACAAAATCTTTTCATCTCCTCATGTGTAAAAGAAAACTATGGGCTTCATTCTAAGTGAACTTAAAAAAATGATTAGTACCAATAAACAGATATGAAAATCTATATTGCTCTTTGGAAATCTTTTAGTACATAAATGCTGCTTGTTAATTGGCTTAGAATTGGGGAATTGGCTTTGAAAATAATTCAATTTTTTTGAACTCTAGCCTTAGAAATTTTTTGTTCCTTTCCAGTTATGTACAAGATACGGGAAAAAGCAGCTCTAGTCATGGTGATACCAGTTGTGTGTTTTGTGCTTTATCGCTTCTTAGGGCATCATTGCAGAGTATAACAAAATCAATGATGTGAAGGAAGATGATGACACAGAGAAGTTCAAGGAAGCCATTGTGAAGTTCCATCGGCTGTTTGGAATGCCTGAGGAAGAGAAACTCGTCAACTATTACTCTTGCAGCTACTGGAAGGGGAAGGTTCCCCGACAGGGTTGGATGTACCTCAGTATTAACCACCTTTGCTTTTATTCTTTTCTGATGGGAAGGGAAGGTGAGTTCTCTAGAATTTCAGAGGGAAGCTTTTGAAAGTCTCCTGAGGTTTGCCTGCCCTGAACGCATAAACCACATCCAAACATCAACAATAATAAACCTGTAGTTGTAACTGGGCCAGCGCTCTTTTGTGACGACTTAACAATTGAATCCAATCATTTTTGGCTCAGCGGTTGTAGCGAAATTAGTTATGAAGTAGTAGAGATTCACCAAAGGTATAATTCATTTAGTAGACATGGACTTAAATCCGTAATAATTGTAACTCAGAATTTTTGTGGTCCAGGTTTGTCTGTTTAACAAACAGAACAATGATAAGCATGGGCACATAAACTCAAAGGAGGTCAGTGAAATTGGGGGGCAGGGTTGTTAGTTTCCAGTATCTCGAAAGGATTTTGAGCAGCTGTGTGTTGACCCAACCTTGTTCCCTGTGCTAGCCAAGCTGGTTATCCGGTGGGTGGACATCACTCAGCTCGAGAAGAACGCCACGCTGCTTCTGCCTGACGTGATTAAAGTGAGCACGAGGTCCAGCGAACATTTCTTCTCCGTATTCCTCAACATCAATGAGACCTTCAAGTTAATGGAGCAGCTCGCCAACATCGCCATGAGGCAACTCTTAGACAATGAGGGGTTTGAACAAGATCGATCCCTGCCTAAACTGAAAAAGAAATCTCCTAAAAAAGTGTCTGCTCTAAAACGGTAGGTGTCAGAGACTTAGCGTCTTTTAGAGACTTTAGAAACAAGAAACACATCTGTTCCTTTATGAAAGTTAACCTTTTCTGAACAACTTCAAGGGTTCAGAACAGTTTTCCAGGTATAGATACAAAACTGAAAAAGACTACGTAAGGCACTCCCAGTTCATTAAGCGAGGCAGACACGACCAGCTCCAGTACAATGGGATGGGATCTCTTCTGTTCCTATGAGCAGAGCGCCATGAGCACACACATGGGGAGATGGGCAGAGTGTGTAGGAAAGACCTCTCAGCAGAGCTGCTTGGAGCTGGGCTCTCAAGACATAGTAGACATTACTCATTCAGAGTCAGTAGGATGGATATTTCAGGCAGAGGGAATAACATGATGGGAGAAGCAAAAGGGAAAAGCACAGAGGGAAGTTAGTCCATCGCACGTGTGAAAGGTGGCTGGGCATGAGATGAAGTGAGGCTGCAGAGAGGCCTGGAAGTCTGGATCTGGGCTAGAGAGAAGGCGAGGGAAAAGCTGATGCTCTAAAGTATGATGGTATGCATGGAATTACCCCTAACTGAGGTGGGGATGAGGGAAGGAAGAGCTTGTCCAAGGGATATGAGGGCTCAGTTTTGATCGTGTTGAGTTAAGTTGCCTGCAGGACATCAAACTGGAATTGGCAATCATTGCCATCCAGCTGGTACCTGACAAGAAGTCACTGCAATTAAAACGCTTTTGGTGATTTGAGACATGTTTTGATAGAGTAAGAAGAAGATGGGTTACTACAGTGGGTTGAATAGCACGTGAAAGGCAAGACAAGGGCATTAGGACAGTACGGACTGCTTTTTCAAGAAATTCAATGGTAAAGGAGGGGACTTGCTCATTTTAGAATGAAAAAGATTTGACCAGAGGATGGTATGAAGTAGGCAGATGGGAAGAGTTTGTTGGTGAGGGGTAAGTGCAGGGACAGAAAGGAGCATGGAGATAAAGCTAGAAGAAAATGAATAATTTAAAAGGTGACATCTCATAGGACATGGAAAAGGATGCTTATGTGTGCCGATACATCTCCCTTTGAAACAGGGAAAGGAAGTAGGATGAGATAAGGATGGAGTTGGTTTTGGAGACAGGAGGGAGGGAATTGGAGGGCCTGTCTTTGCCCTGTGAAGCCAGAAACTGGATCGTCAGGGGGCAGAAGTAGCATAAAAGCTTGAGCAAAGAGGTTTAAACAGCTGCCATGATGAACAGGGTAAAGGAACTCATTAGGGAAAAGATCATAGTTACCTGAGGACCCAGATGAGGTTAGATACTCTGGTTGTCCTGGAGGTGGGTCGTTCTGTGTTTTGGGCAGTCTTATTGTCTACTCAGCGTGGACAGTGTCAGTCAGCAGATTCGTGTGGCTTGCGTGTACTTGCATTAGGTCGTTCTTAAAAGATAAGGCCCCAAGAGTGGCTCTGGATGAGTCATGGATAAATGTAATCATCTCTTAAGAAATTACTGTATTCTTTTAGAAAGAGAATTATTTCCTGGCCAGGCCTTGTTTTCCTAAGATCCTTTGACATTCACAGATACTGATTGCAAAATGGCTACACAAGGGACCTAAATACCTTAAAATAATTTCATTATACTTTTGGGTCATAGTTTGGAGTTAACGCCAGTAGGAAGCCAAGAAGGTAGGAGTAAGTCTCACTAGATGGAGGAGGGGAAAGATGGGCTGGGGAACCTCCATTGCCGCATCATTTAGACGTACTGAAACTTTTATTTTGTGGGGGGTGTTATTTTTGTTGCTTTCCAGCGATCTGGATGCCAGGGCAAAGAGTGAGAGATACCGTGCACTTTTCCGGCTGCCCAAAGATGAAAAATTAGATGGCCACACAGACTGCACCCTCTGGACTCCATTCAACAAAATGCACATTTTGGGGCAGATGTTTGTGTCCACAAACTACATCTGCTTTACCAGCAAGGAGGAAAACCTGTGCAGCCTCATTATCCCACTCCGAGAGGTAAGTGGCAGGTGAAAATGGAACTTTTAGGGTATTTTAAGAGTTTTACTGGTAATACTTTTCTGTGTATCTTTTACCAGCCGTGAGTTGGCTTTTAACCATAGGTGAGTGTTCATAATTCTTTGGTGAAATCTGCCACTCTTTTTTTTTTTTTTTTTTTTTTTTTTTGGTTACGCGGGCCTCTCACTGTTGTGGCCTCTCCCGTTGTGGAGCACAGGCTCCGGACGCGCAGGCTCAGCGGCCATGGCTCAGGGCCCAGCCGCTCCGCGGCATGTGGGATCTTCCCGGACCGGGGCACGAACCCGTGTCCCCTGCATCGGCAGGCGGACTCTCAACCACTGCGCCACCAGGGAAGCCATGCCACTCTTTTTTCTTTTTTCATATATTTTTAAATTTTATTTATTTTTGGCTGCGTTGGGTCTTCGTTGTGGTGCGCGGGCTTTTCATCGCAGTGGCTTCTCTTGTTGCAGAGCCTGGGCTCTAGGCACACGGGCTTCAGTAGTTGCGGCTCGTGGGCTCTTGAGCACAGGCTCAGTAGTTGTGGTGCACGGGCTTAGTTGCTCCGCGGCATGTGAGGCCTTCCCAGACCAGAGATTGAACCCGTGTCCCCTGCATTGGCAGGCGGATTCTTAATCACTGCACCACCAGGGAAGTCCCATGCCACTCTTTTATTTGTTGTCATTGCTCTAAGTGACCATGGGACCTGCGAGATATTTTCTTCCAGAGACAGCCTGGTATTTTAAAATGTAGATTTCATTCTTGTTCAGGTAAGGTGAGGCCAACAGAGCAGATGACTGTCATTGAAAAGATTGCTTGCTATACTCACAGATTCCACTAGGGGGAGCACGCCATGCCGTGGGGACCACGCAGGGAAGCACCAGGGTGAGTCAGCTGGCAAAGAAGCTGGGGAAAACGTGGGCAAGAGCCTTTATTGTGGTTTCCATGGGAAGAAACAGGCGAGGCAGGGTAAGCAGGCTTAGGATTGGCGAGCTGAATAGTTTTGGCAGGCTCCAGGGCAGAGGGCCTACCCCTAGTTGTCTGGTACCTGGCCCTGGGGTGATGAGGGCAGGTGAATGTGGCCCTGAGTGTGAGAGCAGATATAGGAGGTCACTGGGGTATGGGCTTGCATTGGTTGGTTTGCCTATAAAAGGCCTGCTCACAGGTGAGTCCTTTAATATCTCCAGGAGTTGGCTAACTCTGGGTCAAAAAGGCCCCAAGATGTGAAAACATCAAATACAGAAGCTAGAAAATGTAGTTACTACACCTGACTCACAGCCTGAGCAGCTTGGTCTTCAGAGGAGACAGTCTAGGTTGTGAATCAGAAAGCCAAGTGTTCAGATCTGTCCGGTTTGTCGATTCCTTGCATTAGAACCACTGGGACCACTGGCCACAGTGGCAGATTCCTGAGCCCACCCCAGATCTTCTGGATCGCTGCAAGTTTGGGAAGTCTGTATTTTAATAGAGTGCCAGGCTGATGCCCATAGACAGTGAAGACTAAGAAACATTCTTATTGTATCTGGGGTGGAGGTGCGTTCTGTCGTGTCCTCACAGCAATAGATTACTCTGGTACTTGTATGGAAGCCTTGCTGTTTGGGGTTGAGAAGCAACTCAATGTTAGGATGTCAAGGGCTGGCAGACCCACAGTTTCTGACCTGGTAACTTTCAACTTACTCTGGTCCTTTTCTAGAAATTAAGACGGTTAGAAGCTTTGGCTATTTAATCAAGGTTGACCCTTTATTAAGATTCTCTATAGTAAAGGATTCAAGTTTCCTTCTGCCTTCTTTTCTTTTTTTTTTTAACAAAATCATTTATGTAAGCAAATTTTGTTTGTTTTTTCTTGTTTCAAAAATATTGTATCATTATCACAGAAAATTAGTAAAAATACAAATAAAAAGAGAACAAAATTCAGTCCTAATCCCACCCTTCGAAGACGACGATGTTGACATTCCGCTGTACAGCGTTTCAGGCTTTCTATACATTGCTGTATATATGTCATTTATATTATTTAGATATAAAACATAAAGAATTTTTATTTTTTTCTTAATTCCCTTAACAGTGGGTGTACACTAAACTTTTCCTCGTATCATAAAATTTTCTTTTACCATGTAACTTCTAGTGACTGCATATTATTCCATTAATGGATATGTATAATTTATTTCTTCTTTTTAGGTTACCTGTGCTTGGACCTTTGCATTGTTTTTAGTTTTCTCCCAATCATATATATAATTTTCCTTAAGTGATAAGTTCCTAGAAGTTTAATTGGTGGATCAAAAAGAATGCAAAATGTTAAGCAATTGAAAAATCTAGTTCTCCTTCTTATAGGGTGAACTAAGTAGTATTATAACACATTTGGAGGCCAGGAATCATTGGGAGTGAATTCTGAGATGGGAGTGAATCGTTGGGAGTGAATTCATCAGGACTTACAATTGGCTCTGAAAGGCATTTCATGACTTTTTCCAGCAAACTTTGTCTTAGGGAGTTACTAAACTCTGTGTGTGTGTGTGTGTGTGTGTGTGTGTGTGTGTGTGTGTGTGTGTGTGTGTGTATGTGTGGTGTAATTGACATAGTAGTTTCAGGTGAACAAAGTAGTGATTTGATATTTGTATATATTATAGAATGATCACCACGATAAGTCCAGTTAACATCTATCACCAAGGCTGCTACTAAAAATTTTCTTCATCAAGTACTACCTGAACATAGTAAAGCAGAGTGACCTGGACTGGCTAGGGAAACCCATCCTGGGATTAAGAATGTACCGTGAATGTGTCATTTATGAATCTGAGTGAATCATCACTTTGTTTATCCAGAGAGAACTCAGGAGCAGAGAGGGGCTGGGAGCTGCTGTCCAGACGTCTTCTCTCCTGTTCCCCACCTCCCGGTTTGGTCCAGGTGCTCTGTGTACATTTTAGTGTGATTTATAATAGGATGGTGAGAGTTCGGGGGAATTGAGAGAATAGTGGTTCATGTCCTCAGCCCATCTTCTGCTTGCTAGTTTTCCCCAGCAGGTGGTAGCGCAAAGATCATTCAGTCATATTTCAGGGTAAGTCAGAAGAGGGACAATGGTAGAGGTAGCATTTAAAAATAAAGTGTGTTGGGCTTCCCTGGTGGCGCAGTGGTTGAGAGTCCACCTGCCGATGCAGGGGAAACGGGTTCGTGCCCCGGTCCGGGAAGGTCCCACATGCCGCAGAGCGGCTGGGCCCGTGAGCCATGGCCGCTGAGCCTGCGCATCCAGAGCCTGTGCTCCGCAACGGGAGAGGCCACAACAGTGAGAGGCCCGCGTACTGCAAAAAAAAAAAAATAATAAAGCGTGTTGTGGTTGGAGGATGCAGCATTTAAAGAAATGCTCAATGAGACAGCAGTGCCCTGTCCTTTAACCTGATGAATCGCTGAGATATATTCATGGTAAATCCCGAACCTCGACTAATGGAAGAAGCAAAGGACTTAATGTAATTTTTATTACCTCTAGGTATGATAATGACAGAAAAACACTAGGACGAGGCTCCCACCCTCCATCCAGGTCTGTTTGAGTAGAGGTGGTGTGCTGTGAATTGAGTTAAGCTGATTGATGAGCAGGACCCTCCGTGGGAACACTGCATCCTCCTTGGAACGGCTACTAGGAATTGTTGTTTTATTTAACTTTTTATAAATAAGTAGAAATATTGACTGGAGATTGTTAATATATATTCTACATACAGACTTAAGGTAGACCAAATCGATACGTGTTAAATGTTTACACAGAATCATATTGCTGTAGATTTTATAGAAATTACTGAGGCAGCGAAGCAGGAGGATAAAGTGAAGTGATCGGGGTCCTCATTAGAGATTCCAGATAGAGTCTCTCTTTTCTTTCAATTATAAGTTACCTTGTAAGTGTTCCATATGACACACCAAGATTTGATTAAATTTGATCTATTTTATAACCCAAGTTGGTAACGAAAATGTGTCTCATTATTCTGTAGAATATTCGGATATAGCTGTTGCCCGTTCCTGGTGGCACAAAGCTTATGGGGTAGAATTCTACTAGAACTCGTTTGCCAGTGAAAAATAGGTTGTAACCCGTGGGAACCTTCCTAGGTTTTCTGAGGGAGCTTTCTTGCTGTCTCTGTATTCGTGATCCTGCTAGATACAGGACTTTCCACTTTGACTCCATCACGATGCACATGATGTCTGTGTTTTAGGCAGAGAACTTGAACCTTTAATTCCCTTGACATCTGTCATTTAATCTCAGATGCCTGGTGACTAAAAGAATCAAAAAATCTACTGAGAGAAAAGGAAGTTTTTATCAGTCTTTTAAAATAAGCGTGTTTAACACATGTCTGAAGTGTCATGGGAAAATCCTTTTCATGATAAAGAAGTTGGGTTTTTTTCCCCCAGTTTCTCTAGCTTCTTTTGCACTGAGGGAAAAAAAACACTTTTATGTGCAACTCCAGGTATCTCGGAGATTCCTTTAAAAAAGTATAAGTATATATCTAACTTGTACATATTTATGAAGTCTGAGAACAGAAGACAGGTCCTGCAATTTTTTCCCTTTATGGACCCCAGTAATATCTGTTTGCACTTGGGACCATGCAACTTTTTAGGCAATTCCAAGAAGTTCCTTAGCCTTGAAGGGGAGAAAAGTTTTTAAAGTTCTGCTTGGGAGGAAATGTATTTCACATGAAAATGCTGATGAAGAGGTTGAAGTTGAACCTGTCTAGACTGCTTACATGTGGAAATGAAGAAGGGAAAGAAACTTAACTCTACAGAGTCAGAGCTGCTGCAAATAAACCATTTATCTAGGGCTGGCCTTGAGATCTTCTTCCTAATGTGCTAAGAAAAAAGTTGTAATGCATTTATCCTAGTTTCCAGTTGATGAAAATCCTATTATAAGCCACCAAATATATGTCGTCATTTCAAAGCTAAAACACATGCCCCTCTTTCCTACTTTTCTCCTGACGTGGTAGACTTACTACACCACACACGCTATGCGTGCGCGTGCGTGCGCACGCACGCACACACACACACACACTCACACACACACACACACACAGTCAGCCAATGCAGATGGGGTTGCAGTTAAGCTGTTTACGTCATGTCTGTTCAGAATCGAGCCTTTAAAACTTTGAAGTGGCAAGAGGTGAGGGGTGCAAAGCCCTGGAGTCTAAATGAGATGCTTGAAGGATTGGTGGTGTTTTGAAAGCCATCCCCACATTAAGCTGGTAAAAGGGCCCAGTGTCGTCGGTTGTTTCTGTCTCTTATAGATGAAGCAACAGCTAGGAGTCCTCCCTCTTATGGTTCCATTAAATTTTAATGAAAATCAAAGGATTCCTTTACAACAAGGTTTCTCAACCTTGGCACTATTGGCATCTTGGGCCGGACTTTGATGGGGGCGGGCTGTCCTGGGTCCTGTGCACTGCAGGATGTTTTAGCAGCATGCCTTCCTCTACCTATGAGATGCCAGTGGTACCCTCCACTTGTGACTACTAGAAGTGCCTCTAGATGTTGCCAAATGTCTCCTGGGGGGGGCAAAAATCCCTCTCGATTTATAACTACTAATTTAGAAAGACCAGTAAGATGATTCCAGCTCCAGTTTGATTTGTTACGAGCTGTTTTATTTTATTGGAACAGGACTAAAGAATCTCAGCTTGCCTCAAGAAAATAGAGGAGGTTTCTACAGAGATTTAAGAGTGTTGTGTTCTTTTCAGTGCTACTCAGAGGCTGTTGTCGGATAATCCCTGGAAAATAATACTCTTGGTGTCCTGTTTCTTTTCAGGTGACGATTGTAGAAAAGGCAGACAGCTCCAGCGTGCTCCCCAGTCCTTTATCCATCAGCACCAAGAACAGGATGACCTTCCTGTTTGCCAATTTGAGAGACAGAGACTTTCTAGTGCAGAGGATCTCTGATTTCCTGCAACAGACGACCTCCAAAATATACTCGGACAAAGAGTTTGCAGGAAGCTACAACAGTTCAGATGATGAGGTCTGTGGAAGGCACCTGCAGGTGTTTTGGTTCATCTTCTTACTCTTCCCTGGGGTGCACCTCCCTGTCTGTTAGTCTGATCTTGAAGCTTTGCAGCTGTGCTAAGATGGACCACATACTCTGATGTCTAGAGCAGTATCTCATTTAAATCTCATGGAGTTTATGTTTGGGATCATAGGGCCGGACAGAATCTTAGAGATCATCTGGTCTATCCCTCTTCTTTCACTGTTGAAAGCATTATTAAGTAATTTGTCCTGGTTACATAGCAAGTGACTCTGGTCTATATAAGTGACCTTGTTGGGAATGGTACAGAGGTCACTCAGAACTGAAATACAACATCATTATGATGATTTGATGATGATAAAATACGAATTGTATCCCTATTGAATTAAGCCCTAGACATCCAAAGAACTGGAGCCCTGACAGATATGTAATTAGCTCAAGTGAGAGAGCAACTTACTAGCAGCGAAAATACATGGCAAAAATGGTGAGCTCATGAGTAACATGCCTGCCCCCGTCTTCCTGCTCCAAGCTTCTGTAGGCATTTCTGAGGCACCAGAAGCTAGAGAGGAGGTGAGGGAGGTGATCCCATTAGCAGTTGATTCAACCACATCATGCTTTGCATGCATACTAATCAGAGAGACATGTGGCCAACCAGTTTGTTGTAAAAATGCATCTAAAATACAGAGGAAACCTATTTTGGGCATTGAAGCTCTGTGGCCCATGACCCCATCTAATCCCCATCAAAGTGCTGGTTTGCTGCCTTTCTCCTATTTTGTCACATCACAAGAAACCTCTTAGGAACCATGACGTAACTATCGATGTCTGTCCAGAGGACGCTGAAGAAGTAGATTCTGTAGCCAAAATGGTTCCAGCATCTTGTTGCTCTCTGCATCGGCAGGTGTATTCTCGGCCCAGCAGCCTCGTTTCCTCCAGTCCCCAGAGAAGCACGAGCTCCGATGCTGACGGTGAGCGCCAGTTTAACCTCAATGGCAACAGCGTCCCCACGGCCACACAGACCCTGATGACCATGTATCGGCGGCGGTCTCCCGAGGAGTTCAACCCGAAATTGGTGGGTGCCGCCTCCTCTTGCCCGGAACTTTCTATATTAGAACGATAACGTTGAAAAAATCGTTTTAAGTAAAAATAAACTCATCAACATGTCAATAGATATTTTCCTACAAGTAAAGGATATTTTGTTGAAGAAACACAAATGACATATAAATATAACATATAATGACATGGTTATATGTCATTGGGTTTCAGAGTGGTTTCATCGTGGAAGGAGATGTTATAGAGGGTACAGCTGACCTTTTTTGGTCTTGTTTTTAGCTATTGTATAAGTCAGCCAACAAATAAGTACGTAATGTCTCAGGCCACGTTTAAAAGACATCCACTGTTTCACTTGGAGGTATAGACATAAAGCCATTCATATCATTTGCATTCTGCTGACTCATCTCAGGTAAGTACAATTCTGACTCTAGGACAGAAAATTTCGTGACAGATCCACGGGCATACATGTGTCATATCCGGCAAGGACTCGAGAAAATCTGAGTTCTTTGTTCTCCTGAATTCTGTCCAGAACTTAACTGCTCCGTTCACCAGGGAAAGTTCTGACCTTCCATCGAACTTGTCCTAACCGTTGTCGAAGTACGTTGGGATGTAGTGCTGCTTCATTATCCCTTTCAGGCCAAAGAGTTTTTGAAAGAGCAAGCCTGGAAGATTCACTTTGCTGAGTACGGGCAAGGGATTTGCATGTACCGCACGGAAAAGACACGGGACCTGGTGCTGAAGGGCGTACCCGAGAGCATGCGCGGGGAGCTCTGGCTGCTGCTCTCAGGTATGGCTGGGCTCGGGGTGGGAGCTGGGGACCCCGGGGCTGCCCTTCCGCCTTCCATCGTGCATCAGGGCTCTTTCAAATATGTCACCCCCTGATTCAGTGCTAGATCACAGTTCCTTGCCAGAGGGTTGACTTCCCTCAGTAAAAATACAGGACACATATTCAACAGACCAGACGTTGAAGATACCATCCCTCGAGTCCTCGTAACCTCTTCTGTTCCTTCACTAACTCTATTTAGGATAAAACGGAGACTGAAGAAAAAGAGTGTAATTCTTTGTGATTCTTGGAGTCCTTTCTGTCCTTTCCCAGCTGTGTCAGCTTCATTGAGGCTGTTTAAGTGTGGCACTCCGTCAAAGTCTTCGTTGGGATGGGGGAGAGGGTAGAAATGAAGGAATAGAAGAAGCTTCTCCTTGATTTTTGCCACCTCTTGAATTTGCTGGTTATCACTGGAGACCAGGAAGAGAGGCCAGAATCAGCCCTGGGAACGAAAGCCTTCCTGGATCATACACTCCAAGCTGGAGATGCCGGGAAGGACAGAGGGGGACGCGTCCTGGACCCATGGGAAAGCTGTGTCCATCCTCACTGGCCCACTGCCAGGCTCATGCCCAAATACAACACTGTCAGGTTAAACCTTTGAGCCCTGCTACAGAAACCAGAGGTCCTTCGGGCTAAGCCCATCCTTCCTCCCAGACTAAGCATCCGGTGTATGCCAGGGATCTATTCTGTCACAAACATCAGAGCATTCCTTTGGATGTCACCAGTCTTTAATATATAAATCAGTTACTTTATCTGGTTAGAAGCTTGAAATGTAATCGTCTTAAATAGGCCCATGTGAAAAGTTTTATTTGAATGTGAGGTGATCTGACACAAGCACTATTATCAAAACCTTTTATTTTAAAAATGACATTAAAATTAAAAGCATAGTTACCAGACTTATAAGAAAACCTTTGGAAAAAAAAAACACCTGTAGCTCTTTCTAAAAGTGGATATAAATGACAATTGCCTATAATGAGATATATCTCAGAAGTAGGGGGATAGAATCCTGAAAAATAATTGGTTTTATCTGTTTCATGTAAAACTAGTTTGTTCTAGCCTCATTTACACGTCTTGTTTTTCATTTGCTTTACATAGAGCAGCCATAGCTCCTCATTTAGAAACCCAAATTTGAGTCAAATCATTTCTAGTTACCAGTCCAGCCCAAGAAGATCCTTACCATCCAGTCTGCTGTCTTTCTTGTGTGTGGCGAACAGGTCACCTTGACAACCTGATTCAGATCGCTGACAGAGTAAACAAAAAATTCCATTTTCATTTTATTCAAATTGGAAGTTATTTACAGCCACATTTTAGATGAAAATGAAACACGTTAGCCGCCGGGGAAACAGCATACGACAGTCCACAGCCTTGTTATAAAGACACATTCAGAGTTAGACCCAGCGTTTTCTTTAACTGTGATGGGCTATGTGAGGCCAAAGGGTGATGTGGTCTACACACCATCTCTGTTGGGTAGAGAACTGAGCCCATATTTCCACCCAGTGCACAGGGCGTGGGGTTCATACGGAGGCCAGCCCACCCACGGGGAGAGCCCAGCCCCCAGCAGGGGAGCCCCGCCTGAGTCCTGCCCTGCTTCCCATAACTCTTAGGACCACTGTACCAGGGCCTGGCTCTCTGTACCCACTGAAGTGAGGTGCAGGCCAGATGGCAAGAAATCCTTGCAAATCTCCCTTGAGAAGAGAGCCAAAGCGAATGTTAAGTTGCCATCAACCAGACTGCCTTTCCAGGGCAAGTGTGAGTGATGAGGCTGGCTCTCTGGGTGACCCCCTGTGGCAAGGACTGGGTCAGCCCAGGGTTCTAATTTCTAATCAGTGAAACGCAAATCAGTTTACCCTGTCGTTAAATACGTGTGTGTGTATAGTGTATATATATATATATCTATTCATTGTATAATATGTACATATATGTATGTGTATTTTTATCTGTATATATTTATGTATGTGTGTGTATGTATATATAATTTATACTTAGGTAAATTATATTTAACTAGATTTAGATTCAAATGTTTGCATCCAGAGTTTTTCTGCCTTTAAGAATCATAAAATGCAAATATCTCAAAGCAGTCATTCTCACCCACCTCTCCATCGTCATCCCCAGCACTGAGGAACTCCCCTCCGTAGCAGTGGCTCATCACTGCCGGGAATACCCTCCCCGCCCCCTGCAATTCTAGAAATCCTCCACATGTCCTAATACTTCCTCCAACCGTTCAGTATGGCTGTTTGTGAGCCCTTCAAAGCGTATGCGTTAGCAAACAGTTTTCAAACTTATTTTGAGAAGCAGACCCTCCTTTTTCAAGTGAAATCCTAAGGAGAACCCCAATAAAATACAAGCAAAGCTGCTTGGTTGAGGGAGGGGAGGCCGGCGAGGCCTCAGTTCGGCTTTCTCTGCCCACTTCCCTTTTTTTCTCTGAGAAGCCCCTCAGGATCGTCTGTGGAAGTTCCTTGGAACACAGTTTTTAGGTTGGAAACCTCTATCTTAGGGAGGTTTTTTTTGTTAATTCATCATTATTACTTTTTTTATTGAAGTATAGTTGATTGTGTTAGTTTCAGGTATACAGCATAGAGATTCAGTTATCTTTTTTCGGATTTTTTTCATTAAGGTTATTACAAGGTATTGAATATAGTTCCCTGTACTATACAGTAAATCCTTGTTGCTTATTTATTTTATGTATAGTAGTTTGTATCTGTTAATCCCATCCTCTTAATTTGTCCCTCCCCCATTCCCTCTCCCCTTTGGTAACCATAAGTTTGTTTTCTGTGTCTGTGACTCTGTTTCTGTATTGCATATACATTCATTTGTATTATTTTTTAGATTCCACATATAAGTGATATCATATAGTATAGGGAGGTGTTTTGTTTTGTTTTTTTTAATTTATTTTTGACTGTGTTGGGTCTTCGTTGCTGCATGCAGGCTTTTCTCTAGTTGCAGTGAGCGGGGGCTACTTTTTGTTGCAGTGCGTGGGCTTCTTATCGTGGTGGCTTCTCTTGTTGTGGAGCATGGGCTCTAGGCAGGCAGACTTCAGTAGTTGTGGCTCATGGGCTCAGTAGTTGTGGCGCACGGGCTTAGTTGCTCCGCAGCAGGTGGGATCTTCCTGGACCAGGGCTCAAACCCATGTCCCCTGCATTGGCAGGCGGATTCTCAACCACTGCGCCACCAGGGAAGCCCCTGTAGGGAGGTTTTTAAACAGCCGCTTACTATGGAGTGAGAAGAGGGAAGGAGGACAGAAGTGAATTTACAATCTGGCCGTGATTGCAGCAGACATGTCATCATGGGATTTCATAATTATCTCGCCAGTGTCCTTTGAGGGGAAGGAAGGTGAAGAGTCTGGGTCAGTCAGCTGTGGTTACAGACCAAGGGCGGGGCTTCCGCTTTCTGATGTTGTGTCTGTTGGGTATTTCCCAGGTGCTATCAACGAGAAGGCCACGCATCCCGGGTACTATGAAGACCTCGTGGAGAAGTCCATGGGGAAGTACAACCTTGCCACGGAGGAGATTGAGAGGGACCTGCACCGCTCCCTCCCAGAGCACCCAGCTTTCCAGAACGAAATGGGCATCGCTGCTCTGAGGAGAGTCTTAACGGCTTATGCTTTTCGAAATCCTAACATAGGGTATTGCCAGGTGAATGTCACAGAGGGGTGAGACTTTAAAAAAATGTTTTATTAGCCAGTAAGTAATGAGAAAGGCGTTATGGTTAAGAGAAATATTACCGCACCAGGGTCTCTCGACCTTGGTACTGTTGACATTGTGGACTGAATAATTTTTTGTGTGGGACGGTCCTGTGCTTTGTAGGATGTTTAATAACAATCCTGTTGAATAACACGTTTAATAGCATCTACCCACTAAACGCCAGTAGAGCTCCCCAACTGTGACAACTAAAATGTCTGTGGACGTTGATAAATGTCTCTCAGAGAGCGAAATCTCCTTGAGCTGAGAACCACTGCACTGAGGTTCTCAGCCAGGGGACAAGAGTGCCCTTTCTGGATCCACCACCGTCTGGTGACCTAGCTGGTCACTAGGTGTTCCTGAGCAGGCCTGGGCACCAGGCCTGGACTCTAGGTTCCACAGGACTCTTGCTCTGCATCTCCTAAGCAACTAACGTCCTTGAGAATGTAACGTTTATATGCTATGGTTATATTTTAAGGCACTTTAAAATAAATGCTTAATTCAGTATAAAAAAATGTTGCGCATATACCCACTACAATTATCTCTTATACTAGGTACAGACACCACAATTTGGGGAGCTCCTAGATAACGTCCTTAGATTTAAAGGCCACATACGTACTCAGAGAGACCTTCCGTGACCATCTAGCTAAAAGATAAAGCAGGCTTAATTCCCTTACACCTCGACACAAACATACACACACACAGAGAGCACAGGTCTCCCTGTACCACATGTTATCTTTTTGATAGCACTTAATTTAAATATACATCCAAATTGATTAATCAACCTTTACGTCTTTATTCTCTCTCTCTGACCCCAGCATTTGTGCCCTGTGAGACTTGTCACCACTGTGTCCCCCCTTCCCCAATATTTAGTCCAGAGCCTGTTACCAAGTAGACCTTCGAAAGAACTTACCTTGACTGAATGACTAAGGCACTAACCATGACCATGATCGTGGGCTAGGCAGGTTAATTCTCAAGTAGAATTTTACTAATTTCACTTGGGAAGCTATTGAGTAAGGCTTACAAGAAAGAGCCTATTAGACCAAAATTCCTTTTTTTTTTTAAATTAATTAATTAATTTTGGGCTGAGTTGGGTCTTCATTGCTGTGCATGGGCTCAGTAGTTGTGGTGCACAGGCTTAGTTGCCCCACGGCACGTGGGATCTTCCCGGACCAGGGCTCAAACCCGTGTCCCCCGCATTGGCAGGTGGATTCTTAACCACTGCGCCACCAGGGAAGTCCCCAAAATTCCTTTTTTGACATTTATATTGTTGAAGCCTAATGAACACTTACTGGTTTCTAGAAGATCAAAAGAAGTACAGGAGTGGGTTCCCTTCTAATATAATAGAGTTCATATTTATCTTTTGATCTTCCTCTTTTTAATTAAGAGGACATTAAAGTAGTTGAGCCTTGAGTGGTTGTGAGCTATCTGATAATATCTTTTAATAAAGTAGGTTACTTTAGAATAAAATCCCTGTTACTTATCACTACCATCCTTATCCAGATGGAAATAATGGGCGAGGACTCCAACTTTGAAAGGTTTCATTGTTCCCCGAGGAGAGCCTCAAGCCATGTTTACTTGGTTTAGACACAATTATGGAAGAATTAAAAATTAAAAAGGAAATAGTTACCTCTCTGAATTAAGGATTAAAAACACGGAGATTTTTTAACAGGTTAAAAGCTTTGTCAAATAGCCTTTGGACAAAGTTTTTTTGAATGAGGGTTTGCGTGCATGGGGGGTGAATATTGGTGTTCATGGAGGCTGTTAACAGTTAACAGGCTCAAGGACTAAGGGCTTTTACATTTTTAAAGAGTTGGAAAGAAGACAAAACTTGGAAGAATATGTGTGTGTACTTGCAAAGCCTTTAAAAATTTATTATCTGTTTTTTTAAGGAAAAAGTATGCTGGCCCCTGTGGGACTAACTCAGTCATTTTTCAGGTTAACAAAATTGCTTGTATGTTAAAATGTAAAATGTGTTTGATGACATCTTCTTTCATCCCTTTAGGCCATGAACATTGTCACATCAGTGCTGCTGCTTTATGCCAAAGAGGAGGAAGCTTTCTGGCTGCTGGTGGCTTTGTGTGAACGCATGCTTCCTGATTACTACAACACCAGGGTGGTTGGTATGTGAGGATGCAGTTAACATTTTAACCCTTATCTCATCAGGAAAATGTTTCTAGAACCGGGATACCAGCTGGAACCCCATTTCCAGTCACCATTGGTCAAAAGAGTTTCAGACTACTGCAGCTTTCTAAGATGCGAATGAGAGGGCTTGAATCAATATAGATTATACACAAAGGAGCCCCATGGAGCTTCTCCCCATGGAGAGAATACACGTGTCTCACTGTTTTAGAAAACACTCAATGTGGGTGTCAGTCTGTGCCATGTGAGAGCTACACCAAGCACACAGATCATCAACCCAAAAAGGTTTAACAGTTCTTTCATGAAGAGCATGGAATCTATGGAAAGCAGAAGTATTCAAAAACGGAGTGGGCAGACTAGCATATAAAAATGTATCCAGAGCTCAGTTTCTAAGGTATTTTTCAGAACCGGTTTCATTGCAAAGCAAACAACGGTGGTGAGCATTTAAACAAATTATTGGTATTTCTCCTTATAATCCCCTCCAGTGTTAGACATTCATTTTAGCAGGATAAGCTTTTCATTGCTAGTGTAGCAAAAGGTATGCGTTATGCTCCCCTCTTGTGTTCTGTTTTCATTTCTAAACTTTTGCACACTAATCTGACTCACTGGAAATACTCTCCAGAAATGTCCACAGCTGGAATGCTTTTAAATTGAAGAAGCAATTGTTTAGAGAAATGATTCCTATGTGGGGACCATGCATCTAGATGAGCGATTTTTTCTTTTTTTAAAGAGTTTGCCAAGAAGTGAGCCTACTTAGATATACATTTCATGCCCAGCCAAACGTCATGTTGCCAACAAAAAAAGTAATTGTGTGCCAGGAGAATTTTGTAAATTGACCTTTTCAACAGGCTTCAGAGTTCTCATGTTATTGCTCTTTTGTGGTAAAGAATCAGGAGAGGAAGACCCCGGAAAGAGACGATGTAGCCAGAACTCATCTGGTGACTTGGCTGTGCTGACACCTTGGTCTAGTAACATAGTAATTAGAGTTCTGTCTCAGCAGCAGTTGTGAACTGGATTATTTTCGTCAAGCCATTGGGTTGGGTTCATTAGTGAGAAGGTGCAGTTGGTTGACCCATGGCCTTTTGCGTCCACCTCCACTGCAGGTGCCCTGGTGGACCAGGGTGTCTTCGAGGAACTTGCCCGGGACTATGTCCCACAGCTGTATGACTGCATGCAGGACCTGGGTGTGATTTCTACCATCTCCCTGTCCTGGTTCCTCACACTGTTTCTCAGCGTGATGCCCTTTGAGAGTGCAGTTGTGGTTGTCGACTGTTTCTTCTATGAAGGAATCAAAGTGATATTCCAGTTGGCCCTGGCTGTGCTGGACGCAAATGTGGACAAACTTTTGAACTGCAAGGACGATGGGGAGGCCATGACCGTTTTGGGAAGGTATTTCTCACTTTGAAAACTACCTTGGGGTTTTCTTCCCTGTACATTTTTTTTTTTTTTGCCGCGCCACGCAGCATGCGGGATCTTAGTTCCCCCACCAGGGATCGAACCCAGGCCTCCTGCATTGGAAGCACGGAGCCTTAACCACTGGACCGCCAGGGAAGTCCTCTTCCCTGTACTTACCGTGTATCTTTTTCCTTGGTTTCACGAGTCTTAATTGGCCTGATGGTAATCATAATGCCCACTTTTCTCTGTGGCTGAGCATTTCTTTTCATATGCTTTGTCTTTAGAAGTGAAGGCAATCAACTCTACTTCAATTAAAAAAATAATACAATTTAAGAAAAAAGAAGTGAAGGAAATTTTATTCTGCTCTTAAGGAAATTTTAGTCTTTTGTTTTGATATGCAGAGTTTGCAGATAATGGGTGGACAGGTGTAAAGGGATTCCAGATTCATTGACTCTGGACCTCCCAGTGACTCCAGATGCATTTCTTCTTCCAGGTATTTGGACAGTGTGACCAATAAGGACAGCACGCTGCCCCCCATCCCTCATCTCCACTCCCTGCTCAGTGATGACGTGGAGCCCTATCCTGAGGTCGACATCTTCAGACTCATCAGAACTTCCTATGAGGTAGGTCACGTTCCCTGCCCGAGCATCACAGCACTCTTGAGTGCTCCGAGGGGCTCAGCTGGACGTGTGCCGCAGCTTCCGTTGCTAACCCAGGGGCGTCCCTGCTTCCCTCCGCCTTCTGAGGACTAGTTGCCAAAGCGAGTAGCTCCCTGCCAGCTGACGGCTTCGAGCTCCAGAGATGGACACTGAATGGATCTTATACCACAGAGCAATTGGCATGACCAGCTCAGGCCTTCCGGTTCTTGGCTTTGCCCACCCTGAAGCCTGATCAAGGAGCAGCTCCTATTCAACTCTGGGTGGGTTGAGGAGGGACTGTTGAAAGCAAGCGTGGGGAGGTTGACCTGCACAAATCAGCTCACTTCCCATGCTCATGCCAAGTCCTTAGGTCTTCTGGGAAGTACACAAGCCAATCCTCTTACATCCAAGACACACAGAATACTCTATACCATCCTAGAGAAGAACCAGAGTCCTAGGATTCCACTAAAATTGCTTGGCCTGGGCGTGGGAGGGTGCCTCCTGGTCCATGATGACCCCAGATGTGGTCCTGAATCCCATAAAAGAACTAACGAGGGTCTACAGGTGAAGGAACCACGGTCCTGTGTACCCCATAGCACTTGGGGTTTGTGGCGTCCCCAAGGACTCAGTGCCCATAACATCTCATGGTTTGTTCATCTCCTGATCATTAAGAAAGAGCATGAATGTTCCGCTCAGCACACTAGACCCTCTCCTGATGTTTTGGGATCGTATGACTGGCGACTGTCAGCACTTCAATTAGCAACAGCCTGGATATGGGAGAAATCTCTCCTAAAGAGAACCCAAAATTTGGTGCTTTTAAAAAAATCGGCATGGATCCAGACATCTTTTCAGAAATGTGTGTCCTTAACTCAGAATGGGAGAAAGACTGGTAATTTAGTATTTCAGAAAATTTTCATTGACACTCCATATATATTGAAAACAAAACATTTTTGGTATGTTTTAGAATCATAAAAGTAATGCAGGTTTATTGTAAAAAAATGTAGAAACTGTAGAAAAATATGAAAGAAAAAACCATATCCTGTGAGCATATTTCCCTCAAGTATGGGGTGTTTTTTTCGGTTTTTAAAAAAATTTGTTTAAATTAATTATTTATTTTTGGCTGTGTTGGGTCTTCGTTGCTGCATGCAGCCTTTCTCTAGTTGTGGCGAGTGGGGGCTACTCTTCATTGCGGTGCGCAGGCTTCTCATTGCGGTGTCTTCTCTTGTTGCGGAGCATGGGCTCTAGGCGTGCGGGCTTCAGTAGTTGCGGCACACAGCCTCAGTAGTTGTGGTGCATGGGCTTAGTTGCTCCGTGGCATGTGGGATCTTCCCGGACCAGGGCTCGAACCCATGTCCTCTGCATTGGCAGGCGGATTCTTAACCACTGCGGCACCAGGGAAGTCTTCAAATATGTTTTTATTTTTTGCAACTTACACTTAAAAAATAAGTTTATACCAAAAAGTGTTTTGTACCATTCCAATTTTGACTTAAAATAGATCACGAGCATTCTCTGATATTTAATATATTGTTTGCAGGTTTTCGCAAATTCTTTTTAGCAGTACGCGGGCCTCTCACCGCCGTGGCCTCTCCCGTTGCGGAGCACAGGCTCCGGACGCGCAGGCTCAGCGGCCCAGGCTCACGGGCCCAGCTGCTCCGCGGCATGTGGGATCTTCCCAGACCGGGACACGAACCCGCGTCCCCTGCATCGGCAGGCGGACTCCCAACCACTGCGCCACCAGGGAAGCCCCATAACGCATTTTTTAAAAAATCATTGCCCCAGGACTTTTGGGTAGTCCTCCGTCAGAAATTTTGGATGATTATTTTTCCAGAAAAAGAGCCCATGTGACTGAACGCAATAGTTATTATTATAGCTGTGGGTTGTTTTCCTAAAGGCATCCCCTGAAACCTTTATTTTAAAGAGAATTCTAGACCAAAGTAATAAAGCTTGGTATGTGGAAACTCAGCTTTGTTCTTGACAGTAGATAAGCTAAGGTCTTGTTGAGGTCAGCACTTGGCCCATTTTTAATGGGAAAGAGAGGAGAATGGAGACAAGACCAGGGCTGGTCTCCATTTCCATCCTGTCTGCCTGGTCCCTAATGGTGACTCTTAGGCTGCCAAATATCCTATCACAGGACACAGCAGCAGTTTCCTTCCTCTGCCTGGGAAGACAACCCTGTTTATTTATAGCAATGCCTACATTACCTGGCCTTTCAATATATGATGATTGGTTTTTTGTTTTCTCCTCTCTGCTTGGTGTCACTGCCCTGCTCATAAGTTTCCTTTGCCTTCCCAATGCCTTCTAGGCCATCCTAAAGAAAACACCACAAACACTTGCCTTTCTTTTTTTTTTTTCCACCTATTAGATTGATGGTCCTCAATTCTGCCTGTGCATTAAAACCACTTAAAACAATTTTTAAGCCAAGCTTTCAAAAATATACATTCCTAGGCTCCATTCTAGACTTTGTATCTCTGGTATGAGGCCTAAGAATAAATATTTTTTTAAAGTTCCCAGGTGATTCAAGAGCCCGGTGAGGGTTGAGAATCACTGCCCTAGATGCAGAATGGGGCCACTAGACACAGAGGCCCATTATAACCTGGTTATACGGCACAACACTGGTGTTCTGAAGCAGGCGACTCGTTGCTTCCTGTGCTTCAGGATAATTAGTCAGGAAAATAGAAAAGTAGGGAAAATACCGAAAGCACAGTCAGCCTTGAGATCCCTAGGTTGATGCCAGTTGATCAGCTTTCTCCTGTCGAGTAGAGATGGTAACTTGATTCATAAATGCCTTGCTCATTGTGAAGTCCTACTGAGCCCCTCCTGGAAGGAATGGTACGGACAGTCTAGGAGACGGTTTTCTTCTGTGTGCGCCCCGAGTGCAGTTTTGTTAGATACACAGACGTAGAAGACAAAGTC
This sequence comes from Tursiops truncatus, assembly GCF_011762595.2. Classification (NCBI taxonomy): domain Eukaryota; kingdom Metazoa; phylum Chordata; class Mammalia; order Artiodactyla; family Delphinidae; genus Tursiops; species Tursiops truncatus. The sequence continues at coordinate 116,520,133 of NC_047038.1, forward strand.
CCGGCCTTCAGGTTCACCCATAGACTGAGATGAGCTTTCTGGAAGGCACAGGGCACTTTAATAAAAGACCTTTCAGCGGGCTTCCCTGGTGGCGCAGTGGTTGAGAGTCCGCCTGCCGATGCAGGGGACGCGGGTTCGTGCCCCGGTCCGGGAGGATCCCACATGCCGCGGAGCGGCTGGGCCCGTGAGCCATGGCCGCTGAGCCTGCGCGTCCGGAGCCTGTGCTCCACAGTGGGAGAGGCCACAACAGTGAGAGGCCCGTGTACTGGAAAAAAAAAAAAAAAAGGTTGCTAGCCCTCAGTGTCTGCCAATGAGAGACAAATGCTATTGAGCTAGAGATCAGGACAGGAAGCCTCACTCCAACATTTCCTACAACCTCCCAGTTTAATAGTTAGCCTTATATACTTCCTTTCTTCCTGCCAAGAAAGTTCTTCCTTTAAAGCATTATTTCATCCACAAAGGGCCCTTGTAGCCTATTTAACCCTCTCCTTCCCCCATGAACTGTTGATTTGAGGAAGCCTCATGTGGCTTTGAAATTTGGTTCAACTGTGAAGAAGCATGAGAATTTTTTGTTATTTATTTATGGTTGTTTAATGGCCTCCAAATAAACAAAGGCCATATAGTAAATAAAGGTATAGTCTAGGAGGCCTGTCATTTGGCAGGAAATTTCCCACTGGTATCAGGATTTATCTCCATCAGTCCTGCAGGCATGATATCGAGTGCTTTAGCAGATTTCTTGAAATACCAATGTTGTTTTTTTCCAGAAATTTGGAACTATCCGGGCGGATTTGATTGAGCAGATGAGATTCAAACAGAGACTGAAGGTGATCCAGACACTGGAGGATACTACAAAACGGAACGTGGTGAGTCTCTTGAGAAATGGCATGTGACCTTCTTTCTCCATCCTTCCTCACACTCCTACCAACTCAAATTCCTGCTTGACAGACTGAAGATGATTTAAAACAAGAAAATCAGGAAGTTTCCCTTTATGACATTTTTGAGTTTGTGAAATTCATTGTGTTTATTCTTCTTATAGGTACGAACCATTGTGACAGAAACTTCCTTTACCATTGATGAGCTAGAAGAACTTTATGCTCTTTTCAAAGTGAGTTTCAAAGAAAATTCATGTACATTCAGGGGAAAAAGGAGTTCACTTTAATAATTCAGTTAGTTCTAGATTTTTCTGTTAAATTATGAAGGGATAGCATGAGTGTCAACATGCATAAATAGGAAGATAGAGCTGAGAGTGTAAAAATAGAGTACTTGATATGAAAAATAAAGATATAACTCATTTAAATTGATGTTTTAGCGTTCTTCCACTCCATATAATATTTTAGCTGTTTCCTTGGTCTTAAGAAAATAGGGCGTTACTTTATAATTCTCACTGGAACGATGGCAATCAAGTTTAAATTCTTCCTGAGACTCTTGTAAATTGCAATTTCCTATATTAATCTATATTAATATAATCTATATTAAAGCACTCTTAAAAAGAGATATGTAGCTAGAATAAGAATAACGCTGCTCAGGGGCTTCCCTGGTGGCCTGCCGATGCAGGGGACATGGGTTCGTGCCCCGGTCTGGGAAGATCCCACATGCCGCGGAGCGGCTGGGCCCGTGAGCCATGGCCGCTGAGCCTGCGTGTCCGGAGCCTGTGCTCTGCAAAGGGAGAGGCCACAACAGTGAGAGGCCCGCGTACCACAAAAAAAAAAGCAAAAAAAAAAAAACAAGAATAAAGCAGCTCAAATGTCTAAGGAAAAGCTTAGTTGTTAAATTTCTGCAATTTTCCTTTCTAAGTCAGCCCATACCAATCTTGATCCTCAATAAGAAAATATTATGTCAGTAAATAAAGCAGTATAGAATGGTTTTTCTTCCAGAAAAAATACTTGTTTCATAACTGTCATTACCAACATTGTAAAAATGTAGCAATTGCCGAGAAAAAAGTTTTAAAAGATGCCTTTTATGTGGGTACCAATTTTATCACAATCTTTAATTGGCTAGCTTCTTGTGTACAGAGCCTTTTACTCCCAGAACTAAGGAAGACGGTTGAGGACTGCAAAGATATTACAGGAACGAACATAAAGGGACAAACGTAAAGATCTGAGTTGGACAGTAATAGATCTTAGGATCAGACAAAGTGAGAGCTGGGAATATTTTTGCAAATGTTCCCGCTTTGCCTGTTAGCTACTGGAGGCACCACCGTTTTATTTCCTTTTGTCTCACTGGTGCCTAGTTTAGTGTCTCTCCCCACTAGGTGTTCCAAACATGTGTGTTGAATACATAGGTGAATTAGTGATCAGTTTTCCATCTAGTATAATCTCTGCGTGCTTCTGGGGCCGGCAGAGAGAGGTTGATGGCTTTGTGCAGCCCAGCAGCATGACCAACAGAGTGGACAACTGCGTCCCCACCAGGCTGCGTTCAGCACTTGACGACGAAGTGTCTAGCCTGTGCCATTTCGTTCGTGTTTTATTCAGACACGTAAAGCGCGGTAGCTAATTGCTCCGCGTACGTTGGTTTTCCGTAAGGAGGGAGTCCCTCTTCGCTTCGTTAAGCAAAAACTACAGTGATCCAACTAGGTTCAAAACAAGAAGATACAATGATCCAGTTGAGATCAGACTTTCAAAGGATACTGAGGACTGGAAGAAATCTGCTTCACAGGGTGGTGCCGGTAGGACCAGGATTTGGGGTAACTAAACGGAAGCGGGAGTAGCAGCTGGAGGGGCAAGACCATGCACAGATAATGGGAAGCGCTATAACATTAGAAAGAGGAGGCTGACTCTGGGGCACACCGGGAAAAGGAAGACCAGGGCTGGTTGTGCAGAAGTCCAAGATCCGGAGATCACTGAAGACACAGAGACAGGGGTGCCCTTGTCTTCTTACCCGGGCACCCCTGCACTCTCTGGTCTGTGCACCTCCAGGTACCAGGTGTGTCATTTCTACACCGAGGATATTGCCTGAAGAAAGCTTTCTTTACACTCCAAAACCCTGCCCTAAGGGTGTGTTGACAAACACGAGTTCCCCAAGTCTGCTGAGCGCCCCAAGAGAGAACCCGAGACCCTTGGCTGGTGTCAGGAATGGGAAGGACTCTCGGGTACTGTGGAACCCAAGACAAAGACTTCAGTTACCGACTCTTTCTTGAGTCTTTTGAAGACTTTCATTGGCTTTAATTCATCTGAACGAACGTTTATTGAGGCATGACTGTGTCAGACACGCTGCCAGACTCTTAGTCCTTTAAAAAGCCAATTTCTGGGGGGTTTCCTTCGGATACAAAGGAAAGAGACATTTGTCTCCCACGGAGCATTCTGCCTTGGGCTTTGGGCTAAAACTTGGTAGAAAAAGGTGAAAGGCCGCCACCCTGAGGCAGATTTGATGGAAAATGTGGTTCAGGGCCCCTATGCCTTAGTTTCTCTTGAACTCTTAATAAATTAGTCCTTTTTCAATCTCGGGTCCCTAGTGCCCAAATGATGGAGTAGGGGGTCTCATCAAAGAAGAGCGTCATGGTCTGCATGGCTTGTCGTTTCCTGAAGGTTGTGAGCACGGTGAAAGTGTCTGCACCACATTCAGGCCTGCTTCCAGAGGAACGTGAGCGCTTTAGTTAGGAGGAAGTGCTTTGGGTAACCTTCATCCACTGACGAAGTTCCGGTAAAGAGGACCCTTCCTGGGGATGTATCACCAACACAGTCCCACCCAGAGGGCTGCTGGGCATCACTTCAGTGCAGTCCCTCGGACCCTCCTCTCCCTGACGTCACCACCATCACCACTCCTCCCAAGCCCCGCCCCCATCTCCACCCACAGCGCCAGTGCAGCCCCGAAGCCTGGTGGACCTGACACACTTCCTTTATTCTCCCGAGGCTGCCCTGCAGAAACCTCTCCTTCCTCCTCTCTTGCCTACTCTCACTCCGCTCTTTTTGGGTTTATTAGCTACAATTCCCAGCAAACAGTGAGGACAAAGACATTGGTCCTCTTTGCTCCGTTCTAAGTGAGAACGACACTGAAGTACTACGCACTCACCACTGACTCTCCCTTCTCAGAACCCCTAGGCAGGGGGAGGGGGAGATCTGTTTTGTCAGTGCCTTTTGCTATTGCAATATTTATATATGCTTATAATGAAATACTCAGTACAACAGAGAATAAAGTAAAAAATAAAGTCTCCCTCTGGATGCCCCTCCGATCTCCCCAGGCTACCATTCAGTGCTAACTGTAAATGTCTACATACAGGAGAGCTGGGGTGTTCCGTACTGGCCTTTCTATTAGATGTTTTTTCTTTGCGGTCTTCCTAGAATGGGCGTATATTTCTACCAGAATCAATATGACCTCCTGAATAAAGAGGCAGCCTTCTTTCCAAGGACAGAAACAAGAAGCCTTTTGTTGGGTCTCTGTTCTCCTCACCCTAGTGGTTCCTACTCATAATTTCCCTGGAGCTATTTTCAGATGCGTGAAACAGGAGGACCGCACACTTGTAGCCTGACTACTGGATGACTAGGATAATATTAATGGGATTTTGATGACCAGGAAGCAGGGGGTTTACAGGACACTAAACTAGGAGTTTGGAGACTCAAAATCGCATGATGATTCTGCTTTGACTAACTGGTTAGATGACCCTGTGGAAGCTACTTACCCTCTGGGCTGTACCATCCTCGCTGAGGACACAAGGTGATCAGATTGCCTGAATTACAGATCCTTTTTTCAGGTTAACATTCTATGTATTTCTTTTAAATTAAAAAAAGAAAGAGTTGGGACTTCCCTGGTGGTGCAGTGGTTGAGAATCTGCCTTCCAGTGCGGGGGACATGGGTTCGATCCCTGGTCAGGGAACTAGATCCCACATGCATGCCACAACTAAGGAGCCCAACTGCCGCAACTAAGACCCAGCGCAACCAAAATAAATAAATAAAATTTAAAAAAAAAAAAAGAAAAAAAAGAAAGAGTTTGTCTTTATGGGAGTTACTTCTTAAAATGCTTTTGAGTGTGGGGATGGGCAGGGGGAGAAGAAAATGGGGAGGGGGAGGGTTTTCTTTCTTTTTTCACCTACACCAGTAATTGAACCGGGTTTTTCATGCCAGATGTAAACACAGAGGTGGTTGCCATGGAGTTTGGGGGGAGCAGGGTCAAGTGGAGATATATGTAGAAGAGAAGCTGAGGGGCCCTGCGACCAGACCACTGCCCCCACCCCCAGGAGATGCACATGGGTGACCTAAAGCCTTTTTCCAGATTTGAGGGAGGGCCTTTCTTCTTGGTATTTGCTGTGAGATGCAGTCCCCAGTAGTCCTCCTGTTCTTTGATTTTTCAGGCGGAACACCTAACCAGCTGCTACTGGGGTGGGAGCAGCAATGCGCTGGACCGGCACGACCCCAGCCTGCCCTATCTCGAGCAGTACCGCATCGACTTTGAGCTGTTCAAGGGCATGTTTGCTCTGCTCTTTCCCTGGGCCTGTGGAACTCACTCTGACGTGCTTGCCTCGCGCTTATTCCAGTTATTAGATGAAAATGGAGATTCTCTGATCAACTTCCGAGAGTTTGTCTCTGGACTGAGTAAGGATGTGATGTTATTGCATGAGTTGGGGCAGGGGGAGGGGGGAATAGGTCAGTAAGCACCGTGGTCCTCGTGGTTCTCTGTGCCGCCCTCAGGACCACAGCCCCACTCGCTTCAGGAGACAAGGTTTACAGGACAGAGAAGCACATTTTAAGGTTTGCAAGCTGACTGTAAAATTCGTTTTTAGTTAATGGATATATGATTAAATCGTTAATCATATATCGTTAATCACTTCTACATTCGATAGTCCTCAGCACTAGTTAAAATACATTATCAGAGAGTTTGCAAGAATGCCAACTTAAACACTGAAACCACGAATCACGATAACTTTACAAGGGAAGAAATGTTTGGATGGATTGCTTTTCTTTGTCAAAAAATATATTTACGGTACATATGTTTCATAAAATTTTATAAAACATTTCATAATGTTTTTAATAAAGAGCTGAAAAAAAAATGCAACAGCCCTGCAGTCTAAATGGAAGTCTTTTCTCTCCATTTTACGGGGAGGAAGCGTGTCCATCCTGAGAATGCACACCCTCACCTCCCAAGCAGCACGAGTTTCTGCCTGTCAGCCTCACTGTCTGACCTGTTTCCTGTCCTATATTCCACTGGACTCTTGTCCCATTAATACTTGAGCAGAAAAGCTACGTGGTGGTCAAGCTTGGCCCGCCCATTACGAGGTTGTGGATATAGCAGGCATTATGTCAGGCTGTCTGAGATAAGAAGGAAGACTTTTTAAAATTCTAGTTGTGCCACTCTGTGACCTTGGTCCATGCACTTGAAAATGACCTGTGCCCACGAAAGATGAAGGCGTCAGACATAGAGCCAACGATGATTCCAAAAAGTACCCTAAATCATTAAGAATAATGACTGGAAGGCTTAAAGGCCAGAGAAAGCTGATGGTTGTTAAAAAAGCAAAGGGGTGTAGATAAGGTCCTCTTAGATAAGTAAAAACTATTTGTATAAAGCGCTCAGATGTATCATTCAAAGGGGGTACATGGAGGAAACTAGCCTTTTTTAAGTGCGGGCTCTGTTGTGATGCTTTAGAACTTGTACTTTATCACTTAATCCAGACAACAGACCTTTGAGGGTAATAACAGTATTGATAACTAACATTTATATAGCATTTGCTCAGCCAGGCACTGCCCTCATGCTCTATGTGCATTTAATTTACCTAAAGCACACAACTACAAAGCTGGAGTTTGAACTCAGGCACCCTGGAAGCAGCGTTTGTGCAGTTACTATCAATATTATGTTTTATGACCTGTCTGCTTACTATTAATACCCCCATTGTCAGTTAAAGAGATGGAGGCTTAGAGAAGTTAAGCAACTTGCTGGAACGTTCATTTTTAGCAAGTCAGTGTATGTCTGTTATTGAACTGAAAAGCACAGTTAGTACGTACTGGGTCCAGGATTCAGATGAGGGCTGTTCTCATTACTCTGTGCTACGGACAGCAAATAGGATTTTTTCTTTTTAGGGAAGAAGGAGGCATTAATTTTTAATTACAAAAGTAACATAAATACATTCTGCTTTTCAAAAAAGTGAACAAAATAAAGTAAATAAAGTAAAACAATCCGGACAAGGCTAAGGACCCTTTTGACCCTCTCCTAATCTTTTCTGCCCCAGAGTAACTATTATTATCACCTTGGTGTCTATCAAAAGGGAGATTTTTTAAAATTACCTTTGGACAAAAATAAGGAGGAGAAAAAAGAGACAGGTTCTGCACGTAGAGAGGGTTCTAGGAATTTTTGCCGTAAACATCTTTGCTGCAGCCAGTTTTGCTGCAAAGCTCATTGGCCATAAGGCCATTTTGCCATAAGAGATCAAAATAATTGGTTGACAGTTACGATACTAGAAAAAGATAACAAATCAGTTTTTATAAATCCTTCGGCGAGCACAGTCATGCCTCCCACTCGTCAAAACCAAAAGTTCACCAAGCTATGGCAAATATAAAAGAAGCAGCTACTAATTCACAACAGCCTTCGAGAACATTAGTGATTGATTCTTTAGCTAATTTGGATACAACAGATTGTCCTCTCAGGCCGTCTTTACCAAATTTATCACGCAGTATTAGACGTTGGAGGCAAACGAAGAATCAAGCTCCTCCTATCCCCCCAAAAGGAAATAGTAATGTGATTCCTGATGGGCGTAAGTTTCTTGAAAATGGTGCAAATTTTAACACAGTCTGGCTTAGATTAGCTCACTGAAGGATTTGCAAAAATTGACATCTTATTTTCTAATGTAATGTAACCATCAACCAGTTATTTTTATCTTTTATGGCAAAATGGCCTTATGGCCAATTAGTTGTAATGCGAATCTGCTTCTAGCAAAGATGTTCATAACAAAAATACCAGACACGTGTAGAAAGTGATAGGAATAAATATAAATATTTAATTTACTTAAGCCTAGTCAAACCCCAACAAGGTAAATACTCTTCAAAATCTTCCGAAAAGGAAAGCGAGGTTTGCAGTCCAAGATAGTGGAAACATTGGAGAAGAGTACTTGGGCTTCTTAAAAATGCAGTTGAGTTCTCTGAGCAAAGTCAACTCCACCCCGTTTGCCGGGCGGAGTCTCAAGAGCTGTAGTGAGTCATGCGGGTTGATTACAGCTATGGAGACAGACAAGTAGACTAGAAAAGAGAACTTCTGTTCAAGTCTTAAGAAACTAAAGAATGAATTCTGGAAGAGATGGATCAATAATTTCAATGTTCATCTCCAGAAAGATCCCTCTAGAAATTAGTGAACAGAACATCTCTATGGAATTAGAGATGAGGGATTACAATCGCAAGCCACAAATTAACTGGACCTCCTTTTCCAGTGGTATTGCTGGAAGGCAGCATTTCTAAACATGCCATAGATGTCATGAGGCAGCTGGTCACTGGACAGATAACTCATTATAAATGGAAAGTTGGAGGGATATGGATGTTGGTGATTCAATGACTGTCTGAACCCTGCACCCAAAGCATGACGGTCAATGGAGAGTTCTCTAGTATGCTGGGCTTGGTATTTAACCTCTGTGATTGTTCCCTCATTTGCAAAATAGTTATTGTCAGGACTAAAAGAGATAATTCAAGTAAAGTTCCTACAACAGTGCCTGGTTCAAAAAGTGTTAGTTATTGTTGTCACTACAATTACCGCTTATCCCCCTCTACCTGACTTAGTCAGGGATTTAAACTATAAAGGTAGAGAAGCTACCACTACAAAAGTGAAGAGAGACAGCCATTGTGTTGGAGGACAAAAACAAGATTTAAAGAAATCAGAGGAGGAAATGATTGGCAAAAACAAACTGATAGAGATAAATCAGAAATCTTAAATTTTAAGAAATGATTGTAAAAGAACTGTATGTCTGCATATATAGTATAGTGGTTTCAACCATGCGATCTAGGGTCAGACAAATCTGAGTTCAAATCCTGGGCCTGCCACTTGCTAGCTTATGACCTTGAACATTACTTAATATCAATAAGCCCGACTTCTCACCTGTAAAGTTGGGATAATAATTGTGACCATCTCGTAGAATTATTGTGAGAAGTGAAATGCATATGGAAAGTAGTTAACATAGGATTTAACACAAAGTGAATGGTTCAAAAATGTCTGTCATTATTTTCATGGTTAGTATTAGTCAGTGTGTAAGCATTTGGGGGTTTAGTTAACTATGTGGTCAATAAGAAACTCCAGAGTGAAGAGTATAAAGAGTTGAATGCAGACTTAGGCTAAGAGTCAAGAACAGTTCCACTATTCTCTGCAGTGGACTAGAAGCTTCTGGAACTCTCTGTCCAGAGGGTTATTGATGGACACATTAACACATAAGGTGGATGTGGGTAAGAATAGGGAAGAGTGTACAAACGATGTCGTATAAGAAAGTTGAAAAATGTAGAGAGGGTATAGCCTGGGGGACATAAATTTGCCTTGAAAAGATAAGCTGGAGAGGAACAGGACAGCTGTCCTTAAAATCTGAAGGATCGTTGTAATGAAGACGTAATAGACCTATTTTTTTTTTTTTTTTTTTTTTTACTCTAAAGAGGAAGGAAAAGGAATAGTTCTAAACCTTTTTTTGAGTTGTGATCTCTTTGAGATCTGATAAGGACTGTGGAAATCTTCCCAAAAAGTGACATTGGCACGTGGCCACATTTTACATTGTTTGTGGTTCATGGAATTTTTGCACTTGAACCTGTAGGTTAAGGGTCCTGACTGAAGTAAAAATGACAGGAGCCCTTTCAGTGTTTCTAGAACTCCCCAGTGAGATGAGATGCCTCTGGTTGTGATGAGCTTCCCGTCCCTGAGGATGTTCAGACGTCTCTCTTACATGGATGTGGGTGTGGGAGGAGGCCCGTGCGTTAAGTGGGAGGTGGGACGAGATAACCCCTGGTGCCCCTGCCAACCAATCCAGATCCTGTGATTCCCCTTTTCCCAAATCTGATGAACCTTCAACTAGGCGCTCTGGAACACGCGTTTACAAAGGATTTTCTGATTCCTGAAATACATATGGACTGTAAGGGAAAAAGTAACAGGATTCTTTGGGTTGAAGCAATGGTGATATAATGGCGGCTAGGTTAGGCTAAATTGAACTGAAGAAATATTTAAGAGACCCCAAAAGCAACTAAAAAAGATTTCTAAAATGAGTAATTTGAAGCACTCTTAAACGTGTATTGAGATTATTTCTGAACTCTAGCAAGTGTTTAGGGTGTTGAGGCCCAGTCACCTGACTTTTCTTATCAATAACACTAGTTAAATTTGTGCCAGCCACTATTCTAAGTGTTAACACCTTTAGTTCTCACATTTCATGGGCCCTGATATCAAGACCACTGGTAGTATCTTCTAATTTGTCATCCTGCCTCATAGAGGGGAAACTGAGGTACAGAGAGGTTCCCTCTCCCAAGGGCACGTAGTAAGTACAAAGCATTTGAAACCAGGTATCCTGACTCCAGAGCTCTCAACCCAAATACATCCTGGCCAAACCTTCTGCCACACGATACCTGGGTTTCAATTTGTAAAAGTAGGTGCTTCTGGGGGATGCTGAGCCTGGGTGGGGGGGGATTGCAGCACACATGGTGCATTTCACATTTTTACTTATGTGACTTCTAGGTGCCGCATGCCATGGGGACCTCACAGAGAAGCTCAAACTGCTGTACAAAATGCACGTCTTGCCTGGTAAGCGAGACGCACAGAGTAGCACAGGTACCTGTGACTCTGGCCTGGCTTGAAGTCTTTTTTGGCGAGACCTGTTTGCCTTTTTTTTTTTGATGTACAAAATCACTCATTGGTCACTGAGAACAAACTGAACGATACTTTTTACATGAGTTCCTGAATCAGCAGGTGCTTATTTCAATGATCACTCACCTGTGTGAAGTGTGAGTTGCAGTAATAGAAAAGAGCAGGCTTCTGCAAGAGAACGAATAACACTTGGTAACTCGTGGGATTCTGAGTCGAGGGGGAGCAGTGTTACCACCGACAGAAACAGTGGGAAAGATGGTGAAGTTGTGAGTTCAGTTCTAAACAAGGATGGCCTCCAGCTGGAAATATCTAGCAAATACTAAAAAAGAAATGGAGGGAGAGGTGGAGGGAAAGAGAAAGAGAGGGAGAGGGAGAGAGAAAGGAAGGAAGGAAGGGAGGAAGGAAGGAAGGGAGGGAGGGAGGGAAAAAGGGAAGAAGGAAAAAGGGAGGGAGGAAGGGGGATTAGCTCCAAGGATAGAGATAGGGTAAAACTACAGATTTGGGAATTATCATTATAGTTACAATTTCCCAAAGTTTGGTTCCTTAAACCCTCATTCCATAGGATTTAGGAAAAGTCTCCAAAAAAGGCAAATGTGAAGGGACACTTCAGTGTGGGGTTGTTATAAAGGAAGGTGGAGTTAGAACTGGAGGGAGCCCCTCCCCCATAAGGGTTTTGAGGAGGTGGGCATTCAAGGCTCGCACCAGTGATGGGACCCCCCAGCCCACCTTCGTAACTTCAGCTTCTCATGAGCCCCGTGTCATTTCTTCAGCAATTAAAGCACACTTTCATTGAATCCTGGCCCTGCCAATATGAGAATCATCTCTCCTCCCTCTCCAGAGCCATCCTCTGATCAAGACGAGCCAGATTCCGCTTTTGAAGCAACGCAATACTTCTTTGAAGATATCACACCAGAATGCACACATGGTAAGTGACTTTCCTCGTCAGGGCCTCTCTGTTTCTTTTTCTACAGAGCCCTCTGTTATTGGGAAAAGTTGCCTCCAAAGCTAGGCAATCAAAGAAGTATAATGAATACAAGTGCCTGATATGCTACTTTCTTTTTAAATTTTTGAACTTGACTAACTACTGGGGAGTGGGAACTTCAGCCCACCAAAAGGACCATGTACATTGTGTCCTGCTGGCTTAGAAAAAGCGTTAACTGGAGAGCATATACTTTGTTCCCCTCTCCTTGATAGGGAGAAGCGCTCATTAAGAGCGTCATTCTGTTGTTATGCTGCTGTCCAGAATCTGGACTAGCGTTGACATCAGATACGCTGCTCTGTAACAGATGTCAGCAAACTTTGGACCAAATCCAGCCCACCACCTATTTGTACGGCCTGTGATAATATAAAATTTATTTATTTTTTTTGCGGTACGCGGGCCTTTCACTGTTGTGGCCTCTCCCGTTGCGGAGCACAGGCTCCGGACGCGCAGGCTCAGCGGCCATGGCTCACGGGCCCAGCCGCTCCGCGGCATGTAGGATCTTCCCGGACCGGGGCGCGAACCCGTGTCCCCTGCATCGGCAGGCGGACTCCCAACCACTGCGCCACCAGGGAAGCCCGATAATATAAAATTTATATCAAAGAATTAATATAAAATTTAAACATTACTGCCTATAAATAAAGTTTTATTGGAACACAACCAGGAACACAGCCAAGCTCATTCAGTTATATATTGCCTATGGCTGCTCTCACACTATAGTGGTAGAATTGCCTCAGATATTTGCCATCTGGCCCTTTACGGAGAAAGTTTGCTGACCCCTGCTCTGTGCGGTTGTTAGATCTACACAGACATGATCCGGCTCATTGGAAATATCTCCAGATTTACATATGAACCTGTTCTGTTGTGCCATGTGTGGATCTAAGCAGCGACTGGGCTTGCTGCTGCTGTGCATTATCTCCATTCTATTGATACTTCATCCGTAGGGCAGGCGGCCTCCTGACTTCACCCAAGGTTGAAAGTCAGCATGGGTTGCTCCTGGGTCCTTTTGCCTCTTAAATCTTACGGTCCCCAAATAAGCACAGCTTAGACCTGCTTTTAAACTGTGAGCCCCTAAGTGATTGAGTGGAGAGGAGCAAGGGCCAGACAGTATTCTTATTGGTGATAGATGTTAAGGGCAGGAGTTTTGGACAGGATGCTAGCTCTGTTTGTCTAGATGACCTCAGGCAGCTTCGGGCATCTGGGAGCACCAGGGTCCTTGTGTGGAAAGTGGAGATGAGAGCTGTCACATTGGGTATAGTAAGGACTTAGTGAGATAATGTAGTAAGCCTCTTAGCATAGTGCACATCTGACAACATTCTTCAAATCCTTAGCAATCATATTTTGGCTGCAAAATGTTAGCCGCATTTTTCTTAGTGGGAACTCATCTCAGAAAAGGAGTTACTTGTTTCAGAAATGCTTTAGGAATGGTTACATGCCAGTAGCATTTAATAGCCTCAAAAGATGCTTTTTAAAAAATGTTTTTTCTGGGCTTCCCTGGTGGCGCAGTGGTTGAGAGTCCATCTGCCGATGCAGGGGACACTGGTTCGTGCCCCGGTCCGGGAAGATCCCACGTGCCGCGGAATGGCTGGGCCCGTGAGCCATGGCCGCTGAGCCTGCGTGTCCGGAGCCTGTGCTCCGCAACGGGAGAGGCCACAGCAGTGAGAGGCCCGCGTACCGCAAAAAAAAAAAAAAATGTTTTTTCTAACTCCATAAGTACTATTGCTTTGTATCAAAAATTTTTAAATATGGGTCAAAATATATAAAATAAGCTAATGATATCTTAAAACTGCATGATATAAAGATAACTATCAATAATAATTAATATCTTGAAGTATTCCTTTTTTATCCATATAATTATAATAATATCCATAATGTATATAGAAAACTGGGATCAAACTGCCGATACAGTTTTGTTCGTTTGTTTGTTTTGGCTGAAGGATTGTTTTATGAACAATTTAAACATAGAACAAGCGTGTTCTGGCACATGCCATCTCCACCTCTTCTGCCTGTACAGTTTTGTATCCTTTTTTCACTGAAAATCCAGTGAGCCTATTGCGATGTCATTTACACTCTCTGAAAGCATGGTTTTTAATTGGCTGTATAATATCCATTGCATGGGGCTTACCATAACATTTTGGACTATCTACTTGTTCCCTAAAGCTAGTTCAACATTAAGAGGAGAGGACTTTCTCCACGGCATATATAGTTCATTGTCCTCAGTCTGTCTTAAAAGCTGCTGAGATTTAAATTTGGCACTAAATATGTAAAGGTTACGTATGCGGCAAACCAGCCTCCTTTTGTATGGCTGAGGAAGTGCTTGGGATGCATTCTTACAGCTGACAAACTGAATGGGAAACTGGGGGGATAGTACACCTCTCCCTTTTGAAGCCCTGGGATGTCCTGTTTTAAGAAGAAAGAAGAAAACAATTATAAGTTGTTTTCTTGAAAGTCAAAAAATGCCAGATTATGAATCTGAAGGAATTTAGTAGCACATGACATTTGTTTTTCTTTTATCAACATAGATGTCAGTTTCTTTTTAAAAAGTGAGTTCTTGATCTTTTGCAGAGCCTGACAGGTCAATCTCATGTATACAAAGTTAAGATGATAATGTAACAAAGGGGGGAAATCAACATTCACTGGGGCCAGCACCACCGTTTTTTAAGTACTGAACACCACATGACATCATTCCTTTAATTCCTATTTATACACCGAGCCCTGCTTGTGAAAAAGGATTCTTGGGGAATCTTTCACCTAGAGATAGAGTTTTTCGATTGTAAAAAAAAAAAAAAAAAAAGCACTACCTAAAAGTTGAGAATTACGTTTTATTCAGCAAACATACCAAGGACTTAAGCCAGGAGGCAGCCTCTCGCATAGCTCAGAGGAACTGCTCTGAAGAAATAAGGGAGAGCCAGGATATATAAGATTTTTTTCACATAAAAAAAAACAGGTAGTGGGAATATCAAAAGATTAGTGTTAATTAAAGAAACCAGATATCTCAAGTTAATGAATTTAGTGCTTCTCTGTGTATGGGAAGATGCAAGAGTCTGGGCTTACTGAAATCATTCCTTTGATACGCACCTTAGCTATCTAGGGCCAGTATCCTATTTTTCTCCATCCTGAATCCCCGCAGGGTGGAGATGGCACAGTTGGGGGCAGCTGCAGTGCTGCTGGCTTGATGGCTGCAACATCCTTTGTTTACTGACCTGGCAGGCAACACTCAGTTGTCAGATCAAATATGAGACGCCCAGTAAAATTTGAATTTGAGGTGGACAAAAAATAATTTGCTTAGCGTGAGTATGTGGGATATGTGGGAACTCAAACTTTAAAAAATTACTTGTTGTTTACCTAATTATTTATGTGCTGGGGTTTTGTTTTGTTTTGCTGTGTTAGGCAACTCTACCTAGAGGTTTTTCTGTTTTCTACTACACCTGCTCAACCTATGGGTTTACCATGTAACATTCTCCTTTTTTTCTTCTGAATCTTTCCTGGTAGTGGTTGGATTGGACAGCAGAAGCAAACACAGTGCAGACGATGGCTTTGTTACAGTGAGTCTAAAGCCCGACAGAGGTACAGACTTTCTCTTCTCTGTGTTTCCCTTACTGCTGGTTCAACAGTTGCTTCTTGACCTTTGAACACTTATTTCTCGGCATTTGGGTTTTAGGGAAGAGGGCAAATTCTCAAGAAAATCGTAATTATCTGAGACTCTGGACTCCAGAAAATAAATCCAGATCAAAGAATGCAAAGGATTTACCCAAATTGAATCAGGTGAGTACCGAACAGTGTAGTTCATGCATTTCAAACCTTGAAGCTCTGTTTTCTAGTCATAGATAAATGTGGAATAAGTACTCCTCAAGGCGCTTAAGTAGTACCTGTTCGGATCTATTTTGTGCATTAAAAGTATGCTCTGTTGTGAGAAAATGACCTCCTCAGAGAATATGTGAACCACGAAATATTCAAATTTGAGAATACATGCATTCTCATCCCAATCTTTAAAAATACCCTCAGGTACTTGGAAGACAAGCTCATGCTGTTTTCAAACCACTGTGCTCAGCTATAAAGGTGTCTGACATATTTTTTTCCTTAAACAGCTGAAATGTAATGAGGGCGATAAAACAATATAAATAATTAAAATACAGGTTGCAAATGCTGTTTTCTAACAGAAGAACAGATAAATCATCCTGGTGGGGGTGGGAGGCATGACTTCCGTCCGTGGACACCAGCAGATGTGTCATGGGAGAGGGGATTGGAGCTGACCTGACCTTGGAAACATTGGGCTGCCTGCTGTAGTGTGTAGATATGAGATGAGGTGAGATCTGCGATTTACTTAAGATACTGCAAGAAAGGATAAAACAGTTAGTGAAACATTTGTATGACATGGTCCTTCTTCTTTTTTTTTTTTTAATATTTACTTATTTATTTTGGCTGCGCCGGGTCTTAGTTGCGACACGTGGGATCTTCATTGCGGCACGCAGGCTCTTAGTTGCCATGCATATGGGACCTACTTCCCCGACCAGGGATGGAACCCAGGCCCCCTGCATTGGGAGCGCAGAG
Organism: Tursiops truncatus; assembly: GCF_011762595.2. Lineage (NCBI taxonomy): Eukaryota > Metazoa > Chordata > Mammalia > Artiodactyla > Delphinidae > Tursiops > Tursiops truncatus. The sequence goes on from NC_047038.1 coordinate 116,536,401, forward strand.
TCTTACTCACTGGACCACCAGGGAGGTCCCCGTGGTCCTTCTTGACTCTAGAATGATAGGTACTATTATAAAGGCGTATTATTTCATTCTTTCTGCTTTCATGGATGTTAGAAGTTTTCCCAGTTTAAAAAAAGGAAGCATTGAAAGAGACTTTAAACTACACATCCATCCTCCCTACGGTAGGACTCTTCCGGGATCTTGTAGGAGTCCTGATATTAAATGGCTTTGCAGTCCACTTGGGTCCTGCCTCCGTGCTCCTCATGAGGTGGCCACATGCTTGTGTTTTCCCTCCATCACTTTGCAGGGGCAGTTTATCGAGCTGTGTAAGACGATGTATAACATGTTCAGCGAGGACCCCAACGAGCAGGAGCTGTACCACGCCACGGCGGCGGTGACCAGCCTCCTGCTGGAGATCGGGGAAGTGGGCAAGCTCTTCACTACCCAGCCCACCAAGGAGGGCGGGAGCGGAGGTGGCGGGCCACCCGGCAACCAGGGCCTCCCCGGCGGCATGCTCTTCCCCAACAAAGGGCCGGGCCAGCCTTACGCGCCGGACCCCGTGGAGCCCCTCCCGGCCAGCTTGGCGGGGGACGGCGAGGAACACTCCCTGGGGGGACAGATGGAGGACATCAAGCTAGAGGACTCCTCGCCCCGGGACCACGGGGCCTGCTCCTCCATGCTCATCTCCGACGACGACACCAAGGACGACAGCTCCATGTCCTCGTACTCGGTGCTGAGTGCCGGCTCCCACGAGGAGGACAAGCTGCACTGCGAGGACATCGGTGAGGACACGGTGCTGGTGCGCAGCGGCCAGGGCACAGCGGCGCTGCCCCGGAGCACCAGCCTGGACCGGGACTGGGCCATCACCTTCGAGCAGTTCCTGGCCTCCCTCCTGACAGAACCTGCCCTAGTGAAGTACTTTGACAAGCCCGTGTGCATGATGGCCCGAATCACCAGTGCAAAAAACATCCGGATGATGGGCAAGCCCCTCACCTCGGCCAGTGACTACGAGATCTCGGCCATGTCCGGGTGAATCCCGCGCCTTCTGTAGGGACACGCAGGCCGGGGGCGGGGGGAGGGTCTTTTTTATGTTCTGTGTTGGGGTTTCTTTCTTCCTTTTAAATTAAATATTTATTAGTACCCGGCTTAAAGCCTAGTGTTTTCATAATATAATACAATGAAAGCTGTTGGAGGAATACTTAAACACCTCGATGTAGGCACAGTTCACTCTCTTGTCGGGGGAGGGGGATTTACCAGAATACGGTTTTATTCAATGAATTCCGAAAGAAAGATGACTCTGTCCGTGATATGTGTGTATTTATAACTTCTTAATCTTGCTGTTGAGCTGTATACATAGTGCTGTTTAACACTAAATAAGGCGGCAGACGTGTATTGGGGCTTTTTAAATAAAATTAGAGCTGTTAAGGAAAGTAGAATGCCACAAACACAGAATGTTCTTAAATGGAATAGGCACTGTCAGCTGGGGTAAATCCTATACCACTTTTAGGGAGCATTAAAACTATTTTTTAAGATTTGAAATATATTTCATAAAAGTCCTCTATTCAAAAATCATGTTTCACAGATGTTCCCTTTTGAGGTTCTAAGCAATTATGAAAGTGTGAGTGATTTTTATGTGATGCCGGAATAACACCTCTATCTGATCAATTTGGACAAATACCAGGCCAATTTTGCATTTACAGAACTGATGATTTAAGTCAGCTGGCCAGAATTCAGGGGAAATGAACAGTCTTTTGTTACAGAGAATCTGAAAGTGGCAACAGAAATGATTTGAGGGCTCAGGATTTTTTTTTGGGGGGGGGAGTAAAAATACTGATGCTTCTCATACTAGATTTTCAGCTTCTTGTTACTCATTGCAAATGAAGCAAAAAGTAAAACAATGAACTTTACCATTTCCGTACTCTCCGTAGGTTCAAGAAATTATACCATGTATCACATATGACCATCTTTCCAGTTAAATCCATGTAAAGTAGAGATAATGTAAATTGAAAAAACCTGCAAGATAACGTAACTGAATGTTTAAAGCGGAACTTGTCACTTTATATAAAAGAATAGTATGCTCTATTTCCTGAATGGACTTGGAAATGAAAACTATCGCACCTGCACTTTGTATTGTTGCTTCTTTTTTATTCCTATTATAGTTTTGTCTTTTACAGATGTTGGAGTTTTTTTTCTCTTATTGTTGAATTCATAATCATGGTCACGTTTTCTTTGCTTATGCAGAATACTCCTTCCAATGCATTCCTTTATTTTAGTAGCCATTGGTCTTTATTTTAGCTGTTGCTGCTGTTTTTTATTTTGTTTACAGAATGATTTTTTAAACTGTCCAATGAAGTAGTGTTAACCTCAAGTAGGATAAATGTGAACAAATAAAATACATCCGATACTCAGATGTGGCTTTTATCTCAGTGCTTGAGTTCCTGTCTAAGGTGATAACATTATTCTTTTGACAACGTAGCAGGGGAAATTATGTTAGGCAACCATTTTGACTTAGGTAACAAATTTTTGTAGGCAAATATTTTGAGGTAAGAAATACAGTATGGGGAATTCCCCGGGCGGTCCAGTGGTTAGGATTCGGCGCTCTCACTGCTGGGGGCCCGGGTTCAATCCCTGGTCAGGGAACTAAGATCCCGAAAGCCTGCAGCATAGCCAAAAAAAAAAAAAAAGAAAAGAAAAGAAATACAGAAATACACTACATAGTGATGTGCATATGAATGTAAAATAAGGAAGAGAATCATTGTCAGTCATCTAATCATTTAACTTAATCCTACATAAGTGATAAAAGGGTGAAAATACCTCTGTTTAACCCTGATTAGTACACGGTAACACCATTTGGTATGTATTTGAGTAGTCATTCATTTGATTCGACTCTTAGATGGTTATACATTATTCCATTATTCTATCACTTAAAGATGCCTCAAGAAATAACTCTATAGAGTCTGATACTCTCTCTCACCTCCAGAATTAAAGATGGGTTTGCGAGGGGAATGAACATGTATTTAAATGTGTAGCCCTAGATAAATGAGAGGAGCCAGAATTTTCCATTAGCACTGAGAACGGGATTATAACTGAACAGCGCATCACCCTGAGAGTATATGTTCCTGTTGACACTCTGTCATAATACTGTCCTTATTTGTTCCAGCACCTCATAGTGTTTCTGTCACAGTGTCAATATACTATATAACAGCAGGTTCTAGTCCGTTTGCTTCGAAAGGCTACCTATGGAGGAGCCCTGAGCCTTTGAGTTGATTCTTTCCAGCTCAGTCTCTGAGACCGTCTTGTCAGTGCCTTCTGCTGTCAGGCATCATAATCAGCTCCACGTTACATTTACTGCTGTGTTTCTCCCCCGTTGACTTCTGAGGTTTCCCTCCTGCTTATTTCCCCCCAGTTGTTAACTGTAAAGTGTCTTGTAGCAGATGTCCTAATATCCAGCCCGGCTCACTCGGCTCTGACCACTTTAGTGATGCTGGCCTGACTTCCTATTGTCCTGTCAGCACCTGTACGTTTTAGGGTCTTCTTCTGGCCACCAGAGACATATCTGCCCACCTGTGCATGGCACACTAGAAGAACAAGGAAAGTAACACCCCCCCCACCCCGAGAGCAGCCCTGGACCAATAACTGATGGGAGTTGGCGGTGAATATCTCAGGCCCCTCAACGTCAGGTGGAATACCTCTGAGCGATCAAAATCCAGTTACACACAGAGCTATTTTGCTTACCTCTAAAACCATTTATGGGATGACTTCAAGTCCCTCTCTCTGTTCCCCACTCTCTTACCCGTATTTCCTGGGATCACTTCCTGAATGAATTACAAATCTTTGTCTCAAGGCCTGACTCTGGGAGAACCCAAACTAAGACAAAGCACGAACTTAGAGTAGCATGTTTTTTTCAAGAAGGTAGAAAACATAGAACTTCACTTGCTGGGATCCTGGTCAGCCAATGGGCAGTAGTGACAAGTCGCTACCAAACTTTAGTCAGGCTCCTCTGAGTTTTCTCTACTAGGTCCTGTCCTTGGGCATGTCCTCAAGAGCCCAGTTTTAGCCAGAATCCTGCTAAATTGGTTTAGCCAGAATCCCTCACCCTCAACATGTGATCACTATTGACACCAAATTCCTCATCCCTGCCCTGAATACCCAACCACCAATTCTTTTAGATGTTCTATGTACACATTCATATCATTTATAAGCAATAACTTTTCTTTCCATCCACTTGTTTTCCTGCAGTAGGTGGGACCTCTAGCAGTTTTGAATTTATTTGCTGTAACAACTTGAATGATTGGTCCTTATCCCTTCTTAATAGAGTACATTTCCCCGCTCTATTGATGTTGGACTTGACCATGTGACCTGCCACAACTAAGGGAATGCTAGTATACATGATGTGAGCAAAGGCTTGAATGTGTTTGAGCAATTGGGTTTATTCTTGTGCTTCTGCCACACCATGAAAAGAGCATGCCTCAGGTAGCCCACTGACCTCAGATGAATTAGTCACATGGAGCTGACCGGAACTGAAACCATGGCCCCAATTTAAGGCCAGCTGAATCCAGCTGAGATTAGCAAAACTGCCTGGCTAGCCTACCCCTGTGTGAGGAGGAAATTGTTTTTGTATGCCACTGAGATTTTTTTTGTGGTTGGTTGTTGTACATTGTTATTGTGGCAATAAAATGACAGATACAAGTGGTGACAGAGGACATCCCTTCTTAATTCTGATCCCAATGTTTTACAATTAAGTATATTTGCTGTAGTTTATTTGATAAAGATGCATTTTACAAAATTAAGGTAAACCCTTTCTATTTCTCATTTGGTTAAAGTTTTTAACATGAATGGATGTTGAATTTTTATCAAATGCTTTTTCTACATCTATTAAGATCTTCACATGATAGTCTGATGAATTGCAGAGTGTACACTCTAAATTATCTGGATGAGTTTGTGAAAACTAACATTATTTTATTTTTAAATGTGTTAACTCACTGGTGAAAGCCATATAAAACTGCAGGTTTTTTAGTGGAAAGGTTTTTAGCTGCTGAACCCATTTAATAGCTCTAGGACTTTTTGCTTCCCTATTTGTTCTTGGATAGTTTTGTTATGGTAAGTTGTATTTTTCTAGAAATTGTTATATTTCATCTAATTTTCATAATTTTGACAAGGTTACTCAATATATTTTCTTTTCAATATCTGTAGGATCTGTAGTGATGTTTCATATTTCATTCTTGACAGTATTTATTATTTGCTTTCTTTTTTATTGTTTATTTGCCTCACCAAGGTTTATCAATATTGTTCTTTTCAAACATTTTATTTTTGTTGATCCTATTGTATGCATGTTTTCTTTTCTATGCATCTAAGCTCTTGTCTTTAATATTTCCTTCTCTATTTTCTTTAGGTTTGTTTTGTACTTCTTCATCAAACTCCTTGAGATGATTGTTTTGTCTTTAATTTTTAAGCACTTCTTTTCTAATATATACATTTAAAGCTATAATTACTATCTTTAATGAGCATGCACACACACACACAGAGGAATGATTTGCAGCTGTAAAAAAAATATGGAAGCTATGTATTAATATAAAAATAGATCTATGATACACTGTGAAGCTAAGAAAAACATATTGCAGTAAAGTATGAATTATTCCTATCCTTTCTAAGAACGGGGGTGAGGTGGGGATGGTAGCTTCTTTTCTGGTCTCATAATCAATTGTTCTTATCCAATAACATCTTAAATAGGTAATTAGTGGATGAGTTAAAGTCACAAAAATAAAAAAAAATTTCTGTATATTCTGATTTACTCTATAGGAACATGATTAAAGGATTAAATAAGAAAAGTATTATTTCATGAACATAAATGACTTAAATAAGGGATGAGGAAGATGGGAAGCGAGAAGTATTAACAGAAAGGCTTATAACAATTTCAACATGTTTTTATTTGCTCACAACATTCCAAACAAAATGACATCGCATTTCAACTATTGCTTTTACATAAGAAGTTAATTGCTTTATCCAAAGTAGACAAAAATCTATTTCTTTAAGTTGCCAACCAGCACTCTTTCCCCCAGGGAAAGCTACTGCTTAAATATTTTTTGAATACTTTGTTTAACAAAAACATAGACTCGCCCTATAACAGTAATGCAGTAGTTGGGTCTTACCTGCACTACATTTAACATTTTTCTTATCGAAAGCTGAAGCCAGGAAAAAAAAAAAAAAAAACAACTCACTCACGATTTTTCTCAGATTTTTACCAATTCCCTTAATCTTCATTAAAAAAAAATTACTCTGTGGAGAGGTTCATAAATATGAAATGGAAACTAAGCCTCCCCAGAAGTTGGGTGGACCATTTATCCTGAGAAAATAGCTGCTGGTCCCCAATCATTAATTCAAGAAGGATAATAAACATTATTGCCCTCCAATTTCTTCTCTTCTGTGCCAAGATAACATGTAATCTCTTTTGCTCTGGCAATGAGCACTCCACTTTCACACTCATGTAATGCTTCTCTCCTTAGGGCAAATCTTTGACCAAGTTCTATTTCACTGAATGCAAAGGGGAGAAACAGCACATAAACAATTACGAACACTGGAATAAAAATGAAGAGTACATGTATTTCGCATAGAAAAATACATACAAATCCAAGTTGCTCTTAAAATAGAAAAAAATCAGGACGGGCATTTTTAAGAAAAAGATTCTGTTTTCTAAATTGTAAATGGTGCCAGTAAGACACTGATTTTTATATCTAACTATATCACCATATTTATATATAGAAAGGGGTGGTCTAGGTTCGCTGATATCCCCTGATTTCTCTCAATTCTTTAGAGATTGTCTTTCAGAACATATTTAAACTGCAACCATTTTAATTATATTTTTAGACTATTCTTATCACTGGTTCACTCTTCAATCTGGCACATACAAAAATTCATTTCAGCACTGATTCACTTTTTTGATGCTAAAACAAACAATTTTCCTGCTACTTCAATTCTATCACTACTTTGGTATTTTATTATTATAGAAACAGGTAAGATTCTAAATACGGATTTTCAGACTACCTAAAATTCTAACATACATATGTTGAAAGCAAGGAAAAGTAGGAAGGCAGACACAATTATCATATTTTTCTTTTCATGTATGTCATTATCACATGAAAGTCAGAAGGCTCATGTTACATTCTAATTTACAACTGATGACACTTAGCTTGGCTTTCAAACTAGCAAACCTCAGAATCTGTTGGTGGCTTTTAGACCAATTTGCTACAGAATTATCTGAAATGGTTACAGATTATTTTAAGCAAAAATAGAACAATGCATTATACAAACAGAGGTGGACTTAAATAATATATTATTGAACAAAATTTCTAGTAACATTTTAAAAACATTATTAGAAAGTTTGTTTTACTCCCTAGAAGGGGAAAAACTTAATTACTTGAAAAGTTTCTTCCATACTTGAATCATTCTTTTATTAAGCATACAGACAAAGGTTTAAATCAGTTCAAGACCTCATCTGTTAAAAGATGAAAATATAAAGGTAAACATTTTCTAAAACTAAAAGACTAACAATTGCTTTCCATGTAATGGTAAACACCTTGATAAAATGAACTTTAATGGTTAATACCCGATCCTTATCTCACAGAGCTCTGGCTGGATGATAAAGCATAGAAAACATTTAAAGAAGTTAAGATACTCCCAGGGTTGAGAAGTCTCCTATAAGAAACCAGTTTTAAAATTCCTATAATACTGAAAAGCGTTTTGCCACTATTATAATAAAATGAGCCCAAGTTTTAAGTTTTATCTTGTTGAGAAAAGAATTTTAATGCATGCACTTTTAATGTATGTGCTAGACAACACTGCATCTGTTATTTTCCAATTGTTTATTTTTTTTAACCACTCTTCTCTTTGGCAAGTTTAAAGAGAGAGGTTTGTCAATAGGCATAAACAAATACTTGAAAGTTTCAGGTCTTGCTATACCACATAAAAGCCAGTCCTTAAACACCTGATATATACCATTTTAAAGCTGTGCTAACTATCCTCATGTTTTAGATTAAATTATGTGTTTAACAGGCTGCTTTCTGTAGGATTTAGGGAGAATCTGGTAATCAGATGAACCTATCTTTAAACTTTTAGTTTTGCTATGAGTACAAATGTCTAAAACACATAGAGAAGAAATCGTTCCTGTTAGAATCTCATCACTATATAATCCTTGACAGCACTTGCTGCTCTCCTGAGATTTTCGGAGAATAAAGCTATACAAAAAGCACAGTCATCATCCTTAGGCTACTTTAGAATCCCACAGACTGTTAACTCAATGAATACCCACGAAGTCCATACATCATTATCTAGAAACACTGTGGAGTCAAAGCAAAGTGAAGCAAGACTTAACAGTAAGTAAAATAAACCAACGATGTTTAACTGAGATGTTTAAAAGCTTTGTTTTTCTCTTGTTAAAACTCAAAGACAGCTTTATTGAAATAGCACCTGTTCTTTGAGTATAATCAAGATTTTCTTAGCAAATGCATCTCTTTTCATAAACATACATCCATACAGAAGCTTCATGAAAGGCCCTCATACCAAGCACTAACTACAAGTTCTTCTCTCTAACTGATAAAAAGCAAATACTGAAGATGAGGAAATGTCTTTAAGCTTTAAAATTCCACTGTGATATTTCAATGTGGTATTTAAAAACAAAAAAGCTAATCACTAATACTGTCATTCCCTCATTACCTATTACATGACATAATCAGAGAAACCGAAAAGGCCATAATTCTTCGTCGTCTCTGACTTATCTATATGCTCCTTTTGCTCCTATGAGGCAACGGTATGACTAGTGATTGAAATGCAAACAAAGAAAACCATGAAGAACGAATCTCTCTGTTAATTAACCTACAAATAAAATAAGGCAAAGAAAATTAAAAAACAATCATTTCCAGACTAAAAAACAAAAAATCTTAGGAGCTCTGAAAAGATACCAACTTGATAGCTACAATACATAAACATGAAAACTGGTTTTTACACATTTTAATCAATCAAGTTAATAAAAATACCTGATTTGTACTTTTACACTAAACGGGTTAAGTCCCAAGTTCCAAACTGTAGCTCACGTGACTCTACAGAGGGGATCTTTGGAAGGATAAGGTACCTTTGGAGGACAGTGTATAAACAAGTGTAAACATACACTGATTGTCTACTAGCTTTCTTAAATAGTTTCTGAAACATTTTTGTAGGAAATTATATATAAGGAGTGTAAATGATCAGATAATTTCTATTACAACATATAAATTCTGTTGTGTGTGCAAAATGTGGTAGAAATAGAAGATACTACGGATGATTCATATTTTTAAAGTAAGTGATACATTACAATCCAGTAAGAGTCCTTTAATCTTTTCATGAAACTTCTCTCTGTACACGTTGAAATACATAATACTTTCTGGCTTTTCTTCAAACCAAAACTTGTCAAATTCATACACAAGATAACCTGCAGTTAAAAAGAAACCATAAGTACAGTGCTCAACAGTGAAATCACATCCAACCATCTCATTTTAAAAGTATATCCTAATCCATATTAGGATTCAATGATCAGAAACCATCTTAAACTACTAGAAACCTGAGGAACTTTATAAGAAATATTTTTGTATGTTCAAATTAAATATCACTTTCAATAAGATACTTAGAGTACATATACTCTTTGTCGCAAAAAAATCAACAAAATGCCTCAAATTTAAGAGAGACTGTCAAAAGATACCTTGAGAATAGGAAAAAAAGGTTATCCCCAGAGACCCCTGAAACAGGAAAATGAAAGTACAAGAAAATGGATAAAGTATAGAAAAGCTGTTTTCTACTTGATTTATAAATCTAAGTTATTTCTGCTTTTTTCAATGAACTATCATATCAGCACCTTCCCTTTTAGAAAAGAATACATGAACTCGAAATAGGCTTAATACTTTTGTTTTTCAATATCCTTATTACAGTAGCCAAATTCACACTCAAAATGTTAAAAATATTTCAGATAGGGCTTCCCTGGTGGCGCAGTGGTTGGAAGTCCGCCTGCCGAGGCAGGGGACACGGGTTCATGCCCCGGTCAGGGAGGATCCCACGTGCCGCGGAGCGGCAGGGCCCGTGAGTCATGGCCGCTGAGCCTGTGCGTCCAGAGCCTGTGCTCCGCAACGGGAGAGGCCGCGGCAGTGAGAGGCCCGCGTACCGCAAAAAAAAAATTCAGATAAATGTGTAAACAGACATATTTACAACAACAAAAAAATGCGAATTTAAAACCGCTCCTAAACCCTATTTGGATTCAACCAAATGTATCTATTTAATTATTTAACAGATGCTTCTATAGTCCTCGCCATGTGCTCATTCACTCTCATAGCAATCCTATGATGCAGTACCGTTATTCCCATTTTTCTGTAGAGGAAATAGAAGTGCAGAGAAGTTAAATGACTTGCCCAAATCACATAGTTTGCAGGTGGTCTCTATTATGTTGTAAATTAGACTTTGTTTCCACCAGAATCTCATTTCCCCTTCTGAAAAGCTATTCAAGAAGGGATAGAAGTGACTTATTTCAGATAAATGGGGGGGGATAAAGCCAGTGACTTTACATAAAAGGGTGGCTAGGCTATCATAATTGCCTAGTGTGAAATAAACGTAAATTCAATTTTAAAACATTAGTCATAAAGCAAACATTAACAGGTAAGAACCGTGACATTTCAACATTGAAACAGCACTTCAAAAGAAGGTCCACTGAAGAAAGATTTCAGATTAATCCCTTCATATATGATAAAACAGATTTTTGTCAACCAGGATACGGGACAAATCAAAGAATAAGGCCTCTTTGAGCAGACAGACACCATCTGCTTCCTGTTCCCAAAAGACAAGCTGAGAATGGTAATCTTGTAACTAGTTTAAACTAATATTTTAAGTCTTTCTTTCATTCAAAATTTATTTTGTATATACATTAGCACAAAAGTACATCTACAGAAATTACTCATCCATATATAAACTGAGTCTGTGTTCTCCAGCACCCTACCCCCAGTATCCTGAGAGGGGTGTGCAATCAAAAACGTTGGAGATTAATGTTCTTGGTAGTATGAAAAGTCAGACAACCATCTAAATTTTATAGAATACAACTTGTTTTCGTATTTCTGGCTATCAGGTTTTAGCTGTTTACCATTCCTTTAAATTGCTTTCATTACCTATTCAAATGACTATATAGTCTAGAACAAACTGCTCAAGAGTAAAATACTAGAAATTTCTTGCTTCAGAGTGAGGTCATTATAAGGTAAACTGGTGTCAGAAAAAGACTGACTCAAAAAACTGAGACTGTAATGGCTAAGTTGATTTAATGAGACATGAGGAAACTGCAAGATACCGAAATTCTAGGATGCTGGCAGGGCCGTACATGGCATAAGACTCCTAAAGCTTGCCATGAAGTGATGGAAAAGAGTTGTTTCCATAAAGCACCCCTATTGCCCTTTTGACTCTAGGAGTTTAGAACACCAGACTCAAGAGAAACACCATAAAAAATTTCTAAACTTACAATTCCCTGTATGCTTCTACTGCCCCTAACCAAAGCTGCAGGGACGCTTGAGGTTTTCCCACAGGGATTAAAAACAGGAGAACCACAGGAACAGGGATTAACTGTAAACTGGTATGAGGGATCTTACTGGGGTGACAAAAATGTCCTACAACTGGATTATGGTGATGGTTGTACAACTCAGTAAATGTACTAAAACTCATTGCATTGTACACTTAAAATAGGTAAATTTTATGGTATATAAATTATATCTCAATGAAGCTCTTACTAGTCATAACTTTTTGGTTGTAAATTTGAGGAGTTATTTTTTTGGAACCACCAAACCAATGGTCAGTGACTTCCCAGGATGACAGTGACTGTGTGCTTACACGTTAAATGCACAAAAGGTGACAGCAGAGCTAAGGAGCTAAATTACCACTCACTGCTTCCGCCTTGCCCATGGAGAACCACAACAGCAAAACAGCAGGAGAGGCAAGGGGGAAAGGGGAGATGGACACAGATCACAGGAAAAGAAAAATAATCTCTTTATATAGTTCTTTCTTTTAGATAGAAACTACTATCTTGGAACTGATTCGTACGAATGAATTGGGCTCAGTCCCCCAACCAAAAAAGGTAGGTATGTTTAAAAAATAAGGTTTCACATTATTTTCTAGTCAGAATACGCCCCTTCCTAGAAAAGCAGAGCCTTAATTAAGACATGAAACTTTATTGGTAAAGGGTATGAAAATCAATTTTGAGGGGGAAACTTCTGCGTAAAAGGTGGATGTACGTATGTGCGTGTGTGTTTGCTTTAAATGTTTCAAGAAATTTGAAAAACATAAGCTTCATTGTTTTCCTGATGATCCACATCTCCATGGATAGGACTGATAGAAACAAGGCAACTAAGAAGGTCCTATAATGACTTTTCCACCTCACATATTACTTTGATGCTCTTCCTGGTCAGGAGCCAAACAAGATGCTGGTGTTGAGGGCACTGGAAGCAACAGTATCCAAAGATGCTCCAGCTACCCCTCTGCAGGGGAAAACAATACTGCACAGAGGTCATTTTGTACAGCTTTCCTACCTGTCACTCTCCTGTATTTATTTAAATATGGTAAAATGCTTGATTGGGGGGAGGGAGTTTTTTGGTTGTTTCTTTTTATATTTGTTTTATGTTCAACAGGCACCACTACACAACCATCTATTTCATACAGAAAACAAATATCTGGAGGCAGTCAGCAAAGTCCCAGGAGTTTAGGCACTATGCTCAAAGTCAATGAGAGATGTAGGAGAGGAAATCAAATCAGACTGGTGGGGGGAAAAAACAGTTCCTCAGCAACAAGATGAAAGAAAATGACTAGATTTTCATGTTAAATAACTATACCTTCAATGTGGAGATTTGGAAGAGGGTCATCACTGAAAAACTAGGGAAAAGGCTATTACAGTAACGTAGTAACAAAGGACTGATGTCGTGCAGTTACAATGGGATAGGAAAAAGTAGACAAGTGCAAGAGAAATTTAAGAAGTAGAGAAACCTGGAATTAGGGAGTAAGTAAACACGGGAGGTTGTGGGAAAGAGAGACCTGGATGACTCCTTCAAGAATGGAGTTGAAGAAGTTATGATTTGGACACTTATTATCTAAGTAGTTTCCTATATGCTAGTTTCCTATGTCCTATCTAAAGACACAAAAAGATCAAGAAAAAATAGAGTATGAAGCCAAGCTAGAGTTGAATTCTTTGCTTCTGAGCAATAGCTTCAGAAGATGGGTTCATTCAATTAAACCTTCAGCGTTCAACTATCACAATGAAAGTTAATGGAACAGCGGTGATATGACTGCTTTAGGAACAGTTATTTAATACCCCAACCTAACACAAGAAAACCTGGCCTTGAAATAAAAGGTGTGTGTGTGTGTGTGTGTGTGTGAAAGGTTCCTTTAAATTTCCTTACAAGAGCAACCAAATGATCCGTCCTTGACTCAACAGCATTCACTAACCAGTATCCAAGAAGAAAAATTCACTTTATAGTTGACTGGAAAACAAATGTCTACAGAAAAACTGTGTAAATCCTACATTTGCATACATGTCAAAAATTGCCTCACTGAATTTTTTAAATCAGCAAATATATAAACTGAAGCACAAGATACTCTTGGATACCCATCTTCCATTATCTTCCTGTTTTTGAAAGACTCTAAATAGTAAAATGACAAGTATAAGTTACATATTTGATAAAGGTATTATATACAATACTTTCCTAAGGATTAAAAAATTCTCTTAGAAATTTCTACTTTTAACTCATTTCAATACTCACAATAAAACTGGTGAAAGTGTTCCATTGTTGGTATACCAGGAACAAAGTTGTAGAGGTGAAACTTCAAAGCTTCACTCTTCAGCAAGCTATAAGCCATCTCTGTAAGATTGATTCCAACTATTGCATAAGAATACCTATGTCAGAAACATTACCAGTTATCCCAGCTAGCCAAAATAGCTCATAAAGTAAATTTTAAATTATGCAAGGAATTAGGAAAAAGTAACTTTGATCCATTTCTAACACTGTATTGATTTTACAAAAATTTCTACATATTAATTTTTATTCTTTAGAGGCTGTTGATTTTCTGGATATTATCTAAGATATGAAAACAAAGCTCTGGCCACGTGAATATCTAAAACCAAAATCATTTAAAAAAAAATTAAAAAGAGTACTACATACACCCTCATTGATTTCTAAAATATACTGAGTAATCTGATATTTTCTCCTCCATTATCAGGGTATTTATTTTTATGATGTAATAGTGTTATAATGCTTTTTCAAAGATAGGTATCATTATAAGAATAATGATAAAGCTAATAATATGATGTCAACTTGCATTTCACTTCACAAGTTTCAAAGCTATTTCTCACTTTCTTATTCCCATTTCAAAGCCATTTCCTATATTCTTATTTTCAAATCTATCTCTCAGAAAATGTTTATAAGGTCCTTATCTCCATTTTATAGATAAACTATACCTTGTGATAAAAATATATTGAATTACATACAAAATTGGTTTATGATCTCATTTAGCCATAAAATAATATATCATGCAATATTCTTTATGAAGTTCTTATTAACTAGAATAATCTAATTTTTAAAAACACCCGGAAATACTTTCAATTCAAGAGCTTATGGTTTCTTTAACATATCCAGCTTACCCTAACTTTGGATGATTTGAACGTGAAAGAATCTGATGAGCTTCACTGGTATAATTTTCACTGAAATACCTGAAAAAGTTTAAGAAAAATAATGAAATTAACATGTCATTCAAATTGAAGATATCCAGAAGCAATTTTAAAAGCTACTGTCAAAGTGACAGTCCTACTGCCAAAAGCATCCCAATCTCCATCTCAAGTCACTGCAGTGACTCCGAGATGCTTCTGAATCAAAACTTAATTCTGAGCTATCAGGCCTATCTAGTACAGGACATGAGCCCTTCGCTAGACTTTGAAGTATTTTGACAAATAAATGATCTAACAAGAGACTTTTATCTACTTTAAAAGAAAATCTAGAGTTCTGATTATTTGTTTGTTCTAAATTTTCTATAAAGTAGTCATTGTGTACCTGTTAGGACACTTCCTTTCACCTGAGCTCATTCCTTCTGTTGCAACTTGAGTCTATATTGCTTAACGCCACTGTCAATGCAATCAGAAGAAAGTCAATAGCCTTCCTTTTGCACTAAAAAAAACCGCTCCTTGATTAGTGGTGTAACTAAAATACTGGCCACAAAACAGAAGTATTAGCAGGTACAACAGAGAAATATATAAAGGTTCATAAATACTGTTGGCTTGTACTAATGCAACCTCTTCAAGTTCTTAAAGATAGGGACCAAATCTATTCAAACTTTGGATCACCCCATAATGCACTGATACTCATACACATATGATGACTGGCTGGATGTTTATGTAAGGATAAGAAGTAGAAGAAAAAATGGATTTCCATGGTTTATTTAAATTTTAGAAGGCACAGTCATTGACATTTTCATAAAGCATAGAAATTTCTAACCAAATGTCCCTCTATTTTTCCTTCTGTAAATTAATACTACAGACTTCCATTTTTCTTCATTGGCTCTAATTTTCAACCCATTTTAACAGGGATTGTTAATTTAGAAGTTCATGAATGAATGATCATTCATGAAGAAAGGGGGATCCATGAATCACTTTAAATTATTCATACATTTTCTGTGTGCACATTTTCTGGGGAGAGAATATACAAAACTTTCATTTGATTCTCAAAGGGATCTGTAAATCCCCAAACAGAAAAAAGTCCTGTTTTAGTGCAATGCTTTCTTTACATGTTCTAATTTTCTACTTTATCTGGAGGCAGGCTCTAAAATGCCCTTAGTAGACTATTTATATTTCTTTCTTTTTGCATGATACTCAATACAATTCAGTATTATATTAGTATTTCAATAATCAAGCTACTTTTAAAATATTCAATCTGTAACACAGAGAAACTTTTAACTTCCTTGCTGAACTTACCTAGGAAACCCCTATGTAAACAGTATCTAAGGAAAATAAGCATCTATGTAATAAGGAGACCTATTCCTTACAATAATCTGCACTGACTTACTTCCCTTCTTTCCTTCCTTCCTTCTCCTTTCTTCCTTCCTGCCTTCTCTCCCTTCCTACATATATTTTTGGCCTTAGCTTGTATATTTTACCTTTCTGCTTCTATTTCCTCATTTATTCAGATTTTTCCAGTCTCTCTTCAATTCATGTTCTGTAAAATATCCTTTTTATTTTATACCTGCCTGAGCATTCATTTACCTAAAACATCGTTATCTATCAAACTACCAGCTGTCCTTCAAAGCAACAAAATATTTCAAGAGATTTGATGACAGAGGCCAAGAAATTTTTAAAATTCATTACATAAAGGTATTCGAACAGCTTGCCTGCTTCCTGACTGTATCTTTATTTTGATCCTGAAGAGTTATAGCTCCATACACAGGACAACAAACATAATTAGAGAGAAATTAGAGCTAATTTTATGTTTTCAAGCATCTCTAGTACATCAATGGCAATCAAATAATTCATATATCTGAATCTTGGTCATTTTTCAAATTAGTAGATACTAGCTCTAAATAGAGTAAAAATATCTGCAAATCATTTAAAGGTCTATCAGAACTCCTTACCACAGTCTTGAATCAAATTCTATTAAATTATTTAAATTTTAAGCTAAATTAAATTATCTTCTGGCAAATGCTGAAAAATCTTGATTTCTGAGGAAATGAACCAAAAGAAAGCTTACTCAGCAAAAGTTAAGAAAGGAAGCATCAGAAGAATGTGTGTGTGCCTAATTAAGTTTCAATTATCTGTGTAGTTTACAAGTACCAAGAAAAAAGATGGTCTTTAAACGCTAAAAACAAAAGATCCATGTGTTCTGAACAATAATGAATTTTAAAGTATTTCATAATTTTTCCAAGTGAAAACAAACTGCATTTATTCTAATTAAATTCCCCAAATGGAAGTTTCTATTTATCAAAGTGGAAAATTGGAAATCTCATTTTCTGTAATTATTACTATTATTCAGACAACGGTGTTTTATCTTTGAAAAGTAGCTGCATGGAAAAGTTTCATGCTCATACAATTTAGGTACTACAGAAAATGAAATACTTTTGTAACTGGAAAAAATTGTAGATATTGAAGCCCTACTGTTATCTTCTATTTTCCCCCCAAACGGCCTTATCCATATTGACCTAGATACCTTTTCTGAATATTAACATAAATTAGCTCAGTTTCAGGACTAATTTTTCACAGTAACAATTATCCAAACTTTCTTAATGGTTAGTGTTCCCATTCTAGGCATTTTACAGTCTATAAATCACAATTCAAGGACAGACCCAAATACTAGATTATCTTCATTTGCATATTCATATTCATATTAATCTTCCAGTTTACTTTCTATAATAGTTTTGGCTATCAATTCTGATTTTAGTTACATATTTTGAGATTTCATACATGTGCCCAAGCATAAATATTAAAGAAGAAAAACAAGAGACAGTTCATACAGGCTCTGAAAAGTCAGGGATTTAAATTACTTGTCACAGATGGCAAAGAAGTGTTTAGAGGCTTTATCATTATCTTATCTGGTTAAACCTCCTAAAATGAAGTCAGAGAGCCAAGAGAGAACAGGCAAGAGGATAAAGAGAGTAAGAAGAGAGTACACACAGTTCCTTAAAAGGTATCAGAAAGGCGGTCAGGAAGAGAAAGAAAGAGGCAAGTATTGGGAAGTAAAGAAATCACACACATGCACGCGTGTGCGCGTGCACACATGCACACACACACACACACGGTATATGGCTTATGTATTCATATTGTTGCCAGCGCATTAGTAAATACCTTTAGCATAGCAGTTATTAAAATTCAGAGATAGTATAAAACTAGATTGATTCTCACTAAAATTTAACAAGATTAGAGATTACATGTAATTTCATTTAGAGAATTAAAGAGAGTTTATTTTCACTTACACAAGATTGATTAATCCAAGTATTCCCATGCCTCTGAAGTCTGTTTTGGGATCATCACCCTGGAAACCAATGTCAGCCCACTGCTTGGAGATTCTAGCCTTCAATTTTTTCGTGGGCATTAGAAGATTCCAAAGCTGTACAAACATGCTTCCATATTACAAATAATAGTGATGCTCGTAATTTACCAAGACATTTTTCTTCTCATAGCTGATATACTGGTAAGTCGAATGCTTTAAATTAAACAACTTTTGTAGACAAATCATAGGCTCAACAAAGACTATATTTAGAGAACTTTTCAATTAGCCTAAAAAATGTAGCATACTTATTCCAATTTAAAAGACATACAAAGAACAGTAGACTTTGAAAAGGTAACAAATACACAGAAATCGAAAACAATGAGATGTCTTTACTTACTAAGTAATACATATATACCAGAATTAGTAAACTGCTTCCTTGAGAAGAACACAGTGCCAGGCACTTGGCCCTTGCCTCAAACACTATATACTTAAGTAGGCTCTATTCTAATGGTGGGTGATTATCCTTAATCAGAAGGAAAATAAGTCTGAGATAGGGAGGGAATCATGGAGAAATAACACCGATAGTATTAAAACCTATATGATCATTATTTTACAAATTTTCATAGTTTTAAAAGAAAAAGAATATGACTTGGTTGTAAGTAAATATATTCCTTAAGATTGAGGATTTAAGAACAACTATCACATATTGGATAGCAACAAACCAATTAGTGCAAAATAAAGTTTAAAAAATGTAATCAGTCATTTTCTAAATTCAACACCACAAGTCATCAGACAAAAGAGACTTAACAAAAGTTGATAAGAAAGTTTGTGAAAATTTGCAAAACAGTAATACTTGCTTTTTTTTTTCCCCCACTTCACTACCATTTCAGGCACTGCTGAGTAAAGGACTCCTAATGAAAGGAGTATCCTGTTACCTAGAATGAAATGTGAAGACTTTGTGACCTTACTGTAAGACAGGGTCAGCACTCTGGCCCTGAAGCGAATCCAATCATTAGACTGGGTTTTACCTGGTCCCTTCTTTCATTACTCACACATGCACCTGCTCACCTTAGCCTCTCTCCATGAGCTCAGCAAGGGTTTGATTATGCCAAGGATGAGGCCTCAGTGATGTGGTGAGAGACAAGGTAAGACCACTAAAACTCAAAATTCAGCATGCATAAATATCATCAAATTTCGGGGTTCCACCCCTGAAGATTCTGATTTCGTAGGCAAAGGTGGAACCTTGGATTCTCAGTATTAAACACTGGTTAACTTTAGTGAAGGTGGCTCTTGGACTGTACTTAAAGAAACACAGATCTCCTTAGCCCCTTACCCTGCTGAGCATGTGTGAGGCTGGGTGATTCACTGCCAGCAACTGGCTCTTCACCTCTGAATGAGTTTCATGATGAATCACCAAGTTGAAAATTCCCTTGACTCAAATGCTAGGACTTGGGTCTTACCCCTTCTCTAAAGGAAAGGTATTGTGTAGAGAGGGTCTGAAGTTAAGGGAATAATGATGACGAGGAAGCTATAAAGAGGTCAACCCTTAGTGAGTGCCAGGCACTGTGCTAACACTTGAAACATAAAAATTCAACCCGCAGCAACAGTCCTTTGAGTAGTTTTATTATCCTCACTGACAAAATCAAGTTTTATTTTTAAAATTAGGTGAAGTGTATATTTATCTCCTCCTGAAAACAAGTTTTGTTGTTTTTAAACTTGCCTCTTACTGTTACTTGAATACTCTCAATGTCTGTTTCTTTCCACTGCACTTTTAGTTTATAACAGACTCCTAACACCAGGTGCCATGTGCTATTTTCCCTAACTATAACCATTTAAAAATATAATTAGAATAGGTGAAGTGGATGGGCAGCTGATTCAGCTCTATTTCAGAACTGATCTTTCTAAAGCACATGACTTCATCTCCTCTAGGCCTTAGAACTAACCTCATCCCTACAATAAAGGTACTAGATCGGATGATCTGGAAAGCTTACTCCAGGCCTGATATTCTGGAATTTCAGCATCTCACTGGCTTCATGCATTTTTACTTCAGAAATAAGAAATAGGAAGGTCCTAAGTAAATTTCTTTACTCTCTTAATTTTTAAATCTATTGTGGCAATATTTGGCACATTTCATAAATCCCAAAAGATCTGACATAATAATCTGAAAAGGGACATCTATGTTCATAATTCAAGAGTAAGCTGAAAAAATGCCTAATTTATGTGAGGATTTATATAAAAAGTAGGGGGAAAAAATGTGAAGCTTGTGGACTCGTACTTCTCAGTTGAAAAGATCTCCCTTTATAAGTTTATAATTTATTTCAGAATTAAAAGCATTAAAATAAAATTTGAATCTATTTCATTGATGCCTATCAGGAAATTATAAAAATAGTTAACTAAAAAATCTTTCACCAATATAATAAAATTCTCTGAGAGGCAAAGAAATCAGATGGCTGTGTAAGCCTCCAGATTCTCCACACAGGCCTTACTGGCTCAAGCCTGATTTATTTTCCAGTGTAACTCCAAATACAGAACACCAAAACTTACCTTGAGAAGCAGCTTTTCATGTTGCAGGTTATCAGAATCATATGGTTTTTTTCTCACACTTTCTACATCCAAATAGAGCTGTTTATAACCAGATATCTGTAGTAAGCATGCCTTCATACAGATTTTAAAACTGAAAATGATAAAAGTTATTATTTTAAAAAAAAACTTTTTATTTTAAAAAGTTATTATTATAAAAAAAATTTTTATCACAATAAAGTAATGCCTTCCATAGCTTGTGGTTCATATGTCTATTTAGAAAGCATTCCCTAGCTTTTGGTTTAATACAAGAAGCATCAAGAGCCTCTGTAAACACAAAACATTATACAAAGTATCATGCAAGATGTGACAGAACAGGGCCTACAAAGAGGGCAAGACAGGTAGGAAAGGCAAACTTCCAAAACTGCAAACTTTGTAAATCCTTGATTCGTTCACTTCTTTCCATGTTTACTCTGGGCAATCTCATGTGTTCCCCAATCTTCATTGTGAGACACTACCAGCAGACCTAATTTTCCAAGGATACAGCAACACACAGTGCCGTGACAGGTTCTCCCCGTGCTTCCAAACACAACAGCTCATCCTCCCTGAAGAAGCATGCTCTTTCTCAACTCTAAATCCATTAGTGGAATCACTAAGCACTAGTTCCCCAAGCTAGAACGCTCCAAGTTCTGACCTTCCTCTCCATCAACAATACATCAAAAGGTCCCTGAGCCCTTATCCTTCCTAGCTCTGAAATGTCCCTCAAAGCCTTCATCATATGTATCCATTTACCCTGGTGTATTTATGGCTTCATCATCTCCTGCCTGAATGACTCAGTTTCCTGACTGTTCTGTCTTTATTCCTTCTACCAGCCTCCCACTTCTTCAAGTTTACCCTTCATCTTCCTAAAATACATATCTGATAATGTGGCTTGTTTGCTTAAAAAAAAAAAAATCAGAGGACAATATCTAAATCTCTCGGTGTGGCATGCGAGCCTCCTTGCAATATATCTCTGATCTTACACTCCACTCACTTCTCCAACCTCTGCTCTGCGCCTATTCAACGCTCCGGCTACAGAGGACTCCCTGTCATTCCCAGATACTCAAGGACTCTGTGTCTTGTTGGCACCTTCCTCTGCACGAATGTCCTCCCCTACCCATTCAACAAGGTCCAGCTCAAACATTACCTCTTCTGTGGACTTATCGTCACGGTTCTCTCCTGTACCCTCCCCTGCTTCAGCCCAAATAAATTACTCCTTCCTCAATATTTACAAAGAAAATACCAAATGAAGAAAAGCTTGTAAATATTTACTATCTCAATATACTTGTGCTGGGAACACAGAAATGTAATAAGTCAAGTCCTCTTATGGAACTCAGAATTTATTTGGGGAAGAACAAGAGCAAATCAATGACTACAGTACAATGGGTTAAATGTATGATAGAGGACCTTCCTGGAGGAGGACAGAAGAACTGAATTTTGAAGGACAAGAAGGACACAGGAGTCATTATTTAAATTTGGGAAAGTAATGGTAAGTTACCTTAGAGAAGGCAGATGATAAACTGGCAATAGTACTGGACTGGGAACCCAGAGATATAGGTTTTAGTCCTGCTTCCATCACTCACCTCTCTGGACCTCACTTCCTCATCTAGTGAAGTGAAAGGGTTGAATTAGATGATCTCCACAAACCCTTCAGCTCTAACGTTTCACAACTGTGTGAGATCTCCAGCCTCACAGGATGTAAGCATACGATAAATGAGAACACCGTAAAACACATACCTGGCATCCTTCTCGGGGTTAATATTCTTTTCCTTCATTATGTCTACTACACATCTGTCCACTTCACTCTGAACAACAAGTGTCGCTTTCTGTAAGATCTATTTGTGTGAAACAAAGCTGAATGAGAAAAATCCCCTATTGCTGAAAAAGAACAGTATGCTTTGAGGTATTTAGTCAGCTTCATAATGCGTGTATTAAGATGCAAAACCAAATGAAACCGAATTTGTTTCAAATTTTCAGTAGGGCTAAAATCATACATACATAAAATAGAAGAAAAGCAGCATGATGTATTAGATGACATCTTCCTTAACTGAGAATCAAGAGGTTCTAAGCCAATGAGTTCTTAGCAAATAAGCTCCCACCATAGTATGCTTATGAAGCAAATACTTTTTATAAAATTCTAAAATTACATAATAAAAATATATGTAAAAATTTTTAATGCAGAAGGAAAAAAGTTTAAATTTTAAATGCAGAAGAGCAAAAAGAAGAAAAGTCAAATAATCCTACCACCAGAGATAGCCACTGGTAACAGATTAGCAGATATCCTTCCAGTCTTTTTTCTATGCATATAAAACAGATTTCTTAAATAATATGTCTTATAAATGTCCACTGGATCCTTCCTCTCAAGAAATAAGCAAGTTCAGGCCTTCTTTACCCTTAGAAGGCTACTTTAACTCTTATCCCTCTTTAAGCTACTATCAAAATTCCATCTGATATTCCTTATACTCCAGACAAAATGATCTAATCATACTTGGAGTTATGCTTCTGCATATCCTGGGCCTTTCTTCTGGAATGATCCTTTTTCCCAGTCTCTAGACATATCAATTCTTCCCATTGCTAAGCTAGCTCACATACCAGATCCAGGAAGCCTTCCCTGATTCTATTCAAGTGGAAGTAACCTCTCCTCTCTTGGAATCCGCATAATAATGTACCTGTAACCTTTCTGTGACACTTATCACTTTCTATAGTATAGTTATTTTTATATATTAAGTGGAAAATTCTCTGAGGACAGAGACTGTATCTAACTCATTTTTTCATAACTTATATACAAGAGATAACAGACATATAATTATCGAACGGAGATATTTGACAGATGAAAACCTTAAGAAAGGCAACTGTTTCAGTAAAAGTCATGTACAGCTATTCCATTACTTTTCTTTAAATTGAGGTTAGCTTAAATACAATGAAAGGAGTGGATGTTACATATTCAGTTTGACCAGTTTTGACAAATGCATATACCCAAATAATCCACATCCCTATCAAAATATAGAACATTTCCATCACTGCAGAAAGTTCCCTCATGCCCCTTCCCAATCAATCCCTCTCCCAACAAGCACCCACTGTTCTGCTTTCTATCACCATAACTTTGTGGTGTGCATATAAATGGAATCATAAAGTATGTACTCTTCTGTCTGCCTTCTTTTGCTCAGTAACGTTTCTAGAATTCATCCACATTCTTGCTTTCGTCAGTAATTTGTTCCTTCCAATTGTTGAGTAGTATTCCATTGTATGAATACACCTCAATTTGCTTACTCATTCTCCCGGTGATGGGTATTTGCATTGCTTCCAATTTTAGACTACTACGAATAATATTTTTTATCTTTGTGAAGTGACTCTTCGAGGCTCTTGTCCTTTTAAAAATTATGTTGTCTTTTTATTACTGAGTTCTAAAAGTTCTTTACGAGATATAAGTCCCTAATCAGATATATGTGCTGCAAATATTTTGTCTTGCCAATTCATTTCTTAAAGGTGTCTCTGATAAGTAGTTTTTATTTTGATGAAGTCTAATTTTTCTATTTTTTATTTAAATGGTAACGCTGTGTCCTCTCTAAAAGACATTTTTTTTTTTTTTTTCCCGGTACGCGGGCCTCTCACTGTTGTGGCCTCTCCCGGTGCGGAGCACAGGCTCCGGAAGCGCAGGCTCAGCGGCCTAGCCGCTCCGCGGCATGTGGGATCTTCCCAGACCGGAGCACGAACCCGTGTCCCCTGCATCCGCAGGCGGACTCTCAACCACTGCGCCACCAGGGAAGCCCTCTTCTATGCTTTCTTTGAGAAGTCTTAACGTTTTGGTTTAAACATAGCTCTAAAGTCCATATCAAATTAATTTTCACATGTAGAGGGAGATAGGAGTCTCCCCTCCCCCAATTTGGATATCCAGTTGTTCCAGCACTATTTATTGGTTTTCCAATACTTTCCTGTCCTCACTGAATTGCTTTAGCATCCTTGTTAAAAAATTATGTATGGTCTATTTCTGTTCTCTCATCTGTTATATTTATCTATTTGCCTAGAAAGTCTTTAAGTCAGTATAAATCTTCTAACTTGGTTCTTTTAGATTATCTGGGCTATACTAGTTTCCTTAAAATTCTGTATAAACTTTAAATGAGCTTGCCTGCCGATGCAGGGGACGCGGGTTCGTGCCCCGGTCTGGTAGGATCCCACATGCCGCGGAGCGGCTTGGCCCGTGAGCCATGGCCGCTGAGCCTGCGCATCTGGAGCCTGTGCTCCGCAACGGAAGAGGCCACAACAGTGAGAGGCCCACATACCGCAAAAAAAAAAAAAAAAAGCTTGCTGGGATTTTGATTGGAATTGCATTGAATCCATAGGTCGGTTTGGGGATCAGCATCTTAAGAATACTGACTCTTCCAATTGATGAACACAGTATATCTTTCCATTTTAAGTTTTCTCAGGAAAAGGAGTCGTAATGCGGACGTCTTACATAGCTTTCATTATATTTATCCCTGAGTATTTTACGTTTCTGGATGCTACTGTAAGTGGAACTGTTCTTTTTTTGTTTTCCAAAAGTTTGCTCTTAACATACGGGGACATACTGTGTCCTACGACATTGCTAAATTCATTTATCAATAATGCTGGTTAATTTTATAGATTTCTTAGGATTTTCTATACTCACAAACTATGTCATCTGTTAATAAAGACAGTTTCTTTTCAATCATTATGTCTTAGATTTCTTTTCCTTCCCTTACTACACTGCCTAGGACCTTTAGCACAATGCCGGATAAAAGGAGAGTAAACATCCTTGCCTTGTTCCCAACTGAGTGTGGAGAGCATTCAATAATTCAGTGTTGTATACCTATCATGCTAGCTGCAGGGTTTTCATAGATGGCCTTTAATAGGAGGAGGAAGTTCCTTTTACTCCTAGTCAGTTGAGTGTTTCTGACCATGAATGGGTATTGAGCTCTGCCAAAACAGTTTTACAGTATCTACTCAAATGATCTTCTTTTTCTAATTTACTTTGTTAATGTGGTAAGTTACATTCATTGATTTTGAAAATGTAGTCATGACATATTATTCTTTTTATATATTACTGGGATCAATTTGCTAATGAAGAATTTTTGTATCTATATTCAGGAAGGATATTGGTTTGTAATTTTCATTTATACAGTGTCCTTGTCTGGTTTTAATATCAGGATTATACTGGCCTCATAAAATGTGTTTCTACTCGATTTTCTAGGAGCTTATGTAATAGCAGTATTATTTTTTCTTCTTAAACGTTTGATAAGAGTTCACTAGTGAAGCTAATATTGGAAGATATCTTGTGCAAAATGTTTAAATTACAGATTCCATTTATTAGGTATATGGCTATTTCAGTTGTTTTATTTCTTTGTGTTAGTTTTGCTAAACTGTGTTTTTCAAGCACTTTGTCTCTTTCATCTAAGCTATAGACGTCATTGGCATCAAGTTGTCCATAGCACCTCCTTATACTTTAGTGACTACAGGCTGTGGTGATGCCCCCTCTATCATTCCTGATATGGGCAATTTGGGCTTTCTCTCTTTCTTGATCAGTGTTCCTAGAGGGCTATTAATATTACTAATTTTTTCAAAGAATCAACTTTTGAGCTTGGTGGTATTTCCTATTTTTATCTGTTTACTATTTTGTTAATTGTTTCTTATTTTCATTATATTCTTTCTTTTATTTATTTTGGGTTTAATTTTCTCTCTTCTAGTTTCTTAAGGTATAAGCATAGCTCACTGATTTCAGGCCTTTAAAAACTGCTTTGGGTGTACTCCACAAATTCTGATATGTTGTGTTTTCATTACCATTCACTTCAATTCTCTTTCTAAATTTCCCTTGTGAGTACTTCTGTGATCCATGGGTTACTCAGATTCTTAATTTCCAGATATTTGGGGATTTTCTAGATGTTATATTTTTCTTATTTCTTTTTTTTAAAATTAATTTATTTTATTAATTTATTTTTTTGGCTGCTTTGGGTCTTCGTTGCTGCGCGCGGGCTTTCTCTAGTTGCGGCAAGTGGGGGCTACTATTCGTTGTGGTGCATGGGCTTCTCATTGCAGTGGCTTCTCTTGTTGCAGAGCACAGACTCTAGGCACGTGGGCTCCAGTAGTTGTGGCAAGTGGGCTCCAGTAGTTGTGGCAAGTGGGCTCAGTAGTTGTGGCTTGCGGGCTCTAGAGCACAGGCTCAGTAATTGTGGCACATGGGCTTAGCTGCTCCGTGGCATGTGAGATCTTCCCAGACCAGAGACCGAACCTGTGTCCCCTGCATTGGCAGTTGGATTCTTAACCACTGCACCACCAGGGAAGTCCTCTTATTTCTAACTTAATGCTGTTGGAGACAGAAAACATACTCTGTATGCATTCAGCCCTCTGAAACTTACTGAGACTTAAAAGACCCAGTATATGATATATCTATATGACTGTTCCATGTGTACTTGGGAATATGTATTTTGCATTTGTTGGGTGTAGCACTCTATAAATGTCAATTAGGTCAAGATGGTTAATCGTATTGTTCAAATTGTATAGAGCCTTCCGATTTTTTTTTCTTGTTGTACTATCATTTATTGAGAGAATGCAGTAAAGTTTCCAGCTACAATTGTGGGTTCATATATTTCTCCGTCTAGCTGTGTCTATTTTGGCTTCAAGTATTTGGCAGCTTTGTTAATAAGTGTATACACATTTAATACTGTTACGTTTTCTTGATAAATTAGCCGTTTTATCATTACCAAAAAAAAAAAAGATTTAGTCTCCAGTAACACTCCAGGTTTATATTTTCTAAAAGAAAGCCACAAAAGCTTTTTTATGCTTATTGTTTGCATGGTATACGCTTTTACTTTCTATTTGTTTGTGACTTTATGTTTCGAGTATGCTTCTTGAAATAACATTCAGTTAGTTGGGTCTTGCTTTTTTATCCATCTGTCAATCTCTGTCTTATTCTCTAAACTTTTGGTAGATCTTTGGTTCCTAATCAAAAACAAAATAACAGCTGGATGGAGGAGAAATATAACCCATTACATTTTCTAAGGTCTCATGTATCACAACATTGTCTAAGTTCTCATGGAGCTCATGAAGGTATATTCAATACTGGAATATACAGGACTTAAAGAATTTCTTAGGTCAGCAATTCTAAAACTTTCTCTTTTAACCTAAAACTACGTAAGTATACAAAGACCCTTTTCCCAATGATGTTTACTTTAGAGCTAAGGAAAAAGTAGGTGATAATAAACAAGAAAGCAACATATACAAATCACTTATCATATATTTTGTAAGCAAATAATATATGCTTATGCATATGATTTTATTACAAAATAACATTCAATAAACATAAAAGTAATCTAGTCTTTTTTTATTATACCTACCTTGATGGTAAGTTATAAATTATATGACTAGCCAAATTATATTTATAGCCAACAAACATCAACAGTGAGTTTCACCATGCAAGCAAATCTGGGGAAATTATATATACATTTGTGTTAGTGTAACCACAGAGTGTGAATGTTTCATTTTTGCGGTACGCGGGCCTCTCACTGTTGTGGCCTCTCCCGTTGCGGAGCACAGGCTCCGGACGCGCAGGCTCAGTGGCCATGGCTCACGGGCACAGCCGCTCCGCGGCATGTGGGATCTTCCCGGACCGGGGCACGAACCCGTGTCCCCTGCATCGGCAGGCGGACCCTCAACCACTGCGCCACCAGGGAAGCCCGAATGTTTCATTTTTGAACCACAATGCTTATGTGGTTATATACTTAAAGTCTAATTTTGGGAAATTAGAGACCAAAAAATATGCAAATGTGCATTACTATACCATCAATGCACAGACAAGTAAACTGATGCTATAAAACTAATTTATCATTCAATAGCTAGAATGTTATCACTACTATTTAAGAGCTAAGACAGCAGCTCTAACCAAACAACAGCCAATCAAAAACATGACTAGACTGACAAAGTGTTCTTTCCCTAAATTTCAAATTTTTCAAATACCCATATATGCATAAGTACAGTGGAGCTCTGCAACATTACCATACATCGAATAGCAGCCAGACCTCTTAGCAGAATACTGAACTAGACTCCTCAAGTGCTAAAAAGGTTTTCATTTTCATTTATAAATCCCGAAGTTTTAGTAATCCTTAATATATAATTGATAAGTGGTTGGTCCTAATGTAAAATACAAGCAAATGAGACTCAATTTTTAACAATCAAGGAAAGAATTTCCACTACAGAACAATTCACAACCCAATAGGACCACACTATCACTGCTTTAGGGAACTGGCCTTAATAGATTAAAATCACTTTTATTCACAGCAATCATTGGTAATGTTAAGTATTTAAATAACTAAGAGGTTTTCATGCATATTTTAAACTTCTAAAAATTTTGTAGTGTATGTTGGTTTAATCCCATCATCACTAACATAATATTAGTGATACCTATCAGGTACTGGGTATTCTCTTAGGCTGCTTTCATTATAATAATATTTCTAATCCTGAAACAACCATGTAGATATTAATACCTCCTTTGACAATGAGAAAATGAGTAACTTGCACAAACAACTAGAAAGTGATACAATCAGAATCTGAACTCAGATTTTTTTCATAGGAATATAAAAGTAGAGCGGGTTAATAGAAATATCACAAAATCAGAATTCAATTTTACTCTACAAAGTAAATGAAATATACAAATGAGACATAATACACACCATAAATTGTATATTTAAACTGAAGAGACTTCCTCCATTAGCTTATTGACAAGTTTACCTTAGATTTAAAACCGCAAGAAAGCAAAGCTCCTGTGATTTAATTCCGTAAGTATTTAACTACCCATTTGTTGACTATTCCTTTTTAGTATGCCCTCCAAAACACAATTAGCAATTTATATATTTAGATAATAAATTCATAAGAATACAATTTTTTTTTTTTTGCCGTATGCGGGCCTCTCACTGCCGTGGCCTCTCCCGTTGCGGAGCACAGGCTCCGGACGCGCAGGCCCAGCGGCCATGGCTCACGGGCCCAGCAGCTCCAGGGCATGTGGGATCCTCCCAGCCAGGGGCACAAACCTGCCTCCCCTGCATCGGCAGGCGGACTCTCAACCACTGCGCCACCAGGGAAGCCCAAGAATACAATTTTAATGTTTACTTTTCAAGTGAACTTTAATTGCCAGTAAATGAGATTAAAGATAATGAACATTTTATTTTCTTTAACTTGTAACCACTACCTTAAAGCCTCCAAACACTTCAGCCCACATTTACCTCTTCCGTCTCTAAATGCCTGATTTTAATTACATTAGATTTCAGTCTTTTTTTTTTTATATACCAAAGACCCTGGTGGAATGTTGAACATACGGCAATCATTCAAATCTTCGCTCAAGGATTTGACCAAGGCACTAGAGTTCTTAAAAAGTATCATCTTGTGTGCAGTCCTACTTAAGTTTGGGGTAATTTTACAACATATAAAATCCCATAAGTAAATTTTACGATCAAAAATGTCATTACAATCAATTTTGGTAATGATGGTTACACAGACAGATGTGAAAGTGAGTTCCCAGTTCCAGAAACCCTCCAGAGTTTCATTTACAATTTATGATATTGTTACTTTGTGAAATTGCATCCGAAGTTTCAATTAATGGAACTATACGGGTGGATAGGTATAAACAAATTTTTAGAATGAGCAACTTGTTAACTTTCTAGATCCCTACAGTCTCATTTAAAAAAAAGAATATTAATCACTTTATAGGATTCTAAACAAAGGGGTAGGACTCTAGACTCTTCTCTCCTCCCCGGTATTCATTCACGTATATGAGTTATTCCCAAATTGACCACTCATAAATAAAAGACTAACTAAATCAGTAAAGCACCTATTTTATAGGTCACTCTCCAAAACTTAACAGATATGCTTGCAATATTCAGCAGTGTCCATTTTCTTTCCAGCATGAATCAGTAACTCATATTAATATCACTAGACAGAAGCAAATCAACAATTTTTGACCCTATATTCTCGATCCACATTGTACATCATGACCAAATACAAACATATATACGGATATCTAAAACAGAGATAGATGCACACACAGATAACTAAAATTAAATTTTCATGAAACCATATTTAACCTTACTACGACCGCTGTTTTCTAATTATTTTCTATTCCATTCCTTTTGTTGTTGTTGTTTAATGCTGGCTGTGATCTACCATGGGATTTCAAACAATGGTCTACATGTTCCATACTCTAACTTTGCCACACCGAATAATCTATATATAGAGAAAAAATATTGCAAAACACTATAGGGAAGCATGTGGTGGACTGAATTATTGGTCCCTGTTTTTCACTCCTGTGTAATTGAATTATATACCCACATGCTTAACATGGCCTCATGGTGGGCATAATGTATTTTTCCACCCCTTGACTTGGGCTTGGCCATGTAACTTACTTTAGGGATATTAATGGACATGACACAAGAAAACTTAAAATATGCCTCTGTGGCTGGACGTTCAACGATCAACTGTGAGAAGAATATTTCCCAGGTACCTTTTCAACCTAGGTCCCACAATGAGACAACTGCAACAGACCTGAACTTGGCACCAGCTTGAAGAAGAGCTTCCCCAGTTGGCCCACAGACACATGAGCAAGAAATAAATAATGCATTTATTTATAATGCATTTATATAATAAACCTATGCCCTGAGATTTTATAAGTTTGTTACACAGCAGCAACTGACTAATAAACATTATGAGGTATGACTTATTTTGGATCAAAAGGTACATGACCCAGGATTTTCTATAACTATCCAAACCTATCTTAAGGACACAGTCTATTAGAAAGTTTTCCCCCTAAGACCCTGCTTTCCCAAAAGCTAACAAGTTTTGAGGTAAAATAAACAAGCAAAACCTCAGAACAGAAAAAATTATTCAAATACCTTCTTTGTGCATGAGTAGTGCACACAAACACATACACACACAGAAAAAAAAGGTTTTAAAAAATAGAATATTTCTTCTAAGATGGGAAAATTTCACTCAATACTCTTTACAGCAAAGACTCTTCTAGTAGGACATTAAAAATAATTCACTCTAAAATTGAGACATTCTTTTAAAGAAAAAGTATCTCCAAGTTAAGTTGTCTAGAATAATCACCTTGATATGATCCTACCTTATTCTTGGAGTATGTCAAGGAATTTTCTGAAATGAAAAAAAAAAAAAAGAATATTATTACTTAAATGCTGTTTGTGAATTACTCCGCAAATAGTATAAATATCAAGCCAGTAATAAATTACTTTAATAGTTCCAGAAGATATAATTTCTACATGAATAACATAGCAAACATTAAAAAATTTTATCCTTACAGTATGATTCCAAAATTCTCAACCCAACACACATACCAGAGCCAAAGAGGTAAGACCAACCTAATTTCCCCAGAATCATCTGTTTCTGTGCGGGCCCGCAAGTGTCTACTAACTGCTGCAAATTCATCCATGGCTACCTCAGAATAGCTTGGGTTCCAGAAACTCATCTTAAGAATACAGTGAGAGTGCTCTATCCTACCTTTTCATGTGTTAGCCTTATGAAGTAAGCGTTTATATTTGAAGAACTAGCAAACAAAACATACAACAAAGGGGCAAAAAGGACGACTTTAGATTATCTGGACAATCATTCTCTAACCAGACAAAAAGCAAAACAGCTTTTTCGTTCTTGCTTTCTGCTTCAAGAATCACAAGAACGTTTTTTACTGGTCTATTTACAAATTTTTCTGGCAAATAGTAAACAGTCTCCTTTTCTCAGCAATTTGAAAAATTCAAGAAAAATGTTCTTGCTGCAAAATAAAGTCTTAAAATGTTCTTCCGCCATAATATAAAAAACCAATCAATACTACTAAGAGTTCTTATCAATAGGTACTTTGCTCTTCTCAGAGCAGTCAAAAGGGCAAATCAAAAGAGCAGGCAATAATTTAAGTCAGCTACAAAGTTGTGAAAAACCTAGGGAGGTAATTAAACTTCAATCATCTAGCAGCCCTGAGGCTCACTCTCTCCTTACTCTGCCATTCTTCCCCTGTTATCTTGGCTACCAACACGCACTCCTCAAATCTTACAGGGGTGGATTTCTTAGTTGAAGCACACTTATTCAACACAAAAGAGGCTGTGGTTAAGTCACGATTTTCCATCTGACACAGTGAACATGAACTGCAGCCCATCCCTGGTCTGCCTCACTCTGGCCAAAGAGAAATGACCTCGATGATATTTCTCACTCATCTGTGTTCTAATTTAAAGCCATATTTTCAAGTAAGTATTGAAAGCTGATCAGTTTTAGAAGGTACTAGAGCAGCACTGTTCAACAGAAATATAATGCAAGCCCAAATGTGAACCACATATGTACCTTAACATTTTCTAGTAGCCATATTAGAGTAAAAGAAACAGATAAAAGTAATGTTAATATATTTTAACCCAATAGATCCAAAATATTATCATTTCAACATACAATGAATATAAACAATTATTAATGAGATACCTTTACATTCATATAAAGCCTTTGAAATCCAGAGTATATTTCCTAGTTCTGCACATTTAATTCAGACTAATCATATTTCAAGTTTCCAATAGCCACATGTGGCTATTGGCTACAGTATGGGACAGTGCAGATTTTTAGTCTACTAATCTTTCCTAGGGATCACTAGATACCTGTTATTATTCTTTCATGAACTGCATAAGAGATTAAAAGATTGAAGGATGCTGAATATAAAAATGGATCTCCTTCACTGAAGTGAAAATTTCAAAGGGCTTATAGAAGTATAGAGATTTTTCTCTAGAAAGTAGGCTGCAACCATAATCTAAGGTAAAACTGATGAATTTCAGGAACCAGAGAAGGTAATTCTTTGCACAGATGCAGAACTAAATAATAGTTTCTTTTTCTATAGAATCAGTTTTAGCGCTGGAAGGATTCAAAGTGAGATTTCAAAGATCATGAAACTGAGATTAAGTGACTTGATCGTGATACACAAGCGCTATTGTCACTATCAGTACTGAGAAAAATATTCATTCAGAGTTAAATTTTTATTCGTTTTTAATTATCCTTTTTCGAAAAACATTACCTATCCTGTGTGTCCTTTGTGCACCTACATAGGTATCAAAAATTCGCTGCAATTCACATTTTCCAGTCATCTGTCGTAAGAGCCATTTCATCCAAAATCGAAAGAAGTGCCCATAGAAGAACTCCCACAAAGAAATAAACATTTTTTCCTGGAGAAGGAAATATATGACAGGTTTAACGACCTTAAATTGGATTTAGAAAAAGAGAAAAAATTAGTGTATCCAACTCATCAAATCCCAAATTATATTAATAGATATAATGTTGTTCCATTGTGTCTATTTTGTAGTAGTGTTTGGGCATCTAAGAAAACAATGCCAGGTGTAATATATACCATTTAGATTAATTAAATGATGCTGGCCAAATGGTTAATTTATCATTTTAAACAATTAACTGTAAAAATCAAACTACTTACTTAGATTCAAGCTCTCAGTTCACTATTTAATTTCTTATTCTTTGAGAACAGGGCTCAACAGTTCAACAACAAAAGGACCCCACCTAAAGCAACAATTAAATCAAATATACCATATATCAGAATTGTTTGTATAAAGAATAAGTCTTCTTAACCCCTGTGGATAATCCCAGTTACAGCTGTCCCACAGTCAGGTGATGGCAGCAAATAAAAACACTACATATGGCTTACAAATGAAGTACACAAACTGAACACGGAATAGATCACACCCTGGCTAATTGTTGATTTTCCATTCAACAGGTGAACGGCAGAAATACTAAGAAGGGTAATAGACTACACCCTCGATAAAACTGAATATTTATGCCATAAGAAAAATCTTCGGCTCCTAAATGAAGCGGAGTCGGGGAAATGAAAGTCAGGAGGAGTTACTCAAAAACAAAAATGCTCATCTCTTTCCTGCCTTAAACATTCCCACAGATAGATCATCTCCTGAGGGACTGTCAAATTCGAGATCCCCGCAGGTTAGTGCAGAATCAGTGCACAGAGACTGGCTCAACTGTGATTTTAAAATGAATCCATCTGGTCCGCGCTCATCAAGACAAAAGAAGCCGAACTGCAAAGCAGAGGGAACGCCTGCCTCACGGCGCCTGAGCTCCCCAGCCCTCTGGGAGCCGCTGCGCCGCCGAGCCCCCCTCCCGGAGCCTGGCCGAGCCCAGCTCGCGCCGTGCCCGCGAGTGGGAGGGAACCGCTCGCACAAAGCCCCGCCGGCCCGGCAGCCCCGCGGGACTTTCCGTAGGACACCGCGGGGCCCGCGCGCCTTCAGCGCAGCCGCACCCAAGCTGCACCGGGCGAGAGGAAAAGAAACAGCAGCCACCTCACGGGAACGGGAAGAACTAGGAGGAGCTGGAGCTGCCTCGGTTTCCCCGACTGCAAACTGCCGGCAACGGAAACGACGCTACTCGCGGTACGCTCCCTGCAAGCACCGCGACCCGGAAGTCGGGGAGCGAAGCGGCGGGAACGCCTTCCCCGGCACACTGCCCGGCCCCGCCCCGCCGCCCTCGCCGATTGGCCCGAGCTCCACCAATCGCTATCTCTGAAAGGATGTCGAGCTGGGCTGCCCCGCCGCGCGTGCTCGGATTCTAGGGACACCCGACGGTTTCCCTGGCAACCACTACCTTGAGGCACGCCCCGCGCCAAAGATCGGTCTTCCGCAGAGCGGCTCCGTAGATTTTTCTCGCCTTAAATTTCAGGTCTTTTGCGCAAGCAGAAACGGTGTACTACTCCTAGATTCCAAGCACGGGAGAAGCGATGTGCTTTGCGTAACTTTCATACCGCCAAGGTAACAAAAGTGCTTTCACCTGCATTTAATCTTAATTCTGTTAAGTAATTAGTAACAGTCCCACTTTATGGATGAGGAAACAGAATTTACGTTGAATGACTTGCCCATGGCTACTACGTGGCAGATACGGAGAGCCCTGTACGTTGAGTAAAGAAGTTTAGACTTTGTCCTGTAATGATAAACATCTAATAGTACATGGAACATTTATTCCTTAGCTGGTTTTTTCTTGAAAAAGTAACTTATGCGCATGACTTTTTAAAAAAATCCAACCTCAAACAGTACATTCATTAATTCAAGTATCTGTTAATTGGCCGTTGATGCACCAGGCAGTGTTCTAAGAGGGAGTCATACATTAAATAAATGCAAATATTTAGTATGTCAAGTGGTACTAAAGGGGTATTAGGGAAAGGAGGGAGAGTTTCTACATACAGTGTAGACAGGGGAGTCTCCGTGTTAAGGTGACATTTGACCAGTGTTCAGAATGAAGTAAGGGAGTGAGAGTATCTGGAGGAAGAGTATTCCAGACACTAGAAAGGCAAGTGCAAAGACATACTTCATAAGGTGGAGGAATAGTAAGAAGTGCAGTATGCCTGGAGGAGAAAGAACAAGGGGAGAGTAAAATACAAGTACAAAGGACAATTTACACTGAAAAATAACTTCCACCCACCCATGCACAACTCCTGGTCCCTCAGCCTCCTTTCTCGAAAGCAACCAGTATTAGTTGCTTGTTTGTACCTTCAGGGACATTCTATGCGAATATATACATATATATATATATATATATGCCCCCTCCATCCCCTTGTTAGCACAAACTGAAGCAGCAGTGCAAACTTTTCCACACTTCAACCAACATTTTTTTAAAAGGTGCTAATTGTAAAACGCTAGACATGTGAAGGGTGCATAAGCCATCATCCCTGCCCCATAGAAGCAACTAACTTGGTAATGAAATCTGGACATATACTCTAATAATAAAACAGACTCAGATCTTGAAAGGAACTTAAAGATCATCTCAATGAATATTTTTTATTGTACATAAAAAGATTCAAAAAGGCAAAGTACACAGCCAAATTGGCAAATTAAGAACTAGAAACAAACCTATATTTCAGGTGTCTCTCTATTATTACACAAAACCTTCATAGAATAGAAAGTGAAATAATTCTGTAGTACAATTATAAAATCCTTTTACCTTTTCAATGTGCTACACTGAGAGTTGGGGGTGGTGGTGCAGAGAGGAACCCTTCTGCTGGTCTCCATGCTACCTGTTGGCCCACTTCTATCCATGTTTTTCTCCAAGAGAGGAGAATGCTCACCTGTTTGGTCAGAACCTGAGAAGTTGGTTGAACTGCATTTATTGGAAGCAGGATCACTGTCTATTAAAATGCCATGTGCATATGGATTTCCTCTTCTGTCTTCCACGAATTCATTTGCATATAACTAGCAGATACAATAAACCAGTCCTGTGCCTCAGGGAAGATTGGCCTTCTAGCTTTCTCATTTTATTGTCTTTCTTCTTTGTGGCTGGCTAAATGGTGGTTAGATTAGAATTCTGGCTTCAAGGAGAAAGTGGGACCTACTTAGGTCTCTGAACTAAATTGTGTGCTTCTACCAGGCCTTATCAGATACACCTACATGGAAGAAAGAGGCTATGGTGTAATGGAGTTTGGTTATATTTTTGTGTAGTACTGAGGAATCTCTGCTTTTCTTGGATTCTCAGACTAAACAACAAAGGCACTGTTGATTTTAGAAACTGCTTAATGGAAAGAGTTGTTTGTATGACTGTTAATCAACAATTTGTTACAGTGTTTGGGGTTTGATCCATGGAACACCCAAATAAAATATCAAGCCCTCTTGTGGAGTGTGTGAAGTCTGGAACGCAGCGAGTTTATACTGAGAAGGAAAACTGTATACTCCTTTCACTAACAGTGAAATGGATTACTTCTGCAGAAGCATTAAAAACGTTATGGACAGAGGCAACCCTGACTGGTTTTATGATGATTTGTGTTGCACTTTCCTGAAACTAAGTTAGACACTGTGCTTAGGGGGAACCCCTCGTGTATGGATTCCCCATATAATTTTTTTAAATGGAAGGACAAGGAAATACACAGAATGCCAAGGCAAATTTGTTCTCACAGCTACTAGTAACGGGGTTTACCAATGAAAATTTAAGCTATGCAAAATTAAGCTAATGGACTGGGGTGAAGATATTAACCAGAACAAAGGAAATAACCATTGAATCAGGTAAAACTATTTATATGATTGGTTTTTTTTAAAAGAAAAAGGGTGAGGGGGAGTAAAGAAGCAAGAATTTTGACAGATTCCCTACAGAGGGTTTGGTGGCACATTAACAATAGTTGGGAGCAGGGAAAACTATTCAGGCTCCTGTGTCAGCCTCACCTAAGTTAATCTGTCAGATCTGTTCCAATTATCCCAGCCTGGATGAGTTTAGGGCTAAGGATGCTGAAATAGGGAAATAAGGTAGATTTAGCACAGGGAAGTTATTTTAATTCATCATTAGTGCTGTGGTAGAAAAGGACGACTAACTTGAGGGTCAAGAAATCATCAATTGACCCCTGTTAGGAGGTCCAAGATTGTATGATATAGTTTATGTTGAGCGGCAGAGGACAGTGGAAAACCTCTGGGGGATTATCTAACGATGATGCAAAATGTACCATAATATCATCAGGGGAATGGAAGGGCAATATTAAGGTATGAAAATTGAAGTTTGGAGCAAATGAAAATGTTATGGTAGGCAGCACCAGAATCATGATGAAGCTGAAGCTGGAGAAATAACAAAGTAGGAACTACCCAGTGCCTCCTTTTATCTGAATCTGTAATTACAGTGGATGTGATGAAGTTCCTTGTCACTACCAGCTTAAAGCCAAATGTCTTTTAAGAGACAGAGAAGTCTGCCCTTTATGGATTTTTAATTAGACACCCAAAATGGGAGCCCTGAAAATTGCTCAGACCTTCCTTTGGAGTAAATATCAGGCAGTGTCAGATTGGGGAAGGACACAGTAA
Organism: Tursiops truncatus; assembly: GCF_011762595.2. Lineage (NCBI taxonomy): Eukaryota > Metazoa > Chordata > Mammalia > Artiodactyla > Delphinidae > Tursiops > Tursiops truncatus. The sequence goes on from NC_047038.1 coordinate 116,574,781, forward strand.
ATCTCATCTCTCATTAGGAAACAATGGGAGCAGAATCTCCACTAATGCTTTCTATTAATCCTCTGTGGCCCAGGAGAAAAGACCCATGGGAATAACTGTTAGCCATCATGATTTGAACAAGGTAGTTACCATGACTTAAATTAGTGTCTGTCCTGCCAAGCACTGTAGAAACTGCCTAAGACGTTGAACAAGCTAACGTTCAACAAGCTAAACAAGCTGCTTTTGTGATAGATTCACCTATGCTACCTTCTTTATTTTAAATTTACTTAACTATAGTTGATTTACAATATGGTGTTAGTTTCAGGTGTACAGCTTCAGAGTCGTTTCCATTATAGGTTATTGTTCAATATGGTTCCATGGGCTATATAGTAAATCCTTGTTGTTTATCTATTTTATATATAGTGGTATGTATCTATTAATCCCAGACTCCTAATTTATTCCCCCTCCCCTTTCTTCTTTGGTAAACATAAATTTGTCTTCTGTGTCTGTGAGTCTGTTTCTGTTTTGCAACTAAGTTGATTTGTTTTTTTTTTAGATTCCACATATAAGTGATATCATGATATTTGTCTTTCTCTGTCTGATTTACTTCACTTAATGTGATCATCTCTAGGTCCATCCATGTTGCTGCAGATGGCATTAGTTCATTCTTCTTTATGGCTGAGTCATATTCCATTGTCTATATGTGCCACATCTTCTTTATTCATTCATCTGTCATTGGACCTTAGGTTACTTCCATGTCTTGGCTATTGTAAATAGTGCTGCTATGAACATTGGGGTGCGTGTAACTTTTTTTCCCCGCCTTTTCTGGATATATGCCCAGGAGTAGAATTGCTGGATCATATGGTAGTTCTATTTTTAGTTTTTTAAGGAACCTCCAGACTGTTTTGCATAGTGGCTGCACCAATTAACATTTCCACCAACAGTGTGGGAGGGTTCCCTTTTCAGCTATGCTATCTTCTTGATCTCACTCTCAGAATGAGATCGGTTTGCTTGTGCATGAGAAGGAATGTGTAATATATTTATGGTCCTTCTTCAAGGACATCTGACCTCTCCAGCTCACTGCTACAATTTGGTGAGAGTGGACCTAGATATGATGACCATCAAAATTAATTCATTATACTGATTACATCATGATCATTCCCCACCTTGGAAGGAGAAACTCAGGAGATTTGAGAGCTGTCATGGCATGTATGACTAGCTGAATCAATCTAGTTAAGATTTAAAGCTTATTTTTCAGATTTCCTTCCCGTTTAGGTCACCACAGAGCATTGAGTAGAGTTCCCTGTGCTATACAGTAGGTTCTCATTAGTTACCTATTTTATACATAGAAGTGTATATATGAAGGGATATCTGTATACGTATAACTGATTCACTTTGCTGTACAGCACAAACTAACACAACATTGTAAAGCAATTATACTCCAAAAAAAATTAATAAAAAAATAGGACACATACACATTGGTAAGCAAAACAACGCTTGGAAAATAAAGATGGTAGATTAAATTAAAAAGATTTAGAGCTTAGTGAAATCAGTGAAATTTCTAAAAATAACTTTGGGCCACCAGAGGTATTTTATAAATGGTAAACAATAAATTACTCCCCCTCCAGGACTGTCAATAAAAAGGAGACACAACACCGTACAGGAATATTTGGCAAGCTATGAAAAATACGTAATGGGTAGTGGCCCAAGGATTCTGCTGAGACCCTACGATTCTCACACATTCATACATAATTTTAAATGTTTCTGACACCACAATACATGCAAATTGGAGGCTTTGAATGAAATATAATACTGCCACCTCGTGGCGACTACTGGGATTTTGGGACTCAAAAAGTTCCTGATGAGAGGCGGAGTCAAGATGGCTGTGTGGAAAGACACGGAGTTAGCATCTCCCCACAACTAGGGCGCCTGATGGCCGCTGGTGGGAGACTCTGAAGCCCAAGAAGAGGGGAGGAACCCCAAAGTGAACCGGCGGCTTGCGGGACCTTGGTTCATGAGCCCAGGGTCAGGCCGAAGCTCCTGCAGTGGGAGCTCTGAGTCCAAACCACTAGATTAACAGAGAACCTCAGACCCCAGGGAATATTCATCGGAGTGAGGTCTCACGGAGTTCCTCATCTCAGCACCAAAACCCAGCTCTACCCAATAGCCTACAAACCCCAGTGTTGGAAGCCTCAGGCCAAACAACTGGTAAGACAGGAACACAATCCCACTCATTAAAAAAAAAAAAAAATGAGACGGCAAAAAATATGTCACAGATGAAGGAGCAAGGTTAAAACCTATAAGACCAAATAAATGAAGAGGAAATAGGCAATCTACCTGAAAAAGAATTCAGAGTAACGATAGTAGAGATGATCTAGAATCTCGGAAATAAAGTGGAGGCATGGATTGAGAAAATACAAGAAATGTTTAACAAAGATCTAGAAGAACAAAAGAATAAACAGATGAACAACACAATAAATGAAATAAAAAGTACACTAGAAGGAATCAATAGCAGAATAACTGAGGCAGAAGAACAAATAAGTGAGCTGGAAGACAAAATGGTGGAAATAACTGCAGAGGAGCAGAATAAAGTGAAAAGAATTGAAGACAATCTCAGAGACCACTGGGACAACACTAAACGCACCAACATTCGAATTATAGGGGTCCCAGAAGAAGAAGAGAAAAAGAAAGGGTCTGAGAAAATATTTGAAGAGATTATAGTTGAAAACTTGCCTAAAATGGGAAAGGAAATAGTCACCCAAGTCCAGGAAGCACAGAGTCCCATACAGGATAAACCCTAGGAAAAACACACCAAGACACATATTAATCAAACTAACAAAATAAAATTTAAAGAAAAAATATTAAAATCAGGAAGGGAAAAACAAAAAATAACATACAAAGGAATACCCATAAGGTTATCGGCTGATTTTGCAGTGGAAACTCTGCAGGCCAGAAGGGAGTGGCAGGATATACTTACTTAAAGTGATGAAACAGATTAACCTACAACCAAGATTACTCTTCCCAGCAAGGATCTCATTCGATGGAGAAGTCAAAAGCTTTTCAGACAAGCGAAAGCTAAGGGAATTCAGCACCACCAAACCAGCTTTACAACAAATGCTAAAGAAACTTCTCTAAGTGGAAAACAGAAGAGAAGAAAAAGACCCACAAAACAAACCCAAAACAATTAAGAAAATGGTAATAGGAACATACGTATCAATAATAACCTTGAATGTAAATGGATTAAATGCCCCAACCAAAAGACACAGACTGGCTGAATAGACAAAGAAACAAGACCCATATATATGCTGTCTACAATGTAGAGACCCACTTCAGGCCTAGGGACACATACAGACTGAAAGTGAGGGGATGGAAAAAGATATTCCAGGCAAATGGAAATCAAAAGAAAGCTGGAGTAGCAATACTTATATCAGATAAAATGGACTTTAAAATAAAGAATGCTGCAAGAGACAAGGAAGGACACTACATAATGATCAAGGGATCAATCCAAGAAGAAGATATAACAATTATAAACATATGCATCCAACATAGGAGCACCTCAATACATAAGGCAACTGCTAACAGCTATGAAAGAGGAAATCGACAGTAACACAATAATAGTGGGGGACTTTAACACCTCACTTACACCAATGGACAGATGATCCAAACACAAAATTAATAAGGAAACACAAGCTTTATTATTATTATTATTATTATTTTGCAGTACATGGGCCTCTCACTGTTGTGGTCTCTCCCGTTGCGGAGCACAGGCTCCGGACGCGCAGGCTCAGCTACCATGGCTCACGGGCCAGCTGCTCCGCGGCATGTGGGATCCTCCCGGACCGGGGCACGAACCCGTGTCCCCTGCATCGGCAGGCGGACTCTCAACCACTGTGCCACCCGGGAAGCCCCATTTTTTTTAAGTATAAAATGAAGATAATCATAGCATATTAAGTTTATTGGTATCTTCATTTCACACCTTTAAAAAAAGACTGAGATGTTGTGAGGACTTAACGAGATCATATATGCAAACTGTTTAGCCCAGAGTCTGGCACAAATGTCACTTCCTACTACAGGACAATAAAGTTATTGAGCACTCACCTCGAGCCCGGCAGTGGGGAGCTTTCCCATAGTTTCTCTCTTTTAATAACCAGCAGCCCTGGCAAGCGGTTCAGGACTCGGAAGTGCCGAGCCGTAGGGTAGGAGGCAAAGGATGCAGTTCGGTGAAGCGAGCTCCCAGAGGGCTGGTGTGCAGGGTGGCCAGAGGGAAAGGGCAGGGTGGGGGGAGGGAGGGGGTCCGCCACCCCGCGACGCCGGGGAGCGGGGCGCAGGCGCTGTGCGTGTCCATCCTCGGCAGGCAGCGTGAGCGCTGCCGCTCTGCTCTTCGCGTCGCGCTGTCGGTTGCAGCCCGTCGAATCAGCTCCATGAGGACCAGGCATGTGAACTTGCTGACCGCGCTCGTCGCCGTCTTGCTCTTCAGTTTCTCCTGCTTCTGCATCTCCAGGATGACTCACAACAGTAAGCGGCGGCTGGCTTCTCTCGCTTCCTTCTCGCCTCCCGGGCTTCGGGGCTCCGGGATGACTGGGGAGGCCGGGTCGGAGAGAAGGGGAGAGACGTACTAGGAGCTTTCAGATGTAGGGCACCCTCCCCCACACACACACCACGCCCTTGTCCGCCGGCGGTTAAACTGTAACGGGCGTCCCTGGTCCACCGGGTGGCCGTGACCCCCGCCGGGCGCGCGCGCCAACCAACGGTTGGTGTGCGCGGCTGCCCGGTCCTCTCTTGCGTCTGCGGGCTCCTTTTCTCTCAGAGGTTCAGGGGCCCCTTCTGTGCCCACCTTTACCCACACTTCGTCGTTTTCTTCCCCAGCGTTTTCAGGGAAATGTGAAGGTCTGACTTAAGGAGCTCCTCTTACACAGCCAGCAAATCTCTCCTCTTTCGTGTCCTACGTTATAGTTTTGAGCCACACTGGAAGGCTCCCTAAAGTATTTGTTTTGCGAAGCTGAAAAGGGATGAGATGACGGAGACGTGATCAACAATTTAGAGCGCTGGTTTAGCATCTGAACTTTCTCAAATGGACCGTGTGCGTTACCACTTTGAAACGCACCAAGGTTTTTAGTTTATTGCTGTCTGTAGGGTTGCCAATTTAGCAAATAAAAATAGAGGTTGAGGGTTTCCCTGGTGGCGCAGTGGTTGAGAGTCCACCTGCCGATGTAGGGGACACGGGTTCGTGCCCCGGTCCGGGAAGATCCCACATGCCGCGGAGCGGCTGGGCCCGTGAGCCATGGCCGCTGAGCCTGCGCATCCGGAGCCTGTGCTCCGCAACGGGAGAGGTCACAACAGTGAGAGGCCCGCGTACCGCAAAAAAAAAAAAAACAAAAAAAACCAGAGGTTGACCAGTTAAATTTGAATTTCAGATGAACAGTGCATAAGTTTGAAGTATAAAAACCGCATGGGATATATTTATACTGAAAACATTATTGTTTATCTGAAATTCAAAGTTAACTAGGTTTCCTGTATTTTCTCTTTCAACTCTAGTCCGTAGTGAACATTTTAGCGTTCATATGGTTGAATTTTGAATTTAAGACGTAGGAGCCCTGCAAATATATTAACTCAGCCTTCCAAGATTATTCTTAGGTTGCTTTCGGTTAAATTTTCATTCTTCTTATTAAACATATTTATGTGTGACTCAGGGTGCACACAGAGTAATCTTGGTAGTACAATGGACTGTCAAGTTTAGAAGTGGCTTTAATCCTCTAATGTTTATGTCATCCCTCTCATTAATGTTAAAATTGTTTTAGTCCCTTACTACTAAATTTTGTCATGTACACACAATATCAACATTTTACCCCATTTGTTTGAAAGATCAGAAATGTATATTAATTTATCTGATTTATACGACTAATCTTCAATCATTTATACACTTTTATTCGTCATTTTCTATAAAGAATATTATCCAAATGTGTTTTTATTTATTTTAGAACAATTAACAACGTGCACTCTTATAACAAAAAATAAACCGTTACTCGTAATTAGAAAGCAAAATGGTAACTTCTTCTTACAGTAATTTTGGAAGGCAATTTAGATTGGTAACCTCAGAAGGCATTTTAATAGTTTGTATTCTTATAATGAAACGGTAGACTTTGTGATACATACAGTCATTTTGATGTGTTTTTCAGTTATGACCAGGATAAAGAAGTTTGGTTCTTCCCAGTGTTTATATTCCCATCATTTGTATGTTCAAGTTCAGAAAATGAGATATTGTTCCTTAGAATACACTACTCTTAAAAGAGCAGATAAAACAGGTTTTTCATTTTCTATGTATGTGTTTCTATGGAAACTAGTTCTAAAATAATTAGGAAATCAATTCTAGTACTGTAATGAGATGTTCTTACATCAACAAAACACAAATTTCATTTAGTTTCTAAAGTAGTGATTTTTAAAAAATTTTTTAACATCTTTATTGGAGTATAATTGCTTTACAATGGTGTGTTAGTTTCTGCTGTATAACAAAGTGAATCAGCTATACATATACATATATCCCCATATCTCTTCCCTCTTGCGTCTCCCTCTCTCCCACCCGCCCTATCGCACCCCTCTAGGTGGTCATAAAGCACCGAGCTGATCTCCCTGTGCTATGCGGCTGCTTCCCACTAGCTATCTATTTTTCATTTGGTAGTGTATATATGTCCATGCCACTTTCACTTCATCCCAGCTTACCCTTCCCCCTTCCCGTGTCCTCAAGTCCATTCTCTACGTCTGCGTCTTTATTCCCATCCTGCCCCTACGTTCTTCAGAACCATTTTTCTTTTTAGATTCCACATATATATATTAGCCTATGATATTTGTTTTTCTCTTTCTGACTTATGAAGTAGTGATTTTTATAAAACACCAAAATAATCCCAATGTTTTAAAAATTTGATCTTTAGTTATAATTCTTATCAATGAAAATTTGGGAATGTATATTAGAAAGATAGCCACCACCTCGTGCTTTATTCTTTCCCTACTTTAAAATTAATTTTTATGTGTAGATAAATAATTTTTAATCTTTTAATTTCTTTTTGTAAGCTCAGTAGTATTAATAATTTGTTCAACAAATATGTAAGCTTCATGAGGTGAGGAATTTTTTTCCTGTTTTTGCCTGTTTGATTCACTACTGTGTCCTCAGAATCTTGAAAAATGTCTGACATATATTATGTATGCTAAATATTTGTTGAGTGAATGAATTTAAAAATTACCTATTCATGTTGTAGGAACTACACAAATAAATTTTTTTTAAACCCTTGCTTTCATGGGGCTTACATTCTGGTTAGGGGAAATGAACAACAACCATAAGTGATGTAATTGCTGTATGATGTCAGGTGTTGGCAGGGGCAGGAGAGAGAAAGTGTTATTTTAGATAGGGTTGTCAGAGAAGGATTCTCTGAGAAAGGCATATTCGAGTAGATTCCTGAATGAAGTGAGGAAGCATTCTATATGGATAGCTGCAGGAAGAGTTTTCCAGGCAACAAGAAAAGCAAGTGCAAAGGCCCTGTGGTGGGATCATCTTGATATGTTTGAGAAAAAGCCAGGAGGACAACATGAACAGGAAGGGAGTTGTAGGAGGATGAGATCATGGAGACCATAATAAGAGTTATGACTTTTATTCTGAGTAAGATAGGAAGCCATCTAAACAAGTGTTGGTGAGGGTGTGGAGAAAAGGCAACCCTTGTGCACTGTTGGTGGGAATGTAAGTTGGTGCAGCCACTGTGGAAAACGGTATGGAGGGTCTTCAAAATATTGAGAACAGAACTACCATGTGCTGCAGTAATTCCACGTCTGAGTACTTATCTGAAGGAAAGAAAAACTAGAACGTTACTCAATGCCTTTGCATAAATTGATAAAAACATCAATTCCTGAATTATGTGCTTATTAGAATACAGTTTTTATCAATTTATATATGTCCCTTATAATATGCTGCTTAGTTTGCCTTGTTCCTGGACTTTCCAAAATGCTGCTGACAGTCTTTATATGGCCTTCTAAATTCTCTTTGTCATGATCAAAACCAGAAGTCTGTTACTTGTCTCAGATGCCCTGGCCGGCTCTGCTCTCATTATGTTTTGCCAGTGGGAGGCAACTGTGCCAGATTGGAGGGTGCAAAAAGGTAGTGTTATGCTGCTTTCGGTGGTTCTTCCACCAGACTACTAGCCCTCACTGGAGTGTCAGGTGTTCAGGCAGCAGCAGCAGGTCCGGTATTGTCAGTGGTGGCAGGTGTGGGAGGTAGCTAGCAGATGGCTAGGAGCCCCTGGGGTGGCTGCATCACCCAGGAAACATTCTCGGGGAAGAGAATCTGGAATTGCTTATTTGCCCTACTTGGGGTTAAACACAGTGATAACCTACCGCACTGCCAGTGGGATACCTTCTGCGGGGGCGGGGGGGGATACTGGAAGTCTCCAGCTGATAGGCATTGGCAGAAGTTCTCTCAGTTATCACCTGTTGTTGACTGGGATGACGTACCTTCTGGAATCAAGGCCCTGGAGATCAGGTGGCTGCTGCTTTCACCAATAATGTGTGAATGATGACTTTAAGGATTATGGGTGCGATGGGTTTTATTACTATGCTGAAGAGCTTTATCTATCTGCCTTTTCTTGTCACTGATACACTCTCCTTCTTGAAACATGTTCTTAGCTTAGCTCTCTCCGTTTCCTAGTTTTTTCTTGAGTTTGAAATATTGGAATTCCCCAGGGCTCACTCCTTGGAACTTTTCACTGTCTACACCCACTCCCAACGTGATCCCATCCAATCACATGGCTTTAAATACTAAATTCTGACCCCTCTCAAATTTATCTCTCTAGTTCTGACCCAGAGTGATATATTCAACCACCTATTCAACACTTTCACTGGGATGTCAATATTACTCTTAACAGAAATATTGATCCCCCCCCCAACCTGCCCCTCTCCTCTTCACCATTCCAGGACGTGGCAACTCCATTTCTCCATTGTATGCATTTCACATTATGCTGCAGAGCTTGCCTATGTACTACATGTTTTTCTTTTGTATGTATAACATTTTTAAAAATTGAATTTGTACAGTGGGAATACAAAAGTAAGAAAACTGAAATGGTAGGAAGCATACAGTACTCAATTCAGTTGAGAATATAGAAACGATCAATTCCTTTTTCAAAAAAGATTTAAAGACGAATACCTTTTTATACATATGTGTAACTGATTTATTGAAGCAGTTCAACTTGCTGGGCTGTAAATATGAACAGTTTTTTATTTTTCCAATTATTGCCCATACGTGTCCTATCGGAACCCTTTTCTGATAACTGTAGACGTTCATAGTAATATTGAAGACTTACTCTAAGTATCTTTTGGTCACTTTTGGTTATTCACCAACTCTTATTCCAGTTTTTAAATACCTATTCTGTTCTTCTAAAAAAATTTAATCTCATAGTTAATTAAAAGCTTTCTTGTCATTTCCCTACTGGACAGGGACAGACTAGACTTGTGGTTCTAGGAATGCAAAGGCAGGAGAAGAAAATGGTCTGTTTTCGGACATTTTTCCCCTTGTTTGGTGTAAAACTTCCTCAACCTTAGTGGCTTAAAAAATCACTTTGTTTAACTCTCACGTTAGTAATCAAATTCAGAAAGGGCTTTGCTGGGCAGTTTGTGATCTGCGTGGTGTCAGCTGGGGTGCTCGGGGCTGGAGGAGCTCCCAAGAGGTCCCCCTTACCCGGGCATCTCTCTTATCTCCCACGCGGCGGCTCATCCTCTGAGGCCTCTCCAGGTGGTTTGGGCTTCTCACAGCATGGTGATCTTAGCAAAGGTGTGCTTTTTGACAAGGCAACTACCTTTCGAAAGGCAGAAAGTGGAAGCTGCCAGGAAGACTCCAGCCCAAACTGCTACTGCATTACTTCTACTGTAGCCTACTGGTCACAGCAGTCACAGGGCTCACCCAGACACCGGGGAGTGGAGAAATTGACTTTCCCTCCTGACGAGGGACTAGCAGGGTCGTGTTGTAGAAGAGCATTTGCTATGGGAGATGCTGTTAAAGTCATCTTTGGAAAATCTGCTGCACCCCTCCTTGGTCCTTGGTCTATACCCCTATGGTACTGGGATGAGAAGGAGTTGGAGAGGCAGAGGTTTCCTTGTGTGATGGCAGCATGATGGTTTCAGTTTCTCTGGAAGATGCTTCTGTGTGGCAGACATCCAAGGCTGGGTCTTTCATGGCTGCTTCTGAGGGTCTATTGGGATCTCCCTACTTCCCATTCCCTGCTACCTGAGCCTCTCCCCCACCCCGCCTCTGCCCTCAACACAGCCTCTTGTCGCTAGGATTCTCTTGCCTTGCAGGTGACCCTCTTCAGGTGACCTTCAGTGTTCACTCTAGCCACAGCAGACTCAGGTACCTTTGCCACTTCTAGCTGTGTGCCTTCGGGCTACTTCACAGATGTTCCCTCTTTGCTTAGCGATTTCTCTCCCTCTCTCCTGCCCCTTTTCATCTGGCATGATATATTTTTTTTAGCTGCATAAGTTATTTTAATTGTAAGTTCATAAAAGTCTACATTAAATGCATCATCTTACAAAATAATAACCTATGAGAGTATATAAAAAATGACTGAGCCAACATTATTTGGTACTTTTGATACTTCCATTAACTTCAACTTAACTATTCCCTTTCCAAATATGAAATTTAAAATTGTCAAGCTATTTACAAAAAGATGTGTAATTTATTTCCAAAAAAAGATGTGTAATCTTTTACAGACATTTTGTTGGTCCAGCACTTCAGCAATTTTCAGGTAGAGATGCTCCCCAGCCGTTGACGTAGCAGAGAGAGGGATCATTGTGGAGCACCCAGATTTTGAGTGAATTTCTTGGGGTCTCTCTTTCTAATCTTGTTGGAAGGAAGGCACCCTTATCCCCAACCGAGTGAGAGAGTATATGTGTGCATATATTCATAGAAAGCCGTGTGGGAGTATGCCTGCAAAAGAGCATGGAGCCTCTAAGTCAGCAGTGACCAGGATCCAAGTGTGGGCTGTTCAAGACAATAATTGAAATGTCTTGTGGAATTTAAAATATGTAGAACAGGGGGCTTCCCTGGTGGCGCAGTGGTTGAGAATCTGCCTGCCAGTGCAGGGGACACGGGTTCGAGCCCTGGTCTGGGAGGATCCCACGTGCCGCGGAGGAACTAGGCCCGTGAGCCACAATTACTGAGCCTGCGCGTCTGGAGCCTGTGCTCCGCAACAAGAGGCCGCGATAGTGAGAGGCCCTGTGTACCGCGATGAAGAGTGGCCCCCGCTCGCCGCAGCTAGAGAAAGCCCTCGCACAGAAATGAAGACCCAACACAGCCAAAAATAAATAAACAAATGAATAAATTTATAAAAAACAAAATATGTAGAACAAAATGCATGACAACAATTACAAGATAAGGTAGGAGAGGGGATAAATGGAGTTAAGTGTACTCAACTTGTAGCACCATTGAGAAGTGAGGTTGTAAGAATTTGTATTAAGCTGTAATAAGTCAAGGATTCATATTGAAATCTCTAGTCTAACTACTAAAATAATAGTCAAATAATGCATAATGATATCACTAATTATAGTAAATGCTCCAAAAAAGAAATTAAATTATTTCCTGACTGGATATAAAAACAAAACCCTGTTTGATGATGTTTACAAGAGACACACTTAAAATTTTTTAAAGACATAGAAATGTTGGAAGGAAAAGGATGGAAAAATATATACCAGCAACCCAAACCAAAAGAAAGTTGGTATAGCTATATAAATATCAGCCAAGTAGACTCTAAGGCCAAGCACAGCATGTGTTGAACAAGGGTAGAAACACTTCATGAGCAATCAAGGAAATGCAAATTAAAAACACAAGATACCGTTTCATACCATTCAGATATTTTAACTTATGAAATCAGACATTTGGTGAGGATGTGGAGCTGTAGGAATGAACACACACTTCCCTTTGGGGGGATGTGAAGTATACATTCAATCACTTTCATGATGAAACCTATGCCTTTCCTACGTCCTAGCAACTTTCCTACTAGTCAGGGCTGAAATTGGCGTGCAGCCTTATCAATGGCTTACGGCCAGCTTCTCTTCTCACTGATGAATACCCATGCCTTATAGCTTGTTAAATATTTAAAATAACATCCCTACCACCATCTATATCCTGGGGAAACTTTTGAACATGTTTACTAGGGAACATGTACCAGAATATATTCTTGATAGCATTTAAAAACAATTTTTCAACAGTAGAAGAGTTAAAAATGTTGTTGTATATTCAGAAGAGTGGGACATTTTACAGTAATAATAATGAATGAACTAGAGCTTGACTTACTGATATGGATGAATTTCAAAACATAAATTGAGCAAAAGAAGCAAGTACAGGAAAATACATATATTATTTATTAATGTCTAAACACCAAATGTGCATCAGCTTGCAAAAGTGGTAAAACCTTAAAGAAACGCAACAATTAATACAAAACTCAAACCGGGAGGAAGGGGAATTTGATCTTGGAAGGAAACAGCATATCTAAGGCTAAGGTAGTAGTGGGTTCATGGATGTTCGTTTTTATTATTGTTTTTCAAACTTTTACATACTTAAAAAAAAAATTAATAAACAGAAACCTCAATCAAACAGAAGTGACCAGAGGGGGAGCTCTCATGCCCTGAGATGCTGGCAGAGCCCAACAGGAAAAAGAAAGACTCCTCTTCTTTAATGTCAAGGACTCAGCCAATGAAAAGTCATGGACTCTTTGTTTAGCCCTCCCAACTTCCTTTCCCCCTCTGTAAAAGAGAGCTCCTTCCTTTGCTGTGTAGTGACTTGCAGTGACTTGCCATGGTTATGGGCTCCGAATTACAGTTCTCTGCTGATACCAAATAAACTCATTTTTTTTTTTTTTTGTGGAGAAATAACTGACAGTCTATTTGTTTTAGGTCATCAATAGTCTTTGTAATGTTGAAATATTTCACCATAAAACTAAGGAGTAGAGGAACCACTCATAGGGAGTTTAAAGGGCATGGTACGTAGTGTAATTTGATTATTGCAAAGCATACGTGGAGGGGTGTAATCTGAAATGTACTTACCTTTTTAGCTTCATCTCCTACCAACTGCTTCAAATATTCTTTCTTTGGAACCACACTGGGTATAAAAATAAGTGAATAATAAGTTTAAAGTGGGCCAGTACTTAAACGCAATGCTTTTTCCCCTTCTTTCTACCCCTGAGTGAATCACTTGCTCTCCCCTCACTACGCCATACTAGTTTATACTTATGCATTTATGTTGTAGTTTTCTTAGTCAGGAATACCCTTCCCTGCCCTCTGCTGTATGCAAAATTCTATACCTTCTTCAAGTTTTCAAATATTCCCTCTTCTCTGAAACCTTTCCCACTTCCCTTCCCGACACTTCAATCTTCCTTAAGAATTAATCATTCAAAAAAAAATCATTCCTGCCTCCCTTTGCCTGTGGCACTTAAGGATAATTCCATTTTAACAATTATTTTATAATTAGTTGTTTTTTTTAACTGATTTTTTAACATAAATTTATTTATTTATTTTTGGCAGCGTTGGGCCTTCGTTGCTGTACACGGGCTTTCTCTAGATGCGGCGAGTGGGGGCTGCTCTTTGTTGGGGTGCGCAGGCTTCTCATTGCGGTGGCTTCTCCTGTTGTGGAGCATGGGCTCTGGGCATGTGGGCTCAGTAGTTGTGGCACGCGGGCTCTAGAGCACAGGCTCAATAGCTGTGGTGCATGGGCTTAGTTGCTCGGCAGCATGTGGGATCTTCCCAGACCAGGGCTGGAACCCATGTCCCCTGCAAGGGCAGGCGGATTCTTAACCACTGCGCCACCAGGGAAACCCCTAGTTGTTTAAATATATGCTCCTTTCCCTTATACCTTGCATCCTGATTGTCAGTTATTCAGAGCAGGAACCTGGCTTTATCTGTGTTTGTTTACCTATCACACAGCACAGTGAGTGACACATGGTAAGTATTAAATGTAAGAAAGTATGACTATCTCAGCTTGCTTATCATTACCAGAGGTGTTTAGTGAATGAAATAAGGTGGAAAAGTCAGGTCGTGGCCATATTGTATCGGATCTCCTATATTAAGGCAAGCGTTTAGACTTTATTCGGTGAGCATCCCGGGAATCATTTAAAGTCTTTGAGCAGTGTTTCCAGAAGATTAAACATAGATTGGAGGTGAGGGACTATTTAAGAGACAATTATAACAGTGCATCTAGAGGCACTAAAGACTTGAACTATAGTAAAGTCAATGCTGAGAAAGATAAAACAAAAGGGTCTATGATGGTGCTTCTCAAATTTTAACATGCACACCAATCACCTGTGAATCTTATTAAAGTACAGATTCTGACTCAGTAGGTCTGGGGTGAGTCCTGGGACCCTGCGTTTCTAATAAGATCATAGCTGGTGCTGTAGACCCATGCTGTCCAATATGGTAGCCTTTAGCCAGGTGGCTGTCAAGCACTTGAAATGTAGTTAGCGCAACTGAGGAACTGAATATTTTAAGTAATTTAAATTTAAATTTAAAAACGGAAACAGTGCAAAATATTTCTCCATTAAGCAAAATTTTGTTGTTTTGGTGAGACTGCATTTAAAAGAAACCATATAGTACATTTATTACGTTAACATTTAACATATCTATATCATACACTGTCACGAAATTGTAAGCCTCCCTGCCCACCACAATGGCGTCTCATCAGAACATCTACAACTCTATGAAAGGCCTGGGGTACTAACTGGACGCTGCTCAAATGTGATTTAGTCAAAATTCAGGACCTAATTATGTGCATTAGAAAGCAGAACCTCACAGTCTGCAGAGGGCAGGCGCTCTGCGGGAGGGAAAAGTCTTCGGATGGATAACGATAAGGATAAGGAGGAATTCCAGGCCAGCTCCGGAGCCGGATCCATGGAACGATTGGCCGGCTGCGGCGGCGCGGCGAGTGGTCGGGAGGGTGCGCCCGACTGCGCCTGCCTCGCCCAGCGGCGCCCCTCTGCGGCCGTTGAGCCCCTCGGTGCAGGTGCGCGCGGCACTCGCCTCAGGCCGCCGGCTTTTCCCCGCCCACGGCCGCACGCGCATGCGCAGTTACCAGTCGCTGCTGGGCGGCCGCCGGCGGGTTTGCTCTAAGGAGGCGCCGGGACCAAGTGGCAGCGACTCGGACATCTGAGCTGCCACTGCCGAAAACGGGCCCGCAAGGCAGGTGCGTGGGCAGTAAGGCACTTTACCGCGTCCCTTTGCCCACGGGCTGGGGTGAGGAGTCCGAGTCCTGGCTTCTTCCCTCAGAGCGGGGGTTCCTGGGCCGCACCCCTTTCTTTGGCGAGCCGCCAGAAGGAACCGGTAGGGGCCAGTGAGGGGGTGGGTGTTGAGTTCGGGGATGGGGATGCAGCCAGCGAGGTTTTTGGGCGGGCTCTCCTGGCCTCGGGAGTGGGAAGGCCGGCCCGGGCGGCGGGCGTTGAGGCCACCTCCGCGTCCGTTGGGTCCTCCGGAACTGCTGTGTCCGGAGGGGGCGGCTGGCGCGGGGAAGGCCAGGTGTCCCCCTCAGCCTGGCCTGTCCTCGTCGGTTAAGGGGCCCCAGGGAGCCGAGTCCGTTATTCCAGCGGTTGCCATTTCAGCCCCGTTCCACGCTCGATCCCCGCTGCGCGCTCCCGAGGGATGGAGAAGGGGCCCGGTAGCCTCTCGGCGCCGCTCACTCCGCCGGCTACTTTTCACAAAAACGCGAACCAAACCAAAATAGGCTCAGCTTACGCCCTCCCCGCCTCTGTAAAGGCGAAGGGCCCTTACCCTCACAGAGGTGTGTCCTGTGACTCGCGGCCGCTCCCTCGGGGCGATGCCTGGAGCCCGGTGCGCGCGGATAGGGAGGGCCCTAGAGGGTTGTGTTGAATCCCACGAAGCCCTGAGGACTCGAGACTCATTATCGCCGAAAGCCTGTTTACGATATCAGATACTTGAGCTGATTTTATTTATAGCATCTGCCTGAGAGACAAAGAGAATGGAATCTAAAAAAAAAAAAAAAAAATGGTCATGAAGAACCTAGGGGCAAGATGGGAGTAAAGATGCAGACCTACTAGAGAATGGACCTGAGGACACAGGGAGGGGGAAGGATAAGCTGGGACGAAGTGGCATGGACATACATACACTACCAAATGTAAAACAGATAGCTCGTGGGAAGCAGCCGCATAGCACAGGGAGATCAGCTCGGTGCTTTGTGACCACCTAGAGGGGTGGGATTGGGAGGGAGACGCAAGAGGGAAGAGATATGAGGATATATGTATATGTATAACTGATTCACTTTGTTATAAAGCAGAAACTAACACCATTGTAAAGCAATTATACGCCAATAAAAATGTTAAAAAAAATCACTGTAGAATTAAAAAAAAAAAGCAAATGGCAACAAAGCTCAGAAGGGAGAAAGTAAATCGAGTGGCCATGGGAAGACCTCTCTAATTAGAAGAGAGTTATTTTATACTGAAGCTTTTTGATGCATAAAAGCCATCAAAACCCTGATCTAGCCTTCTGAATTTGCTGGCTTTAAAATTTTTACGTCACTCTAGGTCTTTTAATCACTCTTGGTAGCCCTCCTTTTGGTAGTTGTTTGACTTCTTTTCAGTTTTGTCTTTATATCTAATTGGTTTGATCTTCCAGTCACGTTTAGACCTTATCTCTAAATCCTTCTGAAGATAGCCTTTATCTAGTTAATAAAGTTAATTATTGTGTGTGAATGATGCATGTTAATGGATCCGTAGAAGCTGAACAGTGCTATAAATTGACCTTATTGCTTGTTTTCAGTACCTAATAAGTTTTAGTGCTCTTAACTACAAAGCTACAATGGAACTTTAGATCATCCAGGTTAACCCTTAAACTTGACAAATGAAAAAAAAGGTTTAGAACAGTTTGAAGCCCTTCCCTTTTTAATAACAGAACAGTACACTTGGTGCCATGGTGCCAAGCTCAGTGTACTTTCTATTATATTATTTTGTAGTTGAGCTCCTGAAGCTGCATGACAACTAAAACTTTAAATAGTGATTTTTCAAACACTACTTTTGAGCCATAGCGGTGTTGGTGAGTCCTCAGTCAGCCATTAAAACCGAATAGCAGAAAGGCATTTCAGTTATAAGAAATACTATATAGAAAGCATGAATGTGTTAATAGGTGAGTGTTAAGAGTAAGAAATGAGTCTTAAAAGGGCAGAATTTATACTGAGAACTACAGACAACTATTGAACATTTTTATAAATAGGTAATAAATTAAGACTTGTTCTTTTTTAGAAAATTCATGCTGGAGAGAAGGTGGCAGATAGATTGATTGATTGGGAAGGCTGGAAGTGAAGAAGCAAAGTCAAAGTTTACTGATCCTTTTTAGAAACCATGGATTCCCAAATTAAGGCTGTGGCATGGATGTAGAAAGATACATTCAAGAAATATCCAAATGCACTTACTTACCAATGATACAGGATATCAATGAGAAAGAATAGTCTTAAGATAGTGGCAAAGCAACTTGGCTAATTTGGTTGACTGGAGGTGAAGTTAATGGGAGAAGGGAATTGAGGAGATAGAGAACAGGTTTGGGAGGAAAGACCAGCCTCAAATTAATGGAGGCTTTGGTACATCCTTGAAGATGGATAGTGATTTGAAACTAAAGAGTGGCCTCTGTGCTGTGGAGATAACATTTGGGAGTTTTTAGCTAGCTTTTATAGGTAGAAGTCAAGAGTATATGAAATGTAAGGAGAAAGTCTGGGGACAGAACCCTAACGAACAGCAACATTTACAGTAGATTAGAGAAAGAGCCCGTGAAGGTGGCAGAGCAAATGAAGAGATCTTCAAGAATCAGGAATAGTATCATAGAAGCCACGGGAGGAGAGGGCTTCAAGGAGGCAGTAGCAAGGTCAAGAGAGAGCAGTAGGCAATAGGACTGAAAAATGCTATTGCATTTACCAGCTGAGACGTGGTTGGTAGAACTGTTTCAAAGAAGCTAGAATCAAGTACAAGAATGATAAAAGTATTAGTTTTTCATTGTTGCCATGCCAAACTTAGCAGCTAAATGCAGCACAAATTTATTTTCTCACAGTTCTATAGGTCAGAAGTCTGACACAGGTCTCACCGAGCTAACATCAAGGTGTGGGCAAGGCATCATTCCTTACTAGAAGCTCTGGAGAGATTCCGCTTCCTTGCTCATTCAGGTTGGTTGCAGAATTTACTTCCTTTTGGTTGTAGGACTGAGGTTCCTGTTTCCTGTTTCCTTGTTGACTGTCAGCTGAGAGTTATTTTCAGTTTCTAGAGACCACCTACATTCCTTGGCTCATGCCCCCCTTTCCTCCATCTTCAAGATCTCTATGGTGGGCGGAGTCCCTCTCACTCTTCAAATCTCTTTTGCCCTCTTTCACTGACTTCCTCTTCCACTTTTAAGGGCCCATGTGATTATGTTGGGCCCACTTGCATAATACAGAATACTGTCCCTATTTTAGGGTCAGCTAATTAACAACCTTAATTCCATCTAAAAAGCCCCCTTTGCTATGTGAGGTCACACTCACAGGATGAATAGGGTGTGGACATCTTTGGGGGGTCATTGTTGTGGCTACCATAGGAAGTTAAAAGTACTAACAGTTCATGGATACATTCTTTCTAGATGCTTTTGTTAAGGAAAGGTGATACCTAGAAACATTTACATTATGTAGCATGTGATAATTATAGTCAATAGTAAGCCTTACTGTTTATCCTTGAGTTTTGTAACTAAGAAATGCAAGTTATCTTCTTAAATACTCTGAAATTTCTGTGAACACTATAAAATTTTAAAGTCTCATAGGAGTATAAGGTAATACAATGAAGTTGTTAGTTTTTATATTTTTATGTAGCCTTAAGCTGCTTTAAAATTTTTGCTGGAAAGATTTTAAACGCATTTAACCAGCTAACTAGATATATGTGCATAAAATATAATTTGGATACACATCAGAATATGGCTTTTAAAATATAAAGCCCACAGAAACTGGAATGGATGTCTAAAGGATGGAACATACTAACAAAATATTTAACCTTGTATTTTATAGGCCTAGAACCCCACTGCCATTTAGTGAGTTAAATTGTTAAACCTTCTAACCTTGGAGCCTTAATGAAAGGAATGTAGAGTTTGAATAGACCTAACTTTGAGTCTTGCCTTTGTTGTTTATTAGCATTCTGTATTCTTGAGTAAGTTACTTACCTCCCTGAGCCTTGCTTTCCTTATGTATAATGGGGTACTAATACCTTCACCGCAGAGTAGCTGTAAGGATTGGAATTAACATGTCTGAAACACAGTAAATACTTGAAACAGCACTTCCTGTTCTCCTTGTTCCATTCCTCCCTTTTCAGTTCCTTTCTCAAGTGCAGCTTCCTTTGCCCTTGGCCTAGGGGAATCAGTCCTTTGCATCCTTTGCACCTCACTTTGAATGTAACTTTCTCAAGGAGGCTTTCTCTGCCCCTTCCCCTACCCTGTAATTTCAGTTCCCCAATTACCAACTCTTACAACTTCTTTACTAGTCTGTCACTTGTTACAGTTTACGTGATATACCTGGGTTATTTGTTTAATGTCTGATTTCCATCCCAGACTATAAGCTCTTTGCGATCAGGGGCCATGTGTGTTTTACTAATTACTGTAAATTCAGTGTCTAACATCATGCCTGGCACATAATTGACAACCATAGGTATTTGTCAAATGAATTTGTGAATGATGAATTTTATTATTTATCTCCTGGCTAACCTCTCTTGAATTTCTGGAAACATCAGCCACCACAAAATTAATAAATCCCTGGTGCAGCTTATTGTGAAGGATGCTCGTTTCTTCTGTGAGAAAGTACCTGCATTTCGAATGGAGTCTTGCAGCTTCTTTGGAAGAAGGCTGCCTCTTTAAGATACCACTATTACCTACCTCTCCACCTTATTTGTGATCCTTCGAAGTGAACTTTCTATGTGCTACATGGCCTACATAGCCAGATAATTCCAAGAATACCCTTTAATTTTGGTGAAAATTTGTCCAGTTTTATTTTTCTGATGTGGTAACACAGAATTTTTTCATCTAATTTTTTGTTTACTGTCTTTTCCAGTAAATTATGAATTGAGTTGTTAAAATGCAGCATGTCTACAGCAAGATTCTGAAATAACTCACAATGAGATGTTTCTTCATAGATGTAGAGTAAAAATGAAAAATATGTTTAATTCCCCCATATTAAATTAGAACATAAAACTGCAAACTTTCTAGATTATTATCTCCTTATCTATAGGAAAGCTTTAATTATGTTAAGTTTTAACAATGTTCTAAAAAACTTTAGAGGGCCATTGTTGGAAGCATTGACATACCCATTTCTCTGTCATAAAACCATAGTTAAAGACATCTATTATATAAGGATTCAGTCCATAAATTTTTCTAGGAGTTAAATTCTAAAAAAGGATTTTTTCCTCCAAGGATCTTGTAAACTTTTATAGACAGTGAAAACTTCATTTTATTTCTGGCCTTCCCCTAATTGCCTGGAAAGCCTTTTGCCAAATTTATCGTTGCAGTGCTGCTACAACAATAGTCATTCTAGTTTGTTGCTTAGTAACATCTACTTCTCTCCAGCCATAACCTTTTTTTCTTGTCATTTATGCATTCATTCATTCTGTGAATATATATCTTTCTCTGTTTATCATGTATGAGCACTCTTTGGCTAGCACTGTGAATACAGAAGTAAGAATTCTGGCTCTCGGTGGGCTTATATTTTTGTCTGTTTTCTGCTGCAAGTTTCCTCAAGCAGTTCTTTTGGAACTATGTAGAAGTAGTATAAATCCTAAATAAATAAATGTATCATTATAATGTTTATATAACCATTATTTTGAAAATGATGCTATTTAGTCCATTTTAACTTTAGTGTGTAGCTATGTTTTTAAAACCCAGTGCAGAGTTAGTTCATTCTTTCTATAATTACTATGACCAAATACTATCCCCATATCCTGGATTTCAGCTCCGATCACTTCACTAATCTCAGACCTTCAGTAGTTTCTGAATTTTATAAGATCAGATCCAGAATCTTTGCAACACTTTGTAGGTCTTTGCCTAAATCACCAGAAAGTTGTATTTTCAACTATTATTTCTGCTGTTATGGTTCTTTCCCCACTTTTTACTGTATTTCTTGAGATATTTTCATTGTTTCTAAGTCCTTCTGATTTAGAAAAAAAATACTCAGTTTTAGTTAACAGTATATATTAGATAAGATAATGCTCATATAGAAAATTTTAAAATCCCAGATGCCTAACATAGTTTCTGGTTGCTGGTGTTCTGAGGAGTAGATGACTGTGATGGTTGATTGTATCTATCTACCTGATGGAACCACAGAGTGCCCAGATATTTGGTCAAACATTATCTTGGGTGTGTCTTTGAGGGTGTTTTTGGATGAGATTAACATTTGAATGGTAGGCTGAGTAAAGCAGATTGCCCTCCCCTAGGTGGGTGGCCTTCATCCAAACAGTTGGAGGCCTGAATAGAACAATAAAGCTGATACACCAGTGAGGAAGAGGGAACTCTTCCTGCCTAACCGGCTGAGCTGGGACTTCAGTTTTTTTCCTGCCCTTGGATTCGAACTGAAACATTGGCTCTTCTTGGGTCTTGAGCCTGCTGGCTTTCAGACTAGAGCTTATAGCATTGGCTCTCCTGGCTTCCAGGCCTTTAAACTCAGACTAGCACTACATCATTGGCTTTCCTGGGTCTCATTTAACTCCATTCACCTGAGTCATGCTTAACTCCAAGAAAAATATAGTATAGTCATGTCTCCTGAAAAAAGAGAAGACAGCTTGGTGATCAGCCAGCAATCTCTCCCAAGTATCTCATACTTGGCCAAAGTTACTTATATTTCAATTTGTTATTGAACCAGCCCAGAGGCAGTGCAGAGAACATACAGGAGATCAAAGATATATGCAAATGGATGTGCTTCTCCACTGCCTCCTTTCTTCTTCATGAAGGCACAGATATTTTGTGATTTCAGCAACCTGTATGGAGTGAGGAATACACAGGACGCTTAGAACCATGGGCTTGCTATCTTTTATACATTTGTAAGGTGGCAAGGGGTGGTGTCAGCACTAAAAGTTCTGTATTATACCATATAAACAAATTCTTGCTGCACTAAAACTGTATAACTTAGGACAACCATATAGCTCAATAAGGAATTAGAAGACTTGAACAACACTATAAAGCAATTGGACTTAATACACATACACAGAACACTTCACCTAACAATAGTGGAAAGAAAAATTAATGCCAGTCTTCCTCAAACTCTTCCAACAAGTTGAAGAGGAGGGAACACTTACACACTCAGTCTATGAGGGCAGCATTACCCTGATACCAAAGTCAGACAAAGACACTGTAAGAAAACTACAGACCAATGTCCCTGATGAATATTGATGAAAATACATATTTTTCTTAAGTGCACATGGAATATTCTCTAGGATAGACCATATGTTAGGCCACAAAACAAGTCTTAACAAATTTTTAAAAGTTGAAATCATTCTAAGTATCTTTTCCAGTTACAGTGTAATGAAACTAGAAATCAGTAGCAGAAGGAAAGCAGGAAAATCCACAAATATGTGGAAATTAGAAAACACACTTTTAAACAACCAAATGGGTCAAAAAAGAAATCACAAGGAAATTAGAAAATATCTTGAGATAAATGAAAAAAAGAATCCCACAAGAGACCAAAACTTATGGTATAGACTGAAAGCAGTGCTAAGAGGGAAATTTATGGCTGTAAACATTTACAGTAAAAAAGAAAGATCTTAAATTAACAACCTAACTTTACAACTTAAGGAACTAGAAAAACCCAAAGCTAGAAGAAGGAAGGAAATAATAAAGATTAGATAAGAGATAAATGAAATAGAGAATAGATAAACAACAGAAAATGTCAGTGAAACCGAGAGTTGGTTCTTTGAAAAGATCAACAAAATTGATAAACCTTTAACTAGATTGAATTAAAAAAAAGACGACTCAAATAATTAAAATCAGAAACGAATGAGGGGACATTACAACTGATCCTATAGATATAAAAATATTATAAGGGAATGCTATAAACAATCATATGCCAACAAAATGGATAACCTAGATGAAATGGACAAATTCCTAGAAAGATACAACCTATTCAGACTAAATCATGATGTTGTAGGAAATCTGAACAGACCTCTAACCAGTAAGGGAATTGAATCAGTAATCAAAAACCTCTCAACAAATAAAAGCCCAGGAGTAGATGGCTTAACTGGTGAGTTCTACCAAACACTGAAAGAAAAATACCAACTTTCCTCAAGCTCATCCAAAGCACTGAAGAGAAGGGAACCCTTCCAAACTCATTCTATGAGGGCAGTATTACCCTGATACCAAAACCAGACAAAGAAACAACAAGAAAACTGCAAACCAATATCCCTGATGAATAATGTTGCAAAAATCCTTACCAAAATATTAGCAAACAAAAATCAAAAGCACATTCAAAGATTGGGACTTCCCTGACAGTCCAGTCGTTAAGACTCTGCGCTCCTACTGCAGGGGGTGTGAGTTTGATCCCTGGTCGGGGAAGTAAGATCCTACATGCCATGTGGTGTGGCCAAAAAATAAAAAAAAATAAGAAAAAAAGATTTATACACCATGACCAAGTGAGATTTATTCCTGGAATGCAAAGATGGTTCAACGTATGAAAACCAATTGGTGTAATGCATCACATTGTCAACGGAGGGGAAAGAAACCATATGATCATCTCAACTGATGCATAAACAGCATCTGACGAGTTCCAACACCCTTTTATGATAAACACTCAATAAAATATGAATAGAAAGAAACTTCCTCAATGTAATAAAGGCCATATTTGAAAAATCAACAGCTAACACCATACTCAATGGTGAAAGACTGAAAGCTTTTTCTCTAAGATCTGGAACAAGACAAGGATGCCTGCTTTTGTCACTTCTATTCAACATAGTACTGGAAGCCTTAGGCAGAGCAGGTAGGCAAGAAGAAGACATCCAAAATGAAAAGGAAAAAGTAAAATTATCTCTGTTCACAGACAGCATTATCTTATATGTAGAAAACCTAAAAATTCCACCAAAAAAATTGTTAGCACTAACAAAAGAATGGTGGTTGCCTGGGGCTTGGGAGAAGAGGATACGGAGGAGTTGTTATTTAAGGGGTATAGGATTCTAGTGTTGTAAGATGGAAAAAGAGGTGTGGAGATAAGATGTATAGCAGTGTGAATGTTCTTAACACTGCTGAACTGAACAGTTAAAATTGGTTTAAATGATAACTTTTATGTGTATTCTACCACAATTAAAAAATTTTAAACTACACAAGTTAGTTACTTCAGTGTTTTATAAATTACCCCATTGTCAGGCCTCTCAAAGCTCCAGTGCAGGCCTAGCAGTATCTTACCTCTCTTCTTAAGAAATGATGTGTGACAAACCTCACAGTTTTGTTTGGAGCTTGATGACACGTTGGCACCATAGCATGGTAGACGTCCAAGTAATACTGCAAACTTCATGATGCAATTCTCAATTGTCAGTTGGTGCATCACTGAATAATCATAGAATACTGCAGAATTAAGCAGAAACTGTTAGGTCTGTATTTCTGATTTTTTAAGAAAGGAATAAATAGCAAAAACAACCTTGGACTATATCATTTTCTTAATGGAGACTATTATCCTGTAGAACTGCATTGTCTGCAGAATGGTTAATGACCACTTACAGTTTATTTTTAAATATTCCACTTGTATAGTAAGGTTGATATGACCATTTCTGGGTGAATATCTTCATAGCTTAATACTAATAATCATCGAAATTTTGGAAATTTCCAGGAGGTTTGAAATGTGTTATGTTACGATTTTTGCAATTTCTTTCCATTGCTTTATCAGTAAACATATAATCAGTGGGGTAATATTAAAATAAGAAGTAGAATGATATATTGATGTAAAGTTTTGGATTCTCATCTTGTCTCACATTTCCAGTCATGAGAATTTGATCAGGTTTTTGGATCCTTCTGCTTTCAGTTTGTAGATTGGGAGTAATGATGGCTATCCTCGTGATGTCCTAGGTTGCAAAGATTAAAGTAGCTAGTTCCTTTATGCAAATGAATGATTATAGTCATAGAACTTTAGAGAAGAAACAAACTTTCCAGATAAAGGGTTTTCTAAACTTTTTTCTGAAGCTTTGGCAACTGTTTCTGAAAGAAAGGAAGAACCTAATGTAGAAAACAAATAATATACACTGCTGTATTTGAAATAGGTAACCAACAAGAACCTACTGTATAACACAGGAAACTCTGCTCAATACTCTGTAATAACCTAAATGGGAAAAGAAGTTTAAAAAGAATAGATACATGTATAACTGAATAAATTTGCTGTACACCTGAAACTAATACAAAATTGTTAATAAACCGTACTCCAATATAAAATAAAAATTTTAAAAATAAAAAATTATATAAAGCAAAAAAAAAAAGAAAGAAAGAAAACAAATAAAATTGGCTGAAGTAAGAGTAGGGTTCCAGAGAGGACACTGCCTGCTTGGTTTCCCCTTAATTCTTCTCTGGCAGCCCAATCCACCAGAGCTCAAACAAAGCACTTAGAACATGTTTTTTCAACAAATTTAATTATTAAGAAACTAAACTGTGCATTCATTTTGAAGGAGAAGATATGGGGCTAAAGTGATATTAATGTTCATTATTACTGCTATTATTTTATGCATTTCTATTTTACTGAAATGTTATTGATAGCAAGTCAAGAAAAACACCTTTTGCTTTGTTATATAAGTCATGGAAGGCTCTTAAACTTTCAGAACAATGAAGCTTTTAGGGTCGTTAACAGTTAATAAGCAATGTGTAAATATACTCATATCTGTGCCAATAAGTGAAAATTTTAAAAACCCCTACCTTACTGTTATTAAGTCAAAGTGATCCCTTTATATTTACTTTCTATCCCAGTTAACCTCTTTTTTATGACTCAAGAGAGATTAAACGCTTCTAATTATGATTAGTATGCATCATTTTTTGTGTTGTCTTTGTTTTTAAAAATGGTGGTATTAACACACCTTTTAATATAGAGTGTTCATATTATGGTAGAATGGTGTTGATTTTTTTAAACCTGCATTTTCAAAGTAAACTTTAAAGTTGTACCCAGTGGCCTTTAGAAGAAATTAAAGCTAACTGGCCCATATATTCATGTAGAGTTTTGATCTCATTTAAAAGGGTTAGTTGAGCTAACCAAATGGAAAAATGCTTTTTATAGTCTGATGCTTCTTTTTTGAAAACAGCTTAATTGATATATTATTTGCATGCCTACAAGTTGACCTGTTTAATGAGGGTAGTTCAGTGGGTTTTAACATATTTACAGAGTTATGCAACCATTACCATATTCCCATTTTAGAATATTTTCATTACCCTCAAAAGAAACCCTGTGCACATTAACCCTTTCTTCCCATTTCTTTCCTTTCCTTAGGCAATCACTTATCTATTTTCCGATTCTATGGATTTGCCTATTTAAATGGGGTCATACAATATGTGGTCTTTTTATGACTGACTTCTTTCACTCAGCAAAATGTTTTTGGGATTCATCTGTCTTGTAACACATTAGTACTCCATTCTATTTTATTGCTACATAATATTCCAGTGTATGAATATTCCACATTTTGTTTATCCATTCATCAGTTGATGAACATTTGGGTTGTTCACACTTTTTTGGCTATTATTAACAATTTTTTTTAAACATTTACGTTCCAAGTTTTTGTTTGGACATCTGTTTTCATTTCTCTTGGGTAGATACTTAGGAGTGGAATTGCTGAATCATAAGGTAATTCTATTTTTAACGTTTTGAAAAACTGCCACACTGTTTTCCAAAGCTCATTTTGTATTCCTGCCAGCAATGTATGAGGATTCCAGTTTTTCCGCAGCCTCCCAAAACTTGTTATTATTATCTCTCTTTGATTATAGCCATTCTGGTGGGTGTAGAGTGCTACCTCATAAATTCAGTGTTTCTTAGGCAGACCCATATAGGTCTGTAGATATGTTCTGCAGAATCTAAGAGTTCTAAGAATATACTTTTTAAAAAAAAATTTTCATGTTGATGGTAATATAACTATACTCTGGAGCATCTGAATGACTGACCACGTAATAACCAAGACTGCCACACTATTTCAGTATTCATATTTACTTGTTTAAAAGTCCACTGGCACCAAGAAATAAAACTTTCATTTTTAACATGCTAATGGGAATAGAGGGGGCTGTAATTATATAAATTATGTATTTCTGCCAAGAGGAAGCCAAATAATATTTGGCTTCTACTCATCTCAATTAATGCTATAAGGAACAGAGGTTTTGCAGTATTTGAATAGAGAAATGGTTATACAGTTGACTCATCACAGTATTATGGGGATGATAAATGCAAAAGAACTTTATGCATAGTGCTCAACCTGGTTGCAATAAATCCTATATTTGTTTGAATTTCCAGCTGTGATTTGATTTCAGTAAAATACTATCACATTCAATTGTGATAAAATTATTTTTCTTTTTTTGGTGTTTACATATAAATTTATTTTGTTTTTATGATTGTAAAATTTCCAATTGTATGGTTATATACACTTAAACAACATTATAATAAAAAAGTAACTCGAGCGAACATTTAGGAATCATGATCCTTTTTTCTTTTTTTTAGAGGAGTCCACATATTATGAGTTCATTGGTCACTGTTATCTGTATCTTTAGGTTTGTGCCTTTGGCTCTTTGCTTTTAGAGGCAGGGCTTTAGCTGTAGACTCCTGTGAGATTTTGAAGTTTGTGTTATCACTTGTTCAAAGCATAATTTAAGTAAGTTTGGTAATGATTTGTTTTGAAAGCCATCCGAGAAAAAAAGAGGTATTAAGGAGAAATTATTTCTTTGTAAATATACCTACACATATTTTTCACAACTTTGTTTTGTTTTTACTGATTACTGTCAATTTCACAGATAATCAATATGCGTTTCCAAGGCTGTCGGCTATGTTTGGGTCTTCTTTTCATCTCAATTAATGCAGAATTTATGGATGATAATGTTGAGATGGAAGACTTTGATGAAAATTCAGAAGAGATTGATGCTAATGAAAATGAATTCTCCTCAGAGGTAAGGTTATTGAGAAACAAGCTATAATTTATTCTTTTAGGGTTCCCTGGCGGTCCAGTGGTTAAGACTTCACCTTCCAATGCAGGGGGTGCGGTTTCCATCCCTGGTTGGCGGGGAGCTGCTAAGATCCCACATGCCTCGTGGCCAAAAAACCAAAACATAAAACAGCAGCAATATTGTAACAAATTCAATAAAGACTTAAAAATTAGGTCCACATCAAAAAAGTCTTTAAAAAAAGTAATAAAATATTCTTTACATGAACATAGGGGTGACTAATTTCTTGAGATTCACTTCTATTCAAATAGTCTTTAGTTTCAATATAAATAGGAAAAACATTGCCTTTTTCCAACTATTTGTTGCTGTGTTTTTAATTTGTGCATGGCACCTAGCACAGTTTTATTACCAAATAAATATGGGGAAGGTCTTTACTATCAAACTAGGAGTTCATCACTGGCTAAAGAGGACTAAATACTTTAGCTAAGGGAAAGGTTTTTAGTCTTATTTTTGACACTGCAAGCCCTTTTCAGATAAAAGAAAAGGTAGTATAATTTTTTCCTAGAAGTAAAGAAAGTAGTGTTTCTTTATTTCTCTGAGGGAAGAAAATGCTAAATAGGATGAATTAGAAAGGGGAGTGGTGATGAGGTAGGCATTTAGTAAGGCTCACAGTGTTTCTGTCTCAGCATTAAGATGTGTGTCTTGAGGTGGTGACTGATAGGAGTCTGGAAAACAGGAGTCTGGAGGTTTTTGTACACTTTGACAATCCATAAGAGCTTTCACATTGAGAATATTCATATCTAATATTGAGACAATCAGAAAATTTTTTCAGAATATTTTTGGTGAGGAAGTATCAATTATATTGTGCTAGCCACTGTTAAAGGGCCAAGGAGAATAATATATAGTTGTTACAGACTTCCTTTTAGAGTCTTTAATTTGCAAATGCAAGTGTTGTTTAGCTGCTTAAGGTGAATATTCTTTCTTCTGTTAAGTTTTAAGCTCCACAAGGACATTTCTTTTAAAACCTGGTTCTGTGATCCACAGAAACTAAGTAGTAATCAAAGTGCTTATGGCTGACTTAGATACAGCTACTGTGAGGGTTTTGGAGGTTAATACTTCAAAGAAATTTCAGATACCTATGACTCTTAACTATATTTGATGATAATTTGAGAAGATGATAAGAAATGGGGGGAAAAATTTTTGATGCTTCTAATTTTATAGCATGAGCAATCTAGATATGGTAAAGTACAAGTGAAGTATAAATAAAGCGCAAAATAAATTGCTGGTGATTTAAAGGGTCGTCTAACAGAAGGAAGCCTCTTGTAACACCATTGCCCATTTTTGCCAATCCATAAAAATATAGAGAACAGTAAAGTTGTAAGTTCTAATTCAGAAAACTTCATGGGAGATTTGCAATTTGGGTAGCAGAATATTGACCTGTTAGTAAGTGTGTGGGATTTTGTTTAATTACTGATTTTCCTCCCTTAGACAGGAAATGTACTATTAGGGAAGGGTAGGGACAGTGAAAATAGTAGAAGTACTTCTGTATGCTTTTCTCTTAAGGCTGAGAGAAGAAATTTCATAATTAAACATACAGGTAAAATCATAAAGGCTGATTAAGAAAGGACCAAGATTTATGTATTACTGTAAGCAAAATTTTATTTATTCATCATCAGTTCAAATTATCTTTTGAGGGCTTCCCTGGTGGCACAGTGGTTGAGAGTCCACCTGCCGATGCAGGGGACACGGGTTCGTGCCCCGGTCCGGGAAGATCCCACATGCCGCAGACCGGCTGGGCCTGTGAGCCGTGGCCACTGAGCCTGCGCGTCTGGAGCCTGTTCTCCGCAACGGGAGACGCCACAACTGTGAGAGGCCCGCGTACCGCAAAAAAAAAAAAAAAAAAAAATCTTTTGACAATTTGTCAATAAATTTAAATTATTTTATTGGTGCATTCGGTATAGTGTAGTGGTTAAGTGTATAACCTTTAGAACCTAGGCTCATATCTTTTAAGTCCTGCAAGTGTCTAACTGTATGACAGTGGGCAAATTATTTTGCCTGTCTCCCACAGTTTCATCATACGTAAAATGGGAACAATAAAGTACTTCCCGCATAGAAATATTATGAGGATTAAAAGAGCCATCAAATCACGCCCCCCCCATCATCATTATCATCATAGCGGCTAACACTTACATGGCACTTGAAACAATGCTTTGAGATAATTGCTTTGCAGTCCTTTCTCTTTTGAATCCTATTTTTCCTCTGGGTTTCTAATTTCTCAGAATGTTGTCATCATCCTCTAGTTACATAACAGTGAAATTTAAGAGTTAATTTTAAACTAACCTATGTGCTTACTAAGTTTTTCATCTTACATGTTTTTCATCTTACATCTTTTGTTTCTGATGACTTTTTATCCTCATATATTGTCACCTGTTAGAATCCTTTCAAAGCCACATCCACTGCATCATGAGGCCTTGGCTAATTACTGCCTCCCATCCCTCCTGTGTTAGGAGTCAGTGTATTCTGTTTGCACATAGAGTTTTTTTCCACCGTGTATGTCTTATATTCTTCTGTATTTTCTTACCAGTAGAATACAAAGTTTTGAGACCAGAGACCATGTCACCTACCATCTATCTATATTACCTATATGTGAATTCCATACTAGGTTCTTAATTAGTGAGATTATTTAATTAAAATATTTGTGAAGGTGAATAACTTTAGATTTTTAAAATCTATTTTCTAGATTAAATATAAGACACCTCAACCTATAGGAGAAGTATATTTTACGGAAACTTTTGATAGTGGAAGGTTGGCTGGGTGAGTATTCATTCAGGAGAATTTTTTCCTTGATTTGATTAGCTTTTTTGAAGTTATTGGTTGTTAGCCTATGAAAATTGCCTCTACCACAGTACCTTAAAAAAGGGTTAACATACTTTATTTCACGGTGTAAACCAATACCTTAACACATTTTTATTATTGATAGAAGTGTTTAATTTGAATTGTTATCATTTATACAAAGAAAATATACAAATGAATCATGAATGTAAAGTGAAAACTTACATTTCTTCTTTCCTTAGGACAGATATTAATAACATAATTTCAGATGACAAATTCAAGTTAATGTTTTATCCTAAAAAATAGTAAAAAAACAATAAAAGTTATTATTTATTGATCATTATATGCCAAACACTGTCCTAAGTAGGTGGGTAAGAACTATCTTTATCTGCCTTTTACCAGTGAGGAAACTGAGGCTTAGTGTACCTTAGCTATGATCACACAGCTAGTAAATTACAGATTCTAAATTTAATTTAACTCTAGCTTTACAGGATTATGTGTAGACATCCTTATTTAGCCTCTAAGTATTCATTTATCTTAGAAGGAAAAGCGACTATTGGGTAATCTTCTGTTGTATTTCTGATATGCATTGTATCTATAAATAGTTTTATTTTTAATGATATACATTTCTTTCAACTTTATTTATAGGTGGGTCTTATCAAAAGCAAAAAAAGATGATACAGATGCGGAGATTTCTATATATGATGGTAAAATATTTATTTAAATATTCAACATAAGCAGTATGACCCAGAGTTCACTAGCTTTTGAGATTATATATTTATTAAATATACCTGAGGCCCCATCCTGCTTCACAACAGAATCTTGTCAAAAGACAAATAGAGTCTTTTGTCTCCTTTCCAATATTTCTGGAAGTCCAGGTAATCCATACTTAAGCCACCATCCAGTTTTCTAACTCTGAACAGTTAAATATTCACTCCACTGCAGTTAGTCTCTTGCAGGATTTCCCAGGCTACTGCTGTTCTCTACTGTTTTCTCTCAAGCATGGGCCGCCTAGATCAAGTTATAACTTTCGGCAGGGTCCTCCTAGAGGACATTTATGAGAGCTGTGGGACATGTGGCTCCTAGCCCACAGCCATTATCACTGTGTCTCTGATAGGTTATCTTCACGCTTCACTGTGAAGGAAAAGTCCTGTATGCAAGGGTCAACTTTTCTTCCCCAACAGGACTCTCCTGGAGTGTGACGGAAGAATTTCTTCCTCCTCTTAGTCTAAAACCAGCCTCCTCAGTTGTTACATCCTAAAGCAGGATCAGCCTCAGTCGAGGTGACAGATAGTGGGAATTTCCTCTCTCTCAGAGGACCTCAGACCCATAAGGATGTGACCTCACACTGAGACTCCAACAGGCATTACATGAGAATAACAACAGAACAACTAACAGCATGTATAGGATGGCAGCTGTCTACTTCCGTTTCATAGTGTCTGTTTTAGTGTGAGATAAAGATCATGCCTACATGTCTTCCTTTGTAGTGTTCTCGATCCCAGTGTGTATGCTTATGTACTCCAAAAAGAACTCTACCATATGCCCATAGCAAGCAATACTGCATTCATTCTAAATCCATTTAGAGAAAAGAATAATTTCCCTCAAAGAAGCAGCAAGTCTGCAGAGATAGAACACTACCTAAAATAATACCCACAGAAATACCTGCCATCGAACAGAATGCTTGACTTAAAACATCTATGTTTAGCTTACTTTACAGTTTTTTTAGAACAGCATTGGGTAGATATTTGCTTTATGTTTGTGTTTTAGAAGTATCTTTTGATGGAGTTTTCCTAAAATTAGGATATGGTCTATTTTAGGAGTAAGTTTGTCTCTATTTCTTGCTGGACAAAAATGACTTAGTGTTTAAATGAGTTTTTCCCCCCCAGCTTAAAATTAGAACTCAAGCAAGCAGAAAACAAGCTTCTTAACACCTAAGTTTGGTCTGTAGTCTTATTAAACAAAATTATCCACGAAAATAATTTTTTAGCATATTAGATTTGGTATGTTTGGTTGACTTTTTTCAATTTCTTGAAAGCAACTTTGAAAAATACAGAATCTCTTAAAGTTCCAGGTCCTGAAAATGGCATTTTGTATATAAATATTAGCAATGTTGTTTATATAGTGGTTAGTTGAGACCAATATCAGTTTCTTTGCAGGAATATTTAGTATTTCTAGTCGTTAATCACAGCTTCTGTCAAGTGCCACTTGAGTAAAACTAATTCCTGTATTTTCAGGAGTAAGCAAATCTGTGTGAAAAATTATGTGCTGGGTAACAGGGTTTGCATTTGGAGGAGACTTATTTAAATTTTTCAGATTAAGTTATTAATAAAAGTACAGCTGTTTAAAAAATCACCAATTCTTTAAGTGACCAACTTTCAGGATATCTTATAAAATTTTGTGAATTCTTTTTGAAATTATAGTTACATCAGCGTTCATATTACCTGGCACTGTATAGAATTTGAGTAAATGATTGGTTAATGAAAAGTTATTGTTGATTTGAAGTTGGGAAAAACCTCTTGTCCTTGAAGAATAATCACCTTGTCACAGGTTTTCTAAAATTAAAGTAGTACTTTTAGATAGTACCTTTTCATAGCGGATAAATGTATGCATGTAATTACAAAAGAAGGCAACATAGTTTAAAAAGGCCTTTACTATCAGTATCCTAAAACCCCTAAAGATAAAGTTGTTACTTCTTAAAAGAAGACCTTTGTGATTTGGTCAAGCCACAGGTTGGCAGTGATAATACAGTTGCTCATCAGTGTGAGAGAAGAAAAACCAAAAGAATTCACTTTTTTTAGAAAAGTACACTATAGCCAAATTAGGGGACAAAAAGGGAAATAAACTTGAAAACTTTAAAAAATGGATTCTTAAGAACCCAATACTGTGTGCACAATGATAGACCAAAATATACCCTTCTCTGGTTCATGAGACTGTCAGGTTCTTGCACTGTTGTTTTTTTAGAAAGAAAAAAACGTGTATAAAGTACATTAGTAATTCAAAAGTGCCCATTAATATTTCAAGTTGGCACAATACCGGAAAATAGCCAGTTTTTGCTAAATTGAGTTTTCTTGGAATAGGCGATACCTCTAATTTTCAAAGCTAGAACATTTTATACAAATTAATATAAATTAGTTATTTTCTGTTTTAAAAAGAGTAAAGGAGGAAAGTCCAATCCACAGCTTTGGGGCTGCAGCTAACCCGTCTAGCTTTGCATTATATGCTGCCTGTGATCTAATTGCAGGAGCTTCCTGATCTTAAACATGGGAAATTCCAGCCCAGAGAGGACCTAACTCAGCTTTGCTGTGCTACAGCCTAGTGCTTATCTAGTATGTATGACTTCCTTGGCCAAAAGTTCTGAGAACTGATTGGCTTAGCTTAGGAAGTGTTAACTTTAGTTTGTGTTCTTTGGGCATAACAATTGTCAAATTAAAATTTAAATCTCTACAATAACTTCTGCAAAGTAAGAAAAGTAGCTGATGATACCATAAATTTCAAAAAAATTGACTGAGGCAAACTCATTTTCTGTTAAGAATGTACTTTGTCTCCTGTGTAATTTAAAAATACCTCATTTTAAAAATACAATGTTGATAGACCGTATGAGACAAACCACATTTTGCGATTTCATTGATTACAGTCTTTCAGAGAAATCCAAACTAAGCCAGCTTTAGAGGTGCTTTAATTAAGTACTGTAGGGTCTGTTATTTATTAGTTTCCACAGTTTTAAGAGAAAAAGAGAACATACATACATTCAGGTGCAGATATTATTTTCTGATTTAAAATGTGATTTTATTTTTTCCAAAGTAGCCTTCATGGAAGAATCTTATTGGTCACCACTTCTGATAAATAATTCTTAAGTCAGTGTTTTTGGTTTTAGTTTAACTTGCTTTGTTTTGTATTTTAGGAAGATGGGAAATAGAAGAATTGAAAGAATATCGAGTACCTGGTGACCGAGGACTGGTGTTGAAATCTAGAGCAAAGCATCATGCAATATCTGCTGTATTAGCAAAACCTTTCATCTTTGCTGATAAACCTCTGATAGTACAGTAAGTTTTATTATGTTTTTAATACTTTTTCTGACATTTATATTAGTTTTATATAGTTTGGCTTCTGAATATAGGTATAATGGGTATAAAATGGGCATAAAAAACCAGATTTTCCTTTTCCATTTCATTTGCTTAAATACACAATGCATGTATACACACAGACACCCTGAGGTTTCGAGAGAAAAGCAGGTTAGTTGAAAAATTATATAATATATGCTGTAATATGCAACATTCCACCACCATAAACTGTATAGTGCATACTAAAATCACCATTTTTATTTTAACTCTTTACTTAAAATGACTTGCTATTAAGATATATTAACCTCAGTATATTCAGAATGGAACCATAAATATTGCTGGTAAACCAGTGATAAGATCCAAAGGCAGCAAATTCCTTTTAAAGAGGAAGTGCCCTTTTAAAGGGCACATGATGTCACAGACAGTCACCCCTTCCCTCCCCTGCAATATGACATAAACTAGTTTTATTGTCATGTTGTTTGCATGTGTAACTGTCGTAAAATCCAGTGTAAATTCCTCAAGCTGTTTCACCTATACTGGTGTAAAACCAAAATAGGTGTGTACAAATATAATTACAAAACCAATGAAATTCATATTAAAAACAAAGAAAAGGAAATGTAGAAATGTTACTTTCTACCTTAGATGATTGGGCTGTCCGAAGTTAATTACAGTGTAAGGAAATACCATTAACTGTAAACTTAACACTCCAGAACCACTTCAGTTTTTTGTTAACATGTTAAATATATTCCTATGTGGTGTAACTAAAATGCCATTTTGTATTTTAGAAATTTAAAACAATATGGCATTTGGTATAATTGGGCTAATTTTTCAGCTGTGATGCTTTGGCTTAGTTGCACTGTTATTTCAATAAATTTAAAATATCAAATAATGTCAAAGAGTATACAACCATTTAAACAAATGAAAAATATTGTTATAAGTACTTATTGGGATTAATATTTGAGCTTGATATATGTCATTATTCAGAGTTTGGAGTTTCTTTTTTCTTGAAAATTTGAAAGTAATCTTCTTATTCTGTTGAAGTTAGGTGAATATAATATCATTCTCTATTTTAATCCTTTGTGGCTTAACTGAAAGGGTAACGGAAAATAATATAAAGTTTAACTTCTCCAGAGTAAAATGAATCAAATTTGGTATTTTCAGGAAGTATAAATCACTGCTAGGCAAGCAAGTGAAAGACAGCTTGCGAGATTAGAAGCAAAGATAGTAAGTCTAAAAAAAGTATTAAAGCAGCTGTGAAATTATTATTCTGAAAAAAGAAAAGGAGAATCAAGAAGAATGGAATAGCAGTGTTTGATATGCTTGAAAACAGTTCAAAGAAGGGTAGTGAATATTTGTTATTCTTAATTTTGATGAGATGAGATAAATAAAAAATTTTATATTAACTACTATAAATACTATAGATTTATGACATAACTTTACTCTAAAGCTGCTTTTTCCAAATTGTGTACATATTAATATGCATTATGTGGTCATATAAGTTTCAGAAACTAAGAATATCTGAACCTTAAAGATAAGGAAGCATATTTGCCCATTAAAGACTTTGAGAAGTTCTCTGTATGAAAACCTGTTTTTAACTTGAATATTGTATTTCGCAAACATAATTGACCACAGAAGTTTTTTGCCCCCTTAGCAATAATTACTATTTCATGGGACAGTTTAGAAAATGCTACTCTAAAGAAAATAGGGTTAACATATATTCTGCATTTGTCCTCATTTTTCCTATGATCTAAGATTAGCAGCAATGAAGCTCTATGACATACATTTCACTGATCCTCAAATCCATTGTGAACTATTTATACTAGGCACAAGTTAATGATTTGAAAAATCTGGAAGTTTGCAGCGTATGAAATAGACATAGTGATCGAGTCTAGGCATACTAAGACAGCAGAGCTGTCTTAACATTTATAGAGACAATTTACACAATTGTTCTCTCTAGTTCTTTTCACAGAACCCTTTTTCCTTGGATCACCTATGCTAAAACTATATCTCTTTTTATTTTATTTTACTTAGAGTAGCAAATATTTACCTTTAGTTCACATTATGCACCATTTCTTTTACTTTGTACTCTTCAAAGACATGTTTCATGAAAAAAAGGTTTATCAGCTACTGCTTAAAAGTATTGATAAGGCTTTGAGGAAACAAACTATTTAAAAAATGAAAAAGAACAAAACAAAACTTTTCTTCTGATCATAACAGAAGCTAACATTTTTGAGCATTTATTGGCCCATTACTGTGCATGACAACTTCTAATCATCATAACAGTCCTTTGAGGTGTAGGTATGGGCAATATTCCCACGTTACAGATGAGCAAATAGAGACTAGAGCTTCAGTAACGTGCCTTTAGCCAAGGTCTCAGGTCTTCCTGACTCAGAAGTACTTGCTTGTAACCACTGTTGCAGATATCTTGAGAAATAAAGCAGAGTAGAAAGTAGGGAGGAGAAATCACCATAATCTCCAGCAACTCAGAGATGATCACTTAAAAGTTTACTGTATTTTCTCTATTTCTTTTCTATACAAAATACATATACTAATTGGGTTCAAACTGTCAAACTTTTGTATGCTTTTTTTTTTTTTTTACTTTGTCTCTAAACTTTCTTCAGAAACATTTTAAACTATAGTCCTTCATTAAAATTATCACTGTGTCCTGTTGCTCCTCTAGTTTTCATCTCTTTTTGCTTTAATTCATTAAACCAAATCATAACGTTTTTGGTTTTCACTGTTTTTCAGTTTGATAACCAGTTTGTTACATGTAATTCATCAATTTACTAAAAATCTCTTCTAAATAGTGTTCAGTAAGACTGTCATTGCCTAAATAAGACAAAACAACAACAGAACTTTTGCTGAGAATTAGAGTGTTGTAAATCTATGAAGAGACTGCCATGTCACTTCACTCTTTTAGCTGTTACACTGTGTTTCCCCTATCTCCTGGCTGTTAAGATCTGGAATATTCCAGGTTATTGACTGAGATTATGAAATCTCTTTGCTGGTGGTATTTAATTAAATGTACAACTTATTTAACATGGTTTCAGTGTAGCTGAACTAAAAGACAAATTAGTAGCAGACTGGATATCTAGGATCATTAGCAATTTCTTAGAAATTTGTGCTGTAGCCATGACCCCCATAGTCTTTGTTTTTAGTTTATAAAGACTATATATAGTACGTACCTTATTTTAATTGGAAGTTTCCTGTTAAAAGTTTTAGTCAAAGTATTTTATTCTTAATTCAACAGTTTTGATGAAAAAATTATTTCAACAAATTGGTTGGCTTTTGTATAGTTGATTATAATCATTCTGTTTTTAATATTTTAAGGATGTGCACAGAAAAGTCATTTCTGCTTGTTCCCTATAGGTTGTGGATATGCTTTGTATGAGCTTTCTGGTAATGTAAAATGTTTGTGTCTAAATGAATTGAGAGTAATACATTAGATTTTGAAGAACAGTTAGTAATTTTTATTTATCAGCAGTATGATTCTTTTTCCCTTCATTTAGATATGAAGTAAATTTTCAAGATGGTATTGATTGTGGAGGTGCATACATTAAACTCCTAGCAGACACTGATGGTTTGAATCTGGTATGATATTTTAATGTTTAAGAAAACCTTATTAAAGTTAATAAGTATTTTTAAGGAGCAATTGACACAACTGAAATTTTCATTTTCAACTGAAATCGAAAATAACTTTGAAAATTTTTACCCACCATGAGTTTATATAGCTTTTACAGTGCGCCTTCAAGTTTCATACACAGCTTTGTTACTTGATGGCATCAGTTTTGTAATCATTAGCCACATAAAAAAGTTTGCTGTGTCTATAAATAAAAAATAACCTGGTGCTTATAAATGTCACTAAAAGATCAGCTTACAGTTATTTTCTTTACAAAATAATAATCACAGGAGAAGTAAGATAACAGAGCAAAGCAGTAAAACACAATGGCCAAAGAACCAAATTAAAAAGGCGGGCCAGTTCAGGAATTGGCAGTCTGCAAAAATTTACTAAGTTAAAAATGTTTTCATAGTGAAGCAGGTTACGTTAGGACCATTTGAGGTTTGGAGACATTTCTTATAGCATCCTCCTACAGGAGGCTATGTCAGGATTTCTGCATATAACAATAATAAGATAAATGAGACATTAATGAGATATTTGTCAGAATGCGTGGCTATGAAACAGATTAAAGGATTCATTTACTGTTATTAGGATCAGGTAAAGGGGAAGCCATTTGTAGTAGATGGTGAAACACTTAGGTATTGTGAGGTGATGATCACCTGAAGGTACAATGGCAATAATAAAGTCAAATACCAAGTATTTTTCTAAGCACTTTATCTAATTAATTCAGTTAATCCTCAGAGAAACCTTATAAGGTACGTACTATTATTATCTTCATCAGAGGTAATGAAATAGAACCACAAGGAGGTTAAGAAATTTGCTCAGGGCCACACACAGCTGGTTTAAAGGCAACGGTAGGATTTGAACTCCAGATCCCATGCTCTTAACCAGTGTCCATGCCAAATGAAGAGAAATGACCAATTATGAAATGGGGAGCATGTTGCAGTGTCTGCTTTTGACAGACACAGTCTGTCAAATCAAGAGTCTGAATCTCTTCTTCACATTGTGCTAAGGGGCGCCATTTTCTGGTGTCTTACTGAATAGTAGTAATGGCTAAGTAGGCACTGTAGTCTTAAGTCACAGAATGCTTTTCTCTGTGCTTAATTTTCTTAATAAAATATTAATACAATCTATATAGAGTAACTAAAACATTATGATGTTGCTAGGGTGGTTCCAGCTTCTCTCCTACATCTTGAGGATGGAAGTAATGTGTGCACTTAAAAAACTATTTTGAAATAAAATTTGTTGTGTTTTCCACATCCTTTATTGTCAATTGTGTCAACTAATTCTTTGGTGAATTAGCATTTGATACATTTTTGTGAACTCTACCCAGTGGGGTAGAATAGAGAAATCCATTAAATACTCTAATTCTGGACTAATCCCAATACTCATCTCTCTTTGAAGGAAAACTTTTATGATAAAACATCCTATACCATTATGTTTGGACCAGATAAATGTGGAGAAGATTATAAACTTCATTTTATCTTCAGACACAAACATCCCCAAACTGGAGTTTTTGAAGAGAAGCATGCCAAACCTCCAGATGTAGACCTTAAAAAGTTCTTTACAGACAGGAAGACTCATCTTTATACCCTTGGTATGTCCTTTTAATTCATTCATTAATTCAAAGATATTTGCTGACTACCAGTGTTTTCGTGGCAAGTGCTTTGGGAGAAACACAGGTCCTTCTGTTAAGGGCTTATATTTTTAGGAGAATAATACACACATAGCACAGGTAGAAAGTAAAGTGTCGTATGAGGTACAGTTAAGAGCTCAAAAACAATATTACTTCCAGTTTGGAAACTTGGAGAAAACCTAGTGAAGGCGGTTATATTTGACTTAGTCTTGAAGTGTAGATATAATGTGGAAGATAGGAGAGGAAAGGGATATTTTAGGCACCCTGACATTAGTGGTGCTGAAAGAATAGAAAACTGGAGAAAAAGGTTAAAGAGGAGGAAGCCCTTAATATTAGACTTTATTCTATAGGCATTTGTCATTGTTGGGTCCTGCCTTATGGTAGTTGTGGGAAAACTTTGAAAGGGAAAGCATTGAGCGACCATCTATTAACATACTTAGCTTTACTTTTGTAACTAGGAGTTTGCGTATATGTTGACTAGGAGGAACACTACATGGGATTGTTTCTCCTCTTCCCAAGAACATACAATTATAGAGGTTTGTTCTGCCCATGATTACTTAAAATCACAGCATGTCAGAACCTAACAGGACAACTCCATCCAAGACTAAGGTATTTCAGTTTTCTTTCCAAAAACTGCAGTTACAGAAACATTCATTTGGCCAACACAGGGACCAATTTTATTTTTAATATCAGTATTGATATCAAAGACCTTTTTCTGAAATTGGAAAATAGTACTAGACATTTTGGGGAGCATAAAGTAAACTGTAGAAATGTAGAGATAATGAGAAATTATAACTAGAAAAAATGAATTTTAATTAGACTTTGTATAAACCTGGTCAAAAGCACTTTGGTAGTGTAATCAAAGGCCACAATTCTACTTTCAGGAATTTATCCAAAGAAAATAATCCAGAAGAAAGAAAATGACCTATGTGTAAAAATATACTGTAAATTGGAAGCAACCCAAATGTTACAGTAGTGGTTTTCTTTCTGTACAATACAAAATGATAACTATGAAAATATTTGGCAACAAGGAAGAGACGTTTATAATATTAAAATTGGGAAAGAAAACGAGATTCAAATTGGAGGCACATCCTGATGGCCACTAGACATATTATGCGAACAAAAAGAAAAAGACTAGAAAAAACTAATTTTTATTAATCACCTGATAGGTACCATGCTCTATGCTAGACACTTTGTTTACAACCGTCCTGTGAGGTGAGCAGTTTCTCTCTATTTTGCCTTAATTTAGGTTAAGTAACTTGCCCTAGAAAACAAAAGTAATTGGTTAAGACTGGAATTAAAACTCAAGTCTGACTCTTAAACATTTGCTTTTCTTACTACTATACACAAAAACTTTGTTATGCTAGGATTATCGAGTGGCTATTTTCTTTTTAAAAAAAAACTTTCTGTAATACTATATTTTTATAACATTATCCTGTAGTTGTTCTAAGAACCTTACAGGGACCCTTAAAAGACTTATAATCCAATGTCTTTTGATGTAGATTCATTTAGAACATTGAATACAGTTTTCTAAACGGAAAGGTTTTCTGGCTAAAGATTTTGGGCAAAGATGTCTTTTCACATATATGTAATTGTCATGTGCTTTTCTGATTTACTATAATTTTAAAACAATTCAGATGCAAAATTTATTCAGAAAATAGTCTTTTCAGGATTTTTCTTGAGAAATGTCTTTTTTTTTAATTAGAAAGGGTCTAGCACATTTTTGCATTTAAGATCTTATTCTCAGTTCTGCTTCAATCTTGACTTTTTTCCTTTGTGTAGTAATATAGTTTTATAATCTCAGCTGTAATAGAAGAGGAAATGGTGGAGAAAAAAGAGAAGGGAGAAGATACTGAGTGTTCATTTACATTATTTGAGTTTGTATATAAATTGCAATATTTGATTTTGATATAAATAATTTGGCATTGTTGTGACTGAAACCTTTGGAGATTATTACTTCAGCATTGCTTTTACAGAAAGTGGTAGCCCATTTACCTAGTTAAGTCAGGATCATCCTGACATTTATTGACAGCTCCTACTTCCTTAACTTACTAAAAGCAAATGTTAGGCAGCTACTTTCATCTACAGTTCTTTCCAAAGATATAAATTATACTCAGTGACTCCCCACCCCATGTTTACAGAAGGGAGAAAGAGCTTTTATTTTGTCATTACAATGATAAGGGAGTCCTTTATGAAACTTTTGGCTTAGGGACTTTTAAAGAGCTAGAATTTACCTCAAAACAAACGTACTAAAGTGTGAGGTTGAATATTTTCAATCATCCTTAAGACATTTTTCACTATAGTGTATGAATCAATAAATTTGAAATGTCAATGATCTTTATAGATTTCTAGGAAATCATAAGAATGTATCAATGTTAAGTTCCTGATTTTGGTGCCCAGATTTGGGTTATATAGGAGAATGTCCTTGTTTATAGGAAATATACATTAAAACATTCAGGGATGATACGGATGAGGTCAGTAATTTACTCTCAAGTAATTCAAGAAAAAATAAAGTTCTTTATAGCATACTTGCAACTTTTAAAGTTTGAGGTCATTTCAAAAAATTATTTTAGAATAGTGAAGATTGGGTTGTATTCTGTAACTATGAAAGAGTGAAGCTGACTGGTCATGTGAGTCCTAAGCTGAGTTAGCTATTGGGTATTTTTTATTTGAGAAGTAATGGAGTGTTTTATTAAAGTATTATTATTACTTAAAATTTTATCTTTGGTTTTAGAAAGCATTATATCTAGTGATTTCAGTGTATTTTGATTTAATATGTTGGTAATTCCTCTATTGTGGTTGAGAGAAAATTTTACCCATGAAGTTTAGGGTAGAAGATTATCTTTAACATGTCATGTCTGTCAATATGATAAGTGTAATATGTTTAAATTGGTCTTTAGTGATGAATCCAGATGACACATTTGAAGTATTAATTGATCAGATAGTTGTTAACAAAGGAAACCTACTAGAGGATGTGGTTCCTCCTATCAATCCTCCCAAGGAAATTGAAGATCCCAGTGATAAAAAACCTGATGATTGGGATGAAAGAGCAAAAATCCCTGATCCTTCTGCTGTCAAACCAGAAGACTGGTAAGCAAAGAATTCAGTAGCAAAGCGTTCTTTGGCATAAAATAACGTGTGTTTATGTGAAGTAACGTGTGTTTAAGTGAAGTTTACAACCAATGAAGCTTATCCTTTTAAACATCAGTACTACTTATTTTGACTATTTTGGGTGAAATTCTTCTCTAAAACGGATTTTGCAGTCCCCTGCCTCTTAATTTTCATTTTAATTACTATTTTAATTTTGTTGCCCTTTTCAATATAGTATTTGTATTTTGTATGTTTTCAATGCTGTGGGGGAAAAAATTCCATGAATCTAAAACACCAACACTTTAATTTCAGTTCCCAGTTTGATCTTTATCATGTATGTGTGTGCATACTTTACATAGTTGCGGTGTATTCAGTTAATGATTAGTTGGCTTAAAAAGCCATATTCTCAGCATCTTATATAGGATTTACTCATACCAGTTTGCTTACCCATAAAATGTTCACTAGCTGAGTATTTGTGTGGTTTCCATTCTACAGGATTATGAATATTTTCCTTAAAAGAAATGTATTCGGTTCCAGATTACCTATAGCTTGAATTCAGATGGTGAGGGATACTTTTATATCTCTCCATTTAACTGAGATATTCTTTGTCCTTCAAATATGTTTTGTAATTTCTCCCTAAAATCTTGTTACCTTTATTCCTAAGAACTTTTTTTTTTCCTGCTGACAGTTAACTCTTAATTATGGTTTTGCTAAGTAGATTATCTGTCTTTATGTATTTAACCCACCCTATTGGTTATCTATTGCTGTGTAACAAATTACCAAAAAACTGAAGACAACAAACATGAACTCACCCAGTTCCTGAGAGGCAGGAATCTGGGAGCGGCTAGCTCCCCGGTTCTGGCTTAGACTCTCCTGAGGTTGCAGTCGAGCTGCCAGTAAGAGCTGCCTGCATCTGAAGGTTTGACTTGGGCAGCTGGCTTCCCACTGGCTTCTTGTAGCCTTTGTCAGGAAGTTTCAGTTCCCTGCCACCTAGGCCTCTCCTTAGGTCAGCTCATGACATGGCAGGTGGCTCCCCTGGAGGGAGTGATCCAAGAGGGAGAGAGCACAACCACAGAAATTGCAGTGCCTTTTATAACCTAGTCTCAAAAGTGACATGCCATCACTTCAGCTGCATTCTGTTTGTCACACAAACCAACCCTAGTACAGTTGGGAGGGGACTACATAAAGGTAGATGTACTAAGTATGAGTAAAAAAAGTTTTATTCTTAGTTTACTAAGAGTTTTTTTTCTCCATGATTGGGTGTTGTATTTTGTAAAACACGTTTTGTGCATCTATTGAGGTGACCACGTGGTTTTTCTCCTTTATTTTCTTAGTGTGGTGAATTACATTGATTGATTTTCTAATGTTGACTAACCTTGCAATCTCCTTGGT
Organism: Tursiops truncatus; assembly: GCF_011762595.2. Classification (NCBI taxonomy): domain Eukaryota; kingdom Metazoa; phylum Chordata; class Mammalia; order Artiodactyla; family Delphinidae; genus Tursiops; species Tursiops truncatus. The sequence continues at coordinate 116,619,494 of NC_047038.1, forward strand.
CAACAAGTATTGTCCTTTTGATGTTTGCTGGATTCTGATTGCATGTTTTTTTTTCTGTCAGATTTATTGAAGTATAATTTTCATACAGTTAAATCCATTTATTTTAGATATACAGTTCTATGAATTTGGAAAAATATATACAGTGATGTAACCACTACCGCAGTTGTGATGTAGAATATTTCCATCATTCCCCAAAGGCCTGTATATCCTTTTGTAATCAATTCCCTCCTTCCACCTTTAACCTCTGGAAACTACTGATGTGATTTCTGTCCCTTATAGCTTTGCCTTTTCCAGAATATCATATAAGATGGAATTATACAGTATATAACTTTGGTTTCTGATTTCTTTCACTCAGAATGATGCTTTCTGAGATTTATCTGTATTTTTTCTTGTATCAGTAATTAGTTTTGTTTTATTGCTGAGTAGTGTACCATTGTAGGGATGTATCATAATTTGTTTATCCATTCACATATTGATAGAAGTTTTGGTTGTTTCCAGTTTGGGGCAATTATGAATAGAGCTGTTACAGACATTTGTGGTCAGGGCTTTGTATAGACATAATTTTTCCTTTTTCTTCGGTAAATGCCTAGGAGTGTGATTGTACGATAAGTGTATGTTTAAATTTGTAAGAAACTGCCAAACTTTTCCAAAGGGCTATACCATTTTGCATTCCCACCATTATGTAAGAGCTCCAGATGTTACACATTAACAGCATTTGGTGTTATCTGTTTTTTGTTTTTGTTTTTTTTTTAAATTTTATTTATTTATATTTATTTTTGGCTGTGCTGGGTCTTCGTTTCTGTGTGAGGGCTTTCTCTAGTTGTGGCAAGCGGGGGCCACTCTTCATCGCAGTGCACGGGCCTCTCACTATCGTGGCCTCTCTTGTTGCGGAGCACAGGCTCCAGACGCGCAGGCTCAGCGGCCATGGCTCATGGACCTAATTGCTCCGCGGCATGTGGGATCTTCCCAGACCAGGGCTTGAACCTGTGTCTCCTGCATTGGCAGGCAGATTCTCAACCAGTGTGCCACCAGGGAAGCCCTGTTATCTGTTTTTTTAACTGAGATATAATTGACATATAATATTGTAATAGTTTACGTGTACAACATAATGATTTGATATATGTATATATTGCAAAATGATCACTACAGTAAGTTTAGTTAACATCCATCGCTTCACATAGTTAACAGCTTTTTTCTTGTTTTGAGAACTTTTAAGATTCACTCTTCTTAACTTTCAAATATATGATATAGTGTGGTGAACTGTAGTCACCACACCATACCTTACATCCCCAGGACTTATTTATCTTATAACTGGAAGTTTGTACCTTTTAACCCTTTGGTATTATCTGTTTTTGTTTTTCTGTTTTTCTTTGAATATTCTAAAAGGTTTGTAGTGGTATCTAATTGTAGTTTTGATTTACATTTCCCTAGTGACTAATCCGTAATCTCCCTAGTTTTCATTTACTTGCCATTCATATCAGTTTCTTTGGAGAAGTATCTTTTCAGTTTTTTCCCCTGCTTTATTTGGGTTATTTTTTTGTATTCAGTTATGAGTGTTGTGTCAGTTATCTAGTTCTGTATAACAAATTACCCCAAAATTAAGTGGCTTAAAACAACATTTGTTATCTCTCAGTTTCTTGTGATTCAGGATTCTGACTGCAGCTTAGTGGGTCCTTTGGCCCTGGGTCTTTCAGCTGCAATTAAGATGTCAGCTGGGGCTATAGTCATCTAAAGGCTCAACGAGGAGCTAATCCAGTTTCAGTTTCACTCAAGTGGCATTGGCAGGATTCAGTCTCTCAAGGGACTGAATTGTTTTTGGACTGAGGGCCTCGGTTCCTGGCTGGGTGTTGGCCAGAGTCATCCCTTGGTTCCTTGCAATCTAGGCCTCACCACAGAGTATCTCACAACAGGGTAGCTGTCTTCAACAGAAGCAAGGGAGAGGGGAAGGGAGGGGAGAAGACAGTGCGAAGAAGATGGAGGTTACAGTCTGTACTGGGTTAACACTGTCCTCCAAAATTCCATGTCTACCCAGAACCTGTAATTGTGACTTTATTTGGAATTAGGACCTTTGCATCTGTAATCAAGTTAAGATGAAGTAATACTGGATTAGGGTGGGCCCTAAATCTAGTACTACCGGTGTCCTTGTAAGAAGAGGGAAATTTGGACACAGACACACAGGGAGAACACGATGTGACAACTGAGGCAGAAATTGCAGTGATGCATCTACAAGACACGGAATGCCAAGGGTCGTCAGTGGCCACCAGAAGCAAGGAAGAAACAAGGAAAGATCCTGTCCTGGAGCCTCCAGAGAGAGCATGGTCCTGCCCAAAACTTTGATTTCAAATTTCTAGTCTCCAGAATTGTGAGATAATAAATTTCTGTCACTTTAAGCCACCCAGATTGTGGTGTTTTGTCACAGCAGCCTAGGGAAACTAATATACAGTCTTTTATAACTTAATCTTGGAAGTAGCATACCATTACTAATTTCTGTTCATTAATAGCACGTTATTAGGTCCCACCCACACTCAAGGAGAGGGGACTTCACATGGACATGAATACCAGGAGGTAGGATCATTGGAAAACAATTTCAGAAGCAGCCTACCTCAGTCTGAGATTGCCAGTGCCAGAGTCCCTGAGGTGAGGACCCGGTTAGGTGGCACCCAGATTTCGCAGTACAGACACCGCAGTAATAAATGTTACTTTAAGCCCCTAAGTTTTGGGGTAATTTGTTATGCAGCAATAGTCAATTAATATAGATAAGCAGTATGCAATATTTCCTTTCACTCTGGGGCTTGTCTTAATTTTCGTAACAGAGAGCAGAAGTTTTAAATTTTTATGAAGTCTGGCTTGTCAATATTTGTCTTTGATGATTCATGCTCTTTGCATCTTACTAAGATAAGATGTCTTTGCCTAAATGTGACAAAGATTTTCTTTTGTTTTCTAGACAAATAGTTTTGACTAAAACTCTGTTCTGAGTTAATTGTTCTATGTAGTGTGAGGTATAAATCAAGATTAATTTTCAAAAATATGGGTGTCTAATTGTTCCAGCATCTCTTATCATCCATTTAATGTCTAATGATCTGTACTGCTGTCCCCTCTTTCTTTTCTGATATGGCAGTTAGTGTTTTTTCTTGATGTGTCTAGCTGAGGGTTTATCAATTTTATTGAGCTCTGTGGAGGACCAGCTTTTGTTTTAGTTTTTTCCCTTCCATTGGCCTTTTTTCTATTTCATTATTGCCTTCCTCTTCTTACTTTGGACTTAATTTGCTTCTCTTTTCTACCTTGTTAAGGTAGAAAATAATTTTCAATAGAAGCAGCTGTAAAATTTCTCTAAGCACTGTTTTAACTAAGTTCCACAAATATATATTCAGTTCATACTGTTATATAATTTCCCTAGTGATTTTTTCTTTGAATCATGTATTTTTAAATGTGTTGCTTTGTTGTCAATTATTTATGGATTTTCCAGATATGGTTTTCATTTTAACTCCCAAGTTAATTCTATTGTGGTCAGAAAACATTCACAAATATCAATTACATCAGCATTGTTCAAAAGCTTTTATATTCTTAACGGTTTTCAGTCTGTTCTCTTACTGAGAGAAGAGAACTAAAATCTTCAACTATGATTGTGGATTTGTCTTTATCTCCTTTGAGTTCTTTTAGTTTTTGCTTCAAGTATTTTGAAGATCTGTTACTAGATCAATTCACAGTATTTCATGACCTCTTGAGGAACTGACCTTTTTATTATTATAAAATGTCCTTCTTTATAAACTCTTATAATACTCTCTGACTTGAAGTCTACTTGGTCTGATATTAAATCAGCACTCCAATTTTCTTTTAAGTCATGTTTCCATTGAATATTATTTTCCATTATTTACCTGTAACCTGTATATGCCTTTCTTTTTCAGGTGATTTTCTTGTAGGCAACTACATTTGGGTCTTGCCTTTTAATTTGAGTGTTTTAAACCATCTACATTTAATGCACTTATTGCTGTGGTTGGGTGTAAACCTACCATCTCACTACTTGTTTTTTCTTTGTCCCATATATTCTGTGGCTTTTTATAAAATGTTTTTCCTGGCTTTTTTCAGATTGAGTTATATTTTATTTGAGTCTTCTATTTTTTCTTCTCTATTGGCTTTTTGGCTTTTCATCTGTAGTTGGTTGTTTTGCCGGTTGCTCTAGGGTTTGCAATATGCATCTTAAACCTATTTCAGTCTACTCTCAAATAGTGTTATGCCACTTCATGTCTAAGTTAATCATATGAGAGTCTTATATTTTCTCCCGTACATCCTTCATGCTATTATCATACATTTCCTTCTTTATATACTGTGAAGGCCATGCATATTTATTCTTCAATCAGTCTCTTTTTGTCAGACAGTTATGAGGGGAAAAGATCTTTTATTTACCCACATATTTACCATTTCTGGTACTCCCCTTCTTTTGTGTAGATAGAAATTCCTGTCTGTTATTGTTTTCCTTCTGCTTGATAAACTTGTCTTAATACATTGTAGTACATACCTGTTGTCATTGCATTCTCCTAAATTATTTGTCTGAAAATCTCTTTATTCTGCCTTCATTTTTGAAGGATTTTTCACTATGGGGTTATAGGTTGATAGTTATTTTGCAACAGCCATTCCTTATCATGAGGCTCACACTGATTCTGATGAGAAGTCAGTTGTTATTCTCATCCTTGTTCTCCTTTACCTAATATGTCATTTTTTTCTATTTGGTTTTAAGATTTATTTTCACTGTTACTGGTTTTCAATAGTTTGATTTTTGTTGTGCCTTGATGTCATTTGCTTGTGTGTGTGTGTGTATATTTGCCTTGCTTTGGATTCTTTGAGTTTTTTGAAATGTGGGTTTATAGTTTGTATCAAATTTGGGTAACATTTGGCCATTATTTCCTTAAATATTTATATATGGCTCCCCATCTCTTTTTTGGGATGCCACTTAAATGTGTGTTAGACTGCTTTATGTTTGTTACACAAGTCACTGAGAATCTATTCATTTTTTAAAACCAGTTTTTCTCTGTGTACTTCATTTTGGAAAGTGTCTATTACTATTTCTTCAAGTTCTTGTTGTTTGTAAACGTTGGGGTTTACCACCTATTCAAATAGAACGTTGCTCCTGGAAAACCAAAAGTGTTAACTTGTTGACTGTCTTTTAGATAAATAGGGGTACTGGTTAGCAGTGAAAATGTCTTTGCCTTAAGGGAAATAGTATAGGGAAGTAACTTGTGCAAGGTAGGAAGAATAGTACTTTTTAAAAAAAATTAATAAGTCACTTATTAGTGTATCACTTCCATGAATTCATGCTATCAGAAAAGGTAGGACTACATCCCTCCATGTGGGCTTTCTAACATTGCTTCACATTTGTTTGCCCATAAAGAGTAGGGCTGGGAAATGAGAGAAACTGTACAATGAGAGAAACTATATACCAACCTCATTCTGATTGGTGAAATGTGTGAGAATTTTTTTTATAAAGTGCTAAAAGAGATGCACCCTTAAATTTTAAACCCCGGTTACTCTGAGCCCTCAGAGACCCTAAGGTAACATTAATAACAGGCAAGTACAAGTCTTTACATACATAGATTTGATTATTTCAGTTTGTTACTCAGTCTTTACATATATATTGTTGATTATTTCAGTTTGTTATTCAAGTTTTGTTTGGAAAATCGTAATGTAGCTTATTTAAAATTTTTACTTTTCTGTAAAGACGAAAATTATGTTAGTAATTCTATTCACTACTTACTGTGACTGTGTTTATATACTTCAGAATTTACTAAGTGTTATTTTTTAATGAAAATATAAAAATTACTAGAATTAAATATGGAGAGTTTTTAAAAAATAATATTGGAGTAGGGAAGACCTTTCCAAATATGACATAAAATTGAAGAATCATAAAGGAAAATGTTAATAAATTTCAACTACATGAAAATAAATGTTTTACATGGCAAAAAAAACCAAAACCTCACCATGAGCTACATTAAAAAATGCATGAGAAACTGGAAAAAAAATTTACTTCATATAGCTGACAACTGATTTCTTATTAATTTCTAATATATTCCAGGATATTAATTATAGCATTATTCGTCATAGTAAGTTTTTGAAAACACTATTCTTAACAATAGATAGATTAAATAATGATATATTCACAAAGTGTAAAACTATGCAACTGTTAAGAAGAATGAAGCAGATATATATTTATATAAAACAGAGCTCCTAGAACAGTCTTGACATGTAGTAGTCATCCCATATATGTTTGTTGATGAATGAGTTTTTAAGTGAACAAAAACAAGGTCTAACATACTCTGTATAGAGTGCTATCATTTGTGTAAAAAAAGTATGTGTATATATATATATATATATATATATATATATATATATATATATATATACACACACACACACACACACACACACATATACACACACATACATATGTGCATGTATGTATAGAACATAACAAGTAATATATATAAAAAAGTGTATAGTAGAAGATTTAGGTGGATGAGAGAGAGGGGAGGTAGTAGGTACAAAGACAGGGTAGGAAATGCCTTTTGGTACCTTATGAATTTTGTAGCGTGCATTTTTAAACTGCTTGAATAATTAATAATTAGCATAAAATACTGTATTTACAGGGATGAAAGTGAACCTGCCCAAATAGAAGATACAAGTGTTGTTAAACCTGATGGCTGGCTTGATAATGAACCGAAATTTATTCCAGATCCTAATGCTGAAAAACCCATTGACTGGTAAGCATTCTTCATCTTCAAATGTCAATTTCATATGTTTCTTACTTGCTTTTTTGTTACTAGTTTATATGACTGACAGGAGAGACTTGAGGTTACTCCATTTGCTTTGTTCTAATATCCTAAGGAATGAAGACATGGATGGAGAATGGGAGGCACCTCAGATTTCTAATCCAGCATGTCAGATTGGGTGTGGCGAGTGGAGCCCTCCCATGATAGGTAACCCAAAATACAAAGGAGTATGGACACCTCCAATGATAGATAACCCTAACTACCAGGTAATAACCACTTGTTCCAGTCCCATAGTAAACTTTAAAATGTTGTGCTATTTATCTAGTTATTGATAATGTTATGTTAACTTCAGGAAATTTGATTTGTATAATAGTGTGCCTTAGCTATCTTAAGAAGTCAAAGAACATAGTACTCCAACTAATTTATGTTTAAAAACTGAAACATTCCTTATTTAATTTTCTGGGGGAATAAAATTAAGAACTAAAGATAAGTTACTTTATACTATATTTTTCCTTATACTGATGATCACTTTGGAATAAAATTTTATTTTAGAATTAAATATAAGAAGTGACTTCTGATCAAGAAGACTCAGGTTGCACATTTTAGTAATTAAAGTCTGTGCTTAATTAACATGCTCCTTACTCTCTGGTATTATTAAAATTGAATTTTTTTCCCTAATATGAATCAGATATTTTTTGAGTATACCTAGTTTTGGAGGTAGAAGTCCTTATGTTATCCATTTAACCCTCTAGTTTTATCTAATTATTCATTGATATTTTCTAACATTTATTTTATATATACAGTTATATATTCTTTTTGCTCACTGTAGTTTTTCTTCATAGTATTTATCACAAAATGTCTGTTTTGGTAACTTTTTTAACGTCTATCTCCTTCATTAGATTTTAAACACCATAATGCAGGGACCATGTCTGCCTTGATTACCACTGTATCCTAGCATCTGGCATAGTGCCTGGCACAGAATAGACATATGTGATGGTGGAATAAGTCAGTGAGTGATCATATTGTCCAATTTATTTGATTTGGTTGAGTTTAATCATTCAAGATGTAATGGAACTTCTGTGTTGAATAATTGTTCTGAGATTCAACCATGGTTGATTATTGATGCCTATCACAAGTATATGTTGAAAGGTGCGGTTCCATTTTTGCCATACAGTGATCTCTGATTTGAACAATTTTAATGATATCTTGTCTTGAATATCTTTACTAAATGTAAAAAAAAACCCAACTTGTCTAATATAGTGTCAGTTGTGAAATTTAATTACTCAGGTTTCTGTATTGGATTTTCACTCTGCCTCTTTTTTTTTTTTTGGCAGTTTACTTATTTATTTTACTTATTTTGGCTGCACTGGGTCTTCATTGTGGCACTCAGGCTTCTCTAGTTGCAGCGTGCTGGCTCTAGAGCACACGGGCTCAGTAGTTGCACTGCGTGGGCTTAGTTGTGGTATGTGGGATCTTAGTTCACCAGCCAGGGATCGAACCCAGGGCCCCTGCATTGGGAGCACAGAGTCTTAAGCACTGGACAACCAGGGAAGTCCCCTTTTGCAGAGTTTAAAGTCATTGTTCATAGGGAACATCGTGTACAGGATATATTTCATAGGGAACATCGTGTTCCAGATAAGAAGAAACAAGATTTTATTTCTAGTGAATTACTAATGAATTAATTATAAGTTAAAGTTTTCTTTTTTCCAGTTAGTATTGCTAATTTCATTCAACACCAACTACTTCTTGAGTAACATTTATAATGAAATTATTTTATTTGAAAATGTCTTTAAATTATTTTTTCTTGCAGGGTATCTGGAGTCCTCGAAAAATTCCTAATCCAGATTATTTTGAAGACAATCACCCATTTCTTCTGACTTCCTTCTGTGCTCTTGGTTTAGAGCTTTGGTCCATGACCTCTGATATCTACTTTGATAATTTTATTATTTGTTCGGAAAAGGAAGTAGCAGATCGCTGGGCTGCAGATGGTTGGGGAGTGAAAATAATGATAGAAAATGATAATGAGGTACAGTATTTACCATATGGTAATAATAGGATGTGGTCCTGGTTATAGGTTGTACAAATGGCCTTTAAAAAAGGTAAATAAATGTGCAATAATTACTAAATGCTAAAGAAGCATATTTAAATAAATTTATGTAGACAGAGTATTTAGCTTTACCAAATATGATACAGCTTCATTATAAACTAATAATGAATTATATATATGTAAGTCTTCATTTCATTTATTAAATTATGATAGCATAATGGGATTGAGTGCCTTTTGATGGTTATAGAAATGAGACCACTACTACTACTAGAAATGAGACTTAATATCTTTGTCACCTATCAATTTAAGGCCTAAGTGGGAACAGTAATCTAAATATTCTTTATTCATTTTAACTACTTTTCACTTAGAGGAGTATAGAAACTTTTAAAATTTAATATTATTATGTTTCAGTTTTTTTCCCCAAATCTTAACACTACTTAGAAAAGAATAAGCTAAGTATTTCAACACAATGCATCTTGGAGAATCTGTCTTTAAAACGAATTACTGTAAAGAAAAATGTGTACCTCACATTAGGTCTCTTTGGATATTAGCAAAAACCATCAGAAGAGTAAGTAAAGGTAAAGGGATTCTCATTTGGAAACTCTTTTAACTAAAACATTTGATGATTTTAGATTCTATTTTAGTAAGAGAGACAATTTCCTTCCTGAAGGTTGTGTGTAAAATTTGTTAATAAACAAGAAAAAGAAAACACAATGATTATCAGGTTGATTTTTTTTTTTTTCAGTAAGTTTTTTAAATGTACAGGTTGAGTTATCAGAGAGTTGTGTACTTCTAAATGAACCAGATAATACATCCATAAGGAGTAGTTCTATCCTGAAACTTACCAAAAAAGAAAACTGTCCTAATTCTTGCTGGTAGGTTAGCAGTATTCACCTATATAGTATAATGTACCTTCTACTACAAAGTGTCAAACAGCAATGCATGCGAATAATTATTTAAACTTTATGAAGTATAAAATGAGAAAATAAAATATTTTTTATCTTACAAATTCACGATTCCTTAATATAAAACCACCTAGGTGAAATAAGTTTTTTGTTTTTGTAGGCTGTATTTCTGAATGAAGGTTTATAAAATCTTAATTGCCTTTTTATGCTTATTTCTTCTCTAGCCTAGTATATTCAAACAGTTGACGGCAGCTGCTGAAGAGCGCCCATGGCTTTGGTTCATTTATCTTGTGACAGCAGTGCTTCCAATAGCATTAATTACTTCATTTTGTTGGCCAAGAAAAGTAAAGGTAAAGAAAATGAATTTTTGTCAACAGTTAAAAAAAAAAAAAAAAATCTCTTAGTGTTTAGGAGTTCTATATTGGAGCAAGTGGCTCTTAAAAGTGATAAACTAAATTGCCTGTAAGTTTTTACTGATAGTTCACTATGATATCACTTATTGCAAAAAAAATCTTTTTGTAAATAGTGCTTTGCTTTTAGTAAAAATAGCTTGTGTTACACTGCGACAGAAAAGATATGAAGATGCAGAGTTCAAAAAACTGGACATATGTAAACCACAAACAAAGGGAGCACTAGAGCAAGAAGTAAAGGGAGAGAAAGCAGCCCTGGAGAAACCAGTAGACTTGGAAGAGGAAAAACAGCAAAGTGATGGTGAAATTCTTGAAAAAGGTAAGACGATGACGGTGATTTATAATGGGAACAAAGCTGGGCAGAGCTCACTTAAAATAGTAGATTAAGTGGTAAACACTGGCTGTTGCACTTGTTTATTGTCAGATTTATACCATTTGAATCCTCGAGAAGGCGTGACTGGCGAAGAGGAGTAACATCCTTGCCTGGGTTGTACCTGAGCAGACATCCAATGTATGACTTTTGTTTTCTAGGAAGAAAGAGGTGTAAAAATTGTTCAGTTGCTTCAGAACCTAGCAACTATGAATCCCATATGCCATAGCTTGTTTTTGTTGTTGTTGTTTGTTTGTTTGTTTGTTTGCGGTACGCGGGCCTCTCACTGTTGTGGCCTCTCCTGTTGCGGAGCAACAGGCTCCAGACGCGCAGGCTCAGCGGCCGTGGCTCACGGGCGCAGCCGATCCATGGCATGTGGGATCTTCCCGGACCGGGGCATGAACCCGTGTCCCCTGCATCGGCAGGCGGACTCCCAACCACTGCACCACCAGGGAAGCCCTGCCAAAGCTTTTTGCAAAGATTTTTCTCCCCTCCAAGGATGAGATGGGAGGTACAGACCATGGCTTCTGTAGAAGAGTAATCGGTTTAAGGCAGGTGATTGCAGCAACAAAATCCACACCAAGTCTCCCAAGGGCTGTTGTTTATCAGATAATTTATCATGTGGAACGAACAGTTTAATCTCTTGAAAGCATTGCTAAATCATACGTCCCCTTGCCACCCTCTACTAAACTCCAGAAGATGTTAGAACTGAAGACAGCTGAGGCTTTTTGGTGCCTCTCCAATGTGACTTCCTTATGCACATTGAGGTAGCAATAAAACTATTGATATTTGTCAGGCATCCCAAGCCAGGCTCCAGAATGAGCCCTTTATAACCTAAATTATATCTTGAGCACTGTTTTTAACTTAATAGTTGATGCAACAGTTGACTTAAAAAACATACTCCCTCATGCACACACGTATATTTACGTATATGTGTGTACACACACACATACACACACACACACACACATTCTTTGGTTTTCATTTTTACCTACAGAGTGCTTTAAAATTCTTTAAACCTGCCCCTTTCCTCAAATATGATGATTTATTTATAAAATGATAAAATAAATATTTCTATTTAAATTTTATAAAGGTCTAATGGAAGAAATTGCTTATAAATATTGGAATTTAAATACATCCCTCCACTTTTATTTAATACTTTTAAGTAGCAAAATTCTAATTCGAGTTTTTGCCTTTAATAAAATCTATTTAATAAAAAATTCTAGAAGAGGAAGGTGAACCTGAGGAAAAGAGTGAAGAAGAAATTGAAATCATAGAAAGACAAGAAGAAGGTAATAAATCAAATAAGTCTGGATCAGAGGATGAGGTAAGCAACTCTTTAACAGAAAATAAACTAGTTTCTATGTATGACTGTTATTCCATAAAAAAATATTTAATAAAAGCAATCTGGTTTTTGAAGAATTTTTTGCCATATTTCTCCCAGCTTTCTTAAGAGCATACATATTGCTTTAAAATGTATCCTTAAGGAAAGCATGAAAATAATGTAATTTATGTCCTCTTAATGCCTAATGAAACAGTATAAAGTAAGCCTTTGGTTTACAAAATATAAAGAGAGAGCTACGTCTGTAAAAAATGACTTCATTAAAGTGTTTTGTTGAAAGGTGTAATAAGCAGACCATCTGAATATTTAAAAAGTAAGTCTGTTTATTACAAGACAATTTTCTTTTAGCCATTGTGAAAACGTTCTCACTGTCACAGTTATTTACTGTAACATTTTGAAAGATTGCATTCATTGGGTAGTTGAGTACTATGCCTGGTAATGGTGTTTTTCTCAAATCTTTAATAAACTAGTTTTTCATTAACTTGATATGTCTGCCCCCTTTTCCATCCTGATGTATGACAGAACTTTCCACAGTGCCTTTTTTTATAGTCAGTTATTATGGAATCAGAAACCATCCAGGTATAATTCAGAACCCGAGCTTTCTTCTTTCACCTAGTATATACCCCCCAAGCCTGTTTTCTCTGCTTCTCTAGCCCTCTAAGAGCTGCATAACCCCACCTGCCGGTCACCGTCCCCAGCACTCTCATAGCTTAGAGTTAGGTAGGATAAAGGTCCGTTATGCCTGGACTGTTGCATGTGATGAGATAAACTTGCTATTTTGTTTATTTGAAGAAATCTCCCAGATAAACTTCTGTTGTTATTGTTTTAATTGTTTTCTAAAGCTTATTCGGTACATATACCTGGTTACTGGTCTTAGCTGCCTAGTGAGTTTTTTTTAAATGGGCTTTGGGGCTCATTATCTAGTATGAATATCTTTATTTAGAGGGAGCTGGGTGAAGATAATTTCTTTCAGAACAGAGTTTTAAGCAGTCCTTGTTTCCCGCCGTCACTCTTTTAATAATAATATTTGGAATCATTCACTGAATGTGTATTCTAGTTATATTTTGCTTTGTAAAATATTTTGTGTACTTTTAAAAGTATCTAAATCCCATCTTTTCAGTCCTTTAATCTTCTTATATGTTTGTCAGTGAGCTAACATAAATCAATTTTTATATAATATAACCTTTAGAAATAATTATAACTATTTTGTATAATACCTGCATTATTTTATTGTTATACAAGTTTAATTTATATATAAATGATTATTCTGGAAGGATAGAATTAAAGGAGAGAAAAAGCCCAAACCATAAGTTTAATGTTTCCCTTTCCTCTCTGTTAATTTTTCTCAAAGTGTTAGGTACCAGAAGTTCTGAAAAAGTCTCTGTAAAACCAGCTCAGCAATTCATTACTTACAGAAACATTGTGATGTATAGTTAATGCTTAATATCCCACAATGAAAATATCATGTAACCTTTAATTAACCATGACATTAGATTAAGTTGTAAATCATGAAGTAAAATCATGAATTGAGTTATTAGCATTATTCCTTGTCAGATGCATATTTGACAAACAGTTATTCTAAAAATGTAATCATGGCAAAAGATGAACAAATTGAAACATCAATTTACCTACACGTTTTTGATCAGTTATTAAGTAAAGGACCATAAAAATAAAGATATATATATATATATATATATATAAACAAACATAAAGATGTTTTGTTAGAAACATGTATTTTAGAGAATAAGAAATACATTATTTACTATTCTCTACTAGTTGCCCACTGTATGAAAATAAACGTTTTCATATTTTTTTCCCTAGATGAGGGAAGCAGATGAGGGCACAGGATCTGGAGATGGGCCAGTAAAGTCAGTACGCAAAAGAAGAGTACGAAAGGAGTAACCTGTATTCAAGTATTTTTAATTCCTAAGAGAGAGAGTTGGCATTCTCAAGTGAACTAGACTCAATCTGCACATCCTGTTTCTACTATCTAGCAATGATATTCTTTCAGACATTTATTTTAATCTTATTTTTCAGAAAAAAAAAAACTTTGAAGTTAACCTGGTCTTTGAACTTAGAATAAAAGAAAAGTGGCACATTACATGTCAAATTTTAAGAGATTAATAGCATTAGAAGTTACACAGTTTTAATAGTTTGGAGAAAGTTTTGGTTTCTACAGAGCAAAATAATATGCAGCAACTTCACTGCTATTGGAAGAATCAGTTATTGGAATTTCCCCTTAAACGGCTATACTACAGTATAACTGGTAGTTCCACAGTATACATAAGAGTGAGTTCTGTTGTACAGAGCTAAATGCAATAAGGTTTCTGTATGGTTGTTTGTTTCTATCAACAATTGAAAGTGTTGTATGTGACCCACATTTACCTCCTTTGTGTCAAATTATAGTTATGGTCCATTGTTCATGTAAATTATAGAGTCCTTTAAAGAGGTGCTTTGTTGACAGATAAATCAACAAAACTGAAATGTCTATGTGTCATTCGTAGAATCACTGGTCAATAGTGCAGCATACTTATACTTGAATACAGAGATAAGAGGTTTATCAAAACGAAATGGTGTACAGATTTTTTTGAAGCTGTTACAGTTGTTTTATGCCAGAATGGCTTACTCTGTTTACAAGATTGCTTATGCCTACATTGCTCTTGAAAATAACATTTAAATATTTTTTCTTCTTTAAATGATACCATCTTTAATAGGTAAATTATTATTGGGGAGTCTTTCTTTTATCTGATCATTAAGAGATTGTAATGGCTAATAGATATCAATCATCATGCTTTGTATTTTTATCTTTTTTCTGACAAAGTCAAATCTATCTTCTGACAAATTCAAATCTATTGTCTCATCTAGCTTCAAAGCTGCCTCTATGGTAGACTATTGCTCCTCTTTTTAAAACACAGTTGACCCTTTAACAACAGAGGTTTGAACTGCGTGGGTCACTTATACACAGATTTTGTTTTCAATTAATTCTATAGAACTACACGGTATGTTGAATCCTCTGATGCAGAATCTGCAGATAAGGATGGTCAACTATGGGACTTGAGCATCTGTGGATTTTGGTATCTGCCACGCATCCTGGAACCAATCCCCCATGGATACCAAGGAACGACTGTAGGTACCAAAAGTCACAGAAGTACATTATAGTAGAGCTGTATTATTCCATTTAACATATTTAAGAATTTTTCATGTTTGGGTGACAGACCCTTTGGAAGGTGATCTAAATCTTTGAGACCATGGAGCTACTTTAATACCAACTATCTAGAGAACGCTATACTAGTTGGGTAATATTTTGGATTCCTTCATGGACATATACATCCCATCCTTGGGTAAGCCCGCCTCCTGTACATCCCCCTCCCCAGTAGTACATTTAAAGCTTATATATAAGGAAAAGGAGCCTCTAGCTTCTCCTCTGACATAAAGGAAGCCAAACACAGCCAGTATAGCCACTATTCACTCCTTATTTCAGGGAGTGAACTGAAAATGAAAATAAGTGCTTTATTCCATTGCTGTGTTCTGAACTTTCCATAAATTGGTGGTGGACAATCTTAATATGTAGTTAACCATACTTTGTATTTATTTAATACTGACTAAACTTAACGCATCTTGCAAGGACTCCCTTTCTTGCTTTGTATTTGGAATGTCCAAGTGAACTAGATACACTGAATGATTCTAGATGAGATTGTTTCTGAAAGTAAATTACTACTTCATGAGATAAATCCTTTCTTAACTTTATGGAAAACTTCTTGCCGAAAAGTGTCTTATATATGATCATTTTTTTCTAAAGATTATTAAAGCTGTTTTTACTTTCTTGGTTGCAGATTAATTTTAACTTTCACATTTGGTTCAACTCCATGAGCTTGTAGTGGTAAAATCTGAGCAACCAGTTTTTGCCAGTTCACTGCTCCTTCCTGTGGATGTACCATGCCTGATAGTTTTAAATTTGTGTATTAGATCCATGCAGTAGACAAAGCATAGAGTCTTCTTTAATAACGAAATGGCTTTTTCCTTTTACCACCGTAATGTGACTTTATTGTTTAAAACGATTTAAGTTTTATCCTTTCCTCTAATAAAGGAGAAAAATAAATGTATTTTGCCCTTTATTTCAGTTGGCCTTTTTAGAGGCTTTTTAACTTGACCAGGCTAAAGTAACTTCCTTTTCCTTGAACATTTTTTTAAGGTAACCTTGCTTCCATTGGTCATTCCTCTAGGAAGATACATACTACTAGAACTAGGAGCCTTTTTAAAGTGTCAGTCTACATTTGCAAAACACAGAGGATAAACCTGCTTACGTGTTAAAATTAACCACTAGCTATGAATATAATGTACCTTGGAAATTTAGAATACTAATTTAGAAAACTAATAGTTTTCAGTGAAAACTGTTTAGAATAGTTAAAACATAAATATATTACACTCTAGGTACCTATGAAGCTTTTTTGTTCTCTTTTCAATTGTGGTTCTGTTTTTAACTTCAGCAGGATTTAAAGATGAAATATCATATGGTTAATATTGGAATAACTACTTAAATCTCATGTAAAGGATTTATTTAAACATAATAGTAGCATTTTCTACATAAATTCTAATAATCTCTTTCCAAATTATAGCTCCCATTTCCATAGTATGACAGCTGTGAGGAGTTAAGGAAATAAAATTATCCCTAATCCGACAGGTCAGATGAAGCAGGTTGATGGGAGAGAAAATGTATTTTTGAATGCATTTGAAGTTTGTAGAGATCCAAATACGTGGAGAAGCAATGGTAATTTTAGAGAAAATGGGCAACAGGATAATTTTTTTAAATGATCTTTTAACACCTAACATAGTATCTTACCACATATTTTGTGTTTCTTAAATGAATAGAGTTTTACGTCTTTTGTAAAATTTTGGAGTAATTTCAAGTTTTAATTACTTAGACTAAACATTTGATAAGCCATCTATAGATAATAATAGAAAATTTAAAACAAGGCAAATACATTATACAATTGATTACAATGTATTACTTTAGCTTCTGTCATCACTCCTCAATACCCCTTCCATTATATGGTAAATTAGGTCCTAAAGCCAACATAAAGTCCGTGTTATAGTAAATATCTTCAAATACCATTAATCTCTATGATTTAAGTGAAATAGACTGTAGCTTGCTTTTAGGATGGAGTACCTAGAGGCAATTAAGTCATTCTTACAATTATTAACCTTTCATTTAGTCACATTCTCTGTTCTTTCACGATGTACAAGTGGTCTCACCAACTAAGTAATACCTGGTCTTTGCTGGCAATTTTGATTATATCAGCATTGAAGAAATATCTGATGACAACCACTAGAGGGTGTTAACTCAAGATAGGGAAAAACAAAATTATTGGGGAAAGTAAAGAAAGACTGCATTCTAAAGAATTAAGATCAGTTTTGCTTTGTTTTGGACCATAAAAGTAACGCTAGAATATATAATTCACCTTTCACTTCTCATTTGGAGAAAGGACTTGATCAGGAATATAAATATGACATCATAAACTGGTTGGAACTGCATGCTTGGATGATTTTGGTTATTTCTCCACAAATTGTTTTATTGTTACACGTACAATTCCAAATTCCAAAAATCTCTGTAAATCTGAAGTTTTTCATGTTTGACATCAAAACTCATTTGGCAGCCAAACCTGACCTCCCTGACAGGCTATCTGTAGTCTTTACTTACGTAACTTAGTATTAAATTCATATATTTCGCTACAAAAATATTAATGTATTTGATTCCAAGTACTGCCCCAAGCTGTACTGGTGTATGAGTCATAATACTTTATGAAATGAAAAATTCCAAATTCTGAAATATCTGGTCCCAAGAGTTCCAGATAAGGGATTGTGAGCTGTATTAACTTGCTATAAGTAAAGTCCAAAGTGAATATAAAGAGGACAAATTTTGGATAGAATACTAGTGTTAGTATTGAGGGAAGTTCTACTGGGAGACCCTGAGGAAAAGCAGGGTCATCATTCCATCCTGCCAGTCATCATTCCACCAGCATTTAGAGCTAGGAAGTATCACTATTAAAAATGTCTTCTGACACTGGTTAAAACAATAAGGAAGACTTTGTTTAGGACTATCGCAATAGGGCCAAGACGATCACCATAGGGGAGAGAGAATGGGCTTAACTCCAGATACAGTGAAGACAGCTGGGGATTTATAGTCGTTGAGCAGAGTGCGTCGGGGGAGGGTTGGTGGATGGAAAATTCCTCAGAGGAGACATCGAGGGTAGAAGGGTGCTTGCCATGCCGATTTAACAGGATTCTTGCTGAAGGCAGGCAGGGTGATCAGATTCACTTAGCAGGATTTTTACTAAAACTGGACTAGGCAGGCTGAAGACAGGGCCTAAGATGAGGCCTAAACAAAGAGGGCTCAGAAGAACCTGGTTAAAGTTTGGTCAAGGAGAGAGTCTTGATCAGAAGCTAGGCACAGTCCCTGTGCACATTGTTTACCACCTGTATTTCTTTTTTTTTTTTTTTACCACCTGTATTTCTAATATAGAAATGACATCCTGAAGATATTGCCATAATGAAAACAGAATATATAGCACTGGTTTACCATTCATATGACGAGCAGGTGGGGCATGTATTTCAGGTAACATTTTGTCACTTAACAGCTGTAGGACAGCAGTTGGATAAGCCAAAATGTGAAATGAATTGGCTGTTCCTTGATGCTTTTAGCAAGGTATCGCAGGAAGGAACTTACCAGTGTCCAAGTAGAGATGGAAGGGAATAGAGAAGGATCACACATATTAGGTACCTCACAAGATTAGAAAAACTAATTGCTTCTGTACCCTGAATAGCAGAAAAGGTTCAAAATGGTTTTATTTTTGAGGTGTGGGAGGTAGAAGGGGAAGGCCAGTTAAGACTTCTCTTCCAAGTGTTAAGGCAATCAAAGGGACCCAGCCCTGCAGTGACACCTGGGTGTTGCAGTCCCAGTGCAGTCTTATTTTCAGTTGGTTTCAAAGTAGCCTCCATTAAAGAGAGGCAGGGTCCTGTGAGGAAGGAAAGCAAGCAAACTTTTGAGAATTTGGTCTAGAAAAGAGCTTGATTGTGATTCCTAGCCTATGGAACTGAAGCATATCGACAACAAGGTTGTTTTTGAGGGAATCGTACAGCCCAAGAAATGTGAGCTTGGCCTACAAACGATGGGCAGCAGACTCACACCAGCGCGAATTGGACTGCTTTCACAACTCCCGTGAGGGGAATGGACAAGGAATAACTTTCCAGTTGGGGGAAGCCATGGAGAGCAATGGGTAAGGGAAGTCCCTTGCCAGAGATTACAGTCAGGGTCTAATCAAGGAACTTCGTCCACTATCAGAGACAGGATCTTCACAGGGTCTCTCTCTCAGAAGTATTCCACAACTGCTTTGATGTGTTTCCCTTTATTCCGTTGTCCAAATTTCGAGTTTTTATTTAGGTATCCTATCCCCACTACACCATTATAAATGGGCAGAGCAAATAATCTGTCATCAGTTTAGAGGCGGTCAGACTATTAGGAGTCACATCTACAACTGACAGACCTTGACAGAGATCCTAGATTTTGAGCCGAGTCAGTAACTGGATGAGGAGAGGTTGAGTACATTGTGTGTATGGGAAGAAGGCTGGGCACAGATACTTAATAGCGAGAGAAGAGGGCTGTGGCTGAAGCTGCTGCCACTCATCCTCTGGCAGCTTCCATAATAAAGTCGTAGCTGGAATATGGCTTCCAGCCAGCAACTACATTTCTCAGCCACTCTGGCATCTAAATCCCCATGCCCTTGGGAATGTGAGAAGACATGAGCCATTTCCAAGCAGGCCCAACCCAAAAACCGTGCATGTGTACCCCATGCATTTTTCTGCAAATCAGAATGGTGATAACTAGTGTGACTTGGAAGCCACGGTTGAAAATGGCAGAGAAATCCTCAGCTCACAAAGCCTGTTTGTTAGTTTACAATGCTCACCTCAGAACCATTAGTTGGAAGAGAAACTTGTTTTTTTTACCACTGCATCTCGTTACAAGAGCTTAGCCTAACCTAAAAAATACAACCACCTTTCCCCTGGCAATCTTGGATCCTTTTCTTTGAATTCTTTGCTTTTATTTTTTAAATTAAGGTATAATATCCTATATTTGTTTTAATAAGAATAGTATCCCCAGACTTCCCTGGTGGCGCACTGGTTGAGAATCCACCTGCCAATGCAGGGGACATGGGTTCGAGCCCTGGTCCTGGAAGATCCCACATGCCGCGGAGAAACTAAGCCCATGCGCCACAGCTACAGAGCCTGCGCTCTAGAGCCTGCGAGCCACCACTACTGAAGCCTGCGTGCCTAGAGCCCGTGCTCCGCGACAAGAGAAGCCACCGCAATAAGCCCGCGCACCGCCATGAAGAGTAGCCCCCACTCGCCGCTACTAGAGAAGGCCCACATGCAGCAACGAAGACCCAATGCAGCCAAAAATAATACAAATTAGTTAAAAAAAATAGTATTCCCTTAAACATCCAGTAACTGGTACTTAAATAAGATATGCTACTTATCCTGTGGCTTTGAACAACCCCGATACACCACTGCACCGCTGTATATATCCCAGTTACTTACGCAACAATATCAAAACACATGCAATTTTTGAAACAGCTTTTTATTAAACAGCAAAGCATAATGGCAACACAGTTTTAAATGTTTAAAAATTAGGTCACAAAGGGATGCAAAATGTTTGCAGTATGACTATTATATATTCATACAGCTAAAGTCATCAAATCTTAACACCAATACAAACATTAAGATTATTCCATGATTAGCCTAAATTTAATAACCATAAACTATATTAGTGGATCTCTTTTCCTATTTAATATTTTAACATTACTTCTGATACTGATTTCTTTACCAAATGGAATGTACAAACTAAATTTTAAAAAAGTGTTAAATGACTAAAACTCTGCAAACCAGTAGTTGGGTTTACAGAAAATTCTGGGAGAAGTAGTGAGATAAAATACTGAGAAAGCATCAATTAGTATACATGTAAAACTCTCCCATTTTATTCATGATTCTGATACTAATACAGTTTTTAAGGGACTTTGCAAAGTTGATCATCTGGGTACTGCAAATAAACCTGAGACCAAATTTTATTCTCTTCTAGGTATGGTTTATATAAGGTTAGCCAAACTTAATCCATTTTCTTATATATTCCACCCCCCCCGGCCCAAATCTAATCTGTGCCAGAGATAACACAAATCTGGAGTAAAACTGTTTGGAGTTGGTTACAAGTACTTACCAAGTATTGAATACTTCTCCTACCCTATTTCTGTTTTTCCTCAAAATTTTCTATTTCAAACACACACACAACCAGAGCTCATCTTTTCAGGTATCAAGTGGATTATTTTGTGCAAAGGAAGTTTTTAACAACATATCTTCCCAATACGATAATTCAGTTTCAAAGAAAAATCTTCATCTTTATAGCCCCCGTTTTCAATTGATTAAACAGAAACCAACTATCCTATCTTATTACTAAATATAACAAATAAGCCCTAAACTGAGAAAATATCTTATTTTGGTTAAGTTTCAACAGAGTTCGGGCTACTCTCTTAGATGATTAACTACTGAAATTACTTTTTACAAATGTGAAACCAATTTTTTCCTTAGGGGAAGGAAAATGGGAAGAAAGCAAATGGAGAAGAGGCACACGATGGTGGACAGGGTATATAAAGCTGTGCATTCAGTACGTGATTTTGGTCACTTTGTCACAACACGGTGGTTATTTTCTTGTATCTCTAACTATGCCTATAATAAAAGACAATGCTAAACCTATAAATCAAAGCAAATTTGATATAACATTCATTTTCAAGTTTCATAAATATATGCATTTCTAATTATAAAGTCTCTACAATACCTTTGCACATTTTCATAGACTAACATAATACACAAACTCATGAAAGTCTTCTGTTATGCTCTTAATTTTGCTTAGGTCTGACATTATCTTCATAAATACTCAGTGAAGCCACAAACAAAAGTACTGTAACTTTTGGAATCTATCCAAGTTTTAAAGAAAAAAAGATCAGCAGCAATTCCGTAAGACATAAGGGATATCAATCCCTTATTTTCTTTTGCTTTTTGTGTCAGTTGTTTGAAAAACACTAGAAGCTGACATGAGGTTTTCTATATATTGTCCAAGAACTTGGTTTTCTGATTTTAGCTTCAGATTTTCTTCCTTAACTGCATCTACCCTTGCAGAGAGATCTATATGAAAAATAAAAAAGCACATTGTCAATAAAATGATGGCAATGACTCCGTGTTATAAAATGGTTATTAAGATTCATTCTTAAAAGAAATACAATCCTTAAATTGTCTGTTTTTAAACTCAGACTACTTTAGAAGTTAAGGTAAAGAAAGTAAACTGAGTGCAAATCAATAGCCAAAATCCCTAAAAAGAGATTTCACATTAGGCTAAATGTTATTCTTTGTTATTCTTTAACAGCATTTTTGTTAACTAGTTAACTCTTAAAATGGTTATTTAAAAAAACACTGTTTTTAAAATGTGAATTTTGGTTCATATCATCATAAAACCATAATGTCTTTACTAGTAATATTTAAGACAGTGTAGTAGGTGAACATAACTGAATTCACATACTGGATATAGGCAGTCAGTTTCCAAGCAATTGATCGTTTTGTATTTTTACATTAGCAAGAAATTCAAAAGAGCAGGTCTTGATGATTAAAAAAAGAAGATACCACACCTCAGTCATTCAGCAACTAAGTTACTGAGGTGCCTTCTAAGAGACAGGCACTGTTCTAGAGGCAACAGTAACAAAAAAGGTCCCTTGCCCTTTACCAGCTGACATTCTAATGGGGCTTAGGGTGGGTGGGGGTCAGGAGAAAAAGCAAGAAGGGTAAGGGTCACAGGAAGCCAAGGGCGGTTGTCCTGTGATACAGTATAGTCAGGGATAGCTATTTTGATTAAGGAAATTTCGCTAGAGACCTAAAGGAAGTAAGGGAACGAGCCACACAGATATGCAAATGACTAAGGGAAAAGATTCAAGCACAGGGGAACAGCAACTGCTAAGACCCTGAGGAGAAGCTTGCTGAAAGAACAGCAAGGAGGTTGAAGTGTCCTAGTCAGGGAATGTGACAGGACTGAAAGGTAAAAGGGAAGTGAGAGACTTACAGAGAGGAACCTGGCTTCCATTAACTGTGAGATGGGAAGCCACTGGAATGACATGATCTGCTCAACCTGTTTTCAGAAAAAACCACCACCACCTCTTAATTTCGTTGAAAACCAAAAGATGTTTCACTGGTGGAATTAATTTTATGCAAGACATTTAGAAAATGGAAAAACTCAGATCAGTTCCCTTATAATCCCTGAGGCTAATACACTGATTTTACACTCAAATAAGCTTTATTAAAGTGGACTTAGTAACACAACGCAGGGACTTAAACGGGGCTCATTATGTTAGACCTTAAAGAGGGAAGCATAAGAACACTATTTGACCTCCTTATTGAAACGTATCTGTTCTTTGAAATTACCAGCCAAAGCTACAGGCAGGAGAGGAAAAAAAACAAAGTAGACTTTGAAATTTATACTTTTAAAAACTGCACAGTAACAAACAAAATTTAGCAATTTGCTTACAATTACAATTTCAATTACCTGGATGTTAGTCAAGAAAAATACAAAATGCAAGCTAACCTTCAAGGGTGTGTTGGAGTTCCAACACTTGATTAATAAGTCGTGTTTTCTCCTCCAGTTCCACCTGATTTTCAGCATCAACTGCTGTAATGAAAAGGTTCAGATTTACTATTAATATTAGCTACCATTTGTGTAGTATAGCACTTAAAAGATCTGCAAAATGGTTTATATTCATTCTTACTTGACTTATACAAGAGCCCTGTAAAATAAAAGGTTATATTCCACATGGCAGATGAGGACACCAAGGTGAAGGTAAAATGTTTTGCCAACATCTCATAGTTAAAGAATGGAAGTTGCCTTAAATCTTTTCTAGAACTAGATGGGATTATAAATAAGTACACTGGCCAAGATCAAAGCCTTCTAAGTATTGATTCTCTGATCTTTCTGTTGCTTAATAAAGCAATGTATGCGCCACAAAACCAGGAACATACAAAAAGGAAAACGAAGAACATACCATCCATGTCAGCATTCATCATCTTCGGTAACAAACTTTTGGGCCTTGGATACAAAATTCTTGATGAATGGTCTGCAATGAGAAAAAGTTAGAAACACAGACACATAGAGTAATGAAATATAAGCTTGTTTTTCAGAAGAAAATTAAGTGACCCAGTAGGACCCTTTTCACATGCTTTACTAAGAATAAATACCCAGTGGGGAAATAAGCAAAGAATATTTACAGTTTACGAAGAGAAGTATTAAGTAAATAAGAGAAAATGTTGAGTTTCTTGGTACTCAAAGAAATGCATAATAAAATACCACTGTATATTTCATAAAATATTTTTCTAAAAGAAGATAATGATCAATGCTAGCGAAGTTATGGAAAAACTAACACAAAATATTGGACACAAATTTTAAACGTAATATTTTTGGAAAGCAGTACAGTAATAAACAAGATTCATAAAAACATTTAAATATTTTTTACAAAGTAATTTTACTCTTGGAAATTTAGCCTAAGAAAAATTAAGAAGGAAAAAAATTACATCTATAAAAATCTACTTCAACCTTATTTATAACCCAGTAAACTGGAAACAACATAAACTGTCCATTCAGAGCCTGGTTGATTATAGTTGCCATTTCTAATGGAGCGGCTACTAAAAATAATTATGACTATAATAACATGAAAGAATGTTTATGCCATTGTATATTCACTGATGTAAATTATGTGAAAAATCTTTAGTATGGATAAAGAACACACAGCAAATTGAAAAAGCTCTTACATTAAGGATAATGGCAGCAAGGAAGACAAATCTCTCTAAAAATATTCTTCATTATTAAAACACTGTTTCATATATACCAATTAACACTTTTTAAACATAAAATTCAAAAGAAAAATACTCGTTATCTGAAACACTAATATGGGTTAAATGAAAAATATGTACTTGTCACCTCCTGGTTATAGTTAAAATAGATTAATTAGGATGTAAATGAGTAAATAAATATTAACATTTTCTTGTGTCCATAAAAGGCTCCAAAATATTAGAGCACTAAATCCTTGTGAAACATGTTCTGCTCTATTGCTAACATTCATTTCACATGCAATGTGCTCAAAATTTATTAAATAATGTACCAGATTATTACTGAAAACAGATTTGTTAACCAATCTAATTTACTTAGTGAAGCAACTTAGATCTTAGTCAATGTTGTTACTCTTTCTTCAAGTATTTACTGAGCACCTACTACACCCAAGGCATTGTTATGCCTCCATATGCTGAACAGTAGAACCCAAACCTACTGAACAAGGATGTCTACATACCAGAACTAGAATCACAATCAAAACAGTGATCAGTGTATTGTATATTCCCTCATGACACTTCAGATGCTGGCATGAACATGGCAATAGAATGCTCAGTGTACACATGTATAAACTGCCTCTCAAGTAAGAGATCACTCAGTCTAAAAAAGAAAGATATTAAACCTCCTTTACACATAGTTTTATTAAAGAAGTAACACTAAAAATAATGCTTAATACATCTACTCCAAGTCTTCCCACTTACACAGCATTAGCGCTACTCTCCCTGTTTTTTTTTTTTTTTTTTTTTTTTTGCGGTACGCGGGCCTCTCACTGTCGTGGTCTCTCCCGTTGCGGAGCACAGGCTCCGGACGCGCAGGCTCAGCGGCCATGGCTCATGGGCCCAGCCACTCCGCGGTATGTGGGATCCTCCCGGATCGGGGCGCGAACCCATGTCCCCTGCATCGGCAGGCGGACTCTCAACCACTGCGCCACCAGGGAAGCCCCTCCCTCACTGGTTTTAATTATCAGGTTCTTTGTACTTCAGAAAAAGTTTTAGATAGGTAGATATAGTTGCATATACACACACACACACACACACACACACACACACAGATGACCCTTGAACAAGGGTTAGAACTATCCGGGTCCACTTACACTCAAATTTTTTTCAATAAATACTACTACAGAACTACACGACCTACAGTTGGTTCAATCTGCAGAAGCGGAATTGCGTATATGGCAGGCTGGCTGTAAAGTTATATGTGAATTTTCAATCGTGCAGAGGGTCGGCACCCCTAACCATCGTTGTTCAAGGGTCAACTGTATAAATATGTGTGTATATGTGTATATATATGTCTATACACACACACACACACACATAAATCCAAACAGATTATGAAATTTTTTTCAAAAATTCTTTAAGTCATTAAATGCTTTGGATAATAGCATTCGAAGACCACACTTCAAAAATTATTCTTCTCCATTCAATCAATGTGTCTTTATAATTGAAGAGGAAGAGTGCTAGCAGTGAAAACTTTATTTGGCCCCTCCCCGAGAGAAGATCACTTTCATACCACTTCAACTATTGATACTTGTCTGGGAGGGATGACAGAGGTAACAGCCAAAAGCAAAAGTAAGTGATCTTGGGAATACTCAGCAACAGCAGACTTCAACTTGGCTATCTTCCCTGCTACATGAGAGAAGTATTCCCCATTTTTTAAAAGTTTGCTTTATGCCACTTCACTTGTATAAAAGACCTACATTAGTACCTGTTTTGCTAAACAAAAGAAATCTGATGAGGATTTTCACTTTCGTGAAAAAAGGCAAAAAACAAAAATAGCATTCAGCGTTTGTTTTGCAGCAAGGTGTTATAAGAGGCAGCACTCACTCTGAGCAGTGACACCAAGCTCCTTCCCTGAGAACTACACTCAGCATCTCAGCCTCAAGCCACCACAGCTTTGACCTGTGTCTGTGAGCATCCGTGTTTTATTTATTTTGTGCATCTGTTAGCAAGATGTGTCCTAAGATAATTGCTTCATCACTTTACGCCATTTCAGCTTACAAAAGGTAGGAATGCTCTACTTTCAGATAGTAGGGGGAAACCTGTATATTAAATCCTCCAGATTTCTAATATCCAGTCTTTTTAAGAATACACCTGAAACAGAATTCTCATGACAGCCGAGAAGAGTGATATGATACACCAGTCAAAGCAACAGATAATCACAAAATCAATGCACTCAACTTTGAAATCAGATCTAGTATAGGGATGGGTTATACTTCTTTTGCCCGTATTTTAGTCTAATACTAAAATTAAACCCAGAAGTCTTCCATAAATGCAAAGTGTTCCAGGCTGACCAATGTAGTAGGTAAGGAAAAAGAAGCCAGTTTCTGAAATTTTGGCCACATATAACCCAAACAATAGAAAATTACTCTTAGAAAAACACATCCAGATTGGGGTGGAAGCAAGAGCACAAAAGCAGGGCGCAAGGACAGTGCTATAGGATATACCACATAACCCAAGACAGCACTACTCACATCATAGCCCATGTAAGATTGCCCTGAGGGCTGAACAGTGCAAAACCTGCCCAGCTGTATATGGCAGCCGTGTGCAACACCAGAGTATCACCGGCTGCCTCTGCATGACAACAACAAAAAAACACAAGTAGCAATTTTTTCTTATTGTTATGTGATCAAATAGACCAGTCTCAAAACGCTACTCCTGTATATATTCTAAGTCTGTCAGGACATCCAGAGTTATAAACAGATTTATTTTATATATGGGATCAAAAGGTTTGTTGAGCTCTTTAAGTCAAAGTATTTTAGCCATGGATTTTACTTCCTTCAAAATAGGGTCAATCCTCAAACTTTGCAATGCCTACATTAGCACAGTACTACATCATAATATGCACTTGACACAAGATTGAATTTTTCAACTATAAAATTCTTCTTCTCAATCTATAGTTGCTATCATATCAATCCAATGCTGTGTCAGATGTGCTCTTAGGAGTTCATTTTCAACTCCTTCTGCTCCTACACATAAATCCAAACCTGACATTAAAAGAGAGAGAACCCAGGGGCTTCCCTGGTGGCGCAGTGGTTGAGAGTCCGCCTGCCGATGCAGGGGACACGGGTTCGTGACCCGGTCCGGGAAGATCCCACGTGCCTCAGAGCAGCTGGGCCTGTGAGCCATGGCCGCTGAGCCTGCGCGTCTGGAGCCTGTGCTCCGCAACGGGAGAGGCCACAACACTGAGAGGCCCGCGTACCGCAAAAAAAAAAAAAAAGAGAGAGAGAACCCAGACAAAAGTATCTCAAGTGTGGGAACACCGAAATAAATGTGGGGTGCTAAAACTGATCTGTTTATCCAAAATCTGCCTTAGCTTATCCAAAATCTGCCTTAGCTCTCTGCAATGGATATGACTGTCTGGGATTCCTCAACTCTGACCTAAGCCGAGGGCAGATCTCATAAAACTTTTCTCAAAAATCACAGTAAATTTTAGTGCCTATCTTCATCTAGCCTTGGTCAGTGGAAGAGAATCTAGAGTTATTCTGATAAGTTAAGTCCAGGGAGCAAAAGTATGGAAAGAACAAGGATACAGAAATGTGGCAAGCATTAGTATCGACCCATTTTCCATGCCCTCACAGTCAACTGTGACCAAAGGCTATCATCTTACCAAGTACACCTCTACCTTCTTTTCGAGTATGCCCAACAGTACCATGACATGCTCTTCATAAAAGGCAGTTTAGCACAGTGATTAAGAACACGGATTTAGGTTACCTGGATTCAAATGCTAGCTCTCCTATTTATAAGCTCTGGAACCTCAGGTAAGATTAACATCTCAGCCTCAGTTTCCTCATCTGTAAAATGAGGTTAATAACAGTATGTACCTCATAGTTTTGTTGTGAGAACATTATGAGTTGATATATATAATGTGATTGCAACAATACACAGTAGTTATTCAATAATGTTAGCTATTATCTTTTCTACCTTTTAGCTGTACTTCAGGCCACAAGAAGAATTTTAAAAAATTACCTGGTCCACTTGCCTCATTTTTACAACTAAGCCAAGGCCAAGATGATAATGGCCTACCTAAGACCACAATAATACTTACATAGACAGAGCCAAGACTACATACAGTCAATGTCCCAGTCTAGTTTTTTCCACCACTCCACCACAGTATGCTCACGACGGAGACCTGAGATTTTGAGACTTTTCTGATATCCACCCAACCTAAACCTCTCAACTTTTCTGCATCTAAAACTGATTTTCATCATCTGTCATCTACTTACTAAAGGAACTAGCAAGACTACTAAACGTCACTGTACATTAATATACTAAATTCTTTACATATACTAGCTCATCAAATCAACAGGACATGGCACTTTACAAACGTGGACCCTGTATCTCAGAAAGGCTACATATCTTGCCTTAGAGTTCACAGCTGAAGTCTGTACCGAGAATCTGAACTCAGATCTAACTATAAAGTCCCTGCTTTTTCCATTATGCAATGGAAGGCACTTTAATATGACCCTAATCTAAATTTGCAAAACATTTTGCAACGCCTGATGTCAAATTTCTTTGCTATTTCTACTATCTAAAAAACTGAAGGTAATTTTCATTCACTGCAAGCTGCAACGACTTTCAACATGGCTTGTTCAAGTCCCTTCAAATTCTGACTTGTTCTGGTTAAGTCCAATTTTAAATTCCACAAAATTAAGGGACTGTTTGGCCAAATATTTGACCAGAAATGAGATCCCCAGAGTGGCTAGCTATATTGAGTTTAATCAAGGAATGAGTACAGGCACGGAATATATAGACAGAGCTTTGGATTCTCAGGTACAGTGTTGGGAACAGAGCACACCATCTGTCCTTAACATTACGTCATAGTACTGGAATCGATACACAACGAAAATCCTGTCTTTCAGGAATGTCTGTTTCTCCTTTCCAACAATCCTAAGTCCCCAAACTTGTCCAGCAGGACCCCTGAAAGATGCCCATTGAGAAACTAACCCGGGAGCTACTTTCAGAGCCTGAAAAGATGTCGCCAGCCCTGGTTTCACCGCTCACTCGGCTCCCTCCCCGCCCCCGCGTCCTCTCCCCCGCCCCCGTCTCCGAGTTCTCCGCCGAGAAGCCGCGGGCTAGTCCAGGCGTGCCAGGTCCCAACCCACACGAACGCCCCTCCCGCAGTCCCACTTCAGGGCGGACAGAGGCCTTAGCCTCAGGATCCGCGGGGAGAAGGCGGCAGGAAGTCCGCGCCACGGACCGCGGGCGGCCCTCCACAAAGCAACCTCTGCGCCCAACAACGAGAGGATGAGAAAAGAGGCTGCGCAGGGGTTCTGCGGGGAGCCAGGCCTCGGCCGCCCACCTAACGCCCAGGCCTTAGGACGCTCTTCCCGGGTCGCCGTACGCCGAGCCGCGTACATCCCGCCCCTCCCTCCAGGCTCTCGTCAGTACCGAGGCCGCAACTCCAGTCGCTCGGGGCCAGGCCCTCCGCAACCCACGACGGCCCTCACCTGCCGTTTGAGGCGCCGGCAGGAGGAAGGACCAGGAGGATACCTCAGGCCTGGACACTCGGACCAACTGCCACCGGCAACCCCGCCCTCTCCGCCCACAGAGCGTGCGCCGAGGCTGGAGTCCCGCCCCGGCCCTGCCCCTCGCCAGCCAATCCCCACTCAAGAAGGGACGCCTGCGCATTAGCTACACGACGCCCCAATCGTCCTACCTCAAACCCTCGGGATCCACCTTTTGCCATAACAAAAGGGCACTGGAATCCAATCAGGGTTGAGGTCGTTGTGGGCGGGTCCGGGAAGAGCAACAGCCAATGACAGTACAGAAGCTAAGCTGAGCGTGCGAAAGCCAGTCCGAGCGAGGCAGTTCCTCAGTCTCAGCCGGTCCGTGAAAATGGGGTCAAGAAATGCAGTGTGGAAAATTGTGGAAAATTCTGACAGCTGTCAGGAAGGAGGTTGGTAAAACCTGGAGGTTGGTAAAACCTAACACTGGGCGAGAGAGAAATCATTCAAATTCAAGAAAAGGACGTGTGTGGACATAACAGAGAAAGTACCCTGGTTCTTCAGTTCTAAAAGCAGACTTTTCCATATTTTTAATTTCCCAAATCGGAAATCTCTTAAGTGTACGTCTAACGGACTGTTCCTCTCCTCATCTTCCCCAAACTATCTTAAAATCCATAATGCGCCGGACCATTTAATAATATTTTAGAATTGAGAAAATACCTTAATACTACTTTAGTGTATAGCACTTTTGTTCACTTTATCCCATTTGATCCTCACAGCAACCCACAGAAAGAAGCTTAAGAGTAAATAAATTTCCTGCGCAAGGTCATAGACGTAGTGTGAAATGCTGTGTGCCAGGCTTTGGGATGTAATGTAATCAGGCTGGGTACCATTCACAGGTACCTAGCACTTGACACAAAGCAGCATGCTGGCTTTGAATATTTGTTATTGTTTCGGCTTTGGCACATCCTCCTGAGTTGTAGAAATGAGTCATATGTCCACCTGTCTCTTGACTTTCTACTTCTAGCACAGTTTGCCAACATAGAGCCTTACTTTTTTTAAGGGATAGATAAGAATTTTTTCCGTTCAGTGTTTGAGATCTATACATTTGACTAGAACTAAGATACACACTATGAGGAAAATTTACTAGAATGCAATGCAGGAGCTAAATACACGAGAAATAAGAAAGATTGAACATAAATCTAACAGGAGTGTCAAAAAGAGAGACTAGAGAGAATGGGTGTGGTCAGTATTTAAAGAGTAATAACTAAGAATTTTTCAGGGTTGTGGAATATTTGAATTAGATTCAAGAAGCACTTATTCTTGAGCAGGATTAAAATAAGGAATTCTATACCTGGACACATCGTGGTGAAACTGCAGAACACCAAAGACTAAGAGAACTATTAAATGCAGATTTTTTTTTCTAGAAGAACAGGTTTTGGGGGGGTTGTTTTTTCCTGTTAGTTTTAAATAGGGTAAAATATACATAAAAGACTTACCATTTAAATAACCATTTTAAAGTGTGCAGTCCAGTAGTGTTAGGTATATTCTCATTGTTGTGCAGCCAATCCCCAGAACTCTTTTCATCTTGCAGAACTGAAATTTTATACCCATTAAACAACTCCCCATTCACCTCTACTGCCAGTCCCTGGCAACCACAACTCTTTCTGCTCTATCAATTTGACTATTTGAGGCACCTCACGTAAGTGGAATCATACAGTATTTGTCTTTTGTGACTAACTTAGCATAACATCCTCAAGGTTCATCCGTGTTGTAGCATGTGTTAGAATTTCTTCTTATTTAAGGCTGAATATTATTCCATTGTAAGTATATACCACATTTGGTTTATCTATTCATCCTTCAGTGGACACTTGAGTTGCGTTTAGCTATTATGAATGCAGCTATGAACGTGGTATGTGCAAATATCTCTGTGAGACTGCTTTCAGTTCTTTTGGGTATATATCCAGAATTGGAATTGCTAGATCATATGGTAATTCTGTTTTAAAAGCAACTTTTAAAAATGCGATATTAACACAAGAATAGACAAAAAGAAAGTTAGAAAAGCAAGTTCCTGTACCTGGAAGTTGGTATAAAATAAAGATGTCTGGTAAGGAAGAAATGTTGGTAAGGTTGTGGGAAAAACTATTACTCATTATTCTTGGTAGTAAAATTGGCACAGTAACTTTGTTAATTGGCTATATAAAAGACAAATTATGGTGGTTTTAGTGAAATTGGCTATTCGTATAAAAATATGAAATTAGATCCTGATCTCACACCAAAAATAAAATAAAATTCCAAATGAAGTAAATGTGAAATGTGAAAATACTCTAAACTTTTAGGAAAACACAGATGTCTTTATGATGCCACCGTAGAGAAGGATTTGTTAAACCAGACAAAACAGTGTCATTCATTAGGAAAAGATTTTAAATTTTGATTGTTTTATACACAGATGAGAAGACATTTTAAGTCAAGTTAAAAGCAAGCCACAGACTGAAATAATATAGTAAAGCTCTGAAAATGTAAAGAATTCTGACAAAGATTAAAAAAATATTCAAATAACATGAACAGGCAACTCACAAAAGAGGAAAACTGAGTGGTCAGAAAGATTTTTTTTTAATGTTTACCTTCACTAGTAATCAGGGGGATTGATATTAAAACAAGATAAAGGGGTCAGTTCATTAAGAAGATGCAAAATTGTAACAGTGCTACAAAGTGGCACTGAAGCAAAAACTGATAGAACTGAAATAAGAAACTAGCCTACAACAATAGTCAGAAAGTTCATCACTCCCCTCTCTGTAATTTGTAAAACAAGTATACAGAAAATCTGTAAGGATAAAGAACCCAGGACCCAAGCTTACCTTCACATTCGAATCACCTAAGAATCTCCTAATAGCTCCAAAGAACAGACTACATCCCAGATTTATTAAATTATGGTCTCTAGGGTGGGATACTGACATGAATATTTTTAGAATTTACAAAGGTGATTTCAACAGAGTGCAGGCAAATTTGGAAATTGTTGATATAAAAGACCAGAATAAAAACTTCTATCAACATATTTGACCCATTTGACATTTATAGAACATTCGACCCAGTAACTAGAGAACTTGTCTTCTTTTCAAATGCACATGGAATATTCACCAAAATGGACCATATTCTATCATAAAACAGCCTCAACAAATTTTAAATGATTGTAGTCATAACAAAATATTTTCTCTGCCCACAAAGGAATTAAACTAGAAAGCAGTAACAAAAAGATATTTGTAGAAAACCAAGTAGTTGGAAATTAAACTACTTGCTTCTAAAGACACTATGGGTCACAAGAGAAGTCACAAGAGAAATTAGAAAATATTTTCAATAAATGTAAAGATGTCAAAATTTGTGGGATGCAATGAAGCAGTGCTTAGAGAAATTTCTTTACCATTAAATGCTTATATGAGAAAACCACCTATGAAATAGTCTTGCAAAGAAAGTTTTTTTTTTTAATGCAGCCTGACCCAATCAAGTCCATAAACTAGAAATTTAACAGGAAATACAGAGGACAGAGAAATATGTTAAGTCTACCATCTGGATAAGCTTAGCGAAATCTGACAATGGAACAAAACAACAGGACAAGAACAAATAACAAGAAACAAAGCCCTTTCTTTAA
The DNA here is from genome assembly GCF_011762595.2 of Tursiops truncatus. Classification (NCBI taxonomy): domain Eukaryota; kingdom Metazoa; phylum Chordata; class Mammalia; order Artiodactyla; family Delphinidae; genus Tursiops; species Tursiops truncatus. The sequence continues at coordinate 116,653,385 of NC_047038.1, forward strand.
CAAATAAATCGCACTGGAAGAAAAAACAATGGAAAGAAGACTTGTAGATAAAAAGACACTTAAAATACATTTTAAAAAACAGACCCAAAAAAACCTATGGTTTATTTTGAATGCACCCTTGGATGATAAAACTATTTTTAAAATGCAAGAAAATGATTACTATAAGTAGGATACGGTAATTCTAGAGCATTCAACTTTTTAAAATTTCAGAATCAAACATATATCTTGCTAGAGAATTTAAACTTAAAGGAAGTCTTTAGACAAGCTATCTGAAGAAGATAACACACAAAAAGGTAACCATAATATTAGAAGAAGCATATCATTCACAAAATGTTGCAAATTGGATAAAACAGTGTTGCTGATAGTTGTCCTTCAATGAATAGAAAAAAATTCTTGAAATGGCAAAAAAGGTGGGAAGAAAGAACAGTATACCCAAGTGATTATAAAAAGGGAGTAGAAACCTTGGCAAACTAGTCATGAAGTGAACATTCATCAAATTATTTACTTACATGGTGTTTCATATTTGCGTTACATTTTTCAATAAAAAATCGTTTAAAAATAGCCACAAAATTCCCTTCTGAATAAGAAAAACAGTCAGGTACAAATAGGAACCACTGAAATTGTATAGAAATATTTGATTATAAGATGGATATTCATGTGATCTGGAAGGTGCATATATTATAAACCATCTAAATAAAAGCACAAATTAAAATATTCTTCATAGAGAATGGGGAACTCTAAATGGAAAACTATTGTTACAAGACAAAATATTATGTGCGGAAGAAATAATAAATAAAAAAATAGAGAACCTCCAAGGTTGTTTTGATGTTCTAGTCTGATATACTCTCATCAAGCACATAAAAACTTTTAACTTGTTTGCAGTAATTAGAGGGATCTAAACATACTGTGGATATTTTAAAGTGAAATATGCTAAATGGAGGCATTTTGATAACTTTCAAGTGTAGCCAGGTGTGTTCTCTCCTACTTTACACTCATTAATTTGCAAAATGTGTTTCATCTCATTCCTAAAAAAGAACTCACATTTTCCTTTTTACTTATTTTTTTCCCTTGAAAGGTTATTGAATTCATTGGAGAATGAATGTTGTCCTGAATTTGGTGAGTAAAGAATATTTTCTGCTTGTGGAAACTTGATTTCAAGACTAGACTTAATAGTATGCTCTACTGTTATTTGGAAATTAAGTTGTTTTTGTATACTTTTCTGAAGATTATAATTTCCTGATAATAACCAATAGTTGGCTAATTTGAACAGAATCATTTTCATTCATCTGTTCAATAGAGAAAATGTAAGAAATTACCAGTGTATTTTTAGTGCTTCTCAGATGAAAATTCAGAAGGATTTCAGGGTCTCCATGGAATCAAGCTTTGAACTTCTTGACAAAAATGAAAATAGTAAGGAATGATTCTGTGCAGTCTTGATGCTTATTTTTCTCTAGACAAAGTATTGTCTAATCAGTGTTTCCCAAGTATTGACGCTTATAGCTCTGGTTGAACATGATGAATAGTTACATATTTTATCATAATAGAAAAATATGACAACTAACCCTCAGTTTGCAGATGTTGTTGTTTAGAACAAAGCTAAGTTCAAAAGTGATGTTAATTAAATGGTTAATTTAATATGGCAAAAATTGCAATGTTGGTATGCAAATGTCTGGTTTGGAAAACCCTGGTCTGTCAACAGTGCAGTAAACATTGGTTTGAAGAAGAGGAAACCTGGGTTCCAGTTCTGACTCACCCTATATGTGTTCATTCAATTCTTCATATATTTCCTAGTTTAAAAGTTACTTTAGTGTTCCTTAGAGCTAGATGCTGTAGCATATTCAGATATTTGAAATTGACTGTAAGGTTATGGGGGATGAATCACTTTACCATAGACCCCTGTTTCCTCAAATGAGGGATTGGGATAAAGTTAATTCTGCCTCTCTAATATTGTATAAAATAACTGAGGAATTTATCAAGTAACACTACCAGTGAGTTATAGCAGTTGGTTCCCCATATTTAAGAGTCAACCTTTGATGCTTTGGTTGTGTCTGACAGTCCAGCCCTTAGCACCGTACCTGCCATAACATCTGAGAGCTTTCCTGAGTTAGTTATCTTTGAGCCACTCCATTTTAGCTTTTGTGATTTGGGGTTTCTGTGATTCTCTACACATGAATCTACCACTATCAATCATTTCAGCTGAGTACCTGTTCCACTAAATTTTTATAAAATAATCTGCTTTAAAATCAAGACTAATCATTGGGCTCTTGGAGCATAAAGGGGATTCTGTTTTAATAAGACAAAGTGATTCTTTGAAGGGCCTAGGAGTCAGGGTTGCAAGAAATAAGATTTCATAAAAAGAATGCACATGAGTTGCTAGCAAGTCTCTAAAATGTTGGGCTGCGGATGGATTTTCTTACTTTTGATGCACAAACGTAATCCTCATAGTTTTCTGTTTCCCTGGTAACTGTTTACACTAAATAATCAACTTGGGAGAGTTCCTCTGTCAGGCTGTGTCAGGATTTGGGATTTTACACAGCGCGCAAGCTTACAAGTTAGCCTACTATGAGTTCGTGAATGCTGGGAGAAGACGTGACATGCCTGCGTCAGAGTCCAAGGACTCTGTTACTCACAGCGGCGTGAACTTCATGCTGGTTTGCTTCTGTTTCCCATTTCTCCCAAGCCCCCCATAGATGCCTGCACACGCAGAGGGTTATTGTACAGGGAGGAACGCTGAGCTCAGGGAAGCTATTGCTTTTACGGCAAGTGGAAGCAAGCTTGCTCTTCCACCAGGGGAAGGCATTACTTCATCCCTTAGAGTTGCTCTCTGCAAACACACCCTCAGAAACGGCCTGAATAAAGGTCAGGCAGGTCCTTGTGCTCTTGGCAAACCAGCAAGAACATGCAGTGACACTCAGGGCCCATGGCAGACTGCCCCTCCCCCAAACCTCTAACCTCTTTAGTTTGTGACAAATTCCTATTTTCCTTCCTCCTTCCTTATACAATTATCTCGAGGGAAATAGGAAAAAATGTCTCATAAAGTGTTGGTGGGATGCCTATCAGTCAAAAAGGAAGAAAACTACACTAGCTGGCTTTGAAGAAACATTAGTATTGATAGAAGTCAATGGCATAATCATAGTAAATACATTTTTAGATAAATCAAGTCATATTTTGTAACATTCCCCCTACCCTTTCTTTTTCGCTATTCCAGCAGACTTTGCAACAATCAGAAGGAAGGACAAGGCTGTCTGTAGTTTGTTTGAAAACAAACGGTTAAAATTAATAATTGCCAGGATAATTACTAACACCCATCACAGCAAAAGCAGATCAAGCCTTCCCCAACTTGAAGCAGAGATCCAGCCAGGCTCCCTTTCTTTTTCTTTGCTAATGAGGGCAGAAAACGAGAGAACACCTTGCTGCTAAGGAATAGGGGCTTTGCCCATCCTGCTCAGATATGGCCTCTGTGTCTTGTCTAAACGCTGATGACAACTGATTTAAACAGTTCAAGTCCCCTTAAAGCTGTAGAAGAAATAACTCCTAAGTTATGGAAAGAGCCCAGGACTCCTTGCTACTCATCCTTGATGGTAGAATTGTGAGTTCTGGAGTTTGAAGTAGGTTTCCTTTATGCACAGCATGAAGCAAGTTATAAGTAAATAGGATGTAATTTTCATTTGGGGAGAAAATTGATATGCCCTTCAGAGGCATCCTGGAGTCCATCCTTCTCACAGAAGTTTCTTCAGAGGTGATCTCTATAGATCTTTATGTTTCAGGGCATTAATTTCACTTAGAGCATTGTTTCTCCCACTTAAAAAGTTTTATGTCAAAATACGTTTTAGTATATTTTCTAACAAGCATCATTGGCCACAACCCAACTCAGCATTTTAACATTTTCTGGTATGTACCTCTGTGGTTTAGTTTTGGATTTGATGTCAAAGGTGTATAGTCTACTCTTAATATCACCTCAGAAAAGTATCATCAGCTTAAAAAAGCCACTGGTTTTGCCATTCTGCAAGTGACCACCTGCAGACATGGGAATTTAGAGTGCTTGGTGGTCTGTGAGTACTGAGAGTATCGGAATAGAAACCCTCCTATACCCGATTCCTTAAATCCCTTGAAGAAGAACCAGCTGATCTTCATGAATGCAGCCCAATTGCCAGTACAGTGTCTACATGTGTGTCTGGAAATACTGGTTGAATGAGTGCATGAATGAATTTTCTGCTTTGGGTCCTTCCTTTTCCTGTCTCATGAAAATCAGACAATCTATGCTGCATTAGAGGATGACACAGTATTTCCACAGTGTCTTTTCACTTCAGAGCTCACATGACTTTCTATCAAATTATCTCACTGCCCCTTAACACATCCCAGTGAAAGGGCAGCAAAGCCAAAGAAGTCATTTTCCTTATGGTCCAAGTGGTGGTTCTTCACACTTACAGAACATTAGGCACACATGAACCATCACCTAGAGTGACAACTGATGTCACCTCATCATAACTTATGTCTCTGGCAGCTGTCGGGAGATACTCAGAATACACTAAAAGACACCATGAACAACATTTAGGGGCCAGAGAGAGGGAACTGCTAGTGACTTGATGGCGTATGTTCTCTTTGAGATGGTACGCTAGTGACCTCTAGTGGCAAAATTGATTCAAGATCAGTTTCTATTGATAATTCACCACAAAAGATCTTTCTTATATCAATCCTGTGTTTTCCATTCATGTAGTAACCTTTTCTACTTGTAGAATGACCTTAGTTATGCACAATGACTTATTTGTAGCTGTTCATATCCAAACATTTTTCTTATTTCATAGAATCAACTTTTGAGCTGAAAGAGCTCTCGAAAGGATTTGTTGGTTTTATTTCATTATGTGTGGAAAATGAGACCCAGAGAAACAAAACGACTTGCCTGAAGTCTCACCTCAGGGGTGGAACTAAAAGTCTAATAAGTCTAAGGCTCTTTTCAAACTTCAGATGACTGCAGCCCAGCTGACATCTGACTGCAGTGGCATCAGGGATCCCCAAGGGAAAACTGCCCAGCTAACCCCCCTGAATCACTGAGCCGCAGAACAGCGAGCAAACAAAACGGTTGTTGCCGTTTTGGGGCATGTTATACAGCAAGAATAATCAAAACAAAGAATTTATTTAGGAAATTTCTCTGATTCTATACAAAATAATGAAAAATACAAAATAATATACACCTCTCAGGTACTAGTTAATCTTCTATTAATAGTCAGAAACATCAGCTATAATAAATCAAAGAGCTCTCGGTCCAAGTGAATACATATTCTAACTGATAGAAATATAAGTTCTCCTTCTTCCACTAAACTACCCATTTTAAAGATATTTACATTTTGAAACTATGGACCCAGTAGAGGATATATGTGTTCTGCACCCTATAAAAATCAATGAGTCAGTCTCAGTCAAAAAGTATCATTGGAACTCCTAACGTGTTGCTCACTTAAGAGAATACAGACATCTCTCAAAGAATTTATAATCTAGTTGGTAAGACATATCGAACCCACATTAGCTAGAACAACTGTAAAGCAGGGTGGTGCTAAGTATGACAGAACTTTGGAGAGAAGAGAGAGAGTGGGACTGGATTAGGAACACATCTGGGGGTAGGGACATGATGGAGAGACCTTCTGACTAGTAGACTTGATATTCTCCCAACTGCAATTATTACAAGAGTTGGCAGTGCTTCTCCCTTCATTTCTTTCTGTATCTCCAATACCTGGCCCATAACAGGGATGCAATATAAACATAGTGAATGAATGGCTGAATGATATGTGTTTGGAGGTAGTAGGAAGTAAGTTGGAAAAAATTAATAAATGAAAGAGTGAATGAATGAATCAGCTGAGGAAGACATGGAAAGCCAGGCAGGAATTTGATCCAGTGGATTCCTAAGGTGGTGAGAGACATGTTTTCTAGAAAGATATATGGAGAACTAAGTATCCAGAGTGAATCGGTAGGAAGACACTACAGGAGGAGGCGTATATAATAACAACAGTAATAGCTAACATTTACTGAGTTCCAACTATCTGTAAGGTGCTGTACTGAGCACTGAACATAAAATAATTCATTCAGTCCTTACCATAATCCTATAAGGTAGTTACTGTGATTATCTTTACTTTGCACGTGAGAAAACTGATATTCCTAGAGGCTAGGTTATACGATTCTATGACTGTTATAAAATTCAGTCATGAGTGGTAGAGGCAGTGGAAAAGGAGACAAAGGGATATTACCGTAAACATTTTTAAAAAAGTAGAAGCAGGATGAGTTAACAGATTAATCAACCATGGAAGATAAAAGTGAAGGAAGGGTCCAAGATGACCATGATTTTTAGTCTCGAGTTCTAGGAAAATGATAGTATCATGTTGCAACTCTGCCACCTGGGTGGGTTACCCTATCAGACACCAGCCCTTTTTCACCCAAGGTTCTGAGAGAGAACTAAGCCCACCTAAGGTATTCATTGCATGAAATAAAATCAATTCTCCCCTTGCATCTAGAAAGGTACTTCTTATGTGTCATCCCTGAGAGAATTGAGAAAGTAGTCACTCAGATCCTTTTCCATGTTCCAAGGTTCTTTTGAGGAAGCCTGGTTGAGAAAGGCTATCATTGTTTAGCAGAAGACTTACTTTTGAAAACTGTATTATTTAGCCTGTTCACCCTTGTCCTTCCCTCAGAAAACAACCTCAAACTGTATAACTTTGACTAAGAAAGTCCTGGTTCCAAAGTTCTAACTTAGAGCAAATTCCTAGCTCTGAGCTGCAGCCTATTTGATGGCCAAATCCACTGAATTTAATTCTTCTTGAACTCAATAGCTTGAACTGTTAGTTGTTTTGTTTGTTTTGCTTTGGTTTTTCTGTATGTTTTCCTTACAAAGAATTTTCTTGGAAAGATTTTCCCCTTCCACAGTAACTTTGCCTTCTTAAAATGGTGATTCCAGGACCTAGACTTTGTAGGTTGGTGACACTATACCACTGTGTAGAGAGCCCAGAATCTCCCAGACTCTATAGGTCTTTCCTGAAGCACTGAGTGCTTCTCTCACCACTTGGGTTTGATGTGGTTTCCCTGCCTTGTAATCCACTGAGGTTGGGAAGGGCTTACCTCATGGTGACATTTCACTGGAAGAGTCCTATGTGTTGACCAGAACATCTGTAAACCCCTTTAGGTCAGTCACCAAGCTGATGGAAAAAGGTTTCTAAAGCCTCCTAACCATAAGTCGTTCACCTTTTATATCTTTAAATACATAAAGCTTATGGAATTTTCGGGAAGGGATTATTAGGACTGAGGTGGTGACAGAAAAAGAAAATGAACTGCTGTTTCAGGTGGAACAATAAAGAACTGTGGTGGATTTTAGCTAACTACAACCCAAAGTTCATATTTTGGGCTTAGTTTTTGCATATTAGCAGTGACAATTTTACAAACTTCAAAAATCATTTGTTTAGTCAAGGGTATTAGTTGTAGAGAATTTTCCCTTGTACATCACAAGTATTTTTACTATATTTATAATATATGTAACATTTATTCCCCACTTACCAGGTGCCCCACAGTTTTACAAGAACTATTTTATTTAATTCTTACAAAATGTTTAGAAGGTAGGTACTTGGTATCCCCATGCTATGGAAGAGGAAACTAAAGCTTAGAGAGGTTAAATAACCTGCCCAGTGTTACCACAGTTTGCTGAGCCAGGACTTGATTTCAGGGCCTTCAACTACAGAGCTTGGAAACTTAATTATTACGCACTGTTGCCTAAGGAAAAGGCATCTTCCATAAATGAATAATAAGGGAAATAACTAGCCTGTGAAGCAATATTTATTTGTGAATGGTTAATAGACTTAGCAGCAATAATTGTAATGTGCAAATTATATGTGCTTAAACCTAAATTTATCTGAGCTAAAGACTTCTTCTCCATGTACTAAAATTATAAAACTAAAACTTTTCCCCAAAATCATTCAATTCAGACTAGTGAAGTATTGTTTCATCTCCTGGACCAGAGGAGCAAAAAGTGCAAAGGTCAGGCCATGAGATTAGGAAGAAGGAAATAGGAAGAGGACCTTGGACAGCATAGATGTGAGGACAGTGTAGATGGGAAGGAGGGAAGGTAGAAAAGAGGGAGGTAGAACGAGGCAGGGAAGGGAGAAACAAGACCAGAGACGTCAGTTGAGAGGGAGAAAAGTCAAGGTAAATACAAAGAACAGAGTGGATTTTAAAATTTGTGGAGGGAATAAGGAAGATGTGAGAAAAAAGAGAAGGCATGAGGTACAACAAATTAAAGATGCTACAATGGATCAACCTCTATTAGAATGTTGAAAATGAGACCGAATATGATGGTGTTTTCCTTAAAACAAACGTAGGAGGAAGAGTTACAATAAGTAGTCTAGTGAAATGACAGAGACAGTTCTGCTCTGTATCTTGACCCTTTTGTCAACATGGCCCATCTGGTATGTGGAAGTTGAGATCATAACCATAACATGAATCCTGAATTTGAGGTCCATGTGGAAATAGCAGTGTTTGGCTTATAAACATCCCATCTTCTGAGAGGAATTAAGGTTAACAACTTTGGGGAGCCCAGACACATGGTAATAGGAACACGTGCTGTCTACACCCACCATCCACGTGGTGGCCATTCATTGCAGGGGAAGCACCGCTTGAGGCTCAAACCAGACACACTGAAGTGACAGCCTGAACTGAGAACCTGGTACATAGTAGTCTCTCATTAAATATTTGTTGAGTGGATGAATGGACAAAAGAATGTGCAACTTTTCCTTGTTGGTCATTCTTTCCTATCTCTCTTTTGGAGACTAATTTATAAGAGAAGAAGAAATCAAGTGAGTGTAAGTGAGAATTTTAATAACTCAAGGCAGTAGGAAGAGAATCCATATATGCTTGATTAAAATACTACATATAAAAGATTTCAAGATAGTAGGTAGCTCTTCCTCTTCTCCTTCTTTAAGGGCACGCTGAGGATTTTTTAACCCACTCAATAAATTAGGAAACCATGAGTCTATTCTGATTTACATACATACATACATAATAGTCTGATGTGAAATGGAATATTTACACAGTTTCAAAATATCTCCCACCCCCCAAATACTTGCTTATTATTAAAAGAAAAAGGAGTAAGTTACCACCATAACCAAGGGGGCAAAGTGAACCTCACTAGTAAAGGGATAAATAGAAATTACGTACCACCTGATAGGGTGCAATGAGAAAAACACAGCATCACTTCTGATATTCTTGCCAAGTGTATCAATATTGAGGACCCTTTTATAAACTAACTGCTCTATAATCTGTAAAAGTATCAGGGTTACAAAAGTAAAGATTGAGAAATTGTTCCAGATTGAAGGAGGCTAAATCGACACGACAACTAAATGCAATGTATGATTCTAGCTGGGTGCCTTTTCTGTCACGGATATTATCAAGACAACTGTGAGCCTTAAATGCACTTTGAAGATGAGGTGACAGTAATGTATGAATGTCATTTTCCTGACTTTGTTGGTTGTATCATGATTATGAAGGAGATAGTCCTTGTTCGTAGGAAATGCGCACTAAAGTGTCTGGGGGTGATGGGGCATTGAGTTGGCAACTTACTCTCAAATAATTCAGGAAGAAAGGATCCTTCTTCACATGCTTGCAAGTTTTTGGCACTTGAGATTGTTTCAAAATAAAACTTAAACAAATAAGATATGACTATGCTGAAGGGTGGCATTTACAATTTAATGTCTTATCTCCCCTTCTCCCCGCCCTCTGTTCCTGGTGTGTCCTATAGCCAAATCTACCACTTTCTACATTTTATTTTCCTAATACAACTTTTTGCATGCATCACTAAAAATGCAAAAGGCAGTAGTGATGTTTTGATAGGTGTCCTTAATCCTAGCACTGGTATTTTCACATGCTTCTCAAAATCAGCACTCATGTTAGGATTAATATCTTTCTTCTATATATCAGAAAAACCTGTTAATCTTATCTTTAAGAAAAAAATTATTGTATAAATAGAACATGAAAATGTAATAACATAATCCCTACACATTAGTAAATACATTTTCCCAAGTTCTCGTCCCATCCTAGTCCATATACATAAATTACTTTTACATGGTTGTAATCACAACATAGGTACAATTTTATATTCTACCTTTCTTGTCTGAGCATATTGTTATTTTATATTCTACCTTTCTTGTCTGAGCAATATTGTTAGAGAGCTTCTGGGGCTCTTCTTGCCCTCTGAATCTATGATTACATTTTTGAAACAGTGACCTCATAACATAACTAAGGGACCATATTACATTGTTCAATGTCTGCAAAGCACCTTATTGCTTCCACCTTGTCAGTGTAATGCAGTTATGCAATCTGGTAATTGCTGTCCTGATGCACTGTCATTTGATGAAGGCTTTGAAGTCACTCAGACTTGGGCTGCTATCCCAGCTCTGCTTCATACAAGTTCCTAAACCTTTCTGAGCCCCAGTCTTCAATCTCAAAAACAGGGATAATAATGTCTGTCACATGCTATTTGTGAGGATTAAATGAGATAATGAATGTGAAGTTCTGAGCACAGCACCTGGGATGTCTTAAGTTCTCAATAAATGTTATTAACATTCATCTAAGAGACACATGACTAGTTAATAGAATGTGGGCTCACTCCAAATACTTAATTTTGTGACTCTCTTAGTTTTATTTGTGATGAATGTGGGTTATTTTTTAGATGGTATCAAATATCCAAAGAGTTCACCAGGATTTCTAAAGAAACCAACTGATTTTCCTAATTGTCTCCAGAATTGAGAACCTATAGGAAAATTAGAGTGACAGGTGACTAATCATCTTTCTTCAATGTCTGCTTTAGATTATCTGTCTCCCACACCCCAACACAAAAGGTTGGAAAAAAAGAATCCCTTAAAAATGTAATCATTGGAACATGACAGAAATATTAAACATACAGTTTGCTTTTCAAAAATGACCAGTTAGCTGTGAATTTGCCTAATTCCTTTTACAGTCAAATGATTACATACTATGTAAAATGGATAATGTCCCAACTTACAAAATGGACCGATAAAGGAGTTACTGTTTGTGTTAGCAGGAAATATTCTACAAGTACTATTCTTTGAGAAATTCCTTGAAACATAGGCTCTCCCTGGGCAATTGTGTGTTTGACGATCACTAAGTATTTCACAGAGAGGCACTGGCTGAAAATGTTAGTGTTTAGGGGCCAACCATCATTGCTAACTGTGACTTGCTCAAATTATATATCAACTGTGTTTTCTGGGTTTTTTTTAAACATCTTTATTGGAGTATAACTGCTTTACAATTGTGTGTTAGTTTCTGCTTTATAACAAAGTGAATCAGCTATACATATACATATATCCCCATATCTCCTCCTTCTTCATCTCCCTCCCACCCTCCCTATCCCACCCGTCTAGCTGGTCACAAAGCACCTAGCTGATCTCCCTGTGCTATGCGGTTGCTTCCCACTAGCTATCTGTTTTACATTTAGTAGTGTATATATGTCCATGCCACTCTCTCACTTCGTCCCAGCTTACCCTTCCCCCTTCCCGTGTCCTCAAGTTCATTCTCAACTATGTTGTATTTACAGAAATTCTGTTTTTACACTATTTTAAAGCAGAAGGGACAGGAATCCACTGTACATTGAGGAACACTGTCATAGCACAAAGAAACTCAAGCCTTTAAAATTCTAAAATTAAAAAGGATAAGAAACAGTGTTGAAAAAAAAATCTTCTAGATACTTTTATAAACAAAGCTTTCTAAATAGTTATCATGACCTTAGAGAAACCCACTAACCTTTTCACCAAGAATGCAAATGAAAGCAAAATATTCACATAGATGAAGGAATAATAATTGTCTTTTGTCTGCTTGGAAAAGGTAGTGAAGATTCTCAGGAGGGATAAGAAAGGACGAATGTGTTTTAAAATGCAAGCTTTTTCCACTTTTACTCGTGTCATGCTACCAGCGAGGAGAGAACCAAGCATGTGCACAGCCAAGTAGTCTGAGCCAAAGTCATTAAGCTGACAATGAAACGTGTGTGTGGAGAAACAAGGGAGCAATGATTAAATGGGGAAGAAAGCCAGTAAGGGCTGAAAAGCGGTGACTGTTGGCTGTGTGCATCCCAGGGAGGCTGGTGGAGGGAAGATTCAGGTCGCTCTCACAAAAAGTTGGCAAGGAACAAACACATGAAAAGATGCTCAACATCACTAATCATTAGAGAAATGCAAATCAAACTACAATGAGGTATCACCTCACACTGGTCAGAATGGCCATCATCAAAAAATCTACAAACAATAAATGTGGGAGAGAGTGTGGAGAAAAGGGAACCCTCTTGCACTGTTGGTGGGAATGTAAATTGATACAACCACTATGGAGAACAATATGGAGGTTCCTTAAAAAACTAAAAAGAGAACTACCATACGACCCAGCAATCCCAGTACTGGGCATATAACCCTGAGAAAACCATAATTCAAAAAGAGTCATGTACCACAATGTTCACTGCAGCTCTATTTACAATAGCCAGGCCATGGAAGCAACCTAAGTGTCCATCAACAGATGAATGGATAAAGAAGATGTGGCACATATATACAATGGAATATTACTCAGCCATAAAAAGAAATGAAATTGAGTTATTTGTAGTCTGGTGGATGGGCCTAGAGTCTGTCATACAGAGTGAAGTAAGTCAGAAAGAGAAAAACAAATACTGTATGCTAACACATATATATGAATCTAAAAAAATGTTATTGATGAACCTAGTGACAGGGCAGGAATAAAGATGCAGACGTAGAGAACAGACTTGAGGCCACAGTGGGGGAAGAGGAAGCTGGGACGAAGTGAGAGAGTAGTATTGACATATATACACTACCAAATGTAAAACAGCCAGCTAGTGGGAAGATGCTGCATAGCACAGGGAGATCAGCTCTGTGCTTTGTGACCACCTAGAGGGGTGGGAGGGAGGCTCAAGAGGGAGGGGATATGGGGATATATGTATACATATAGCTGATTCACTTGGTTGTGCAGCAGAAACTAACACAACATTGTAAAGCAATTTTACTCCAATAAAGATGTAAAAAAAAGCTGGCAAGGGAGGCTCACTATTCTCCTGGACCATTCATGGGGGCTGCCACTGAGTCCCTTCCATCTCCAATGTCAAATTCAAGGATTGAAAATGAAGGTTAAAGCCTATCCGTGAAAGCAAAACATGTCTTTCTGAAACAGCTTTTACAACAACTCTGATTCTGTGATTGGAGTACATATTGTTTCCTGTAGGGTCACTGAGAGCTTTTGAATCACTTAAACATCATTCCTAGGGTTGAGGAGCACAGCTGAAGCTGGTTCCTCCAGTCTGCCCTGCTCTTTAAGCATCACCCTCCTTCTCTCTACACTCCAGATTCTGTTTGAAGGCTCAAAGAGAACCTTCAAAGAATCTCTCAGGGGAACCCCAAGCGTCTAAGGAAACCAGGCTCTGACCCTCAAATTTGGAACAAGTCAGGCAGGCTGGAGGCCTGTGAGGGGAAATGTGTCCAAAGTGGATCCAATTCAATAGAAGCCTTTTTGAAATGAAGGTCCCCATGATGGAAAATAGCCCCCGGCTCCCTTCTTGACAGGAAAAAGACGTGGGGAAGGTCAGCATCTCATTAGCTCATGAGCTCAGGTAAATCAAATTCACCCTTGATCTTTTGAATCTCCTCTGGATTTTTCTCTAGGAAAAAAAGTTAGCACAATTATGAAGGCTTTCATATAAATTTAACGTAAAACATTCTTACTCCCTTTTTTGTTGTTGTTGATCTAATAAAGAAAAAACACATTACTGATACAAGGCGATTGATGGATGGTTTTGTCTTTTACGGGAAGAGTCAAAATATTAATACTTACGTTTTGATGAGAAAATTAGAGAACAATCTAGATTACTGAGAATATTTAGATACTGCCCTAACATTCTGTTTCTTAAGCTTGTTTATTAAAACTAGTTTTTGCATTATGCTAGATTGTTTTATTTCAGTTAAGTGGATTTCTTCTGATGGAAGATTTTTTTTCGCAGAAAGAGCACTTACAATTTCTAGCGATACATTAGTGACCCCAGAGTCATAGCACTCTCAGAAGCTACTGAGAAGCAGAGTTGATCTCCTTTTTCTTATTGAATCTCTTCTGCTAAGTCTAAAGACATTTTGCTGGGCCAGGGGAGGTATTCCTAATGCCACTGTCCATATTACCTTCAGCTTACAGGAAGAGCTATTTCACTTGGCCGATGACATTGTGTATACTTATATGGATCCCAAATGCCAATTAAGATTTGCTGAAACTTTCTGCCATTGCTGGTGCAATGAACACCCTTGTTCAAGCCACTAAAAACAAAAACACTTGTACCATTCTAGAGGTGATCTCTTTTGGCATCTCTAAGTATGTCTGAATAATCTTTTAAATTAATATTCATGGCCAAATTCATTGGAAGGTGTAAACTGAGGTGAAGCAGGGAGCGCTTCACTGTTCCTGACCAGCACATGCGACCAACCCTCACCTCATCCTTGTGTACTTATTGAAGGATGCCTCCACTCCAGGAGTCATCAGCACCATATCCTCCCATGAGGTCCAGGGTAACACGGTCAAGCCATTACCAGCAGTGCAGGGGACACTGGAGCGTGGTGCTGGCTGCAAACACTGGCTCCATTCACCATCAGAAAAGAAAAGCCTGCTCCCTTTTTTCGGACAAGACTCCTGCTATGACTCAGTGTGTCTCCCAGCTGGGTAGCCACGAGTATGTTTCCTTCTTTAGCCCATATTATAATGGAGGGTGAGATGAAAAGGAATACAGGCCCTTGATACCTTCTACTTGGAGTGCTAACTAATGCAGGGCGTCGTGTCTGATCTGCTGCTTGGCTGAGGGGATGGCAGATGGCCTTCTGAAAGCTTTTCAAACCCAGACCACTTTCAGCGGGGCACGAGGGGGGTATTGTTACATTTTCCAAACGGTGGTAGGAAGAGGTACCAAATAAAAGCACACGACAATTGTGCCACTTCTCCAGGAAGCTTATTACCACCTTACAATGAGGGCTAGTTGGGATGCCAAAAACAGATGCAGAAGCAGCTTTGACTATTATCCAGGAGAGATTTTAGAGAGCAGAGTCAGGAAGGAGGCTGAGGCATAAAGGAGGACAGTGGTGGGAAGAATATTGGCAGGGAAGAGGTGAGGGCCAGGATGAAGAGGAAAAAGAGGAGCTGTCTTATTTGTATCAGAAGAGAATCATGCTCTTGTTTAAAGGGTTTGTTCGTATCCACCCCCCGACCCCTTCTACCACAAGCCTCTTTATCAGGAAGACATCAGCAGTCCCGCTTACAGAGCAGCATCCACAGGGCGCTGCCGTTACCATGACAGCCAATGTTGACAAATCTTGGAGCCTTTTAAGAAACTTGTGTGTGATCTCTTTGAAGTGGGCAAAGGAGGAACTAAAACGTACTGAATACTTACTGTAGGCCAGGCTGGTTCAGGAAGCTTCCTTTATTATTTCATTTAATCTTCAAAACAATTCAGAGACATACTCTTATGATCATTTCATGACCTAGGAAACTGAGGCTCAGGGATGTTACATAACTCGCTAAAAGTCCAACAGACTCAAGTCCAGGCATTTCTGACTCCAAAGTTCAAGCCCTTTCTGCCACACTACTCTGAGCCAATTCTCCAAATAGCCAGGTCCTGTCTACTACCTGGCAAGTGATAGTAGGTGCTCAATAAATGTTTCCTGAAAGCAGAACTAAATGACCCAGAAGTGGAGATAGGAAAGAAACTCTTAAAACTAGAAATGATTTAGGAAAGCTGACCTTAGGAGTCTATTCTCAGCTAGGGGCCCTCATCCCAGTGTACACACAAACTCAATCAGAATTATTGGGCCAAAATGTTTTGAGTGTCTATTAGGTGCCAGACATTGCGTTAGGTGCCAGAAGTACAGACATTTTAAAACCCAGGTTCCATCTTCCAGCAGCTCACAGTCTGTTGGTGGAAGGAACCCATATACATACAAGTATAATATGCTGTGAAAAAATATAGGTAGAGATAAGCTTGGCATTCTCAGAAAGGAGAAAGGAAACCTTACTCAGCCTGGGAAGGTCAAGGAAGGCTTCCTGGAGGAGGTGATGCCTGGATGGGTTCTTAAAGGATGAATAGGAATTAGCCAGGCAAGAAAGGGTGACTTTTGTTATTCCAGGCAAAGAGAGCAGTATGAGCAAAGTCCAGAGGCATGAAATAGACAGCATGTGCATAGAACATTAAGTGTTTCCTACTGAGCCCAAACTTTGTGGCAGGAAATGACACTGAAGAGATAGGTAGAGCCAGGAAGAGGGAGACTTTAAATGCCACGTTAAGTGTCTTGGACTTCAGCCAGCAGGGGATGCAAGGCATCGATCGGTCTCTGCAGGGAGAGGGAGTGATATAGGCAGTGTGGAGGAGAGATGTGAAGGGATAGAAATTGAAATAGGAAGAACAGTTGGGCAGTTGATGCTGTGGTTTATGTGGGAGATGATGAGGGCCTGATCAGGGAAGTGGTGATAAGATTGGAGAAGGCCAGATTAATTTGAGAAACATTTTCAAGGTCAAGTCAACAGGAATCAGTGCTTTGATTGGGTTGTGAGAAATGATAATGGGACGACATGTGAATTTCTCGCTTTAGGAACTGGGTAGATGATGCGGCCATTCATTAAAATTATGAATCTTACATGGGAGCAGATTATGGGGTGCCCAAGGGGTAAGATGAGTTCATTTGACACCTGGGACATATCTAGGTTCTAGCAAGCAGTTGGATTATGAATCAGAAACTAAGAAGAGAGATAAAGACAAACGATAAAGATTTGAGAACAGAAGTCTGAAAATACATTCTTCTGCAGTCATAGCTGACCTGCAGATGTGTTTTGTTTGGACTTCCATGATACTGTTTTTAAAATTAGGATTAGGTGGAAAACAGGGAAGAATCAGGAAGTTGCACCAAAAAAACCCCTGTATTTTTGGTGTCTCTTGAAAACTGTGCTTTTTTGCATTTCCATTCTTTCATGACAGCAGTCAGCTAGAAGTGGGAAGCAGCTTGGCTCTCTGAGCAGGGCACATGCTCTTCAGGAGCCTCAGTCCTCACCTGGCTGGGCGCCTGGCCCAGAGGCTCAGCGTTGGTTGCTATCTCATCATCACAATTGCTGTTGCCTTGCTTACAGTAGAGTTAAAAGAAAAGTAAGCTTTTCTTGTTCTCTTAATCAAAAGTAGCAAAAGAAATCTAGTCCAAGAGGACTGTGTGTTTCAAAGAAAATGATGTTGTGAAATTAATAATGTTCCCATATATTTGATGTGCAAACCAACCATGTCCTTGTTGAAAGAATTAAACTTGAAACATCACTGTGAAATAAACCATATTAAGAGTAATATCTGCTATATGTAAAAGATACATGATGACTTTCCATTTGTTTGTATCTTCTTTAGTTTCTTTCATCATTGTTTTGTAATTTTCAGGGTACTAGTCTTTACTATTGTTAAATTGTCCATACCACCCAAAGCAGTCTACACACTCAGCGCAGTTCCTATCAAAATCCCAATGGCATTTTTTACAGAAATAGAAAAAACAATTCTAAAGGTAATATGAAACCACAAAAGCCCCCAAATAACCAAAAAAAACCTGAGAGAAAAAAAGAACAAAGGTAGAGGCATCACACTTCGTGATTTCAGAGTAATAAAAATATATTACAGAGGTGGACCTTCAAGATGGCAGAGGAGTAAGACGTGGAGATAACCTTCCTCCCCACAAATACATCAGAAATACATCGACATGTGGAACAACTCCTACAGAACACCTACTGAACGCTGGCAGAAGAACTCAGACTTCTCAAAAGGCAAGAAACTCCCCACGTACCTGAGTAGGGCAAAAGAAAAAAGAAAAAACAGAGACAAAAGAATGGGCACAGAACCTGCACCTCAGGGAGGGAGCTGTGAAGGAGGAAAAGTTTCCACACACTAGGAAGCCCCTTAGCGGGCAGAGACTGCGGGTGGCGGAGGGGGGAAGCTTTGGAGCCACGGAGGATAGCACAGCAACAGGGGTGCGGAGGGCAAAGCGGAGAGATTCCCACACAGAGGATCGGTGCTGACCAGCACTCACCAGCCCGAGAGGCTTGTCTGCTCACCCGCCGGGGCGGGCGGGGCTGGGAGCTGAGGCTCGGGCTTCGGAGGTCGGATCCCAGGGAGAGGACTGGGGTTGGCTGCGTGAACACAGCCTGAATGGGTTAGTGCACCACAGCTAGTGGAAGGGAGTCCAGAAAAAAGTCTGGACCTGCCTAAGAGGCAAGAGTCCATTATTTTGGGGTGCACGAGGAGAGGAGATTCAGAGCACCTCCTAAACGAGCTCCAGAGATGGGCACGAGCTGCGGCTATCAGTGAGGACACCAGAAACGGGCATGAGACACTAAGGCTGGTGCTGCAGCCACCAAGAAGCCTGTGTGTAAACACAGGTCACTGTCCACACCTCCCCTCCTGGGAGCCTGTGCAGCCCACCACTTCCAGGGTCCCATGATCCAGAGACAACTTCCCCGGGAGAATGCACGGCATGCCTCAGGCTACTGCAATGTCACGCTGGCCTCTGTCAGCAGAGGCTCGCCCCACATTCATATTATAACTACTGTACCCCTCCCTGCCCCCGGCATGAGTGAGCCAGAGCCCCCTAATCAGCCACTGCTTTAAACCCGTCCTGTCTGGGTAGGAACAGAAGCATGAGGGCGACCTACACGCAGAGGTGGGACCAACTCCAAAGCTGAACCCCAGGAGCTGTGGGAACAAAGAAGAGAAAGGGAAATTCCTCCCAGCAGCCTCAGGAGCAGTGGAGTAAATCCCCACAATCAACTTGAGGTATGCTGCATCTGTGGAATACCTGAATAGACAACGAATCAACCCAAAATTGAGGCAGTGGATTTTAGGAGCAACTGTAGACTTGGAGTTTGCTGTCTGCAACTGACTTGTTTCTGACTTTTATTTTTATCTTAGTATAGTTTTAGTGCTTGTTATCATTGGTGGATTTGTTTATTGGTTTGGTTGCATTCTTTTTCTTTATTACTTTTTTATTTTAATTTAAAAAAATTTTAATTTTAATTATTTTATTTTATATTATTGATTTATTTATTAAAATTCTTTCTTTCTTTCTTTCTTTTCTCCCTTTTCTTCTAAGCCATGTGGCTGACAGGGTTAGGTGCTCTGGCCTGGTGTCAGGCCTGAGCCTCTGAGGTGGGAGAGCCGAGTTCAGGACATTGGTCTACCAGAGACCTCCCAGCCCCACGTCATATCAATTGGCAAGACCTCTCCCAGAGATCTCAGTCTAAACGCTAAGACCCAGCTCTACCCAATGGCCAGCAAGCTCCAGTGCTGGACACCCCATGCCAAACAACTAGCAAGACAGGAACACAACCCCACCCATTAGCAGACAGGCTGCCTAAAATCATACTAAGTTCAAAGACACCCCAAAACACACCACCAGACGTGGTCCTGCCCACCAGAAAGACAAGATCCAGTCTCATCCACCAGAACACAGGCACCAGTGCCCTCCACCAGGAAGCCTACACAAGCTACTGAACCAACCTTAC
This sequence comes from Tursiops truncatus, assembly GCF_011762595.2. Taxonomy (NCBI): domain Eukaryota; kingdom Metazoa; phylum Chordata; class Mammalia; order Artiodactyla; family Delphinidae; genus Tursiops; species Tursiops truncatus. The sequence continues at coordinate 116,672,972 of NC_047038.1, forward strand.
ACGCTGGGGACACACACCCAAAACAATGGGAACTATAAAACTGCAGCCTGTGGAAAGGAGACCCCAAACACAGCAAGTTAAGCAAAATGAGAAGACAGAGAAATACACAGAGATGAAGAAGCAAGGTAAAAACCAACCAACGCTATGAGACTAGATATCAATTAAAGGCAAAAATCTGTAAAAAATACAAACACATGGAGGCTAAACAATACACTACTAAATAACCAAGAGATCACTGAAGAAATCAAAGAGGAAATCAAAAAATACCTAGAAACAAATGACAATGAAAACACGACAACCCAAAGCCTATGGGATGCAGACAAAGCAGTTCTAAGAGGGAAGTTTATAGCAATACAATCCTACCTTAAGAAACAAGAAACATCTCAAATAAACAACCTAACATTACATCTAAAGCAATTAGAGAAAGAAGAACAAAAAAACCCCAAAGTTAGCAGAAGGAGAGAAGTCATAAAGATCAGATCAGAAATAAATGAAAAAGAAATGAATGAAATGATAGCAAAGATCAATAAAACTAAAAGCTGGTTCTTTGAGAAGAAAAACAAAGTTGATAAACCATTAGCCAGACTCATCAAGAAAAAAAAGGAGGAAGACTCAAATCAATAGAATTAGAAATGAAAAAGGAGAAGTAACAACTGACGTGCAGAAATACAAAGGATCATGAGAGACTACTACAAACAACTATATGCCAGTAAAATGGACAACCTGGAAGAAATGGACAAATTCTTAGAAATGCACAACCTTCAGAGGCTGAACCAGGAAGAAATAGAAAATATGAACAGACCAATCACAAGCCCTGAAATTGAAACTGTGATTAAAAATCTTCCAACAAACAAAAGCCCAGGACCAGATGGCTTCACAGGTGAATTCTATCAAACATTTAGAGGAGAGAAAACACCAATCCTTCTCAAACTCTTCCAAAATATAGCAGAGGGAGGACCACTCCCAAATGCATTCTATGAGGCCACCATCACCCTGATACCAAAACCAGACAAAGATGTCACAAAGAAAGAAAACTACAGGCCAATATCACTGATGAACATAGATGCAAAAATCCTCAACAAAATACTAGCAAACAGAATTCAACAGCACATTGAAAGGATCATACACCACAATGAAGTGGGGTTTATGCCAGGAGTGCAAGGATTCTTCAATATATGCAAATCAATCAGTGTGATACACCATATTAACAAACTGAAGGAGAAAAACCATATGATCATCTCAATAGATGCAGAAGAACCTTTCAACAAAATTCAACACCCATTTATGATAAAAACCCTCCAGAAAGTAGGCATAGAGGGAACTTACCTCAACATAATAAAGGCCATAAATGACAAACACACAGCCAACATCATCCTCAATGGTGAAAAACTGAAACCATTTCCACTAAGATCAGGAGCAAGACAAAGTTGCCCACTCTCACCACTATTATTCAACATAGCTTTGGAAGTTTTAGCCACAACAATCAGAGAAGAAAAAGAAATAAAAGGAATCCAAATCAGAAAAGAAGAAGTAAAACTGTCACTGTTTGCAGATGACATGATACTCTACATAGAGAATCCTAAAGAGGCTACCAGAAAACTACTAGAGTTAATCAATGAATTTGGTAAAGTAGCAGCATACAAAATTAATGCACAGGGCTTCCCTGGTGGCGCAGTGGTTGAGAGTCCACCTGCCGATGCAGGGGACACGGGTTCGTGCCCTGGTCCAGAAAGATACCACATGCCGCGGAGCGGCTGGGCCCGTGAGCCATGGCCGCTGAGCCTGCGTGTCCAGAGCCTGTGCTCCGCAATGGGAGAGGCCACAGCAGTGAGAGGCCCGCGTACCACAAAAAAAAAAAGAAAGAAAAGATACATGATGGAGAAACCTAATAAAATGAAATGAGCATAGAAATTTCAATAGTTTGTTTTGGAAACTGAATGAAATAAACAATGATATACCATTGTCTCTTTCCCACAAATACACTGCTTGGCCCTAAATGTGTTTGAATTTACAAGCTGTTTTAGAGTCATTGGTATATAGCATGGAACCAGAGAGAGAAGGAAAGCAGGCCAAGGGCAGAATCTTGGGGAAAGACTTGTAGGAAAGGGTTCCCAAAGGAGCCTGAGAATGATGAGGAGAGGTTAAAGGAGAACCTGAGAACTGTGGTAGCATCAAAGCCAGGGGATCAGAAAGACAGGAAGGAAGGACATCAATACTATCAAATGTCTTTGTCCTGCACTGTGTGTCTGTCACCCAGAAGGGAGGCCAGTGCAACAACTGTACAGCTTAGACCAGAGATTCCCAAACTACCTTGGTTCATGGTGCCCTTCATTTTAAGTTATTTTTTTACAGTTCTCCAAGGCCAAGAGAAATACCAGACAGTTCCACAAATTAAGTATTCAGGTCCAAACATCTTAATAAGTATCTGTGGCCTTAAAACTTAGTAATCATTTGAAAAAAAAAAAAAACACTACACCTAAGCTTAAAGAAATTTCAATTTCTTTAAAACTTCATTCTTAAGTTTTCCTTCTTAACAGCAGGAAACTCAGCATGGAAATAGATGTTATTAAAAGAAATGTAGGTCAATCTAATGTGAAATTGTGAACAAGCTGCATTTGTTTCATCATAATTTGTCTTCCCATTTTTATTTATCAAAGACCAAGAACCTCTTATTAACAAGAGCATACCAGTACTGCCACATCAAATTGATACACTTATCTCCAAAAGCCAAAGAACATGGGGTTTCAGTTCTTTCCTGCTACAAGTACCTGAGCAATTTCTATTTGCCGTCTTGGAAAGCTGAAGCAGCACGAATCAGAGCTAGTGCCTCAGCCCACTGCTGGTTACCACGCTGGACCATCGCTGAAGGCCCCTGGTGCCCCAAGATTCTGTGACTCGTCTGCCCAGGGATGAGGAGGTCTTGAGGGCGAGCAAGGAGCCTTCAAAGCCCTCCCTCGGCTGTGACAGCTCACCACCAACCCAGGCATCCTGCTTACCCCGTCCCAGTTTATCACTTTATTCCACGCCTACTGCCGGCCTCACATTCGGTTAGCTAACAACTTCGACGGTGTCCCTCTCCAAACCGTTGACAACCTTGGATTAGACACCTGAGTTCAAATCCCCGCCCACCTCTGCTTTTGTGGGCCCTGGAAGCGCGAGGGCGGCAGAGGATGAGACGCGGAGGGTTCGGGATGAGGCGGTGCCGAGGACTGGATGAAAAGTCATCTGTTTCACAAAGGCTCCTTCTCAGCCTCAGCGAGCATCAGCTTTCAGGCCCAGCCCACGTCACAAGGGAGAAAGAATGCTGGGCGGGGGCGTCTTCGGAGCAAGCCAGCGCCCCGTAGGAACCGCACGCGCCCACGGCATATAGGACTCCCCACGCGCACGCTCAGAGCTCATCGTGTCTTCCACGAGCTAAGGAGCAGATTTTCCCAGGTCTTTGTTTCCTTCGCTGCCGTCTGCAGCTCTGTCATTTTTCTAAAACGCCCTGATGGGAGCATGTGAAGGCCAGCGGTATCCCACTTCTTCAACAGCCCCGGGACCTTGTACTTTTCCTCGCGTCGTAAAGGCTGAAAATGCGCCTGTTTGATTTTCAAAGCCCCCAGCATGTTTACGCGGTGCTAGGAGGCCAAGCTTAGCTCTGGCTGGCTGGCAGTTCGGCTAATTGGCCACACTTTAGAAAGAGGCTTTTTGAATCTGAGCATTTAGGGAGAAAGTGGAGAAGCGTGGCTGTATGAAAGCAATTGATATTAAATATTCATGTTCTGCTCTGTTAATCAGAATCAGGAACCCCCACTGCTTAGCTGCAGTCTTGCTGGCTTCTATGACTGTGCTAAGGGAACTTGGATACAAAACAATGCCACCAACCCCCCCCCCCCCCCCACACACACACAACGTAGTTGCTTATAGGTTTGAAGTGTTTCTAGTTAACATTGTGCCACTCAGCAGTGTCTGTTTTCTCTCGGATGTTGAATGAGCCATAGTTATCCCTTCCATCAGCGTTTTAGAACCACTGCTCCCCTCTTTTTCCTTCTCTTGTGTGGAATTCAGCAAACTTTGTCCTTGCTTAAAAACCGGACATTTTCTGCAGTAATTTTTAAAGCGAATTGCAGTGTATTCTAGTTCATTTTTCAGAAATGGTAAAATTATTTCACGAAATAGAGAAGTAGTGGACTATAATTGAACAAATTGGGGTAATAATATCCTAGGTTGTTTTAGGTCTTCTCTCATCACTGACTTCATATTGGCAAACTGGTGCTAAGTAATATAAATGGAGTGTCTGTACTTTATATATATAACATACACTTTACATATGTTGAGGTCATGTTTCCTGAGCTCTTAGGAAATAAACGTTTTATATTTTTATTTGTTGACTGATTTTTTAAAGTACGTGTAATTCAACCACAAGAACCTTTAAAATAATCACTTAATTTTAAAGGAAAAAGAAAAATAGCTCTTAATTAAACATTTTTTTGGTTTTATTTTTGTAGCTATATTTTTTCAAGTTTTCTTCAATGACTACGTTTTACCATTATAATAAAAACAATAAAAACTATAGTTTTAAAAAACAGCTGAGCAGTTGCTGAATTTTATGTTTCAGAATTCATCAGGTTCTTCCTTACCTGTGTCGTCTGCAAGAGAAATGTTGGTGAAAGTACGATCCTCCTCTTCCTCTTGGCTGGACCCGTCCATCTTGTTCACTTTTCAGGCCTGTTAGTGAGAAAAATGGGGGCAGGGGGAACGGCAGTTCTCTCATGTGATCGCCCTTGTTAAATAATTAATAAATGAGCGCCCACGTAGGTGCTATCTGATCCTTGCACAAGCCACCCTCTTCCTGCTTTCCACCTGAGGAGTTCTTAGTGCGTGTTGTGGACCTAACCGGAAATGATTAGGGACCCAAGTTAAAGAGTTACAAACCTTTACCTGAAGCTGTTGAGTTGGCACTCCTGCTGTACTCTGGCTAGATGTCAAACCTCGCCTTCAATCCAGTGTCAGTTTCCTTAGACTGAATTGTCCACGAACATTGCCCCAAAAGCCCTGGAATGAGGTTGGGGGGAGAAATTGAGTTTTATGTGATTAACAAATCTTTTGGACACCTACAATAAAATTCTAAGGGATTTGGGTCAGTGACCTAGCACATGACTTGGTCACAGAGCCTCAATTTCCTATCCTGTATCACAGTGTCTTCTGTAAGGATTAATAATGATTCCAAACAATCAGGCATATGTGAGGGAATAAGATTCTGTATGTATTAAGCTCATCAGTGCCCTCTCATATTACTGTATATTACTCCATGAAAGCTCATTAAAATGACAGGATCTCCCTTCTCTATTTCTGGAGGAGCCAAAGGGGAGAGATGTTGGGCTTGCCAGCCCTTAGGCCAAAGGCCCTTTGCTAGAGGAGGAAATTTTCCTGTACAGCTGTTTTTCTTTGCCCCTAGTCCCCCTCGATATACATAAACAAACCCAAAACTTAAAAAAAATTTTACATCATCACTCTTTGGGGGAAAAAATCAGCCAAATTTGATGAAGAATTTTAAGCAGGTATTAAAATTGAGCTACTACATGCTATATTTTGCCCTAAGTGCTTTGATACATAGGATTTCTTTTATTCATCTGAGTTCATTATTGCTATATCAAGCAAAATGGATGTAAGCTGTTGGAAATCCTAATGTTAAAAATTAAATTTCACTAGAATTCCCCCTAATTTTCCAATTCCATCCTACACATATTATGTGCCTATTTGATACAAGCTGGGGACTTTGGAGGGCTCAAAGTAAGAAATAGCTATTGCTGTTAATAAGCTTGTTAAAAAGCTCAAAGGCAAGATTCATTGAGGTTTAAGAAGGTAAAGAGTATACCTGGTTGGCAGATCTTGAAAGACTTAGAGAAGGTGACATCTGAGATGCTTGATCAGTGACAAGTGGCATCCAATAGGCAAAAATGGCCGGGTGGTGAGTGCTTTCTCAGTGAAGGGACATGGACAAAGGCTCAAAGATGAGGAAGCATTAGGCACATTTGGGAACCAAGAGTGGAAGGTACATGCAGCTAAGAGATAGTAGATAAGGTGGCATATAGGTTAAGTTCATAGCTAAGAGAGTTTTGAATGCCAGACTGTGTTAGTCCTCTAAGAATCGGACACTAAAGTAGGATTAAAAGGGTGAGAGAATACAGGGATGGAACCAGGAAAGGCTGGGAGAGCCATCAGAACATGATGCAGAGCTGACAAAGCAGGATGGAAAGTCTAGCTTGTCCTTCAGACTAGGGAAATTTCAACAAGGTTGTCAAAGAGTACTCAAGCCAAAGTTGACCCTAAGAGGCGTCCTGTTCCTCCCAGGAATGGTCTCCCTTAGCACTCCTGCAGTGCTTAGTTACTGGATGGGAGCAGCTGGTGGGAAGTGAGACCTCTGTGCAAATATGGTGATGGATTTCAGAGGACAGCAGCTGGGGCTCTTGGTCAGTTACACCAAAGTTGGAGGTCTACAAGGCATATGCTCATGGCTACCATATGAGCTGCATTTTCTAGCAACTCTATATATAATCATGGACGCATAGAAATACCTCTCTTCCTGATCCATCCTCTGTCAGTCGTAGAAATAATAGCACTCACTTAAGTAGTTACTAGTGCTAAGCAACAACCCCATGAAGTAGGCACTAATATTATTTCCATTTTAAAGATGAGGGAGCTGAGGAATGGAGAGAGATTAAATAAAAGACAAGCAGCTAAGTAAGGCTGGGATTGGAATCCAGGCCCTCTGGATCCAGGGTCTGTGCTCTTAATCACTATATTTATACCATTTTTCCTGGCAAAGAATTTAGAAACCAAAGTGTGCATTTGGTTTAACCTATGTATTTGGGTTTTGTTTTTATTACTTATGGCCAATCGTACTTTTTGTTACTATTAGCCTAGGCACTTGTTTTTTGCCTTCTTTCTGATTACCTTCAAGGACATTTCTCATGAAGTATCTATGTTAATGGACAGGGGAGTGAAAAGAGATAAAACTCAAGTCAGTCAGCTTTGCCACTATTCCCATAGTCTTTGGGCAAAGTTATAATGGAGATGTTCACTTTTAACTGTAGTGGAGAATTATCTGTGGATTTAAATTATCTATGTCAAATATTTACTCCTATGTTTTCTTCTACTAGTTTTATTGTTTCAGCTCTTAAATTAAGGTTGATCCATTCTGAGTTAATTTTTGTATATGCAGTGAGGTAGGGGTGCAGCTTCATTCTTTTGCATTTAGATATCCAGTTGTCCCAACACTATTTGTTGAAGAGACTATTCTTTCCCCTATTGAATGGTCTTGGCATCCTTGTCAAAATCAATTGACCATAGAGTTTTTGGGGGGGTTTATTTCTGAAATCTCAGTTCTATTCCATCGGTACTTATGTCAGTACCACACTGTTTTGATTACGGTAGCTTTGTGGTTAGTTTTGTAGTCAGACAGTGTGAGTACTCGAATATTTTCTTTTTTAAATAAAGTTTTAACTATTTGGGGTCCCTTGCAGTTCCATATGAATTTGAAGATTGCATGAATTTGGTAATGAATTCTTAGATTTGACACCAAAAACACAACCAACAAAAGAATTAATAGATGAATTGGATTTCATAAAAATTAAAAACATTTGTACATTTTGATAATGTCAAAGGACATTATCAAAAATGTGAAAAGGCAACCTAAAGAATGTAAGAAAATATTTGCAAACCACATAGCTGATAAGGATTTAATGTCCAGAATATATAAAGAACTCTTAACAACTCAACACAAAGAGACAGACAACCCACTTTTGGAAAAGGACAGACAAGTGCCTGCATGTGGTCACGTCTGCCAGAGACAAGTGCTGCCTGTCTGAGCCCCAACGTCTGAGGAGGGGCTCTGAGGTGCTTGTCCAGGATGTTTTTTTCCTAAACAGCACAGAGCCTTGCTTTTCTGGATGCTCCCCCAGTGGTTTACTCCCTACTTTTCAGGCATCAGGGCTGTGCCTCTGAGGTGGGAGAGCCCAGTTCAGGACATTGGTGCACCAGAGACCTCCCAGCTCCACATAATATCAAAAGGCGAAAACCTCCCAGAGATCTTCATCTCAACGCCAAGACCCAGCTCCACTCAACGACCAGCAAGCTATAGTGCTGGACACCCTATGCCAAACAACTAGCAAGACAGGAACACAACACCATCCATTAGCAGACAGGCTGCCTAAAATCATAAGGTCACAGACACTGCAAAACACACCACCAGACGTGGACCTGCCCACCAGAAAGACAAGATCCAGCCTCATCCACCAGAACACAGGCACTAGTCCCCTCCACCAGGAAGCCTACACAACCCACCGAACGAACCTTAGCCACTGGGGGCAGACACCAAAAACAACGGGAACTACGAACATGCAACCTGCAAAAAGGAGACCCCAAACACAGTAAGTTAAGCAAAATGAGAAGACAGAGAAACACACAGCAGACGAGGAGCAAGGTAAAAACCCACCAGACCTAACAAATGAAGAGGAAATAGGCAATCTACCTGAAAAAGAATTCAGAATAATGATAGTAAAGATGATCCAAAATCTTGGAAATAGAACGGAGAAAATACAAGAAAGGTTTAATAAGGACCTAGAAGAACTAAAGAGCAAACAAACAATCATGAACAACCCAGTAAATGAAATTAAAAATTCTCTAGAAGGGATCAATAGCAGAATAACTGAGGCAGAAGAACGGATAAGTGACCTGGAAGATAAAATAGTGGAAATGACTACTGCAGAGCAGAATAAAGAAAAAAGAATGAAAAGAATTGGGGACAGTCTCAGAGACCTCTGGGACAACATCAAACGCACCAACATTTGAATTATAGGGGTTCCAGAAGAAGAATAGAAAAAGAAAGGGACTGAGAAAATATTTGAAGAGATTATATTTGAAAACTTCCCTAATATGGGAAAGGAAATAGTCAAGTCCAGGAAGCACAGAGAGTCCCATACAGGATAAATCCAAGGAGAAACATGCCAAGACACATATTAATCAAACTCTCAAAAATTAAATGCAAAGAAAAAATATTAAAAGCAGCAAGGGAAAAACAACAAATAACATACAAGGGAATCCCCATAAGGTTAACAGCTGATCTTTCAGCAGAAACTCTGCAAGCCAGAAGGGACTGGCAGGACATATTTAAAGTGATGAAAGGGAAAAATCTACAACCAAGATTACTCTACCCATCAAGGATCTCATTCAGATTTGACAGAGAAGTTAAAACCTTTACAGACAAGCAAAAGCTAAGAGAATTCAGCACCACCAAACCAGCTTTACAAGAAATGCTACAGGAACTTCTCTAGGCAGGAAACACTAGGGAAAGAAAAGACCTACAATAACAAACCCAAAACAATTAAGAAAATGGTAATAGGAACATACATATCGATAATTACCTTAAATGTAAATGGATTAAATGCTCCAACCAAAAGACATAGACTGGCTGAATGGATACAAAAACAAGACCCGTATATATGCTGTCTACAAGTGACACACTTTTGCCTAGGAACACATACAAACTGAAAGTGAGGGGATGGAAAAAGATATTCCATGCAAATGGAAATCAAAAGAAAGCTGGAGTATCAATTCTCATATTGGACAAAATAGACTTTAAAACAAAGACTATTACAAGAGCCAAAGAAGGACACTACGTAATGATCAAGGGATCAATCCCTTTACAATAACAATTGTAAATATTTATGCAGCCAACATAGGAGCACCTTAATACATAAGGCAAATACTAACAGCCATGAAAGGGGAAATCGACAGTAACACAATCATAGTAGGGGACTTTAACACCCCACTTTCACCAATGGACAGATCATCCAAAATGAAAATAAATAAGGAACCACAAGCTTTAAATGATACATTAAACAAGATGGACTTAATTGATATTTATAGGACATTCCATCCAAAAACAACAGAATACACTTTCTTCTCAAGTGCTCATGGAATGTTCTCCAGGATAGATCATATCTTGGGTCACTTATCAAGCCTCAGTAAATTTAAGAAAATTGAAAACGTATCAAATATCTTTTCCGACCACAACGCTATGAGACTAGATATCAATTAAAGGAAAAAATCTGTAAAAAAATACAAACACATGGAGGCTAAACAATACACTACTAAATAACCAAGAGATGACTGGAGAAATCAAAGAGGAAATCAAAAAATACCTAGAGACAAATGAGAATGAAAACACGATGACCCAAAACCTATGGGATGCAGCCAAAACAGTTCTAAGAGGGAAGTTTATAGCAATACAATCCTACCTCAAGAAACAAGAAACATCTCAGATAAACAACCTAAACTTACATCTAAAGCAATTAGAGAAAGAAGAACAAAAAACCCCCAAAGTTAGCAGAAGGAAAGAAATCATAAAGATCACATCAGAAATAAATGAAAAAGAAATGAAGGAAACGGTAGCAAAGATCAATAAAACTAACTGGTTCTTTGAGAAGATAAACAAAATTGATAAACCATTAGCCAGAGTCATCAAGAGAAAAAGGGAGAAGACTCAAATCAATAGAATTAGAAATGAAAAAGAAGAATTAACAACTGACACTGCAGAAATACAAAGGATCATGAGAGATTACTACAAGCAACTCTATGCCAATAAAATGGACAACCTGGAAGAAATGGACAAATTCTTAGAAAAGCACAAGCTTCCAAGACTGAACCAGGAATAAACAAAAAATATAAACAGACCAATCACAAGCACTGAAATTGAAACTGTGACTAAAAAACTTCCAGCAAACAAAAGCCCAGGACCAGATGGCTTCACAGGCGAATTCTATCAAACATTTAGAGAAGAGCAAACACCGATCCTTCTCAAACTCTTCCAAAATATAGCAGAAGGAGGACCGCTCCCAAACTGATTCTATGAGGCCACCATCACCCTGATACCAAAACCAGACAAAGGTGTTACAAAGAAAGAAAACTACAGGCCAATATCACTGATGCATATAGGTGCAAAAATCCTCAACAAAATACTAGCAAACAGAATCCAACAGCACAGTAAAAGGATCATACACCATGATCAAGTGGGGTTTATCCCAGGAATGCAAGGATTCTTCAGTATACACAAATCAATCAATGTGATACACCATCTTAACAAATTGAAGGAGAAAAACCATATGATCATCTCAATCAATGCAGAGAAAGCTTTCAACAAAATTCAACACCCATTTATGATAAAAACCCTCCAGAAAGTAGGCAGAGAGGGAACTTACTTCAACATAATAAAGGCCATATATGACAAACCCACAGCCAACATCGTCCTCAATGGTGAAAAACTGAAACCATTTCCACTAAGATCAGGAGCAAGACAAGATTGCCCACTCTCACCACTATTATTCAACATAGTTTTGGAAGTTTTGGCCTGCAGCAATCAGAGAAGAAAAAGAAATAAAAGGAATCCAAATTGGAAAAGTAAAGCTGTCAAGAAGTAAAGCTGTCACTGTTTGCAGATGACATGATACTATACATAGAGAATCCTAAAGATGCCACCAGAAAATTCCTGGAGCTAATCAATGAATTTGGTAAAGTAGCAGGATACAAAATTAATGTACAGAAATCTCTTGCATTCCTATACACTAATGATGAAAAATATGAAATTGAAATTAAGAAAACACTCCCATTTACCACTACAACAAAAAGAATAAAATACCTAGGAATAAATCTACTTAAGGAGACAAAAGACCTGTATGCAGAAAATTATAAGACACTGATGAAAGAAATTAAGGATGATACAAATAGTTGGAGAGATATACCATGTTCTTGGATTGGAAGAATCAACATTGTGAAAATGACTCTACTACCCAAAGCAATCCACAGATTCAATGCAATCCCTATCAAACTACCACTGGCATTTTTCACAGAACTAGAGCAAAAAATTTCACAATTTGTATGGAAACACTAAAGACCCCGAATAGCCAAAGCAATCTCGAGAAAGAAAAACGGAGCTGGAGGAATCAGGCTCCCTGACTTCAGACTACACTACAAAGCTACAGTAATCAAGACAGTATGGTACTGGCACAAAAACAGAAAGATAGATCAATGAAACAGGATAGAAAGCCCAGAGATAAACCCATGCACATATGGTCAACTTATCTTTAATAAAGAAGACAAGAACATACAATGGAGAAAAGACATCCTCTTCAATAAGTGGTGCTGGGAAAACTGGACAGCTACATGTAAAAGAATAAAATTAGAACACTCCATAACACCATACACAAAAATAAACTCAAAATGGATTAAAGACCTAAATGTAAGGCCAGACACTATAAAACTCTTAGAGGAAAACATAGGCAGAGCACTCTATGACATAAGTCACAACAAGATCCTTTTTGACACACCTGCTACAGAAATGGAAACAAAACCAAAAATAAACAAATGGGACCTAATGAAACTTGAAAACTTCTGCACAGCAAAGGAAATGATAAACAAGACGAAAAGATAACCCTCAGAATGGGAGAAATTATTTGCAAATGAATCAACTGACAAAGGATTAATCTCCAAAATTTATAAGCAGCTCATGCAGCTCAATATCAAAAAAACAAAGAACTCAATCCAAAAATGGGCAGAAGACCTAAATAGACATTTCTCCAAAGAAGATATACAGATTGCCAGGAAACACATGAAAGAATGTTCAACATCATTAATCATTAGAGAAATGCAAATCAAAACTACCATGAGATATCATCTCACACTGGTCAGAATGGCCATCATCAAAAAATCTTCAAACAATAAAGGCTGGAGAGGGTGTGGAGAAAAGGGAACCCTCATACACTGTTGGTGGGAATGTAAATTGATACAACCACTACGGAGAACAGTACAGAGGTTCCTTAAAAAATGAAAAATAGAACTACCATATGACCCAACAATCCCACTACTGGGCATACACCCTGAGAAAACCATAATTCAAAAAGAGTCACGTACCAAAATGTTCATTGCAGCTCTATTTACAATAGCCAGGACATGGAAGCAACCTAAGTGTCCATCAGCAGATGAATGGATAAAGAAGATGTGGCACATATATACAATGGAATATTACTCAGCCATAAAAAGAAATGAAATTGAGTTATTTGTAGTTTGGTGGATGGACCTAGAATCTGTCATACAGAGTGAAGTAAGTCAGAAAAAGAAAAACAAATACCGTATGCTAACACACATATATGGAATAAGAAAAAAAAAAAGTTCTGACGAACCTAGGGTCAAGATGGGAATAAAGACACAGACCTACTAGAGAATGGACTTGAGGACATGGGGAGGGGGAAGGGTAAGCTGGGACAAAGTGAGAGAGTGGCATGGACATATATACAGTACCAAACGTAAAATAGATAACCAATGGGAAGCAGCCACATAGCACAGGGAGATCAGCTCTGTGCTTTGTGAACACCTAGAGGGGTGGGATAGGGAGGGTGGGAGGGAGGGAGACATAAGAGGGAAGAGATATGGGGACATATGTATATGTATAACTGATTCAGTTTGTTATAATGCAGAAACTAACACACCATTGTAAAGCAATTATACTCCAATAAAGATGTTAAAAAAAAAGAAAAAACATTTTTGAAACATTTTACAATATAAAAAAAAATCTACAAACAATAAATGCTGGAGAGGTGTGGAGAAAAGGGAACCCTCTTGCACTGTTGGTGGGAATTGATACAGCCACAATGGAGAACAGTATGGAGGTTCCTTAAAAAACTAAATATAGAACTACCATACAACACAGCAATCCTACTACTGGGCATATACCCTGAGAAAACCATAATTTAAAAAGAATCATGTACCACAATGTTCATTGAGGCTCTATTTACAATAACCAGGACATGTAAGCAATCTAAGTGTCCATCGACAGATTAATGGATAAAGAAGATGTGGCACATATATACAACAGAATATTACTCAGCCATGAAAAGAAACGAAATTGAGTTATTTGTAGTGAGGTGGATGGACCTAGAGTCTGTCATACAGAGTGAAGTAAGTCAGAAAGAGAAAAGCAAATACCGTATACTAACACATATATATGGCATCTAAAAAGAAAAATGGTTATGAAGAACCTAGGGACAAGACGGGAATAAAGACACAGAGCTACTAGAGAATGGACTTGAGGACACGGGGAGGGGGAAGGGTAAGCTGGGACGAAATGAGAGAGTGGCATGGACATATATACACTACCAAATGTAAAATAGATAGCTAGTGGGAAGCAGCCGCATAGCACAGGGAGATCAACTCAGTGCTTTGTGACCACCTACAGGGGTGGGATAGGGAGGGTGTGAGGGAGGGAGTCGCAAGAGGGAAGAGATATGGGGATATATGTATATGTATAACTGATTCACTTTTTTATAAAGCAGAAACTAACACACCATTGTAAAGCAATTATACTCCAATAAAGATGTTAAAAAATGTATATGACTATGCCTTCTAACAGACAGAACAGTTCTCAGAGCTTTCTGAGAGTCTGCTGCCTGTGTTATAATCCTCAGTTTGGCTCAAATAAAATTCTCTTTTTTCTTCTTAAAAAAATAGGTAAATAAAAAATAAAACTAAAAATGGCCATGAACAGATGTTTCTCCAAAGAAGATATACAAATGGTCAATAAGCACATGAAAAGATGTTCAATATCATTGGTCATTAGAAAATGCAAATCAAAACCACAATGAGATATTACTTCATACCCAGTAGGGTGGCTTTAATAAAAAACAATAACAACAAAAATGGAAAATAAGTATTGGCAAGGATATGATGAAATATGTACCTTTGTATGTTGCCGGTGGGAATGTACAATGATGCAGCCACTGTGGAAAACATTTTGGCAGTTCCTCAAAAAGTCAAACATAGTGTTGCCATATGACCCAGCAATTCCACTCCACCCAAGAGAAATGAAAGCATATATCCACACAGAAGCTTGTATATGAATGTTTATAGCAGCATTATTCATAGAAGCCAAAAGGTGGAAACACCCAAATGCCTGTCAATGGATGAATGGAAAAATAGATTGTGATATATAAATACAGTGGGATTTTGTTCAACAATAAACAGGAGCAAAGTACTGACACATGGTACAGTTAGATGAACCTTAAAAACATTATGTTAAGGAAAAGAAGCCAGACACAAAAACTCACATATTGTATGATCCCTTTTATACGATATAACTAGAATAGGCAAGACCATAGAGTCATAAAACAGGGGATGAGGGAAGGACGGAATGTGGAGTGATTACTTAAGGGGTATGGGGTATTATTCTGGGGTGTTAAGGAAGTTTGAAACTAGAGAGAGGTGGTGGTTGACCAGATTGGGAATACACTAAATGCCCCTGAATAGTATACTTTATAATGGTTAATTGTTCGTTATGTCAATTTCACCTCAGTTTTTTAGAACCGATTAAGAAAATCCAATCAGGAAAAAAATTATCCATGTTTTACCTGTCTATCCATAATATGAATGAATGAATGAAGTACCTTAAATCATAACATACCCAACAATTTCAAATTCAGCATAAGACTAGTCTACCATGTCTCATAGAATTAATAAGGCTAGGAAGGAGGTTAAGGTAAGGATACAAATCTTTACTAAAATACAATCTTCCCTAAAACAGGATTCAAAAGCATATACATTAAGGCCAATATACTTATATAACAAATCATTTTCGCTCATTTTTAAGTGTGGTGTGTGAGATATAAGAGTGTGTGTGTGTGTGTATGTGTGTGTGTGTGTGTGTGTGTGTGTACATGGTAATGGGTGTTGGGGGTAAGAAAGCTGAAGAAAGTCTAAAATGAAGAGAATTAGTAAACTAATCAGGATTATCACACTCTGTCATGATCTCAAAATTAAGTTTCAATAATGAAGTTTCAATAATGAAGCACTTTGGGGATTCCCTGGCGGTCCAGTGATTAGGACTCTGCACTTCCACTGCCTGGGGCCAGGGTTCGATCCCTGGTCGGGGAACTAGGATCCCGCAAGCCACTCAGCTCAGCCAAAAAAAAATGAAGCACATTGGAAGCTAGTGTTTACTATGCCTTTTCTCAGAGGTTTTTCTAAGCAATAACCCAGGAAACATCTCTAAGGGCTCTGAGTACCAATTATGACATCTGAAGTGCATGTGATCAGGAGATTCCTGGAGAGAACCTGGCATATCTAAAGAAGGTGCTAAGCATTCCTCTGCTGTATAAAAGATTCTTTCTTTAGGAGTAATTTCACGTGAGACTATTTGGATATTTTCAACAAATTAGTGCAAATTGGATTAATTCAGCCCATTAGCTACAAAGGGGGAATGTGATGGCAGAACTTTATTTACATTATATGTAGCTAATAATAATAGCTAGTATTTGTTGAGTGATTACTCTGTGCTTAACACTATTCTAAGTGTTTTACCTGTAACCATCTTATTATTCCTCACAACAACCTTAAAAGGAAACAGACACACTTGGATGAGATCGTTTGCCCAAGACTCACAGCCAGGAGGTGGTGGAGCCAGATTCATATCCAGGCAATAAAAGTCCAAAGCCCACACACCAACCACCCTGGTGCATGGCCTCTATAATCACAGGCATCAAAATATACAATCTGATTAATATTGTATTTTTACTACTCTAGGTTGATTTTAAAGATAAAGATCAAACACTAAAATATGTAAGAAAGGAAATAGGAAATTTTAGATTTGCACTCTTCTCTGGTCTACAAGGAACTAGGTTAGCTATTAGTGTGGTATTTTAAGTAAAATTTTTTCCTTAGTTTTGCCCTGTTTTAAATAAATTTATTTTGTGATTTTCATAAGTATATTTAAATTATATGTCATTTGAATCAGGTATTGAATTTCAGTAAATATACTTTAATATGCTAACAGCTCACATCAAGAAATCTTTAACATACACAATTAGCTTTGGCAATAGGATGATAAATAGAACACAATTCCTGACTTCAATGATGGATATTCCTTCATAAAGCATCATTCTGGATTCTTCAGCATTTGCAGTAGTGAACCACAGCATTCATAATATACTCATTTAGTTGGGTATATAACATGTATTTAGTAATAAAATTTAATAGCAATTGGTAAAAATGAAAAACATATAGTAAATTGAACGTTTTGTGATTCAGCACAAGGCCAACAAACGGTTAAGTAATGTTAGTTAGTAGCTCTGTTCTGCCCAATGACCTTTAGGCAGTCTACTCACGGAGCACAAAGATGGTGGATTTCAGTCCACTATTCATCAGACATTATATGGCTTCAATGTGCTTCAAGGGTAAATACCGTATTTCTTTCAATGCCTTTCAAGATGTCCAATTCTGGAAATTTTAGGTAAATTTTAATACCTTTTATTTTATATATTGCATGTAAGTTTTAGCCAGTGTATAAACTGACTAGATTGATTCAACATTCATTCAACAAATATGTATTGAACACCTGCTACATGCTAGGTACTGGAGCTGTAACAATGAATGAAACAAAATGCTTTCTATCATAGAGCTTACCTCATTCTTGGTGGTGAAGACAGACAATGATCAAACACACACACACATATACATACACAAATATAGAGAGAAATATAAATATACTATATGTACAATATATACAAATGTATATATCCAGATACACGCACATACAATGGAGAGAAGTACTGTGAAGTTCTATGAAGGAAAATAACGCAGGGTAAAGGGGACAGAGAGGGTTATAGGAGTGTGGTGTTACTTAATATAGTGTGTGAGGGAAGGCCTATCTGATAAGATGACACATGAGCAGAGACTCAAGGAGTTGAGAAAGCACATGTGAGGACATCTGAAGGATGAAAGAACAGCAGGTACAAAGACCTGGAGGTGGAAGCAAGTCTGGCATGTTCAAAGAAGGTCCCAAAGGACAGTGAGGCTTGAGAGATACCCAGAAATACAGCCTACCCTTATAGAGCCTTCCAGGCCCTTTCAAGCTCTTCGGGTTTCACTCTGGGAGGTGGGGCACATCATGCAGAGGAGAGACACGATCTCACGTAGGTTCATTTAGGATCATTCTGACTGTACTGAAGAAAATTGGCTCTGGTTGGAGAGTGGGGAGGAGAGGAAAGGCAGAGGCAGGGAAGTGAATTAGAAGACTTGCAATAATCCGGGCCAAGAGGTGATGCTGACTTCCACCTGAGTGGTATCTGGTGGTGTGAAGTAGTCCAATTCCAGACATATTCAAATTTGGAGCCAGCTGATATCGCTGATGTGGGGAGTGAGAGGAAAAGATGAGCCAAGGATGAGTCCAAGGTGTTCCATATGAGCAACTAAAGAAGGAGGTACCATTTGCCCCGGTGAAAAAGACTGTGGGAAGTGCCCCTGGGGGTGAGGGAGAAAATAGTTTGCTTTGGGGTATGTCAAGTTTGAGATCCCTTTAAACATCCAGATGGACATGTTGAGGAAGCAGTTAAATGTGAGTCTAGAGTTCAGGGCAGAGGTCGAGGAAAATATAAACTTAGGAGTTGGCCGGGATAGATGGCATGTAAAGCCACAGGCCAGGTGAGATCTCTGAGACAATGGTGTAGACGGAACAGAGGAGAGGATGGTTTATGGATGTCAGTCAACATGTGGAAATCAGGAATATGAACAGGAATCAGTGCAGGAGACGGAGAAGGAGCAGCCAGCATGGGAGGAGAATCCAAAGAGCTGTGTCCTAGAAGCCAAATGAAGAAACTGTTTCCAAAGGACAGAGTGATCAGCGGGGTTAAGAGCCGTTGTCAGGTCAGTTAAGGTACGAACTGAGACGTGATCGACTCTAAGATATTTATGCCTGTAAGATATTTATGCCTGGTTTCAGTTTCCCCCTACAAAAAATTTTAAGCCATGAGAAAAATCCACGGTTACAAAAATAAGGGGCTAGGGCGTGATCAGGAAACGGAAAGTATAACGAAAAAGGCAACTTGGAAAATATCAACAAGACCTTTCCAGCAGGGTAGATTGAAATCAGAGGAGAACAGGATGGAAAATGTATCACTTCCACAGTTTAGTAGTGGGTCCAGAATTTCTCTTTAGGAAGAACTTAAGGTCAGTGTTCTGATTGGAAGGGGGCAGGTGGGCAACTTGGAGCCACATTTTACATGAGATAAAAAGATTATTGTTCTTATCAAATAATTGCGGAGAGAGAGGATTAAAAACCACCCTCAAGCATTCCCTTGGAGCCACCACTGCCCAGACTCGGGCTGCCGAAAATGTCGTGCAATTATTCCCGTGCAGAGCTGCCTGGTAGAGGAAGGTAGGGCTTGAAATCCATCCCTTATTCCTGTTCACCAAGCTGTGCCCCAGACTTCACATGTGTGCCTTTTTCTAATTTGCATATATGCTAGCAGTGGTCCTACATGGATGCAATGGAAACTGTTCTTTCATCTCTAAGAGGTACAAACTTTATTTATAAATTAAATTCAGGTATTAAGGAGAAAAATTGCCAGAACTCACTTCTCCACATGAAAACTCTTCCTAATCTATGTTTTTCAAAGGTGAACTATCCTTATTTTCATGTCCAAATCCTGCTTAGGCATTTATTAGTATTAATGCCGTCAAGATCAGTTGCCTCTTACTATTAAAACATGTTTACTGTTGAGGAGAAAAAATAAACCCATGAATTAAATCTGACTTTAATAAAATTTCACATGCCCTCCTAGGAACCAAGAAATTGATACTTGCTTGTGTGTGGAAACTGCAATCCTTGTCTGAAAAGCTTAATCGGTTGGCTTGCTAGCGTCAGTATGTTCCTAGTTTGTGGGCTGTGTTGGCTTCAGTGTTTTGAATCCTTGAGGACTATGCCTATTCATAGTGAGTGACAGGAGATTTCCCGTAATTGTATATGCCATGTATACACAGGATGCCTTTGGGAGGTATCAAGGAAAGGACTGTCAGGGTAGCAACGGTGATCTTGTAAACATGTGTCAGATGGAATTGCTATTGATAGGCAAAGGGCCTTTCAAGATTTTGTTTGGAGATATAACATATGTAGTAAAGTGTGCAAATTGTAAGATTGTAGATATGTAATATATAACCAACACTCAAATCGAAATCATTTCCAGGGCCTTAGGATAAGACTTTTTGAAAACTGGTTTACTTATTAGCATTCAGGTCTATTTTGCAGCAGAGAAAACAAAACAACCTTTAGTTACAGAACCGCTTCCAGTAGTCTACCGAAAGGCACTGTGAGAAAAATTGTGTTAAATGCATTGAGATGAAGTTATGTTGGTACAGCGGTTGACTCTAAGGTAGCGCACAGCCATTGCTATCCTCCACTCCAAAGTGAAAATTACTCATTTCTGTCCCTTGCTTGGTTGCAATCTCTTTGCTTTCTCAAACAATTTTCCAGTTCTGTTCCCTCTCTTCAGTTCAAAACACCTTGATTGAGTGCTGTGTGCGTGGGGCCGTAGGTACAAAGGGGAAGGGGTTATGGTCCCTGCCCTCCCAGAACTCATAGACCAGTTAAGTTTAAAGCAAAGGGTGGAAATGGGTGATTCCAACCCAAAGTGTTAACTGTGACAATAGTAACAGCTAACGTTTATAGAGTATGTCCTAGTATCAAGCTTTTCTCTCAGGATGTTACATGCGTCTCCTCATTTGAACCTCATCATTATTACCATTACTTTCCTGATGAGAGGATGAAAGCCCAGAGCTGCTGGTGATTTGCCCAAGGACAATATGGCTGGTGAGCATGGCTGCCAGCCTCTGGCTCCATCACCCACACACGTATCCACTTTCCTGCAGCTGTTTCTCAGGCGTGGTGTTGGGAGCACATGCAGGGCAAGAAGGGAGAAGGGAGGTCGCTGACTCTTTTGTCTGTTGAGCTGCCCAACCAGGAGCCACATTCAGCACTACAGAAAAATATGCCCATCAGCGTCTTTCTCTGATGCAGCCCTAGTCCAGCCCCTAACTTGCTATCTGACAGACTCAAATAAAAGCTGGCCACACCGCTGCAAAAATTAAAAGACATGTTTTATTTTTGTATGACATATAGCAAAAATTACTCCAGAATTAACACTTGACTGTTTTTTGTTGTGGCATGAATTTCTCCAAATCACAGGTAATCAATAGAATCAGGTATCAATTTTTTAAAATTTTCTGTTCAAATTGTTGAGTTATGAGTGCTGCCCACTTATGAGTGATTTTTTTCGATCTTGAAAGCACAATAGGGAGTTGCAATCTTAGGGAGTTGTAATCTTAGGGAGTTGCAAATCGTTAACAGCAGATCAGTGTAGTGGTACCAGATTTTGAAATCCCACCTAAAGGTGGTGTTTGCACCTTCCTGTCGTCAGGACCTTCTAGAGCAGGCAGAGACTCGGGGCAAAGAGAGCAGAGCCTTCCCTCATGATCGCCAATAGTCTTTTCTCCTCAAACACAGACAAATCATGTCCATCTGCATCCTCGTGATGTCTTCGCACTTAAGCTCCTCAGAGGACGAGGACCAAGTTTAAATTTCGAATTAAATTTCGTTTATCACAGGTTAGGGGCAGATGGAAATAGGATAATTACACAGAGTCTAGTACTAGTTATGACGGTGTTCTTGTGGGAAGTGATTCCAGCCTCTTCAAGCCATCTTACATGATGTCAGGTAGGCTGTAAAAAAAAGGAGGTTTGTGTAATCGTTTGCAGAGAAAGTAATGGCAGGAACACTGAGTAGTCCTAATGGTAGTCAAGGATGCTTACCTCAAAAGACCCAACCACATTGTGAGCGGTGATTTGGTTTCACCAATTTAATGTTATTAGATTGAGCTTTATTGGGGCTACAGTTTTCTTTGTGTTTGATGTATAATTTTGTTATGGTTTCATAGCTGTATATGAATTGTAAACAAAAATGTACATATTTGTATGTTGATACATATTCTTAAAACAAGATGGTACGCAGATGAATGGATAAAGAAGATGTGGCATATATATACACAATGGAATATTACTCAGCCATAAAAAGAAACGAAATTGAGTTATTTGTAGTGAGGTGGATAGACCTAGAGTCTGTCACACAGAGTGAAGTAAGTCAGAAAGAGAAAAACAAATACCGTATGCTAACACATATGTATGGAATCTAAAAAAAAAAAAAAGGTTATGAAGAACCTAGGGGCAAGACGGGAATAAAGATGCAGACCTACTAGAGAATGGACTTGAGGACACGGGGAGGGAGAAGGGTAAGCTGGGACAAAGTGAGAGAGTGGTAGTGTGTATGTGGACCTCCAAACACTACCAAATGTAAAATAGGTAGCTAGTGGGAAGCAGTCGCATAGCACAGGGAGATCAGCTCGTTGCTTTGTGACCAGCTAGAAGGGTGGCATAGGGAGGGTGGGAGGGAGTAAGATGCAAGAGGAAAGATATATGGGGATATATGTATATGTATAACTGACTCACTGTTATATAGCAGAAACTAACACACCATTGTAAAGCAATTATACTCCAATAAAAACGTTAAAAAAAAAAGACAAGATGGTAAAAGACATCAACATTATGAGTTGACAACCCATAAGAAGTTTTACTCTTAAAAGGGGTATGTGTAGATTACTCGTGTTGGAGGACTGTACCGCAACCCACCCACCTGTAGAGGGAGGCAAACAAACACAGGCCTTGCTCCTAGGAGCTTCCATTAACACAGCATTCATGCATCGCTGGCAGTGGACAAAAGTGAAGAGATTGTGCACCAACATTTTTGAAGTAATGACACTATATTTCTTGCTGTTTTTTTTTTTTCTACTCTTCGACATACTTTAATAGTTGTTACTCAGCAAATAGTATTTTTCTGCATTCCTTATCCCAATAAGGATCTCCTGGACATCCTGTTTTTCAATGTGCATGTAGTAAAGTTCACACTTTGTAGTGCACAACTATTTGGAGTTTGACAAATGCATAGAGTCATGTTTCTACCACCCCAGTACCATGTAGAGCATCCCATCACCCTAAAAATTACCCAGTACAGCCCTTTTGTAGAAAACCTCTCCCTTTTCCCCCAACCCCTGGCAACCACTGACCTGTTTTCTATCCCTATAGATGTGCCTTTTCAATAATTTCATAAAGATGTAATCATACAATATGTAGCCTTTTGAGTCTGACTTCTTTCACTTACAGAATGCATTTAAGATTCATCATTATTGTGTGAGTTAAAAGCACATTCATTCCTATGGCTGAGTAATAGTCCATTGTGTGGCTATATCAAATTCATTTATCCATTACTCATTTGAAGAACATCTTGGTTGTTTTCAGTATGGGTGACTTCGAATAAAGTTATTATAGACATTCTTATATAGTTTTTTTGTGTGAACATAAGTTTTTGAACTCATTTGGAGTCGAAATACTTAGGAATGAGATTTCTGGATCATGTTGCAAGTATATGTTTAACTTTATAAGAAATGACCAAACTGTCTTCCAGCATAGTTCTGCTATTTTGCATGTTCAACCGCAAGGAATGAAAGTTCCTGTTGATCTGCATCTTCACCAGTATTTGGTACTGTCAGGTTTTTTGATTTTAGCAATTCTGATAAGTATGCGGTGCTATCACATCATGGTTATCATTTGCATTTTCCTGGTAACAAATGATGTTGAACACCTTTCATATGCTTATTTGCCATTGATATTTTCTTTGGTGAAATGTCTGCTCAGGTCTTTTGCCCATTTTACAAATTGGGTTGTTTCTTTTCTTATTGTTGAGTTTTAACCAATTCTGGATACAAATTTTTGTGAAATATGTGATTTGTAAAAATTTTTTCCCAGACTACCTTGTCTTTTCATTTTCTTAACTGTATCTCTGGCAGAGCAAAGATTTAAGATTTGATAAAGTCCAATTCATTAATTTTTTTCTTTTATGGCTTGTGCTTTTGGTGTCAAATCTAAAAACTAATTGCCAAACCCAAGATCCTACAAACTTTCTGCTATGTTTTGTGTTAGGTGTTTTATCATTTTACACTTAAGTTTTTCACTTAGGTTTATGATCCATCTTGAGTTAACTTTTTTGTTCAGTATATGTAGAGGTTTATTTTTTTGCCAATGGTGTCCAATTGTTCCAGCATCGTTTTTTGAAAAGACTCTCCTATATCCATTGCATTGCCTCGGCACCTTTGTCAAAACTCAGTAGACTATATTTCTATGGGTCTATTTATGAATTACCTTTCACTTCCATTCTTCTCTGCGTTGATCCTTTAGCCAATACAACACAGTCTTGATTACTGTAGCTTTATAGTATGTCTTGAAATCCTACAGTGTGAGTCCTACAACTTCTTTCTCTTTTCTCTTTCACAATTGTTTTGGCTATTCTAGGTCCTTTACCTTTCCATATCAATTTTAGAATTGGCTTATCATCTGTAAAATGCTTACTGGGATTTTGCTTGCGATTGCACTGAATCTGTATTTTAATTTGGGGAGAAATGACACCTTCATAATCGTGAAACTTCTAAACCATGAACATAGTGTATCTCAATATATTTAGATTTTCTTTACTATCTTTCATCAGTATGGTTTTCAGCTTACAGATCTTGCACATATTTTGTTAGATTTATACCTAACTTCTTAACTTTTTTGGTGTAATTGTAAGTGGTATTGTTTCTTAATATCAAATTCCTGTTATTCATTGCCAGAATATAGGAATATGATTGGCTTTTGTATATTGACCTTTTAAAACTTATTTATTTGTTCCAGGAGTGTCTTTGTAGATCTCTGGAATTCTCTACATTAACAATCATGTTGTCTTCAAATAATGACAGTCTTATCTCTTTCCTTTCAAGTCTGTATGCCTTTTATTTATTTTTCTTAGCTTATTTCATGGGCTGTCACTTCCAGCATGATGTTGAATAGGTATAGTGAGATTGAATATTCTTGCCTTATTCCTAAACTAGGGGGTAAGCATTCAGTATCTTACTCTTAAATATGACGTTAGCTGTAGATTTTTCATAAATTCCCTATATAAGATTAAGTTCTCTTCTATTCCTAGTTTTTCTAGAGTTTTATAATGAATGGATGTAGAATTTTGTTTTTACTCCTATTGAGATAAGTGTGTGTGTGTGTGTGTGTGTGTGTGTGTGTGTGTGTGTGTGTGTGTGTATTTTTTAGGCTGTTAATACAGTAGATTATGCTGATTGAATTTTGAATTTGAGCTAGCCTTGGGATCTGGGATAAATCCCAACTGTTAATGTATTATCTTTTCAATGTATTGCTAGATTCAATTTACTAATATTTCATTGAGAAGCTTCCCTTTACATTTATGAAGTATCTTGGTCTGTAGTTTTATTTTCTTGCAATATACAGTTTGGTTCAGGCCTTAGGATAATGCTGATCTCATAAAATGAGTTGGGAAATATTACCTCCTCTTCTATATTCTGGACTATACTGTGTATAATTGACATTATTTCTTCCTTAAATGTTTTGTGGAATTCACTAGTGAAACCACCTGGGTTTTCTTTTTGGAATTTTTGAAGCTACAAATTCAATTTCTTTATTAGATATAGGACTATTCAATTTAAGTACTTCTTCTTCAGTGAGTTTTAGTGGTTTTGGTTTTTCAAGAAATTGGTCCATTTTATCTAAGTTGAATTTATGAACATAAAGCTGTTTGTAGTATTCCCTTATTATGCTTTTAGTGCCTGTGAGGTCAGTAGTGATGTCCTTTTTCATTCCTGATATAGGTAGGTTATGTCTTTCTCTTTTTCTTGGTCAGCCTGATGAGGGGCTTATGAATTTCATGACTTTATCAAAGAATCAGCTTTTGGTTTTGTTGATTTAATGTACTGGGTTTTTGGGTTTTTTTTCAATTTCGTTGATTTCTGTTTTCTATTTTTTCCTTTCATCTGCTTGCTTTAAACTTAATTTGTTCCTCTCTAATTTCTTAAATTGGAAGCTTAGGTTACTAAATTCAGATCATTCTGTAGCTCTTTTCTGATATCAGTATTTAATGCTATAAATTTCTGTCTAAAGACACGTTAGCTGCATCCTACAAAATTTGATATGTTTTATTTTTATTTTCATTTAGTTCAGAATATTTTAAAATTTCCTTGGAGGCTTACTCTTTGACCCATGGATTACTTAGAAATGTGTTACCTAATTTCCAAATATTTGGGTATTTACCAGATACCTTTCTATTATTGATTTCTAGTTTAATTCCTTTATAGTTTGAGAATATACTTTATATATTTCCTAGTCTTTTTAAGTGTTAAAAGGATATGTTTGAGAATACTCTCTGTGCACTTGAGAAGAAGGCACTAGATTCAGTGCTCTATAACTGTCAAATGGGACAAGTTGGTTGATGATGTTATTTAGGTCATCTGTATCCTCACTGACTTTCTGCCTATTTGTTCTAACAGTTTCTGAGAGAGAACTGTTGAAGTCTCCACCTAAAATTGTAGGTTTGCCTATTTCTCCTTTAAGATAATCTACCGATTTTTGCCTCATGTATTTTAAAGCTCTATTGTTGGGTGCATACACATTTAAGATTGTTATATTTTGTTGGAGAATTGACCTTTTTCATAATGTAATATCCTCTTTATCTCTGAAAGTATTTCCAGTTATGAAGTCTACCTTGTCTAAAATTAATGTAAATACTTTGTGTTTGCATGATATATCTTTCTCCATTCTTTTATTTTTAACCTAAATATGCCTCTATATTTCAAGTGGGTTTCTCATAGACTGCATATACTTGGATCTTGTTTTATTTTTAGTCAATTCTGATCACTTCTGTCTTTCAACTGGTGTGTTTACATTGTTCACATTAAAGATAGTTATTGGTATGGTTGGATTAAAATCTATCGTCTTACTAGCTATTTTCTATTTCTTTCATTTATTTATTTCTTTTTGCCTCCTTTTCTGTCTTCCCTGGGTTTAGTTCAACATTTAAAAACGTTTTTATTGGTTGACATAGGGTTTACAATATACATTTAAAAAAATCTAAATCTACCTTCAAATAATATTATTCTGTTACACATGTAGTACCAGAACCTTATAACAATATATTCCCAATTTCTCTCTCCGTCTGATGTGCCATTGTTCTCATACATTTCACTTTTACCAATGTTAGAACTACGATAATACATTGTTAATCTTGTTGCTCTAAATGGTCAGTTATTTTTAGAGCAGTTAAAATAAGACAAAAATGATTTTATAAGCCTTTTATTTATTCTATTTCTGACACGCTTCATTTCTCGGTGCAGGTCCAGTGCTGTGACAAATTTGTACCTTGAAGAACGTCCTTTAGCATTTCTTGTAACGTGGGTCTGCTGCTGGTAGATAGGCCCTTGCATTTTTGTTTGCCTGAGAAAGTCTTTGTTTCTATACTTTAGAAGGACATTTTTTTCTGGATGTAGAATTCTGGATTGACATTTCCCCCCCGCTTTCAGCATATTGAAGATAGCTTCTATTCTACAGTTTCTCACAAGAAGTCTGCTGTAATTCCTAGGGGAGATGTAGGAGATGTATCAGGGTAGCAGGTCTGGGCAGTAGCTGCTATTCTCCTTACCTAGCTAGCACCTTTGAGGGCATTTTCTTAGGGTTCTCCGCTAAGAGAACCCTAAGTGAGTACCTGACGTTCCTGGAAGAAAAACCTAAAGATGGTGTGAACCCTCCTATGTCTGCAGCCCCCTGGGGCTTCACACTCTCGAGCTGGCCCACACTTGGCCTTTAGCAGTTCTTTAAGCATTTCTAGTTTAATCTTCTTACCAGCTTTTAGGGCATTCGGCAGCATCTGTCTCAGGTGAGCAAACACTTGAATCTTATTTCTCCCTGCAGGCCTTTGTCTTTTTCTTGGTTTTAAGTTAGTTGTTTGCCTGCAATATCAGTTCTCTGATAGGTTCAGGAAAAGTTGTTAGTTTTACGTTGATCCAGCTTTTTTCTTATTGGAAAGATGGGAGAAATGCTTTCTCCAGCTCTTAAGTCTCTGCTCTTTCACCAGAACCGTTAGTTATGTTTTCAAATTTAAATTTCATCAGCATTAATGTGATTTTGAAAGTTTTGGAGGATTTTCGCAACAGCCCCAAAATCTCTCTCAAGGTATATTTGGAAACTACAGCTGGGAGTCACCAATGAAGAGGGTATACTAATATGATGGAATAATATTCTGTGTCAGTAATTTATATAGATTTTTCTTTTCTGTATGTTTCTCTCAAACTTGGAGCTGATTCTGTGTTTCAGTGCCTCAAGGGAGGTATGTAGTAGGACAGGAAGAAGTAACTTCCAAGAATTTCTGGGTGTTGTTTCCTGAAGCCTGAGCCTGTAGTATAACTTAGAAGATTGGCTGAGAAAGAACACATGGGGGTTTGTGAGAAGAGGCAAAGAGGATAACACAAGGAAAAGGAGCCTTTCCCAGACTGGAAAGAATACCCCTGTACCGACGTGAGATGAGGAAGGCCTTGGACTAGAGCAAGAGAAGGCTGCAAGAAGCCATAAAGGAGGCACCGTATACGCTACCTGGGCAGACAGGACCCCTAAGCCACCAAGAGATTCTCTGTCTTAGGTATGACTTGAAAGTGTAAAAAAAATAAATAAACAGAAACCTGAATTAAAATAGTTGGGAGGCCACAAAATATACAAACAGCTCATACGACTCAACAACAAAAAAATAAACAACCCAATCAAAAAATGGGCAGAAGACCTAAATAGACATTTCTCCAAAGAAGACATACAGATGGCCAGTAGGCACATGAAAAGATGCTCCACATCACTAATTATTAGAGAAATGCAAGTCAAAACTACAGTGAGGCACCACCTAGCACTGGTCAGAATGGCCATCATCAAAAAGTCTACAAACAAAAGTCTACAAACAACAAATGCTGCAGAGGGTATGGAGAAAAGGGAACCCTCTTGCACTGTTGATGGGAATGTAAGTTGGTGCAGCCACTATGGAAAACAGTATGGTGGTTCCCCAGAAAACTAAAAATAGAATTACTGTATGATCCAGCAATCCCAGTACTGGGAACATACCCGTACAAAACTATAATTCAAACAGATACATGCACCCCTATGTTCATAGCAACGCTCTTCACAATAGCCAAAACATGGAAACAACCTAAATGTCCATCAACGGATGAATGGATAAAGAAGATGTGGTACATATATACAGTGGAACACTACTCGGGCACAGAAAAGAATGAAATAATGCCATTTGCAGCAACATGGATGCAACTAGAGATTATCATACTAAGTGAAGTAAGTCAGAGAGAGAAAGACAAATGCCATATGATATCACTTAAATGTGAAATCTAAAATATGGCACAAATAAACCTATCTACAAAACAGAAACCGACTCCTAGACATAGAGAACAGACTTGTGCTTACCAAGGGGGAGGAGGGAAGGGAGAGGGAGGGACTGGGAGTTTGGGGTTGGTAAATGCAAACTATTACATTTGTAATAAACAACAAGGATAAACAACAAGAGTGGATAAACAGCAAGGTCCTACTGTATAGCACAGGAAACTATATTCAGTATCCTGTGATAAACCATAATGGAAAAGAATATGAAAAAGAATGTCTCTATGTGTATAACTGAATTACTTTGCTGTGCAGCAGAGACTGGACAACACTGTAAACCAACTATGCTTCAATTAAAAAAAGAAATAGTTGAGAGACCAGAAGAGGGAGCTCTCATGCTCTGTGACCACAGCAGAGCCCAACAGGAAGAAGAAAGATGATTTTTTCCTGGCGAAGACTCAGCCAATGAAAATCCATGGACTCTTTGTGTACTATCCCTCCCAACTTCCTTTTCCACTATAAAAGAGTTCTCTCCATTTTTGCTGGGGAATCATGGTTGCAGACCCCAAATTGCAATCCTCTGTTGATTCCGAATAAACCCATCTTTGCTGGAGAAGTATCTGGCAGTCTATTTGATTTAGGTCAACAGAAGCATCAAAGTGCCACGAGTCCTGAAAAGCCCTTGCAACCAAAGACAATGAAGTCTTCGTGGAAACCTATGGGACAGGTGGAAAATACCAGAGTACTTTACCTTCACAGACACCTTCACACTGCAGAATGTGCTGGACACCTGATGTGACCTTGAGGGAGGGAGGGGAGCTCACCAGAGTGACGGAGATTATATTTTCTCATGAGCCCAGCAATATCGGGGCTCAAATTCGAATTTAGCTGATTTCTAGAACTACAGATTTAATATTGCTTGCACTCCTTAGTTTGTGGACTGAGGATCATACCTGCTACTAAAGGATTTCATTCTCAGGGACATAGTTATTGTTCTGTTGAATATGTTTTGGATTCTAGCGACTCCAAATTTTTCCCCACTTAGATACATCTGAGAGGTTGGATGTGCCCTCAACTGTAAGGATTCCTCCTGGGGTGTGGGGTGGTAGAGACAGCAGGGGAAAGGCACTTTGAATAAATCCCCCAGGGGATTCTGAAACCGATTCCTTGCGCACCCCTTCCCTGAGGTTCCCTCTTCTCTCTTGTTCTGTGTGCTATTTTTCACTTAGGACCCTGAAGCAAAGACACAGTTTGACTCTTTTAAGCAGGAGGTATGTTCCTATAAAGGTGTAAGTAAAGCAAACGTATTTCTGTGAAAACATATAGTGCTATATACATAAGTTGGAATGATGACCTTTACGCATTACAAACAACTGAAAAAAAAAAGTGTATTTGTGAATCTGTGGCCAGAAGAGAAAAAAAAAATCCCTGTATTTCCTTCTTGGGAAGTGGTTATTGACTTGGGAAACTGTCCTCCTTCTGACTGGCCTCCCACCGAGGTCGTAAGAAGTATCCTGTAAAACTCACATAAGCATCTGAATGAAAATGTCCCCAAAGTGCCCAATCGAGAGAATTACCAGGCTTCTCCCATTCAGTTCTGTTGACTGAGGCCCCTGGCCCTGGTTTATCGATGAGAGCTCCTTGATTTGACCATAGCAGAGGTGTGTGTTTTTTGCTAGTGTTTCTGTCAATGGGAATAAGCGTTGGGGGCGGATAACGCATTTTGTATCACATTTTCCAGAGCTTCTGTCTGATGCCATTGTGGAAAAACACAGTTAGGGACCTGGTTATGGGACTCACTTTCTTATTTTTGGAAATGTTTCACCGCCACAAAAGGCCACAGCAACCTGATCTCTTACAGCTGCTCTACATGTTGGGTTTATCTCTCTGATCTAATAAAATCATATTATAGCACTCTTCTCCTCTGGGGGTGGGGAGGCAAGAATCAGGTAAAGCAGAGACTTCTAAAAATCTAGGTTAAAGTGTTCAAAAGCATGCTGAGAGAGGAAGGTTATTCCTTGTGATTCCACCAGACAGTGTGGGTATCACTGGAGACACACTGAGGGGAACCAGTTGTTTCCCAGAGAGGTGAGGTGTGGGCTCTCCTTGGACCTGCTAATGGAAGATGTCCTGGGAACAGAAAATGCCATCCAGAGACTGCATGAAGTGTGTTTTTGAGAGTTTGCTCCTATGACAGGACTCTGGTTAGGACCTCAGGCTCTGGAGTTAAAAATGAGTTTGAGGGGAAAGGGGGAGAGAGATCAGCTAGGGGTTGGGGTTAACATACATACACTACTATATATAAAATAGGTAAACAACAAAGACCTACTGTATAGCACAGGGACAATACTCAATATCCTATAAGGGAAAAGAATCTGAAAAAGAATATATATAGTATATATACAATATATATATTATATATAACTGAATCACTGTGCTGCACACCTGAAACTAATACAACTTTGTAAACCAACTATACTTCAATAAAAAACAGAGTTTGACATGGCGGAGAAGGGGAGGGTGGGATCAACTGGGAGATTAGGATTGGCATATATACACTACCATGTGTAAAACAGATAGCTAGTGGGAACCTGCTGTATAGCACAGGGAGCTCAGCTTGGTGCTCTCTGACGACCTAGATGGGTGGGATGAGAAGGGGGTGGGAGGGAGGCGCAAGAGGGAGGGGATATATGTATACATATGGCTGATTCACTTCGTTGTACAGCAGAAACTAACGCAACATTGTAAAACAACTATACACCAAAAAAAAAAAGAGTTTGAATACCAATTCTACCAGTTACTAGTTGTGTGGCTTCAGGTTAGTCACTAAAATATAAAAAGGGGACAAGTTAGCACCTATCTCACAGGGCTATTGTGAGGATTAGATCACGGCATGCAGTACAGAGCCTGTGGAGCCGACACAGTAAATGTTAGGTATTATTAGCCACATTCTTCCCTTTTAAAATATTTAAGCTACAGTATACTACTTTGTGTCATTACTCAAAGGTCATGTCCCCCTAGAAAAGGAATGTCTGTTGACATCCAGGGGAAGAATAGAGATTTGCATTTTTATTATTCCACTCACTGCGAAGAAAGAATAGTACATTCTGTTCAGGGGATTTGTTGGGGTCAAGAACCAGGTTCTTTATGTAGGAGTCCTGACATGTTATGGGGACACTGACTTGCCACCTAGTCCTCAGGTTCTTGATAGAAAGTGTGGTCTGGTGCTTGATTCTCTTGGGTTCAGGGGGCTCAGACCCATTTGGTGGTAGGAGCTTATTGTAAGAATAGACAGGAAAGTAAAAAAAAAAAAAAAGGCAGGGAACCGTCAGCAACCATATAGCCATGACTCCTGGAGACTTGGAGGGGCACAGTCTCAGGTCCCAGTGGCTCCTCTAGCCCTGGTCATCTCATTGCACTCAGAGACCAACTTCTCACTGCTCCTGAGACCAGTGTCTCCACCGAACACCTAGCCAGCTTCTCTGCCAACTTCTGCACTTGCTGCTCTTGCTTCCCTGCCTCCCTGAGATTCATATGCAGGAGAAAGAATTGGCCTGGCATATTTTGTTTTCCTCCAATGTGTAGGATGCCTGATATGGCGCTGAGTTCTCACTCACAGGAAGCCCTGAAATCCCAAAAGGACATAAAGATTAGGACCCCATTCCTTCATGAAATGATGACTTCCTGCCTTACCCTTGGCTTTAATTTGTAAATTAGCAAGAGGGTCTTGAATTTAATGGCCACCTCCCCCAGGATACTAGCTTAGGCTCTCAGATCTGAGACTCCTATCTCTTAGGTGCCAATGGAAGATTTGCAATAAAAGAGAGAAATGTTTTGCTCTTATTACTCTCCACACTAGCTCATATGCTCAGTTTAAATCCACTTTTCCAGTTTGATACTTTTTGCTTGCGGAATAAACTTCAGCTTAGTGACTGTTTAATTTGTTCAAGTAGAAGTACAACAATGAATGACAATGCATCAAATGACCTGAAGATCCCCTGGCATGAAAAGACAGAGCATGACTCAGGGAGAGGTAATCCGAGGAGCCTCTCACCTGGACATTCCAATTGGAGGGTAGGAATAGAACCTAATCAACCATCATTTATTATGTCACCTTTATTTAGTTAACATGTAAAATGTCATCTCAATCTTACAGAAAACTCATGTGAAGGCGGATGTGACCTTCAAATAATTTTTTTTTTCTTGGTAGTTCTATAGGTTGTAAAATTCCTAGCTGATATAGTGAACAGTACTTTAAATTAAAAAAAAAAGAAAGTGGCAAAGAGGCATTCTGCTCTGTTGCAGTAACAGCTACATGTTTATGAGATGAGACAACAGAAATCCCTAGATTGAAAAGATAATTTTACTCTAAACTACAAATTAAATATATAATTATGTAATCACATATGTAAATCTGGGTCTCTTTTTACTTTCAGTGCCCCTGGTTCAAGCACAAAGGGTATTTTTAGTTCCTGTTTTTCCTTTTTTACCAAGCTTGATCAGTGAACGAGAAAGTCTTATCAATCATCTACTTGTTGGAAAGCATGGAGCTTTTGAACCACACAGCTCATTTCAAAATTAGAAATGCCCCGACTTAGGACCCCACGTCAAGACTTTCAGGAGGCAGTTGTCACTAGATCTTAGGTCTGACATATGTCTTTGGGTAAAAGCAGCTAAGAAATGTTCCTTGAGATGTTGTGGGTGGAGAAAGCAATAAAAATGGGATTTCTATTTTTTAACAAGTAAACTCCAATTTGTATTTGCTAGAAAGCTATGTAGCTGTTTCTCACTTAACAGTGTTCCTCCTAAAATATTTGCAAAACAAAATTATTTTAAACGCAAAGCACATTTTCCCATTGACATATTCTAAAGATGCATCCTCCTGGGATATTTTTGGTGACGGAAAAATATTTTATTGCTGCGACTAATGATCACTAACATTTATTGAGCTCTTACTACCTGCCAGGTATTGTTCTAAGATCTTTACATAATTCTCTCATTTTGTTCTCCACAATGATCCTAAGAGGTACTGTCCCAATTTCCCAAATAAGGAATCTAAGGGGAAAAGCGTGTAAACGGCCAGCCCAAGGTCTTATTGTTGGGGTGAAGAAAGGATGAACTCAAGCACTGGTCCTGAGGTCCACCTTACCACACCACTGTGTTGCTACCAAAGCATCCCAGGCTCACCAGGAGGAGAGGGGCAGTTTCATAGTCTACCAGCCATTGAGATAAAAATCTACTGTAAGTTGGATGGTGCGCTTGAGGTCTCCACCATCACCCTTGATATCATTCTAGGAACTTAATCTAAGATGGCCCTACGGTTTCTCTTGGCTTTAAACTCACCCATGGTGGACACTTGGGAAGAGTTAATTGTATGATACAGATTTACTCATTATAAGGATATGAGTTACCGTGCTCTCTCCCTTGGGGTATTTACAGAATTGGTAGTTTAATTGAACTGAATGCAGATATTATGGTTTCCCAAGTGCTACTGAGAAACAGTTGCAGAAATCAGACAGATGATTTGTAAAATATGTTTTACCAATGATAAAGCTGGATTGAAGAGTAAGTCTTCATTGTGGCCATAGTCAGACTCCCTAATGCTTTTTCCCCAAATCTAAAATTGGTACAACTCACCCAAAGAAGGGTTGGCCCTGCAGAACATACATACAGAGCAAAACAGCTGCATCAGCTGTGTCTACTGTGGCCCTCCACTGAAACAAAGTGAGAGCTAGGTCTTTAGACCTGGCCGTAGCAGCAGATGGCCCTGCACCCCTCATGACTGCCATTCATGAGGCAGGAGGTGAGCAAAACACACCCATCCTCAGATGGGGAGATTTAAAAAGAAAGGAGAAGAAAGGGCTGAGTTTCTCATGCTCAGTTCTTCCAAAGTCACCAAGCAGACAAGGTATGACTTGGCCCCCAGGGAAGAGTAAACAGGGTGAGAGAGGAGCTGAAGCTACTTCCCAAGGCTTTCAAAAGGGAAAAAGTTCCTAACATATAGTCCAAGACCAGAACCCTATGAGGGAGAAGAAAGAGTCCCTCAAATGCCAGGAGTTGTGTCGAGTGCTTTGAGCATGTTGGTTGCTGCTTCTTTGATGAGTTCTTGTTCGTATAAAACAGGGACGCAGATCCATTGCACATGGAGTGAAGGTAACTGAAAAGTCTATTGTTCTTTGCAATTTATTTAAGATTTGATCATAACCTATGAAAAAGGAGATAATGAATCCAGCTGGCAGCAGTTAGGTAGCTGGGAACACACCCATCCTGGCATCCTAAGAAGATGGTTGTCAAGGGGAGAAACTGGCTATTTTCTGTGTCTGAGAGGCAGGAGCAGACTATTTGGAATAATGAAGCAGCAGATTTAGATTTAGATTTATTTAATTAATACTATATTACTTCCAGCACTTTAGGAATTCAATAGTGGAGCAACCCAACCAAGAATAACTAGTTGAAGATCAATTTGACTTGATTTTCCATGTGGCAAAGATAAAAAAAAAAAATCCATGTATGAGAATTTACAACCATTCTTCTCCCCACATTTGAAGGATGTTATCTCAGTTGCTCAGTCCTTAGGTCTCTGGTGTGTTGGTCAGGAAAATGGGTAGAAAGGGCAATTGGGACAAAGTGAAGAGAAGTAGTTTGATCTAAACAGGAAAAGACATAGAGCCACCGAAGGAAGCAAAAACCAAAACCAAAAATGTTCAGGACCCGAGAAGGATAGCAAGAGAGGGGGAAAGCGAGAGTGACAAGAGAGGCAACCTGGGCTGGAGATTTTGGAAGAGAGAAATTTGAGTAGCTGCCATGCGCTGTGGGACTTGGGGGAGAGAGGGATGGAGAAGGGGATTTGCAGCAAGTTTGTCATGGGTACTTCTGAGTCACTCTTACCTCTATCAAAGAAAGCTTTAATAAAGATCTTCATCACTCTTCAAGATTTGGGGATGGGATTTATTTTTCTCTTGGATAAGTTATCATGAGGGGTTAGGCTTTAAGGAATGGCAAAGAAGCCCAGATTTATTTGCAGCTATCTATTTGGACCTTTCTAGAATGAACCACCCTGTGGGTATGGGTGCCGAGCTTGTCCACACCGTGTAAAGTGGTGATTGTAAAAGGGTGTGCCCAGGAGGTGGCCAGAGGGCGCAGCAGGATGTGACGGTGGCTCAAGCGCAGAGCGGTGACAGCGTATGTTAGAAGCTGGCTCTCAGCAGAAGCCAGAGACCTGAGGTACGATCACCTCTCCAGGCACTGCTCACCAACACACTTCGGGTCACCTACCAGTGGGCTTCCCTGACTAAGACTTGTGAACAGTCTTTAGCACGTTGTCTTTGGGCCTTCCGAAATTCTGAAGGATGTTTGGTGAAGAATGGCCCACTGGAGAAGCAAGGTTCCAGCTGCTGGGTACAGGGCCGTGGAAAGTCACTGCTCTGGGATTCAGTAGTGCAGGCCTTGGAGACCAGAGCTAATGCTGCTTACTCTCAGCCTCAGCTTCCTCACCTGCAAAACAGCAGTCTTGGGAAGATAACATTAAGGATGCCTTTCAGCTGTGAACTCACTGATACCTTTCCAGGTTCTCCTTCTTTACTGCAGCTATTGGCGCCAATTGGTCCTGCTCCAGAGGCCTGGCCAACTCCCCTTCCGCACTGCACACATAGTGCCCTTGCCAGTCAGACCTACCCGGGAGTGAGCAAGGACAGCGGGCCCTGGCTAGAGCATGAAAGCAGCAGGCTTCTGAATAGTAAGCGCTAGGCTGGCTGGGGGAGACGGAGGGCATCTCCCAGTGACCCAGGAGCTCTGGGAACCACGGCTCCTGCCTGCGTGCGCCCATGGGAGTGTGAGAGCGCGCGCGTGCGCGCACACACACACACATACACGCAAACGAGACGTTAGAGCCTGTCCCTGGAGTTTAGACAGCTTGCCTAGTAGGAGAAGGCAGCTTTGTTGTTTTCCAGACACTTCTCAGAGCCACTGAAACAGCAACTGGATAAATATAGGAGGATGACAATCATCACTGAGTGCGTGTGCGTGTGCTAACAAGCCCGGGAGCTGCAGACTGCCACGTGGTCCCCAACCTCCAGGAATGGACACTCGAGCTTTCCAGAGCCAGAAAATCTGAACGTAATATGCCTTCATCAAAGAAGCCCGGCAGGAGGGTGAGATGAGGCCGCGGGCGCGGTCCTGCCGTGGCTCCTCTGAGCATTCTCGGAGGTCGCCCTCTGCTCGGCCCTGCCTATATATAGCCCTGCTGACTGCAGTGCTCATGCGATCTTTCTGAATGAAATACCAGAAATCCTTCCAGGCTCTGTGAAAGCAGCAGCTAAGTGGTATTTGAAAGTCCTAAGAAATGAGTGGGGGAAACAGAGCAGGTGTTTTTTCTCCTCATGAAAGGCAAACGCTGATTTGGAAGGTTTTGAGGTAGGGAACGTGGGCCAAACTCAGTACTGCCAATTTTTAATTACCAGCACAATTAGCTGCCTGGCTTCACAACAAGCCTATTTTGTCAAGCTCTGTTTAAGAACCAGCAAATTGCAGCGTTAGCACCAAACAGATGAACAGCACAGTGATCATATCCTACTCTCGAAAAATCAGTGCTCTGCCTACAGGGTCCTGGGCTTGTAGCAGCTCCTGCCACCAGCAAGTACCTGACACCCTCTTCCTGGCCCTGACTAAATTGGCATAAGGGCAGGGATCCTGTCTCTATAGGGCCATCTGCCCTGTGGTTGATCACTCCACATTAAGTGAACTATATTAAATCAGTGTGATATATACATCAACGTTAACTCCTCAGGATAAAACACAACAGAGCCCCTCTGTCCTCTTATTGGCATCCCTAGTGATGAACGTCACTTGAAATAAGTTCCAACTATTTAATGTAAAGGCATACAACCCCTACAGGTTACTAAGTAACATCTCCTTGGGGACAGGATTTCTATGGGAGGCCCAGTGTCCAGGAGTGTCCATAGGGCCTTGGAATGCTTGGCAGAACTTTTATATGGTTTAATCTGTTACTCACATCAAGCCTAAGAGACTCAGACAGGTCAGGAGTGCTCCTCTGGGGTGTGTAAGGTCTCTGAGGAGCAAGAGAGGCTCAGAAATGACAGCAGAGGAGCTTTTCAAGGAAAGAGAGACTGCAGACACTTCTGGACCACAGACTTTGCCTCTGGGATTGAGTCAGAGAAGCAGAAACCACAGACTTTGATCAGTTCCTACTCTGCTTTCACTGAGCCTGCAGCCCTTTCCTTCCTGGGTCAGACACTCCAGAGCAAACCTTAGGGCAGTCATGGTGGAAGGAATCTCAGACCCCTTGGGAGAGACCTACGCAACGATTCTGATTTCAGCTACTCTGCAGTAGGACAGGCAGTGGACTGAGTAGTGTTAATTGCAGAGTCACTAAGAACATCTTGCCCGCAGATAGTGCCTCCCTTGATGCCTGATTCCACCAATTATAAATCCACTTGCAAGAGACAGGCATTGCTTTTCTTTGAGAGTCATCTGCAGATACTGAACAAGGGAATGCCAGTCATTTCCCACACTTTCCCTACAGATACCTACAAATGTACAAACGGCATTTCCTAGGTTTCCATACCAAGTGGCTTCCATTCAGGTGAGGCCAAGGGGAGGCCCTAACAGGAAGGGGAGAAGTTGGGATATTTCCATCTCTCTCTCTGCCTGGGCGGCATCTCTCGCGGTATCCGTGTTTCCTTGTGGTCCAAGCTCTCACCAGGCAGCTTGGCCATGGCTCCAGTGTCCTCTGGACAGTCCAGGCTCTTCTTCCTTGATACCTGCAGCTCTAGCTGTTATGCATCTCTGCCTCACCATCTCCTATTAGCTCTTCAGCTCTTCCGTCTATTTGTATCTAGGTTCCCTGTTCATTCCCTTTATTGAACTATGTGACTTGAGCTCTGTTTTCTTGTCTCAACTCTGGCTTATTCAAAGGGTTATATATAAACATATTATAAGGAAGCCTAATGATAATTTTTTCTCAGCAAGACCTACAGTAGCAGGGAAGGCTTGGGAAGCTCAAGAAATAAGGACTCAAAAGGGAAAAACGATGAAGATTTTCCCCCAGGTCTTGTCTACCCTACAACAGGCCCCTCTGACTCCAGTGTTGTGTAGGAAGGCCATAACCCAGCAGCCCCCTGCCAGCATCCTGACTTGTCACTCTCTGGCTTTACACTGTGAAATCTTTGCCCCTGCTGACATCTGTTTGCTGGTACCCATGATTCGTGAGCTCCCAACTGCAGACTTTTGCACACCCATCCTCCTCCCCTACGACACCTCTCTGTCTGTATGACTCTTCCTCCTTTGCAGCCCTACTTGAAGCCTAAAACCTGAGCATTCCGTTATGGGTGTATGGCCTTAGCAAGTTATAGGTGCAATCTGAGCTCCAATGCTCTTGCACTCTCTTGTTGGTTTTTGCCAGAGATCTTAGAGTTTTAATCATACATACTTTCCTATTTGACCAATAGAATTCTAAGGTCTATACAGCAATGCGAGCATGTCTACTATTTCTTTTGCTCCCCTTTCCTACCCCTCCTTTGGTCCCTCCAGTCCCGGCAATTATAACATCTAGCACTGCTCTAGTGTATTCAGCAAATATTGATATACTGCCTAAACGGCTTCCCTCAGCTAGGAAGATAGGCTTATATCTATTTGTCAGGACGGCATGCTTTCTGTGGGAGCAATGCTGGTCTGAAAAACCTCAGATCTGTTCTTTATCTGACAGATCACCCCCAGTAGAATGCAGTCTCCAGGCATGAGGTTTGCTCAGTCATTATTTTTAACCCTCCCTGGGCCTTGTGTGTTCACACTACATTTGCAGTGCAGTTGTTGGTTTTTTGTTTGTTTGTGTGTTTGTTTTTTCCCCCAACACAGACCTCCTGAAGGGGATTCTTGCTGATGGCATCTGTGGCAGAGACAAGCTCATGCCTGAAGAGATAAATTATTTATGGTGAATGGTGCCCTAATGGATTGTGTGATCAATAATGCTTATAATAGTACAGCACCGGTCAAATCACAGAAGGGCTTGAACGCATGTCTACATCATTCTGAGAAGACAGGGTCTACCAGATATCAAGAGGGAAAAAAAGGGAGTACTCATGACATCAACCTCAAAACAGCTCTAAATGAGGAGGAAAGTGCAGCACTTTTTTTTTTTTTTTCGATTAAAGAGACAAGTCAGTTTTTAGTCACAGGAATCACTGCACCAAAATGCCCCCAACAGTAGCCACTTACCAAGACCAACCTTACTGCACTGATCTAGCAAAGAGTCTCCCCATGTTTCTAAGTTTTCCAGAAGCTCCACAGACAGAAAGCTGAATTTCTCCCTGCGTGTTGGTATAGGGCCTGCCTGCAAGTAATGAAGACATTAGTATCTGTTGCTTAGAGTGTTAATTGCTTAGCTCCAGTTTCTAGGCAACATCCAATAGCTCAACAGGCCTCTGTGTGCACGTATGATCCCAAGTCTGAACTTTCTCAAGGCTCTGCTCTTTTTGTCTGCTGGAAAGTTCCACTGGGAGGTCCAAATGGAATTTCACACTCAACATGTCTGGAGTCAGTCGCATTATCTCCCTCTCTCTCCCCACCTCCTACCTGCTACCTTACTGTCCATCGCCCTCCGCCAAAAATGAATCCCTGTTTTCCCTCTTTATCTACTGTCATCCTATCAGTGGCGCTGACATCTTGTGGTTCGCCATGCCAGAGCATCACGCTCTTCCCTTTCAAGGCCCAGCTCACGTCTTTCCCTCCCTGAAGCCTCCGCTGGAACCCAAACCCCCATGGTACTTGGGTCTCTCCCACTGCACTCATCCCATTCACGCTGATGTTACGGATGTTTGTGCATGTGTCATCTCTCAAACTACACAATGAGTTTAAGGAATGGACCATGTCCAATCATCTTGGAATATCCCGAAGAGACTAGCACAACACGATAGCAGACTTTCAATTAGCATTTGTTGAATAAATGAGTGAATGATCTACAAGCAGGTGGTGGAGGTGGCATAGGCCATGTTTGTCTTCTTTATCGCTTCTACCCCTAAAGTGTGCCCTAGAGGAGAGTGGAAAGGAATTAAGAGGAATTTAGGTGAAAAATCTCTGAACACTTTCACTAGACTGACTTCTACTTCCTCTTCTCCGGATTCTTGTAGGTATTTCACAAAGACATAAGAGTCCAAGGTGTTGGTCCATAGCCCCAGCTCAGGAGCTCAGGAGACAGTCCTGGAGAAAGGGGAGAGGAACCTGGGCTCTTCTGGGCTGGTTTGAGTGTGGAGAAGCTATCCCAGACATCCTTAAGACTCCAGGAGGCTGCAAAGGAAAGAACCAGATCAGGACCCCAACTACGGCACTGGAAAGTGCCTTTCTAGTCCTTCATGGGCTCCAATAACCTAACAAGGTTGGTGGCAGGACCATGGGGCCTGAGGCTTCACTTCCACACACTCACACAGGCTTTGTCTCATCTTTCTGAATCAGTGGGGTTGTCTTGGTAGACAAGGTGTAGGGGACAGAGAAAGACAAAATTATTTTTAGGTAAAATTCATACACACGTCTAGCCAGGAGTAGGGCAATCAATAAACGGTAATTTCTTTCTGTCACCCCCTGCAATCGGTGGAATCCAAGATGCACTCCTGGGTGTAACTCTCAAGATAAAGCCTCTTTGCATAACCTCTAAAGAAAGCTTTCCTTCAAGCTCTAGGAAAGGTGCAATAATAGATTTGCAGGCAGTTCCCCAGTCCAGG
This sequence comes from Tursiops truncatus, assembly GCF_011762595.2. Classification (NCBI taxonomy): domain Eukaryota; kingdom Metazoa; phylum Chordata; class Mammalia; order Artiodactyla; family Delphinidae; genus Tursiops; species Tursiops truncatus. Next base: position 116,714,872 of record NC_047038.1, read on the forward strand.
TTTTAGTGCCCACATCACACTGAGTTCCAACATGTGTGGCAAAATCTCTCCTTGTTGCAAGGTGCTGTAAGGCTCAATTGTTGCAGTGAGAACTTTAATTTTGTATTTTCTCACTTGGGTGCAATTAAGTTTTCAAACATAAAAGTGAGCTAATGTCATCTTTGAGCATTTCATTTACTTTCTTTTTCTTATAAAGGAAACCGCCCTTGAATATATTTGGCTATGTGATTGCACAGTCAAATAAGGACACATTTAAGTGTTCTAGTGGGTAACTGCATCTACAATCTACTTTCATTACTGGCTTCCAACACTATACATGTATAGGAACACCTACCTTGATAATGTCTCTTGATATTCACTTTGGTTTCTTGTGAATGACATAAGCATTACTTAGCTGATTTATTTCCCCTTCTAATCTTAGCAAATCACCTGATTATCATTGAGGACGATATCCATTCTGGAGAGACCAGTTAGGATGACTTCAGGACTAGAAATACTATGTGGCTTATTTTTAGTGCATTTCATCTAAGGATTTTTCATATGAATAGGGAAATGAAAACCTTTAGATAGGTGACTGACTCTGCACGGTCTTACATTGATTGGTTCAGGGCCCATTCCAGAAATCAAATCCATGATTCCTGATTATTCCCTCAATTCCTCTAATTCTTTAGAGGCAAGAATCTCAAAGCACCATATCTCTTTAATACCTTTTGTCAGCTAGGTTCTCCTCTCCTGTATAACTTACCCCCAGGACCATAGCAAATCTCTAACAATAAGTTATTGATGAGGGCATGACGGAAAGAATGAAAAACAAAATGACGAAGAACCCCTTGACCTTCTGTGGTTACGGAACCTTGTCTCTAGTTTTGTAATCTGAAAAAAAAAAAAACCCAAAAACAAAACCCGGCTGATCCAATCCATGACTAGAGAAATCAAAAGCATGTTCCATGTGCTTTTGACAGTTAGGATTCTTTACAGAAACATGAATTCTCAGGAAAAGAGTGATTATGTAATTCCACGGCAGGTTGACTGTTATGGGAAAATGTGTACTTTGCATTTATCAACGTTCAACTGTAACTGTCTGTAACTTCACAACTGAGACCCAGGCTCTCATTTTATTTTCTTAGCTAGGCAGGATTGGTCAAGGATCCATCCTACCAGAAAAAAAGCCCTCAGGACCCCGATCTCACTCCAGTAGAAAATGGTGTTGGTGACAGAGTTCTAGGAGAGGCTTAGCATGAACAGCCGGTACAATTGCCATCCCTGAGGAAAGCTATGATTAAGAGCTTGACCCTCGGTAGTAAACAAAAGGGTTATGAGATTGTATGTAGCACCAAAGAGTTCGCTGGACTGAATATTTGTGAAGCCCACGAGTACAGAAGTATCAGAAGGCAGATACTTTCAAATTTTGTATACTCTATCCGTCCTGATTCTGCAGAGATGAATTGAAGATGAATTTTTTTTTAGCTAAAAGACCCTAGGAAGGAACATTCAAAACCTTACTCTTTTAGAACTTACTAGAAGTATGGAGGAAAGAACAACAGAGTCCTGTCTGCTGTAAGTTCCCCATCAGATATATGCATTCTCCTCACCTACAGCTTCAAATATGCCCCCATCTTGAAGCTGGGAGAAAAGCCCAGGTTAGTTCTCCACCATTTTCCGTCCGCAGTGTCCACTCTAGGGTGACGACTGCCTTTCTCCCTGGACCATGAACTAAATAGCCTCTCTGCTTTTTTGTAAGCTTAGCTCTAGTGGCAAATGTCCCTTTCCTCAGGCCCCGGTTTTTTGAGGCGTGTGTAATGTAAGAAGATGGCTGCCCAAGCTAGCCAGCTCCTCAAGCTTGATCTATTGATCAGAATGTCACTGCCATTAGGGAGGTGCCAGCCCTCTGTCCTGAGGCGGTGGCTCGTTCCAGAAGAAGGCTGCCTTGCCTGTACACATGATGTGTTTGAGGACAGGAGCTGAAGACTATTTCATCTGAAAACACCAAGTTAATCCATTTCCTTAGAGCCACTTAGATGCTAAAGAGCAAAAGCAGAATTCCTACTAGTGCTGTTGACATTTTCTGCCTCAGAACGATTCCCTTTCAATCAGCAAAATGAGTGCTTTACGGAGTCTGAGCTTGGCTTGAACAGCACAAGAAAGACCAAAATACCTCCCATGAGAACCCTCCTGACACAGGCTGGCTTCCATCTACATGCTCAGTAGGTTTTAGGTCCCTCTTGCCCAGCATAGCTACCCGGCTTTCTCTCCAGGGCTATTCTGAGCTTCTGCCAACATCCAGTGATGAGGCCGACATTCATTAGCGCTGATGATTCATATGCTGTGCTTTCTGATCTGGGGTCAGGCACTGAGGAACATCTGCAGGAGATGCTGGGCTCTGACTGCTAGTGCCTCTGCTTTCTAAAGAAACCTATAAGGTACCAGCAAATGTAAAGATGCAGGCTCTAGCCTTGCCTGCCTATCCTCCCAAGGAGGGCGGACTGAGATGAGGAAGGGGGAGCGGGAAGAAGGAAGGGAGGCCACACGGAAGCATCATGCTGCTCTGACACTCCAGCTCTCTTCATGTATGAAACAATTCTGGTTCTTTGCTAACAAAGCATTAGTCACTGGGAGCCTTGTGCCGTCAGAGAATTTTGCTTACGAATATGGCAGAGAAGCTGCGACGTGCTCACCAAACCTGTTGCCTTTCTCTCCTGGGTCCACAGCTAGATGACATTTCCCAGCCTTCTTTGATTAGATGGAGCCATGTGACAGTTCTGGCCAGTGAAAGATGTGCAGAAGTGACGTCATTACCTCTGAGGCAGGCCCCTAGGACATCCGGCATGACTTGCGCGCTCTCTCAACCCCATTAGTTGGCTCAGTGTCGACACCCAGGGTGAACTTGGGAGCCACTCATTAAAGGCAGAGGTTAGGTCCCCAGATGACTCTGGGGAACAATGGACTGCAAAGGTGGGTGAAAAGTAACCTTCACTGTGTTCAGGCACAGAGACTTTGGGGTTGTTATAAGAGCTAGGCTTACTTACCCTAACTAGTACAACCATCTCCTTTCACCCCAGTCCCCAAATTGTGTGGCTGCTGCTCTAAATTTTTAAAGTATTAGCAATAAAGGCTCCAAACTCTTAGATCTTTAAAGAGGCAAATGACATTACAATTCTAAAGGGGGCTGTTCAAATCCTTTAGTCTTAGAATTCATTTGTATCCAGTACGGCTCGAAGTAAGTAAATTCCATGGTAAAGCTTTGTTATTTCAAGTCTAATCACAGATTTGAGCTATAGTCATCTTTGTTGATATAGAGTCTGACCCGTATTCTATTTGGCTTCTAACTTTAAGAAATGTCCACTGGCAGCTGAAGAGTCCTAATTCCTTGAAAGGGAAAAATGAAAAAAAGGAAAAGGAGGGGGGGCAATTATGAACTGACTTCTTCTTTCCTTATCAATTCATTTGACTCCTGAATTGGTATTTAGCATTACATTTATTTGTGTAGGCTTCTTGCAGATAGACCTATGCTCTGTAATACTTTATAACCCTCCCAATGGCTAGCACAGCATTTTATAGTTTGCTGAATAGTTTAGAATAAAATCCTTCTTTGTCCACGTTTTACTTGCATCCCTTGGATCGTCCCTCTTTTCAGTCATTTTGCATTTTTGACCTCAAGAAAAGGATGACACAGCAAAAATTAGAGAAAAGAGGGGTAACTAATTAGCCATGGGGAGGAGGGAGTCGGAAGAAAGCTCCAAGCACTTAAAGGCTGGTGGGTCCCTGAGAAACATTCCAGGGGTCCAGACATGCAGGATTGAGGAGGAAAGACAGACGCCCTCCTAACACACCTTGGTTGGTTCTGCCTAGAGAAGGAAGGGACCTGCATCCAGGTTCCCAACTAAAGCCCGGGAATCAACGTGATCCCACGAGATAAAGCTATTCTCATACCCCTCCGTGGTGTGGGGCACTGCTCGGAATCATGTGAGTGGCAAAGAAATGGGGCAAGGTTTTGAACAGCCTCTTCTGAGGCCCAGACTTGGGTGGCAGAAGCAGTTAACACCTACCTGCCAAAGAGGTCCTGGAAAGAGCTGAGAGAGAGCTGGATGTGAAGGTGTCCCGTGGTCAGGAACAAGGGATGACTCAGCAGCCCCCTGGTGAACCAATAACTGAAGACCAGATGGCAAGTTAGACACCTCGGGGGAGGCCAGCATGGATGGAGAATGATCCTGAGGACCAGATGTCCCCTCCCAATACCTGGCACTATGGAAGGCTCCAAAATTTAGATGCAACCCAGGGAACGCTGGGAGCAGAGAAGCCAAATTAATTGAAATTCAATTTCTGCAATCCTCAGAGGAATGGAGGCTCAAAAAGAAAAAAGGAAAGCAAAGAATTGCATCTCTGACCCTCCTGAATATATGGAATGAAATTGATACCTGTTAGGTGTGATCCAAGAAACAGGGGCTTCTATTAACCTTAATGAAAAGGCAGAAGGATGTTAACTAGTACTGTGACTTCAGAACAATGAAAACCCCAGTTTCCCTGACCTCTGTGCTGGTGTGTGAATTTCCACCATTATCATCTGTTTTGCCCTTTGATTTAAGATTTTCCTCTTAAAAGATGCATGCTGTTGAGGGATGTTAACCTTATTAGTTGCTTATTCCTTAATGTGAATCAGTTTATCCAATGGTTCTCTGACATCAGGGTGCAAGCAAGGAATGTTCCCTAGAGAAGGAGGGAGACAGAGGGTGAGGGATGGGGAGAAAGGAGGGACAGACGTGGGAGGACAGGAGAGAATGAATGAATCAAGGGGCGAATATATGCAAAAAGAATAAGAGAGTGGTACCTCTGGATATGAATTTTGCCTACGTCGTAATTTGGGGTAGGAGCAGCCATATGGATGGAGATAATTCTGTGTTGTTAAAAATTGTCCTGCTTCCCATCAAGGTGGCTGCCCTTCCTGAAGTGGCGGGGGGGATTGGGGGAAAGGAGGAGGAGGTGGGGCGCTTTGTGTGATTTGTCTCTGAGTGCTGTGTGGGCTAGGGCAGCAGCGCCCACCAGACGTCATTCCCTCCTTGAATGTCACAGAACCTTACAGACTAATGAATTCATTAAGCCCGACAGGACATCTGCAAGGCAGGTGCCTATTAAATCAATTAAGCACAGATAAACATTATTTCAGTATAGAGATGGTGCTCCGAACAGGCAGAAAAGACGATTCAGAAAAGTCCCAGGGCTGATAAAAGAACGACTTTCTCTTGAGGAGTTAAATCAGCCTTTTGTGCGATGAAGCTGCGGCAGGGCCAGAGCATATAAAGCAGGTGTTGGCTGTGACATGAATCTGAAAAGTTAAGCCAGGGGAGAAACAGGTAAATAACAGCGAATGTAAGACCTAAATCCCATGGCAAGGCCAGTGACAGGGAGAGAGAGTCGCTGGGCAGCCACGGAAAGATACTATTAAGAAGGAAGAGAGCAATGCCCGGTGCTTTGTGTACCAGGATAGTGAATTATGAGGTTTTTTCCTCATCGTGACCTTGTGATATTGAGTAGCGTCCCTTCCGACAATCACTGTTGACATCTGCTACACGCTCTGATCGATAGACATTTCGTAGGATGTGGAGAAACTGTGTTCTCAGAGGCAAAGGCGGCAGCCTGTGTACCTGGTCCACCGCTGTGTCACCTGCTTTGTGGGGAGATTAGGCTGTGGAAATGGGTCAGCATCCTTCAGTGGCCTCAGCGAGAGGCTTTTCCGCTGCACTTCAGGGATGAGCCGGTCTGCGGGTTATTTTCCACTAACCCAGGCACGTGGCCATTCATTAAATCCGGAAATAAATCATGCGCAGGGCCCCCGGGGAACTGCGTTTGCTTTGCAAGGTTCTAATTCAGCACATGCAGCTAGAAAAGACAGCCGCTCCACCCTTACCAGTTCTGAGGAAATAAATTTTTGCTTATATTCGGCCTTAAGAGATTGCCCGTCGCCTGCTTGGGATTTTGAAACGGCATTTCTCAAAAAGAACATGCTCATTAACACCCATTTTGGATTTGATCCTGGTGAATATGGGGGCCAGTGGGGCTTGTGAAGACATGCCCCTCTCCCACCACGAGGAGCCTGCCGCCATCACATGCGGATTCACACCTAATAGGCAGGTGCACGTCCCCTGCCAGAGTTTGCCCAATGTGCCCAGAGCAGCGAGTCTGGAATTTCATTGTATTAAGAATCACCCAGAGAACTTGTTAATATATATATATATATTCCTGGGCTGGGATCCCAAAGATGCTGATTAAACAGATCTGTGGCAGGGACCCGGGAATCTTCATCTTTGTAAGCTCCTCAGGTGATTTCCCTGCGGGCGGTCTTCTGACCCCAGTTTGAGCCAAGCCCAGCCAGCAGGCAGGACAACGTGGAGGACAGGGCCGTGTCCCTTTTCATCTTGGGGATCGCCTCCCCTCCGTGCTGTTCTTGCTGACTCCCAGCCCTTGCCTGCAGTTTCCTTCCTGCATGGCTTGATTCTGTTAACTCCGCTGCCAGATAGCACTTGGCCAGCCTGACTCTGACCACTGACTCCTGGAGAGCAAGCGTCTGTGTGACTTCAACCCCAGTGTGGCTGTGAGTGGCAGATGTCGTGTTCACATGGGGTCGTGGTGAGCGGTGATGGTTAGGGCTTCAGCGATGTTTTTTGCATGGTCTAGGCCACCAAGGTTACTTTTTTCTAGTACTTTGCTCCTTACCTGTCAACTAAAGGTACCAGACATGAGCGCCTACAAACTTCCACCCGGGATAAATGTCAAGGGGAGGGATCCCCATCATTACATTATAAGCACTTTCTTCAAGTAGGAAGGAATTGTACTACTAAACTCTCCCAATAACCTGTGCTAATGAAGAAAGCCACGGCACAGATAATCCAATTCTTTTTTACTTTGAAATTAATTGCATGGTTTCTTGACAGCAGATATGCTTCCTAACTGTGCCTTGTTTTTACTGGTATGTGGCTGATATTTCCTAAGCCATATGCCAGCTGATTGCATGGTGAGATGGGAGTATGTGGGCTGGCTAGGGGAAGTTAGTATGGGATTTGACTTCAGATTTATTATAATAACTACATTTATGCACAGTATGGAAGCTCTCAAGCTCTCACGTCACAGGGCCCAGCCATTTGGACACAAAAAACCCTGGACAACAAATAACTGTAAGAGCCAGAATGTGGTCCAGGAGCTACTTCTAGCTGTGTCCAGAACAGCAGAAAGGGAGGCAAATGTGACAGCAGAGTTGACATGGATGACATCACGAGGCCTGTACATCCACATCAGAGTCTCGCCAACTTTTCACGTCATGGGCGGGGTTTGCATTGGGATGATATGTGTGGTCCCTTCTAACTTTGAAATTCCATGAACTTAGAACCACAAACCCAGTGGTCAGATGTGGGTCTAGAAATGAGAGTGACCCTTAATAAAGTCTCCACTAGCCCCAGAAACAGAACATAGCCACTAAAATTCCCTGCTTTTAGAATTTGGAGTCATTTCTTCCAAGTTTTTGAACAAGAGAATTCATTCAGTTGGTCAGGCAGTTAACATGCACCCAGATGAACTCCCCAGGGTCCAAGTTCCTGCCTGGCAATCGGCAGGATAATTGGGTATTAAACAGAGAATTGCATTCACACGGGCAGGGAAATTTTATGCTTAAGCCCACACGGAAGCAATAATATCTTAAATCAGGGATCGCTTAGTCTTCATGGCGGCATCAAGGGCTTCCATGGGAGGTAAACTGAGACTTGTTTGGCAGGTCACTGCCGCCTCCTCGATACCTTTCCTTGGTATTGACACTGCCTTATTTTCCTACTCATAGATGGAAAGAGGCACTTGCAAGTTGGAGGGAGATGGGCATTCCAAGCGGGGTGACCTGGCTGACACATCTGGAATATGTGTCTGAGACGGCCAGCCTCAGCATTACGTGGTGCTTTGGAAGCCATGGCCGTTACCACACTGGCCAGTGTGGGTTTTAGGCTCTAGTTACAGCTGTCTCTATTTTTAGGTTCTTTGGACCTTTAAGGGTCTTCTTTAACTTCTCCCCAACTTAACCAAAGTGGTAGAAAGTTATGACTGAATAAGAGAAATCTAAGTTAAGAGTTGGTTTCTGGGGACCCTCACCCTAATTCTTCTACTGCGTGGTATGCGGCATGTGTATTTTGTGTTGTGTGTGTATGTGGAGTGGAGTTGTTTGAATGTGTGTATGGATGTGTGTGCTGTGTACGGCTGGATGTGTTATGTATGTATTGTGTATATGTATGTATGTATGTGTTATGTATGTATATACACACGTGTGGTATGTGTATGTGTGAGTGATGTTTGGGTGGATTGGATGATGCATATGTGTTCATGTTTGTATGTGAATATGCATGTGATGTGGGTGTGGGAGGATCTCTGTACATGTGTGAGACATGTATGCATGGTGTATATGTATCGTGTGTGGGTATATGTGTAGTGTGTGGAAGTCTGTTTTCATGTGTGTGGTGTGAATACATCTGTGCATTTTGTGGGGGGTGTTCCTGTGGTGTGTGCACGTGTATTCAAGTCTGTACTGTGAGTGTGGAGTGTGCGTTTGTGTGATATGGAGTATATACGCTTGTGTATATGTGTGATATGTATTGATGTGGTGTGTATGTAGTATGTAGGGAATTGTGGGGAGTAGCACAAATGTGTACATGTTGGGGGTATGATGCGGGGCAGTTTGTGTACCTGTGCAGTGTCTGTGTGGTATAGATGCGTGAGGACTGTGGGGTTGATGTGTGTATATGTGTGATATATATGGATATGTGTGTGTGCTGCATGCATGTGGTATGTGTAGTGTGGTGTGTTCATGAGTCTGCTGCATGTGGTATATAAACGTGTGATGTGTGGTACATGTGGCACATGTAAATTTGTGTGATACGTGTGTATATGTGTCTGTGGCCTGTCTGTGGTAGGTATGCGTGTGATTGTGTACATGTGATTGTATACATGTGTGTGGTATACATACAGGGTGTGTGTGTTAGGTGTGTGTGGTGTGTGTACACACGTGCGACGCATGATATGTAGGTGTGGTCTGCGTGTGGCATGCATATGTGTGCCATGTGTGCAGAGTGCATGTGTGTATTGGCGTATGTGTGTGGTCTTCCAGCTGAGCGGCAAGCCCTTTGGGGGACCAGCCGCTCTCACTCCCAGAGCACCTCCACTCAGAGGACTCTCGAGAGCATTCTTGGCTGGCAAGAGTCCATTTCCCAGGTAGCGTGAAGGCTGCATGACTCCCATGGTCGTCCTTGACAACCTCCTCCTGCATACATCACACCGCCCCGCCCAGTGCTGGGCCGGGAACTAACCAGCCGTGATACTGGCAGTCATGCTCGTGTGCTCCAACCACCCGCCTGCATGTGAGGGGGCGAGGGGCACAACTGCACGCACCACCCCATCTGGGCCCCTGACATCAGTGCGTCCTTAACGAGCAGGCTGGCTCATTAGAGGGAGATGCGGGCTGTAATTCCATGTTACATCACCTCCTGGCTCGGGTTTGTCTTTGCAGACACCGGGTCTCATCCATCGCAAGCTACACATGGCTTGTTGAAAGGACAGAGTTAGGGAGGGCCGGCAGCAGGGCTCACGGACCAGATGCCATGGTCCCATCCCTCCCTCTTTTTTTATTTTTTCAGCCTTTTAAAATGTTTTCCTCTCTTGGTTTAGCCTTCTCCTACCCACCCAGTAAAAACTTTGCACCTGTGGTAACTACCATTTATCAAGTACCTACTCTGTGCCAGGTACAATCTTACATGGTCTCTGATGCTCACGGCAACCCAGCAAGGTCAGCATTCTCATCCCGCGGAATCGATAAGGAAATTGCGTCTGGGGGCTTAAGGGGCCTGCCTGCGTGGAAGCACATGGGTGGGAAGCCAGGTCTGTCTGGCCCTTCCCACTTACAGATGGGCCCACCACACGGTAGTCAGTGCTCAGCGTTATCTGGGTCCACTGGAAAAAGGAAGAGGGTTTTTTCCCTACCTAACCTTTGTTACAAGGGGAATACTGCATTCTCATCAAATTTCTCCAGAAATTTGGAAAAGCCCTATTTCCATATTATGTCTCTTGGCATCCCCAATCTGCCCAAAGACAAACATTAAAATCTAGAGACACCTACAAATGCCCCAGCTTTTCACAACCTCAACTAAGAATGCAATGACCAAGAGCTCCTTTCCTGCGGGCTCTGTCCTCAGTCTGTGTCTTCAAGGGACTGGCCTCTGGCCCACTGCTGATCCGCTAGGGCAGGAAACCAGGCGCCGCATCAAATAAGCTCACTCTCTCCGTTTATTCCGTTCAGCCACCTGGGATCTTCAAAGACCTGTTTCTTTGAAGAACAAAGAATTTTCCTCCTATCAGCTAAATTGGCTCTTCTCTCCTTTGGTTCCTTAAGAAAACCTGCTCCTGATTGCAAGGATGTGTCTGTTGCACAGGGGCAGGAGAAGAAGTATAATGTAATGGCTATGAACACAACTTTTAGAGTTAGACCTCAGAGATTCAAATCCCGTTTACACCGTGTACAAACTTTGAGATGTGGCGATTCGCTTGGATCGTCTAAGCCTCAGTTTCCTCATCTGTGGTGTGAGAAGAATAATGTGTGCAAAGCTCTGAGCGTGATGTCTGGCCCCCGGGAAAAATTCAGGATGTTCACTATTATCATTAGAGTTTTCACCTGGAATGAATAGGAGACTAGGTGAAATTTGCATGATTGTACTTTTACAGTAAGCCATTAATGATGCAGCCGTTTAGTTTTGTTCTCTGAAAGAACATAGATTTGATTAATTACAACAAGAATTTAAAATATTTCCATTATTCAGAAATAACCTACAGAGAGTCCAAGCTTGTCCCCCCCTCCTTCCTCCCACCTTTCCTAGTCCTTCCTTTTTAGAGAGAGATAAATAGCAATTCTGTTGTCAGATTCACTGGCTCTTGCTCACCCTGGTTACAGGCTAAGGCTTTAACCTTGATTAAGCAACATCACGTCTGATGCAATTCTCCCCTTCAACCCAGCCCGTGCTCTCCGGGCTCAGCCCTGCACTAGACTCTCCACCCCTGCTTAGCATCAGAACACTGCCAAGGCTAATCATCCCCAAATTTTTCTTTGAAACAGTTGTCTACCTACTTGAAGTTGGACCATTTTATCTATTCTGCAGGACAATCCTGCCCCTCAGAAAACGCTTGAGCACGTTAAGTTATTTCAAATGCACTTCAGAAGCAGGGCCAGAATCCAGGCCACGCCCCTCCCTGTATTTCCCAGCCGAATCGCACTGGTATTCTCTCATGACCCCAGAATGCTTTCCACTTACCCTTCCTATAAATGCAAGGCAAGAAAGATCTCTTGACACAACAAATTCAGAGTAATAGATGGATTTTTGGCACTTCCTACCACTCAAAGCAAACCTATTTCTAGATCATAAAGTACGAAAGGAGAGAGCAGTCAGGTTAACATTGAGGAAAATTGAGCATTTATAAATGAATTGCTTTCACTCAGTCTCTCAGATTCTTTCTCTCTTGCACACACACACACACACACACACACACACTCACTCATCCTTAAAGGGTGCCTATTTCTTGCACGTCATCCTTATGTTAATCTCAATTCAAACACAGATGCGCTGACAGCACTGAATCAGTCATTCACACTCACAAAGCCTTAGATTCCACTGAAGTATTAAAACTGGACAGTGAACTTCCAATTTGGAGCCCAGACCTACTCACTAATAGAATGACCTCCTTGTTATGGGTGAAGACGTATTTGACACTAAATTTGTTGCAAATTTTAACAGCATTCAATCTTGAGACTGTGAGTTACTGCATCCTACATGTGTTGGTACCTTACTTGGATTAAAAGTGGGATAAATCAGTGAGAGTCCTTTCACCCAAGGCCATGTTCCTTTTACACAAAGGTCATATATGCACTAATTGGACAAAATATAAATCGTTTTTCTTTCTATGTTCAGTTGTAGATCCTGACCTGTTTTGTGTCAAGAAATCACAGGGAGCTCAACTTGTGTCATCAGATTGGCTTGATTTGCAGATCATCTCCTTAAATCATAGAGTGATATTAAATGCAATTCCAAAATAAGGAATGTAAAGTTCAAGGGGACATTTATTAAAAAAAAAAAAGCCTATAGTGTTATAGAAAAGGTGATGGGAACCTTGACTCCATTTGCTTTCCTGTGTCATAGAAACTTTGAGGACAGTAGAAAAATATAACTCCTGCTGATAATACCTGTCACGTCCTTCCTGGGAGAGCTGATATAGAAGAACTTCTATCATTTTGATCAGTTGAATAGCTGGTTTCTCCTTGTTGTAGGATTCATTGTTCTGGTCTCTAATTTCTATAAAGTTTAGCATTTTTTTTTTGTTGTTGTTGTTGTTGTTTGCTGTATGCGGGCCTCTCACTGTTGTGGCCTCTCCCGTTGCGGAGCACAGGCATTGTACGCACAGGTCCAGCAGCCATGGCTCACGGGCCCAGCTGCTCCTCGGCATGTGGGATCTTCCCGGACCAGGGCACGAACCCACATCCCCTGCATCGGTAGGCGGACTCTCAACCACTACGCCACCAGGGAAGCCCAAGTTTAGAATTTTTGACCTTGAATAAAGTGGGTAGACTCCATTTTTATTTTTCCTGTTAAATATTTATTTTAAAAAATTTAAGAAAAGTGTCCTGGCAGAGTTTTCATTCCAAGATGCCCATTCTCTAAGCTTAAAAATAAAATAGGCATATACTTACTGGGAAAGGAAATAGACGAGTCTGCTTCCTTAACAGTGGGTGCAGTCTCGACGGGCGTGAACAGAAGCCAACTTCTTCCACCCTCGGCCTCCCGCCTCCCATAACACAGGTGCCCCCAGATAGGATTATCAGATAAAATATAGGATGCCCAGTTAAATGCGAACTTCAGATAAACAACAAATAATTTTTAGTATAAGTTTGTTCCAAGTATTGCGTATCCTTTTTCCTTTGCTCAAGCTGGCCACCCTACACCAAAGCCTTTGAGCAAATTCTCCACAGCTGTCCTGGGGAGTCAGAGCTAAAGAGATGGATAATCCCACAGAATCAAAAGCGGGGTGGTACCTAAATGTCACTAAATCAACCTTTCATTTTACAGATGATCAAACAGAGGTCAAAGAGATAAAGACCATTTCTAAGAACACGTAGCTCCAGCTCCTGTCTCCCAGGGCAGTGCTGGGCCCTCTAAGGAGCCTGTATCCTTCCACAGTTCCTTGAGGAGTTGGCTTCTGACTTTATTTATTTATTTTTTTATATTTTTTGCAAAGCAGAAATAAAGACACAGACATAGAGAACAAACATATGGACACCAAGGGGGAAAGGGTGGTGGTGGGATGAATTGGGAGATGGGGATTGACATATACACACCATTGCTACGATGTATAAAACAGATAACTAATGAGAACCTACTGTATAGAACAGGGAACTCAACTCAATGCTCTTTGGTGACCTAAATGGGAAGGAAATCCAAAAAAGAGGGGATATATGTATACATGTATACGTATGGCTGATTCACTTTTCTGTACAGTAGAAACTAACACCACATTGTAAAGCAACTATACTCCAACAAAAAATTTTTTTAAAATTAAAAATAAAAGGATTCTGACTTTAGAGTTAGCACACGGGCACATGCACTCCATTTCCCTGTGCCTCTGTCTACTAAAGCAATAAGAACACAGCACAAGTAAATCCTATCACCTCCCAGAGAAGGGAAGGAGGGCTGGCCACCTTCATAGGGAAGGGATGGGGTGAGGCAGAGGGAGGGGAGGCAAATTAAGGAAAACAAAGCACAGGTTAGCATCTCAATAAATTATCCTGCCTTCTAAGACTCACAAGTCAGGCTTTCTTAAAGTGGGGACACACTCACGTTATTAACTTGTGATTACTGTGGTTGGTTACAGAATGTTTCCCCTGGAGACCTTTCCGATCGACAGAAAACCATTTGTCTTTGTTAGCCAAGTTGCAGATCTACCTAGAGACCTGCAGGGGGATGAATTTAAATGACTTCCCCAGGACTCTTCTGAACCTTGGAATGCATGAAAATTTAAACAACTAATATTATAATGTTCAAATCTAAGACTAGAATAAATGCAAAAGTAGCTCAGTATTATTACAGAGCTTCAATGTTGCTCAAGTTTTTACAGAATCAAGGAAAATCCCTCTAAAGGCCTGGGTTGCTTTCTTGAAACATTACAAGGAAAGTGTAGTGCATTGGTTGATGATGATTAAGGATGCTATTTACATGCATATAGGACACTCAATTTCCTTACCACTTGCAAGGGATTCATTCTAGAGAGCACCTGAAATAGGAAAATGCATTGTTCAGCTATAAAGTGGGATAATCAAGGTCGGAGACCAAGATGCCAAGACCCCCAATTTCCCAGACTCTCCATTGGCTCAAGGGGCTTCATTTCCAACTCTCCCCATTCCCATTTCTTCTGCTTTTCCTAAGTAAGCTGATTAGGGGAGCAGGAGGAGTGTTCAAACAAAGTTCCTCATATTCCCTGTGCCTTAAGTGGTCCAATAACCTGGAGATAAAGGAGAACCACCCTCTCCCCAGCCCTGTAGCTGGGTGAGGGACTTGGAAGGTAGAGGTAAGTTCTCTGGGATCCAAGTGACAATGACTGGGGCTAAAAGGTGGGAAATACATCACTGCCTGTGGAAGCTTCCCACACAACCCAAATCACCAAAAATTGAAGCCATGAATATATAGTTGCAATTGTTTCACATATTTGGGGGGCTGGGAAGGGCTTTGGAGCCTACCTAGTCTAACCAGTTCATTTAACCAGTGAAGAAAGAGGGACTCATGACCAGAAATAGTTTTTCAACCATGGTTGATATGGGAGAACCCTTCTTCCCCATACCCATGGAAGGAGAGTAGTTAGCATAGAACCCCTGGCCTTCCCCCCACTCCTTACCCCGGGGAAGAAAGGGTGACTTAATAGGATGGGGACTTTTGGAAGAGATTGTTCCACCTGGCCTCTTCCTCCTCTGTCTTTCTTGGGAATAAGTTGCCCACTGGAAGCCTGTTCTGCTTGCCTCTTTCAGGGAAGGTGCTCACTTGGTAGGGAGGGGAAAAGATGGTCTGCTCAGGTACAGGGCTGTAGAGTAAGTCTGCTTAAGTCTAGTGTTCAGTATTGGTAAGACCACTTGTCTTCCAAAACAGATATTCCACATTCTTTTTTTTTGATTGAAGTATAGTTGATTTACAATGTCGTGCTAGTTTTCAGGTGTACAGTAAAGTGACTCGTATACTATACGTGTAATATATAATTTTTCAGATTCTTTTCGTTGTAGGTTATTACAAGGTATGGAATATAGTTTCCTGTGCTATACAGTAGGTCCTTGCTGTTTATCTATTTTTTATACAGTAGTGTGTATCTGCCAATTCCAAACTCCTAATTTAACCTTCCCCCCCTTTCCCGTTTGGTAACCATAAGTTTGTTTTCTATGTTAGTGAGTCTGTTTCTGCCTTGTAATAAGTTCATTTGTATCATTTTTTTAGATTCCACATATAAGTGATATCATATGATATTTGCCTTTCTCCGTCTAACTTACTTCACTTAGTATGATAATCTCTAGGTCCACCCATATTGCCACAAATGGGCATTATTTTGTTCTTTTTTACAGCCGAGTAGTGTTCCATTGTACCTATGTACCACATCTTCTTTATCCATTCATCTGTCGATGGACATTTAGGTTGCTTCCATGTTTTGGCTATTGTAAATAACTATGCCACATTCTTGAACATCAGCTTTTGTAGCAATACAGGTGAAAAGTTTGGCCTCCATCTGCCTTAGTCTTTTGCCTTATTTCTCAATTGGTTCTGAATTCCAGCAGATGCATTGGGACCCCTCAAATCCCACATTCACACCAGGGGTTCTCAAACCCTCAGGTTACATCCAGTTTGAAAATCTCATGGACCGTCTCCCCAGAAAAATGAGTTCTATGAAGCCGATATGTAGGCTTAAACACCAGTTGAAACAACCCTGATTCATCTTCAAGATGAATTATACAAGTTGATGTATGAGCAAGCCAGAAAGCTTGAATACGCTCTTTGTAAGAGTGTATAAAAGCACTGGTATTTGGCCAATGTCTGCCATCCCAACATTCAGCTATTCTGGACCCACATCAAGTCTGACTTATTTCACTAATTAAATAAGCAATTACTGAGGGACTGTTATGTGGCAGGCTCTCATTTAGGCACTAAGGAGGGACACAAAGAAGGACAAGATAATATTCTTAGCCTCAACAAACCCAAGGTCTAATGGGAAAAACACAACGCTATGTAAAATTTCACAGTACAATGTACCTTGCATTTGGTGTGGCCATATCATTCAGCTCTTGGCAAGGGAGTGAAATTGGAAGTGGTATGTGCAACCTTCAGTTCATGTCCCTAAAAGGAAGAAAGAAGAGCCCCCCTTCCATTTTCTCCATTTTTTAGAATGTGGCTGTGATGGGGGAAGCTGGAGCCTCCATCGTGTACTTCAGGATGGAAGCTATAAGTTGAGATGACAGAGTAAGAAGATGTAAGAAGCCTGGGGTTGGGGGAATTTCCCCGGTGGTCCAGTCGTTAGGACTTGGTGCTGTCACTGCTGTGGCCCAGGTTCAACCCCTGGTCAGTGAGCTAAGATCCCACAAGCCTTGAGTGTCACGGCCTAAAAAAAGAAGGCTGGGTGGCTGACACCATTGTGTCAACACACCAGCCCTGGAATGCTTACCTGGGTTTTTCTTTGGGAGAGAAATAGGCTTCTATCTTGTTTAAGCTCTGTACTTTTAGGACTCTTTGTTACAGCAGCCAAACCAGCGTCTAAAGTTTGAGCTAATACAATATGCAGAGATACTGACTCATTGGAAAATGGCACTTTCGATGTGATGAGCCCAGTGGCAGCAGGCATTTTTATTCTGATGTTATAGGCATGAAAGCAAGGCAAATGAATTATATCTTCTAGCAAGCCAGAAGAATAGAATCAGAGCTAGAATTTTCCTCTGATATTTCCAAGTCCAGTACTTGCTTTACTTAGTGTGTCAGGTATACAAGGATAGTCTTTAAAGCAAATCCTTCCAAGGAATTCCAAGCAGTTGACCAGCAGCTGCCATGTGCCAATCACTTTGTTGAGCACTGGGGATGGAATGTCAAGCAAAAACAAGGTCCCTGCTTTCATGGTCCATATAGTTGGTGATAGAGGTTACTTTATCACAAAAATGAGTGTGTAATTATGTACTCACATTAGTTTGCTTAAGGGAAGGAACATGGACTTTAGGGAACATATCCCAAAGGAATCTGACCTAAATAAGAGTTCCTGGGAAGGCTTTCCTAAGGACATGTGCTTGAGCTGCACTCAGAGGTATAAAAGAATTTAACCAAGTGGAGAATGGGAGAGAGAGAATGTTCCAGGTAGAAGCAACAGTGTGTGCAAAGGCCCTGTGGTGAGAGGAAGCATGGCCAGTGTGAGGAACTGGATGAAGGCTTCGCTGAAGTGCAGAGAGACAGGGCGAGAGTGGTACATGATGAGACAGAAAAGTAGTGGAGCCAAATTGCAAAGGATCTTGAGGACCATGTTAAGGAACTTGGTCTTCAACCTCAGAGTACTTCATACCCAAGGAAGGATTTAAGCAGAGAATGGGGAGAGAGGGGAGGATGATATGCTTATATATACAAACTGAACACTGACTCTGTGTATTGTGACAAACAGATGGGGTGGGGTGCAGAGTGAATGCAGGGAAAATATTACAGTTGCCTAGGTACGAAATGAGGACCAATTAGGACCAGAGTTATGTCAGGGAGTGGAGATGGTTGTTAGCCGGAAGTTAATTTCCTGGCATAAAAGGGAATCACATCCTTAGGCAGCCAGATGTAGTTCACATAGATATCTCAAAAAAGGCAAAAAATGAAACCACAAAATTACGTAAATGGTATGAATTGCAAGTGTGCCAAAGTTCCAGAATCCACTATAGTAAAAATTTGCTTTTGCCAGAAGTTTTGTCACCTTTGACAAAAATAAAAAGTTTTGTGGTAAATTTTTTTTTTTTTGCCGTACGCGGGCCTCTCACTGCTGTGGCCCCTCCCGTCGCGGAGCACAGGCTCCGGACGCGCAGGCTCAGCGGCCATGGCTCATGAGCCCAGCCGCTCCGCATCATGCGGGATCCTCCCGGACCGGGGCACGAACCCGTGTGCCCTGCAGCGGCAGGCAGACTCGCAACCACTGTGCCACCAGGGAAGCCCTGTGGTACATTTTTGTGTTTGTTTTACCTTCTTCCTCTCCTTCGAGAGCCAACAAATCTCAGTCATGTAAGTTACATCCAGGATAATGATTTGAGACTTTCACTAGAAATAAACACACATCCCCTGTGGAAATTTAAGTGACTAATATAGAAATCAATGGCCATCACATCCTCTGGATATGTCTCTACTGTTTTGTTTTGTTTCAGCCCCTGTATGTTTTTATGCTGCTTTTCTACTAAAATGGGAAAATAATAATCTCTTTGTCTGTCTAAAAATATCTCTTTGTAAATATTCTTCAAAAGCTCATAAGCTCCTTGAGTGAAACTATTCCCCTCCCTTTCACCAAAAGTGCAAAGATAAGTTATTCCTTGATGAAATTATTGACTGTACATCCCATAAGATTCCCTTCAATAGCAAGTAAATATTCCCTCAATAACAATGGACGTGGAATGGAATAAAAATGGAAGAGTGTGGAGAATATGAAAATTCTTAGATTTAATAAAAGATTTCCGAGAGGATCCAAGGAGGCTGGTCTTACACAAAAGGGACTTGGTGACTCACAGCAGCTGCCTCCCCCCAGTGGGAGGGGCTTGCAGCCTGGAGGGGGTGTGGCCTCCACTGGAAGGTGAAGGAGCATCAATTACTGAGTGGTCAAAAAGTCACAGGCTGGGGCTTCCCTGGTGGCGCAGTGGTAGAAAGTCCGCCTGCCGATGCAGGGGACAGGGGTTCGTGCCCTAGCCCGGGAGGATCCCACATGCCGCGGAGCGGCTGGGTCCCTGAGCCATGGCCGCTGAGCCTGCGCGTCCAGAGCCTGGGCTCCGCAACGGGAGAGGCCACAATAGTGAGAGGCCTGCGTACCGCAAAAAAAAAAAAAAAAAAAAAAAAAAAAGTCACAGGCTGGAGTCTGTGTTGAGCTCTGTCTCTTTAAGCTCCTAAAAGAGAAAGCCCACTCTGAGAAAGGAAGTCTCCTCGTTGCCTTTCCATATCTTACAAACTTAAACTAGGGGGATAACAATACATTTTTAGAGTTTAAAATTATAAAATTTGTCCTGGATTTTACACTAATCTTCAAGAAACTTTTTTAAAAGTTACTTTCAAAAATACAGAAACTCAAGTGAGAAAAACAAATATCACATATTAACGCATATATGTGGAACCTAGAAAAATGGTACAGATGAACCGGTTTGCAGGGCAGAAATAGAGACACAGATGTAGAGAACAAACGTATGGACACCAAGGGGGGAAAGTGGCGGGAGGGGTGGTGGTGGGATGAATTGGGAGATTGGGATTGACATGTACACACTGAGGTGGATAAAATGGATGACTAATAAGAACCTGCTGTATAAAAAATAAATAAATTAAAATTCAAAAATTCAAAAAAAAAAAAAGGGAGCCTGTAGATTTCATGAGGTCACCATACTGTCAAAAATCCTTATTTCTTTTCTGATATTTAAACATCTTTTGTGATGTTTAAAATTTAATATCATCCAAATTTTAAAACTTTTCTGCATCACTTCATCAGCTAAATGTGAGAATAATTCTACTGCTTATCAACAATCAAGTCAATGAGATTAGGTTGAAAAATTGGTAAAATAATGCTATATAAGCAAAGTACAGGTCAAGTTCTAATAAAATCATATAGACTTGCAAAAAAACATACAGAAACTCAAGTGAAGATTGCAAAAGAGGTCCTTAAAAACCTTTAACTAGGAGGGAGAATAATATTAGCATTTATACTGCTAGTATGTGCATGAGAACTCTAGGTGGACTGACCATTCTGTTTTGCCAGGGACCCAAGGTAACTCCTGGACACAGAAGTTTTTGTTTTAAAACTGGGACAGTTAGGAGAAAATTGAGATAAGTTGGCCACCGTCCCTAATATATGTGATTTATTCCTCTTCTGAAAAAGTTTAAGCATCAATCAATCAGTAAGTATTGAGTACTTATATCTGCTCAGAACTTTGCTAGGCACTGTGAGAAAATGTCATGGTCCATCCCTTGCCTGAAATTCTGTGGCTCCTTCACTGTTTCCCAGGGAATTATAATTCCCAGGAAATTATAATCTAATTTCCCTGAAATACTCAATGACTGCTTGCTAAACATTATTTGTCAGGCACTGTGGTTGGCACTTGGGATGCAAAGATGGATGAGATACGGAGTCTGGCCTCAAGGAACTTACTCTTTTTTGGGGAAAACAGACACAGTAAGCTACAACACAATTTGGCAAAGGCTGTTACAGAGCTGGGACGAAGGCCTGGGCATGCACTCCATAGCAGGATACAGCTAACTGTGGCTGCAGACACAACCATGACACAAGGCAGCATGTGGTATGTTTCATGCAAGTGGTGGTCTAGACGCTAGCTAATAAATACTGTAATAGTTCAAAGGAGAGAAAGAGCCCTCTTAGCGGGGTCATCACCCCTACGTGTTCAGACGAAGAGCTTATTGAAAAGATAGGATTTAAGGTAGACTTGGGTCAAATTTTAATAGGTACTTATATGTATTATAGTTGTACATTGTAATATGTGGAATACTACTCTGCCATAAAAAAGAATGAAAATTTGCCATTTGCAGCAACATGGATGGACTTGGAGGGCATTATGCTAAGTGAAATAAGTCAGACAGAGAAGATAAATACTATATGATATCACTCACATGTGTAACCTAAAAAATACAACAAACTAGTGAATATAACATAAAAGAAGCAGACTCACAGATCTAGAGAACAAACTAGCGGTTACCAGTGGCAGGGGGAATACAGGGGCAGTGGAGTGGGAGGTACAAACTATTGTGTACAAGTAAGGCTCAAAGATTTATTTCACAACACGGGGAATATAGTCAATATTTTGTGGTAACTATAAATGGAAAATAACCTTTAAAATTGTATAAAGCAACTTCCCTGGAGGTCCAGTGGTTAAGGCTCTGCACTCCCACTGCAGGGGGTGCGGGTCGATCCCTGGTCAGGGAACTAAAGTTCCGCTAAGGTCAGATGATGAAGGATCAAGAATTGCTGAGAAGTTTGGAATTCCTTCTATAGACACTGGAGAGCCATTGAAGCCTTTTGAAAAGGAAAATGCTTGGTGAAAGTTATATTTTAAGAAACTTAATCTGGAAAAAGTGATAACCCAGGTCTTTCATGAATTAAAAAAGACTCTGAGTTAATGAATTAAAACCAAGGGAGTTTTACTATGTGTGGAAGGGAACATTTTTAAAAGTTCTCCATTTTTACTGCAGAATGCAGCTGCTGGCTGGAGGGAGGGAGGGAGGGGTTCTTGGCATCTCCTTAAGGGGACTGGGATGTTGACGCACCTGCAGAGAGAGGAACTGGCCCCTCCTGTACAGAAAGAATCATGGCAGCCAGGAGGGAGCCTCTTTCTCCACTAAGAGCCATCTCACAAGTGGAGAAGTTCACCTACAAGGAGAAATCAAGGGCACAAGATCTTCCAGCTCCAATTTCAAAATAAAAACCAACCAGGAAAATGGTTACACCTATGTATGTCTAGACTGAATTAAGCAAAAGTAAAGAGAAAAAGCCTCTGTGTCATTTTCTATCATAGATTCCTTCAAATTCCTTTCTCACAGTCTATTTCCATTTCTAATTCTACCTGTACAAAATATAATCATGCCTGCTTGTAATTACTTACGCATACATGAATACTAGAACGTTAAACTTGTTCTTCTATTTACAAAGACAGAGTGATACAGAGTAGCTTAGGAATTGCTTCTTTTCCCTATGATTCTAAACGTGCAGCCAGTTTCTTTCTAAAACACATATTTGCAGATGTCACTTTAAACACTATTTTCTGAGATTATATTTTCCATAGAAAACAGATGTCTGCAATTATCCCTTTTTTGACCTCTGAGACTTATCAAAGTCAAATAGGTAATCATCCAATCAGACGGGCTATCATTATCAGAAGAAAAGTAATTATAATCTGAATATGTTTGAACATGATTATTATAAGCTTTAAACTGTTACACTTTTGATTGGGGCAGAATTGGAAGACATTATCACTTCATAATTCAAATGATGTAACTTCACTTGTTTTTGTCATTTAGAATCTGGAGAGCTAAATTTATTTAACAATATAATTCTTTAAACATGAACAAATTATGCAATAATCTCTTTAAAACCATGAGAATGCTTCTCAAAATCTTGACAGTGAAATTAGGGGGATTTTTTTTTTAACTAGAGCAAATCAGAGCTCAGCACTGAGCCCCATCAGAGTGGGAAGCTTGAGGCCGACATGTTCATTTGATAGACATTTTGTGATCTGCTTGGTTCTGTTCAAAAGACCAGCTACCTTCCTGCCTACCTATGGAGGCTCACCCATTGCTGGCCCAAAGCAAAAGGAGAACTAGGCCAAAATATACAGAAATGATGAGCAAGAAATGAAGGGGGAAAATGGATAAGAAAAAAGTATCTTTCCCAAGAAGATGTGTCAATAGAAGAGTGAATTAGATTCAAAACCAGAACTGAGAATTCTTTCAAGGACATAAGGATTTCAGGCAAAAAAAATAGGGTTGAAAGGCTCACGCCTGATAGATATTGAGTAAAACAGCCTTTCCCTTTGAAAAGAATTTTTTAAAAACCTGAAACACAATCGTTCAGTCCAGACGTTTGATTAGGTGTTTGCTTAAGTTGGTGAGATGTCCTGATTTTTCTCTTCCATCCTTTCCAAGAGCTATTCCTGTCCCACTGCACTTTGAGGCAGGCATGCCCTTCTCCCCAGGGAGAAGGTGGGAAGAGGCAGGGCATTCCGGGGCAGGACCAGAGTTCACACTGAACCACATAAGCACGTGGGGCCCTGAGAGAGAATTCCTGTAGCTTGGAAATGTTGGTATTTGTGCTCTCTGAACATGGCCTGGGCTGAGGGCTAGAAACAGTAAGATAGAGGAGCCTTTACAGGGTTGGAAAGGTACTGAACGGTTATTGTTCCCTAAGCACAGAGTTTCTTAGAACAATGGTTTAAGAGGTGCCATTTAACTTGTAATTCTATCAGTAGCTCAGCGGAGTGAAGACCTGTGGCTTTCTCCCCTGACAGCAGAACTTTGGTAAAAGCCAAGTTCACACAATCCCCTTCCACCTCCCTTATTCAGAGGTACCCTTTCTTCTTGTTTTTTCTTTTTTTTTTTAACTTTTAATTTTATATTGGGGTATAGCCGATTAACAATGTTGTGATAGTTTCAGGTGCACAGCAAAGCGACTCAGCCATACCTATGCATGTATCCATTCTCCCCAAACTCCCCTCCCATCCAGGCAGCTACATAACATTGAGCAGAGTTCCCTGTGCTATACAGTAGGTCCTCGTTGGTTATCCATCTTAAATATAGCGGTGTGTACATGTTGACCCCAGACTCCCTGACTATCCCTCCCCCCACCCTGTTTTTCTTGTTCTTTTTTTCTTTTTTTTTTGAGGTACGCGGGCCTCTCACTGTTGTGGCCTCTCCCGTTGCGGAGCATAGGCTCCGGACGCGCAGGCTCAGCGGCCATGGCTCACGGGCCCAGCCGCTCCGCGGCATGTGGGATCTTCCCAGACCGGAGCACGAACCCATGTCCCTTGTATCGGCAGGCGGACTCTCAACCACTGCGCCACCAGGGAAGCCCTCTTGTTCTTTCTTGATATGACTTCTTCCCTTCCCCTGCCTCTGCCAAGCCTATGTATCCAATTGCTTCATTCAAGAAAGAGCTAGTAAGTACAGTGTGGATAGAGCAGTGAACAAAACAGACATGTCTGCCCTTCTGGAGCTTACTTTAGTTAAATGCTTGCCAATTCCAGCTGCTGAAATCTTAACTGTTAACAACGGGATTGACAGAGTTATGAAGGGTTTATGGTAGTGCTTCTTTTATCACCCAGGGAATCAGCATCTCTGGGGGTGGGACCCAGTGAGAGTGTGCGTTGTTAACTGCCTTCCGCCCGCCCCCGGTGATTTGGACCCATCGGTGGTGACGCAAGGTGAGACTCCCGCCCAGAGATGGTGAGAGACTTGTGCTGCCCGCATCTCTGCAGGTACCTCTTGGAATTTCAGCACATGGACAGGTGCCCATTCATTACACCTTTCCAAGGCTGGGCTGCACAGAAGCCTCCTCTGCTCTGTCTGGTGCTGTGGAGACTGTGAGGCCAGTGCTTTGTTAGTCCCTCAACAGCAGAGATCCTGTTTTATGGACATGGCTAACGATTTATAACTCCCTATCACCTAGCGCAGTGCCTGGCCCAGCATAAGCACCCAGAAACATCCACGTGAACGAACGGCTGTCAATTCCACTTGCCAAAAACTTTAACACTCTGTTCAGTCCAAGTAGAAAGAACTTTCTTTGTCTGTGTTCTCCCTGTTGGTCAGAGATTCCCAGCTAACTTACTGTCTTGCAAGATGTCAAAGTGGAAGTTTCCGGTTTGATTCTGACTCTCCACTTCATGTTGCCCAGGCATTTAAATGATGGCACTGCTTTTAGATGGGGGATATATCGTTGCTGTTCCGTCTGTCACGCTGAATGTTTTGTACATCCAGGCACTGCTTCTGATGGATTTAGCTTATTAAAGTGTGTGGCATCCAGCTGCAGCTCCCTTTTCTCTTTCCTTCTAATTGACTTTCAAGTAACCAAAGCAGCCTATTAACACTTGGGGTTTTCATCAGACTTGGCACATTACTGCCTTTGAGCCTCGTGATCACATCACTTCCCATCTTTTCAGAATAGTCTCCCTCCTCCATTTTGCCTGGTCTCATTCTATCCAACTTTCAAGACCCACCCAGCGAGCTTGATGGCCCTGTGTCTCTGAGTGGAGATACCAGAAATCTGAGTAAATTTTTTTTTCCACAGAGCGTTTTTTGACCACTACAATTGATCTCCTCATCGCTTAGTATAATTATTTTATATAGAAATCATCTTCCTCCTTTGTCTGTCAATTATCTTTTTATATAGTTAGAGATGCTGCCATACTTAATTAGCTAGATGAATAGCAGTATGGCAAGTGGGTCAGAGCATGGCTGGAGGGGTCCAGCAGACTTAGGTTTCAATCTGGGTCCTCCCCTTGGTGGAGATGTGACTTACAGCAGGTTACCTCTCTGGACTTCAGCTCTGCCATCTGTAAAGAGGTGATTCTGTCTACCTGCATTAAGCATGTTTTTTTGTTATTCCGATGCTTTGACATCTGGGGCCTTGCTGACTCTGGAGAGAATGTCCCTCCCAGGGCTAGCCAGTGCCTAGAATTGTCAAGGGACTGGGCCTGTAGACATGCCTTTCCTATACCAACCAACCAAACCAGATTCCATAGCTCCAACCACTTCCTTTATGGACTCTCACATTTATTTGGACCATGAATACCCTGCCCTAATTACCCCAGGGCAACTAGAGACAGGCCATAGGCCCCAGAACCCACTAAAATTATTCAAACCAGCCAATCCTATGCCTGCTTGCCCTACTTTGCCCATTTCTTCCCACAGAAGCCATGATAAATGTTCTTGCCCACGATTTCCCCGGCTCCCTCTGCCTCCTGACTGACCCTGGGGCTTACCCAGATGGCCTCCCCTTGGCACGCCACTACTGTTTCTAGGGAAACGTGAGTAAAATCTTCTTCCTTTATGACAGTCATTTCCATGTCTGCATCTTTCCATACCTGATTAAAACTAATCCTGGGTATATTTTAAAATACTACCTCATATGGTTAATGTAGTGGTTCTCGACAGGAGATGATTTTTAACTCCCAGGAAACATTTGGCAATGTCTGGTGACATTTTTAGTTGTCACAGCTGGGGAAAGAGGTGCTACTGGCATCTAGTGGGTAGAGACCAGGGATGCTACTAAACATCCTACAATGCACAGGACAGTCACCCGCAGCAAGAATTATCTCACCCAAAATGTCAATCAAGAAACCCAGGGTTGGGGGCTTCCCTGGTGGCGCAGTGGTTGGGAGTCCGCCTGCCGATGCAGGGGACACGGGTTCGTGCCCCGGTACGGGAAGATCCCACATGCCGCGGAGTGGCTGGGCCCGTGAGCCATGGCCGCTGAGCCTGTGTGTCCGGAGCCTGTGCTCCGCAACGGGAGAGGCCACAGCGGTGAGGGGACTGCGTACCGCAAAAAAAAAAAAAAAAAGAAACCCCGGGTTACAGGGAGGATTCATTGAGGTAAAGTAAGCAAAGTGTTTGTGACCCTCAGACTACAGAGTGTGTTAGAATTACCTGTTGGGCTTATTAAAGTGCATATTGCTGGGCCCACCCTCAGAGTTTTTAATTCAGTAAAGTTAACCTGAGGATTTGCATTTCTAACAAATTCCAAGGTGAAGCTGACACTGCTGTTTCAGCACCAACTTTGAGAGCCATTAGCCTAATTCATAGCAATCATTTAATAAATGATATCCCATAATTATTATTGTATCAGATCCTTTAGGTCAGAGACTGAACCATATACCTCGAATCCCACACAGCACTGAGGTTTACAAACAGGCATTCAGTAAAAGATGCTGATGGCTATTTGACATTGAAACATTACTATGTGGCAAGCTCTACTTACTAAGATACACTTGAGAGTAGATTTAAAGATTTGTCTAGTTAGGAATATCTTCTAGTTAGCTATTGCTGCATAACAAGTTACCCCCAAATTTAGTGGCTTAAAATAACAATCATTTTACTATATCTCATGCTTTTGTGGGTCAGGAATTTGGGCAGGGCTTGGCTGGCTGATCTTCTGTTTTATGAGGCATTGACAGAAGCCACTCAGAGATATTTACCTGGCTGACAGGCTGATTCCTTCACATTTCTGGTACCTTGTGGATGGCTTGAAGGCTAGGTGCCACTGGAACTGTGCACTAGAATTCCTTTATGTGACCTCTCCATGTGGCCGCCTCAGGGTAAACAGACTCCTTACATGGCAGCTTAAGGCTCTAAGAAAGCATTCCAGCTAACAGGGTGAAAGTTACATGGTCTTTTATGACCCAGCCCGAGAAGTCACATTTTGTGGCTTCTGCTGTACACAATTGGTCAAAGCACTTACAAGTGGCCTTCCTGACTCAAGGGTAGGAGATAAGGATCCCGCATTTTAAGGGGAGGAGTGTCACAGAACTTGTTGGCTGTGTTTTTAAACTACCACATGTTTGGTTGCAGCTCTTTTGCTAGTGAAGTGAGTGGAACAAATAAGCAGATGACCCTCAGACTTTCTAATTTTATTCTGTTATTCTCTGTTCTGAATTTCTGATGTTAACTCCTCTCCCCAAATATATCATTGCAAGCCAAGCAGCTTCCGCACTATTGTTTCACCTTATGACTGGGAGGGGGAATAAGTGTCCATATACCTGTCAGAATCGCCTGGTGCAGTAAAACCCACAGTGAAACGCCCTTCCCTGTTGCAGGTTCATTACCCAGCATGAAAAATCACATCCCGCAAGGACACAATCCCAGACGGTGTTTCTCTCTCCCATTGTAGTCTACAGTGCCTGTGAGAGGTCTGCGCCTGTCGCTGTCCCCAAGCAAGGCTGTGGGGTCGTGTGCAGCCAGTTCAAACGTGATGCTCCCGTTGTCTCTGAAAGGAAGCACGGGAGGCCTGAGTGACGCCCCCTCTCATGTCTCCAGGGCGGTGCTCCCTCTGGGATCCTGGGCTTTCTGACCGATCCCATACGTCAGCAGGAGCTCAGCGATGAGCTCACCAGCAGCCAAGGATTACTCTGGTTGCATTACTCTCTGTGATTATCCAAAAGGGAAAACAAAAAGTCATTTAAACATGAAGCTTGTGCTCCAGTACAACAAAGGATCTCCTGGAAATCTTTTATTTTTTTAAATGACATTATAATGTATGCTTTGTTTTGTTTTCATCACTTTTATCAACATTTCTTAGCAGAGGCCCGAACGGCTTGGCTGGGGTAAGGGGAAAAAATGATAATGATTCATTTGGTATACATTTGCCCTAGTGGGAATTTGATGTGGTGGAAATATTATTGGAATATTAAATTAGAGGCACTCAACACTATTCTCTGTTGTATTCGAAACCAGACACAGGCTGCAAATATTCCATGGGACCAAGAATGCCGTGATAATTCAGCGACTCATGAACCCCGACCAGAGTACCTCGGTTATTTCTAAACCGAGTTGATATAAGCTGTATCCTGTCTCTGGGGTCCTTGGTGGCACCGTTTTAGTGAATTCTTTAGCTAGTGTCCTCTTCTGCTTATTTCTCTGGTAAAGTCCCTCCATTAAGGCCACAGCTGCTGTGGTTGTGGAGAGAATGGGAGTAGGCAAGCACACACCCAGCTGTCCCAAAGACCTTGTGCTTTCCAATAAATCTGTCCTCGCAAGGTGTTCCCATGCTGGTCCTTAGCAGCTTTCCCCCTGCATCAGAGCTGACCTGCTCCTGAGACCAGAGCAGGACATCAGTCAGGATCTAACCAGGAAACAAGAAACCACCAGATAATTTGAAACAGAGATCTTGACTACAGGGATTGATTACACAGAGGATGGAAGAGCCCAGAGTCCAGCCGGGGGGCAGGGAGGCATCCAGAGACTGCAAATGTCGGAAGCTGACACTGCTGCAGGGCAGAGGACAGAGGGGAGGGGATTCCAGAGCTCGGTGGGGGGGGGGGGGGGGGCTTGTCACCAGATGCAGGCTGGAACCACAGTGGACAGACCTGCCTGGCAACCACTGGAGCCAGGGCGGTTTCGCAGCTGCGAAGGATACCTGCTTCTCCCTCCCTACCCCACCCTCCATTCACCCATCAGTGCCTCCCATCCTCCAGTCTGGGAAAAGCAACCGGCAAGGGTCAGACCCTTTGATTCAGAACAGGGTAGAGAAAGGGCAAGAAACAGACCCAGGGGCAAGAGCCAGGGCGTGCACTGCAGTAAGCCCGCGAAGCCATTCTCACTCAGCCAGGATCCTGCACACATCTATACTTCAGCCCAAGGTCATTGTCAGCTGCTCAAAGGTCTCAGCCAATGGCATTTATTCTGACTACACTGATGTAACCTTGTCCAATAACAGTCTTTCTCGTTAAGGCTCCACCCTGGTCGCATCTCCAGCTTTGGTCAACCTGCTCTTCCCGCCTCCCAGCCGGGGCCTCTTCTTCCTGCCTCTTCCCCGCTCGCTACTTTCTAGCTCACTGACTCTCACTGACTCGCCAGCTCTTTAGCAACGTGGCTTTGTCAGTGATCCATTTTTGTAAGCTCATCCTCAGCTCCAACAGACATGGCCTGGGTTTGGTATTAAATCACCCATAGAAATAGCCTCACGTTTTCTCTTGTCCAGCAGAAGGTGGTATTCTGCTCTCATCGTGG
Organism: Tursiops truncatus; assembly: GCF_011762595.2. Taxonomy (NCBI): domain Eukaryota; kingdom Metazoa; phylum Chordata; class Mammalia; order Artiodactyla; family Delphinidae; genus Tursiops; species Tursiops truncatus. Next base: position 116,744,385 of record NC_047038.1, read on the forward strand.
ATCTCCTTCAAGGGGGAAGGGAGTTGGACCCCACTTCTTTGCAGGAGAGCTTATGGGATGGGAAATATTGCTGTGACTAACTTTGAAAATACAATGAGTCCCTGGCAGAACCTTTATAGATCTCCTCAATATTAATGAGTAGTTTTTCTCAAACTATTCTCCCACCTTCTGTCTCTCCCTCCCTCCCTCCCTTCCTTTTTATTTTCTTGTAATTCCTAGAGACAGTAAGACTTAATCTTTGGGAAACAGTACATCTCTGCATACAGCTTAATCCTAGATTAAGATTTAATGGTTCTTTACTGTTTCTTGATTTTGCCAGACTAGGCTCTAACATCTTCACTATTAACTTATTCTAATACACTAATAGGAAGAAACTGAAATCAGGACCTACCCCCAGAACACTGACTCCACTTGCTAACTTCCCCACGACTGTCAGGTGACGTAGCCGTTGTCTAGGTGTATAAGACCTTCTCAACCACAGCATTTCTCTGCAACTGTTCCTATTTTTTCTTTACCCATGTCAGGGGGTAAACAGATCCCCTTATGAAAAGACAGCGATCAAGCTGGAGATGGGGCCTCAGAATTAATTCTGCCATATCTACCCAGCTGGGAGTGGGTGCCCCCAGACTGCAGTTCTGGTGAGGAGATAGCTCTCCACCAGTGAAAGGGGGTCCTCCAGTCCTTCCTGCCTGCGTGCCTTGGTCTTTTCACAGGGAAGGAGGACAGGAAGGGGTTTTCCTGGGGTGATCTAGCTCCCATGGGGAGAGAGAGAAGCAATCACATGAGGAAAAAAGATGGTCTTTCCTCTTGAAGTTACGTATTCTATAGAAATTTGTCAGATCACTCTGTCTTAATCATGAACTAGACATCAAGATCCTTGAGGGCAGGTGCAGGCTATACACCAAAATACCCTGACCAGCAAACAAGCATTTAAATACCTAACAAAGAGAGGACAGAAGCTAATTTAGACCAAATGAAACACTCTCTCTTTGGGTTCTGATTCCCCTGTCTCAGGGGCAATATCTGGGAACTACAACGGTTATGACTGTACTGAGCTTGGCTCTAAAAACCTGTGGTTTTCAAACCTATGAGAGCTAACTAAGCTGTTATAACAAGTGTTTTGCAATGTTCCTTTAATCTCCTGATGAAATTAATAAGTGTAACGTCTTCACACATTTCAAAAATAAATCAACACCATACCTTAACTGATATTAAGACACATTATTTATAATAAAATAATTGTCATTTCAATATGTAAATGCTCTGGGACTGTGCATTGTGAACCTAGAATTCACAGTGATGTCCTGAGCTTTCCCCGCTGTGGAGAGACCCCAGGAACATAACAGTCACAATGCAGCCCATACAGGTGGTTGTATTGCCCTCCGTGATGTGATTTTCTGAAATGGTGAATGACTCTTGACAATACAGGGCACCTTGTTTTATTGCACTTTGCTTTATTGTGCTTTGCAGTTATTGCATTTTTCACAAATTGAAGGCTTGTAGCAACCCTGCATCAAGAAAATCTAACAGGGCCATTTTTCCAATAGCATTTGCTCACTTCATGTCTCTGTGCCACATTTTGGTAATTCTCGCAATATTTCAGACTTTTTCATTATTATTATATTTGTCATGGTGATCTGTGACCAGTGATCTTTGATGTTACTATTGTAATTGTTTTGGGGTGCCATGAATTGTGCCCATATAAGACAGGGAACTAAATCGATAAATGTGTGTGTTCTGACTGTTCCACCGACCAGCCGTTGCCCTATTTCTCTCCCTCTCTTTGGGCTGCCCTATTCCGTGGGACACGACAGTATTGAAATTAGGCCAATTAATAACCCTACAGTGGCCTCCAAGTGTTCAAATGATAGGAAGCATCACATGTCTCTCACTTTAAATCAAAAGCTAGAAATGATTAAGCTTAGTGAGGAAGGTATGGTGAAAGTATGGTGAAAGCTGAGCTAGGCTGAAAGCTAGGCCTCTTGCACTAGACAGTTAGCCAAATTGTGAATGCAAAGGAAGAGTTCTTGAAAGAAATTAAATGTGCTCTTCCACTGAACATACAAATGATAAGGAAGTGAAACAGCCCTATTGCTGAAATGGAGAAAATTTTAGTGGTCTGGATAGAAGATCAAACCAGCCACAACATTCCCTTAAGCCAAAGCCTAATCCAGAGCAAGGTCCTAACTCTCTTCAACTCTATGAAGCCAAGAGTGGAGAGGAAGCTGCAGAAAAAAAGTCTGAAGCCAGCAGAGGTTGGTTCCTGAGGTCTAAGGAATGAAGCCGTCTCCATAACATCAAAGTGCAAGGTGAAGCAGCAAGTGCTGATGTAGAAGCTGCAGCAAGTTATCCAGAAGACCTAGTTAAGATAATTAATGAAGGTGGCTACACTAAACAACACATTTTCAATATAGACAAAAAGCCTCCTATTGGAAGATGATGTCATCTAGGATTTTCATAGCTAGAGAGGAGAAGTCAGTGCCTGGCTTCAGAACTTCAAAGGACAGACTGACTCTCTCATTAGGGGCTAATGTAGCTGGTGACTTTAAATTGAAGCCAGTACTCATTTACCAAAAATCCTAGGGCTCTTAAGAAATATGTCTGTGCTCTATAAATGGAACAACAAAGCCTGGATGACAGCACGTCTGTTTACAGCATGGTTTACTGAATATTTTAAGCCCACTGTTGAGACCTACTGCTCAGAAAAAAAAAAAAAGATTCCTTTCAAAATATTACTGCTCACTGATGGTGCACCTGGTCACGCAAGAGCTCTCATGAAGATGTATTTACAGCAAGATTAATGTTGTTTTCATGCCTGCTAACACAGCATCTATTGGATCAAGGAGTCATTTCAATTTTCAAGTTTTATTATTTAAGAAATACATTTTGTAAGGCTATAGCTGCCATAGACAGTGATTCCTCTGATGGATCTGGACAAAGTAAATTGAAAAGCTTCTGGAAAGAATTCATCATTCTAGATGCCATTAAGAACTTTTGTGATTCATGGGAAGAGGTCAAAATATCAGTAGTAACAGGAGTTTGGCAGAAATTGATTCCACCCCTCATGGATGACTTTGAGGGGTTCAAGGTGTCAGTGAAGGAAGGAACTGCAGATGTGGTGGAAATAGCAAGAGAAGTGGAATTAGAGGTGGAGCCTGCAGATGCCTGAATTGCTGCAATCTCATGAGACAATTTTAACAAATGAGGAATTGTTTTTTTGAGATGGAATCTACTCTGGGTGGAGATGCTGTGAAGATCGTTGGAATGACAACACAAGATTTAGAATATGACATAAACTTAGTTGCTAAAGCAGTGGTAGGATTTAAGAAGACTGTCTCCATTTTTTTGTTTTTTGGCAACACCACGCGGCAGGCGGTTGGGACCTTAGTTCCAATCAGGGATCGAACCCGTGCCCCCTGCAGTGGAAGTGCGGAGTCCTAACCTCTGGACCCCCAGGGAAGGTCCAGGACTGACTCCAATTTTGTAAGAAGTTCTACTGTGAGTAAAATGCTCTCAAATGGCACTGCATACTACAGAGAAATTGCAGGGGCGTTGAAAAATATGTTCTAAATTGTTAAAGCTAGCCTTTATGAGTGTTTTCTAAGTGTTAGCAACAGTTCTAAGAGCTTTATATGTGTGAAGTTATCAGTACAATTATTATTTCCTTCTCACACGTGAGGAAACAGAGGCACACAAAGGCTAAGTAACTTCCCAAGGTCACAGAACGAGAAGGCAGTCAGCGTGGAAGTCAGGCATTAAGCAATCCGGAACCGCAGGAACCATTACCACTCCCTTTCTTTATTTGCATCTCCATTCATGAGACTTTTTTCCCCCAGCCTGTTCCCTACTGGCAGGTCTAGGCTCTGATAGTATGACCTCCAGATAATCACAGGGAGATGTTTACTTACTCCGTCCTGTTTCTCTTTCTAAGCGTGAGCCTCCAACAACAGCATCTCAGCTCGCTCTCAGACATGCCTCAGTCCTCAGCTCACCCCCCGGACCCCCCTGATCTTGCTTTACAGCCCTGGGTCGCTGACCTATTTCATCCATTCTTGCGATATGATAACCAACCAAGAAAAAAAGAGGCCTAATTTACTGCCTTCCCTCTGCTTTTCCAGTGATCCCATCTGAGCCCCACTAATCTTCTCCTCACCTCTCCTCACCTCACGGAGCTCTTCCGTTTGCTCTGTCAGACCACTGGGTATAGCATTTATAACCTGCTCTTATTTCCGGAGACATTCAAACAAAGGCTGCTTCCCAGATGGGGTGTTTCAGAGGCAATTAGCTCACCTCTCAACCAGGGCGGCTCAGCAAGAGCTTCTGAGAGCAGCTCTAGAAGGCAGAGGGCCTGCTCCCTGCCAGCCCGCCATTAGCTGTGTGTTAGCACGTTCTCATTGGCCTCTGTGCAGGTGGGTTATAGGCTCTGCAACACTGATGGTCCAGAATGAAGTCGTGGAAGACAAGGTCTCAATTTCCTCCAGGGAACTTGATGTTAAGTAAGTCGCTAGGTCTTCGATAATCTACTTCACTTGACCTTTGAACAACACAGGTTTGAACTGTGCAGGTCCACTTATACGTGGATTTTTTTCAATAAATGTATATACGTACTGTAAATTGATTTTCTCTTACGATTTTCTCAATCAGTTTTTCTTTTCTCTAGCTTAGTTTTTTTTTTTTTTGGCCACGCCATGTGGCATGAGAGATCCTAGTTCCCCGACCAGGGACGGAGCCCAGGCCTACCAGCTGGGGAAGCATAGTCTCAACCACTGAACTGCCAGAGAAGTCCCTCTCTAGCTTAATTTACTGTAGGAATACAGTATATAATATATACATATAGCACACAAAATATGTGTCACTCAACAATTTATGTTATCAGTAAGGTCGCCAGTCAACTGTAGGCTATTAGTATCAATAGTTACGTTTTGGGGGAGTCAAAAGTTACATGGAGATTTTCGACGGTGCAGCCTTTGGCACTTCTGAACCCCATGTTCAAGGGTCAACTGTAGTTACTCTGGCAGGAATCTCCACTAGGCCCTCCTCCAAGGATAGCATCCAGCTGCATGTGATTTTTCAAGAGACATAAATGCATTGGAACAGGATTATGCCCATGATTTTATTTGCACGTGCCTCTAACGGTTGCTCTAAGGGAATTTTCAAATCAACACTTCGATGTTATTCTCTTATGGCTATTTCTTCTTCCCCGCTTTCTCTGCTCCTATGCAAGCAGCCCAAATCATTGAACCCAACACTCTCTTTCAGAAATGAGGAGAGAGGAAGATATAAAAAGACAAGAAGAGAGAGAAAGCAAAGCACAAGAGGACTGTGGGGCTGAGTTTTGGAGGTTACGGCTTTAACCCAAAAGGCGAAAGAGAGGGGGGTCTTCAACTTTGAACGATTTGAGACCCTGACAATAAGCCAGCCTTCCAAAATGAGTATCATCCCAAGCAAGTCACAGTCAGACTATGTGTTTTCCTCAGTGTCAACAAATGTAGGCACCATGAAAAAGAGATCCTGTTCTCTTTCTCTTCTTTCCTTTCTGCTGTCTCTCCTTCCTCCACTTCCTCCTGAATGAAACAAACACAGAGGGATTCATCTGATACTAAAACGTCTCTCTCTCACAGGTCTAGAGAGACATTGGTCAGGCTACATGGAAACATTTTAAGCTCCTCTCCTAAAAAAAGCAAAGGGAACAAATAAAATGTACTGTATTAGTTATATTCGTAAATAAAATATTTTAACTCATCTTTCGGACTTTACAAGTTCCGTCTCTCAGTCACTACAGTGCTGCCGAAGAAGAAAATCTTGTATGTCTGAGTCACCTCTCCTGAGTGTCAGTTTCCCTTTTCTGCCAGCTAGATTCTTTGGACAATAAAACCTAGTCTTGCAGCTTCATATGCCACTGGTGTCTCTTGCCTTTACCGCTTTCCAAGCTCTGGTCACACATTTTCTAACTGCTCCTTGACCGTCTTCACCAGGAGGTCCTCAACACCTTCACCTTGACACATCTGAACTTGCCCCCCCATAGGCACCACTCTGTCCCTCCTCACCCCTCCCATACTTCCAGCCCCCTTGACCCCAACCCTGGCTGAAAGTAAGCCCACTGTGTATTTGCGTATATTTGACTTTGTGACAAGGTATTTATATACAAGATGTATCTATCTCTACACTAGATGTAAGTTCCCTAAGAGTAGGACCTGTACCTGATTCATCTTTATATTCATCACATCATTTAGCAAGTGCCTTGCACATTGGACTACTCACTGTTTATTTCATGAATGAAGAGGGTACTCAGCTTTGAGCATGGGTTGCAGTGAAATCAAAGGGACTCAGACGGATGGGGAAGGGCTGTAACACTGTTATGGCAAAGTCTAGGGCAGGGGGAAGGGGGCACAATGTCCTCTCTAAATGCCTTACCGACTACTAGTCATCCCAAATGTTAAATGAGGCATGATTGACCGACTGACTATGCTCATCTCTTCTGCAAGGCTGTTGGAGCGATGGCATTTTCTTTTCACTATCTCCACAGGCACAAAGTTAGGGGGACACGTTATACCCGCCTTCTACCTAGTGTCATGAGCCATGGACCCCAAGTCCCTGCCCCTGCTGGACTGCCACGAACTTACATAATGTCTACAAACTTCAGATGAAAGGTTGTAGGTCAGCACCGTCATCATCATTTTCCTGCTCTGCTGTGAGCTTCCTAAAAATGAGGCTCTATCTACCTTAGTATTTAATTCATTCATCTTTATAACTCTGACACCGGCACATTGGTGCTCAACAAGTATGTGTGGAAGACCAAATGTTTCTTAGAGCTTCATAAAGATGGGTTAAAAATGCTCATGCAAGGACACATAATTACTAAGAAAAACTATTAATCAGCTGTTTGTTAATATTCACAAAAATTAGTCCTAGATCAATATGCCTGAACTAACATTTTTTAAAATATTAAATCAGAATGGTTTTTACTCTCACAGTGTGTCCTCTAGACCACTTGTATCATAATTACTAGTGATGTATTATATGTACATATATATTTTTTATATATATATATATATATATATATCAGATTCTTGTGCCCACACTGAATGTTATTCTTTGGGGTGAGCCTGGGAACTTACATTTTAAACACCTACTATAGGAGTTGCCAAGGTAAACTAAAATTTCAGGACATTGACCTAGAGTGACCAGTGAGAGAACTGTCATGGGCTTAAGGGGAAAGTTGACGCAACTCTGAAACTCAGTTATCCAAAAGATCCAAGGAATTCTATTTCTGAGTTCTTTAAGCATATGACAGATCTCATTTTGTCTTAGATGGCTTAGAGTCAGGAAATTGGACAAGATGGCCTCACAAGATACTTCCTAGATAGGTAACACTATGAAAAGCACATTCTCTATCATCCCCCCAAGTTTAACATGCACAGGAACAAAACTCTGGACCTGTCATTCTGCGTTGGTGATGAAAATGGCTTGACTGGTTCATTTTCTTTTTCAGTTGCTTTTTTTGTTTTGTTTTTTTTTTTTTTTGTTTATTTATTTATAGCTGTGTTGAGTCTTCGTTTCTGTGCGAGGGCTTTCTCTAGTTGCGGCGAGCGGGGGCCACTCTTCATCGCGGTGTACGGGCCTCTCACTGTCGCGGCCTCTCCCGTTGCGGAGCACAGGCTCCAGACGCACAGGCTCAGTAGTTGTGGCTCACAGGCTTAGTTGCTCCGCGGCATGTGGGATCTTCCCAGACCAGGGCTCGAACCCGTGTCCCCTGCATTGGCAGGCAGATTCCCAACCACTGCGCCACCAGGGAAGCCCTTCAGTTGCTTTTTCGTCTGCTAACTCAATGCAACGTTCCTCAGTGACTACTTAGTGCAAGGTTTGGGCAAGATACTTCCAATGAAACTTAGGATATGAATCAACCATCTGTAAGGAACTCACCACCCAGGACATGAGAGATGAGATAAGCATATGAAAGTTAGAGAGCAACTCAAAACACTGTAAGAAAGGTCATGAGTTAGTGTTTGTTGAGTACGTGAAATTAATCATATACTGTAAATGATAACGCCTCAGAGGGTTCCGAGGAGAGCAATCATTTCAACCTGAAAGTGCTTTTGATCCCAATCTCTACGAGTGGGAGAAGATTTGGAAAGGCAGGAAGGAAAAGGGAAGGGTGTATCCAGGAACTGGAATGACATGAGCACATTTTGGATGAGAAGGGGTAAAAATCGTTTGATAGAGGTGGAGGTGTAATAAAAGTGGTAAATAGATGACTAGGTTGGAGAGTGGCTTAGTGTGTATGGGGTTTCTAATGCCATAGCATCAGTATTTTGGACATTTTTCTGTAGGGAAACTGAAGCATTGGGGGCCATGCAGTTTGGAGAAAGTAGTATTTTACAAAGATTAATCAGATGGCAGTTTTAAGATGATATTTAAAGAGAAAAGATGTGAAGTAGATAGACCAGCTGGAATGCTGTTGTAATGGACCAGAAACAAGGTCAGAAGACTTTCACCAAGATTAGAGTGTGGTAGGAATGAAAAGAAAGAAATGATTTTGAGAGATATTGTGAAGTAAGAAAGGACAACAGAACTCAGTGACCAATGGGAGACAGGGCTGCATAGGAGAAAGAGGAATCAAAATGGGCACCCTTTTTCATTGGATAAGTATTGGTCACTGGTCAACCTTTCATAGGCAAGATGTTTCCTCTGTGTCTGAGCCTTGCCAATGCGTTTTTCCATTGACTTATATCAGCTTCAGTAGTAATCCTGTCTGTGTGCATTTCCAGGCATTTCTCTATTGCATTCCAATGTGAGATGTTACCAGTTCCACTTGTTGAGAGCAAACTGAGAGTCTGACAAAAACCAGGCCATTGTATCAGTGATCAGTCATATCTTGGCATATCTGCCTTTCAGTGAAAGTACACTGGGTCAGATATAAAGAAGTAACTAGCAAAAAACCAAAGATGATGATAGATAGATAGATAGATAGATAGATAGATAGATAGATGATAGACAAAAGAATTATCATTAGGAGGAAATGGTCAGCCCATATGATGTGCCAGCATTTCAAAAAACTGAACCTGAACTCTAGTTTCCACAGTGGGTTTGGCTCTTAAGAGAAGGTGCAAGCTATTCTTGGGGCTTACTTAATAGCTCAGAAAGAGAAGAGAAAGCAGACCCAGAATCCCCTGAGGGAGAGCTGTGCTCCAACTCACAAACCATCGAAAGGGGATCTTCTGCTTCTACAATGAATGAGTGTCTGACCAAGTCTGTAAATAAGGAACTTGACATAATGAGACTAAATGAGAGAGTCTTGCATGGCACAGGCCTGCTATTCCAGAGAGAAGGGCCAATGCCTCAGGTGAGGACAGCCTGATTATACGGACTGTGTCTTACCTGGAGAGAGGCAGAAAATGTCCTAACCTAACCCTCAATCGAAAACTAGATGTTTGATGGACATGGGGATGGAGGAATATGCACAGAATACCGCAAAAAGTGGTCAATGAGGGTGTAACTCCGGAAAAAGGGACAAGATGCAACCTCAGTTCAGATATGAGTAAAAGGTGGGGAGAAATTGTTAATAAACGTCGCAGCCAGAAAATGGGGGTAATTTCCACATCTGGGCCTTCTGGAGCTGTGTGGGCAGAGGGAAAGAATCTACAGAGCTGGCAGAGTGCTCGGCAGAGGGTAGAGAAAGAGGATCTCCGCAGACTGCCTGGGTGAAAGCCCCTGTGTGGTGTGGGTCTGGAAGGCTGAGAGCCCCATGACCACCTGCGGGAAGAGCAGTGGCCACCAGCAGTAGAAAGGAGAGGCAGTACTGTCCCAGGACCCCAGGGCGCCATTCCCGCCTGCGATGCGAGTTTTCACCAGCTTGTCACCACTTCTGCCTGGGCGTGTCCCCTGCCCAAGGAGCAGAGGTTAATATGGGAAGTCCCAGCACCATAGCCAGAGGTACATGGATTCTTCTGGCAGCTCTAGGGACCTGCCAGGGCAGAAGGCCCTCACATGGAAACAGGAGGATGGAAACAGTGAGGAGAAGGATGCCGGCAGACGCTGAGAGCTTGTTATGTGCCAGGCATTGTACTAAGCTCTTTGCACTTTCGATTGCTTTAAACCCTCCAAATAAACTGATGAGACCTTATTATTATCATCCCCAAATGAGGAGACTGAGGCACAGAGAAGTTTAATAACTTGTCTGTATTTACACAGCCTGGGTTCCTCAACACTGCGAGATACCTCAGACGACTCTCCCTTTATTTGTCTGAAAAACAAACTCACAGGAAGAGCAGAGGCACAGATTAACTGACTGTCCCCTAGGCTACAGACCTCTCCCGTAAATGTTTACACTCACAGAGGCCTTGAACAATGCCTGTGTACAGCTAAGTGAAAACCTTTGCTTATCTTCCAGATGACCCCCTGATGCAGGCAAAGGGAAAAAGTAAATTTGCTAAGCTTCCAGTGTAGCCATCGTCCCCATCAGAGGCAAGAGCATCTGTGTAATGATGAAGAGCACTATAATTTTAACCTTGTTATTGGACTAAGCACAATTTACGCTAGTGATGAACAAAAAAGGAAAAGATTTATGAGATGTAAGATAGCAAGATAAACTCTTGCCCCTTAGTGGCTATTAGAAACATTGCCAAAATACCATAAATGTGTGAAAGATGACATTATTATTTTTGCATTTCCGCTAGGCATTCCCTACACTGCAAGAATTTATAGGAGCACAAGTCCACAGTACAGATGGTAGAGCTGGAGGGGAGAGAGAACCTGCACTGACCAAGCCCCGGTCTGAGGTGGATGGATATAAGGCAGGTGACTTTAGGCATGGAGAGCACACCCGGTCACTTAAGGCACCACACCTGCCAGCATCCTCTCTATCTCCTGGTCCAGCCACCTGCTCTTAGGGCAGCTGCAGTGTCAATACCCTGTCCCATGTTTCATCAGGATTTGGTGTCAGATTCAGATCTACCACACAATCTCGATCCTGAAAGGACAAGACAGTCAAGGAGGCACAAAGACACCCAGCTGACACTCATCTGCCTGCCTCGTAAACACAAAGCCCCATAAACAGAAGCTTCCAAGAAGTTAGAGCCACCAGCTTGGCCCCAAGGAACCATGGGAAGCTTTACAAAAGAGAAAGGAAATAGACACCAGAATGTGGTTTAACTGAAACCACTTTGGAATCATTCTTGCAGCTGGCCAGTCTAGACTGGTTATCCTAGAAGGGACATCGTCAACATTCACAACTGAAGGTCCAGTCACAGGAAGTTAGTCACGGCTGAGTTTGCTGAGTCAGGTCCGGGATGCAGGATTTGTAAAGGCCTGGAGTTGAATCAGGTAATGGGTCCAAAACTTCCCTGACCCAGCAGCCAACCTCATGGGCAAGAGGTATTTAGGCATTGACCTCTGGAGAAACTTGATAGCAGGGTTGGTCTTAGTAAGATAGGACAACAACTATTGGGGAAGTTGGGGTTCTAAGATTCGTTCGTCCTTTGGTAACATCAGTCATTTCTTCTTGAGGCGCCAGTACAGGGCTCTATACCTCATGGGCCTGTTATACAGAAGCCAGCCGACTGGGTGAGCTTTCACTTCCCACAAATTGAGTGTCATCTCAATGGATCCGTATCTCTCCAATACGGATATTAAGGCAGACAGTTGCAGAACATCTGCCAGTCACTTGAGGTGTCCTGAAGAGAGATACTATGTGAATAGGCGCTATGTAGATAGTGTTATGAAGCATGAACTTGTGAAGTTAGTGATGTGGCGTCCTTCCGTGTGTAGAAATGAGGGCCATGTGCCAGAGATACTGGATTGAATTATGGTGACTCCTGTATCTGACCAAGAGAGTACTTTAATTGCTGCATTCCATATCTAAATTTAGGCTGCAAATGAAAAAACAGTTTTTACAACTCTAAGTACACTTTCTACTACAGAGAATGGTGACTAAAGCAAAAGCAAAAATAGCTGCTTGCACCACGATTTGAGAAAACCTAAATCTGAAAATAATCATTTTTATTTGCATACGACCAAATAAGGACATTGGGGAAGCAGTGAGTCACCAGTGTTCTAGCATCTACCAGATTCCAAGATGATGTGAGGGTATTCTTTAAGATGAGATCTGGATATTCTAAAATTTACATTAAACCTTACCCGTGATGTGTAACCTTAAGCTCCTGTCTGAAAAATGGGTTGAATCACAACTTTACAGAAGAGTTATGGCATAGCTCCAATGAATGATTTCAGTACTTTCAAAACTTCAAATACATGGGAGTAATTCCTCACATCAGAAGAGTACTTTAGGTTTTTAAAGCACTTTCACCTACATCATCTCATTTGATCACATTTGATTCTCATAAAATCCATGAGGCAAGCTGTTTGTAGGTGTGTGGTTGTCATATCAAAATATCATTGAACTGGGGGTCTTTTTGTAGAGACAGGATGAATCACTGCTGGGTAGGAAAAATGGCACAGATGAAAACCAGACTTAGAGATCTAAACTCCCTGCTAACATGTCACATGGCCCCTGTATAAACCAAAGCTCATAAAGTGCCAAAACTCAGCAGAAAGGTTTAGGAATTGCTTGCAATCCAAGTGTGTTTTCTTCTTCTCTATGCTTTTAGAAGACAGTTTAAAGAGAGTTAGGGAATGTTCTGGCCTTTTGTTTTGAAACCTCCTCGGCTTGTTGTCTATTTGTCTGCAGATTGTGAGATTGGTCTATTTGCTTTAAACAGACTGAACAACCTTTAAAATAAGCAGACTTCTATGACGGGTTGACTTATTTTGGATGTGCAAAGATGCTCACTGAATTTCTCATCTAAGACTTGAAAATCCTTCTGTCTCAGTTAGTATGACACAGTTAAGAGTTGAAAGGGGAGCACCGTCTGTTGTAGCATGTTTTGGAAGGTGGCAGAAGAAAAATGTCTCTGTTCTACAATATGAGCAGCTATCTGCATCTCCCCAAGGATTTTTCATGAACCTAAGTAGGAAATCTTAGTCAAGTTCCCAAGGGCAAACCATCTTTGTCAAGAGACCACTGAAAACGATTTCCAAAGATGGAGGACACGACTTCTGTGTTCCCAGCAGCTGGGTTAGTACTGAGGGGGGCAGGATGGGGGGTTGCTCAAGCCCTGCATCTCAGGAGAAGCATTTTCTAGAGAGTTGTGGATAACTGCATAGGTTTCACATATTAAAGTATCACAGCAAAATAATAAAAATTAATGAAGATGACGTCCATATTGTAGCCCCCCACCAGCCCCCTGATTCTCGCTCTGTACAGAGGGGAAGGGGTGGAAAGGGAATGAAAGGGCTGCCGCCAATCAAGACAGCTTACATGTCAGCCCACCCCCATCCAGAGTTATGGTCCATCCTTGTGCACACAGCTCACCGTGCAGGGGTTTCTCCAGCCAGAAGGGAGGCCATGAGGGTGAGTGAGTCATGGGGTGCTGGGCATCAGGACCTCAAACAGCAGGTCATTAATAGAAACCAGGGCTCTCGGGACACAAGGGTCTGGTCCTGGCTCCATCTCTAATTATTTGTGTGACTTCGGACAAGGTGTTCTACCTCCTTCACGTGTACAGCCGGCAGGGGGCGTGTGTAGGTGGTGGTGTTGGACTAAGTGTTCTCCAGGGCTCTAACAGCTCCTAAAAATTAGGAAGGGATGTGTAGGGAGGTTGTGAAACTGAAGCGTAATTATCCCTGTTGGCTGTAAGAGAATAGACCTTGGAGGTGGTGCGAAAATAATCCACAAGGAATCCTTGTGATGGGCTGGGCAACTACATAGAAACATGGAATTGTGTGTTCTGGAGATCTATGAGGCCATATAAAACGGGGCTCATACAAGAAAGCCCACACTTAACACAGAAAAGTCAGGCGTTTGAACCGAAGCTCTGCCCTATCCTCTTTACAATCTCTCCCCGTGATAATATAGCACCTTGCGCACACAATGAAATGTCAGCCACAGAAAACATTTCCCTTGGCTTTGTTGTTCCAGAACGGGATTCTTTTGTCCTCAATATAATGGATATGCAGAAACAATGATAGAACAGAGATTTTTTTCTAAAGCGATGACAAACACACTGCCGCTTCCTCCCTCCCTCCTTTCTCCTTATCCCCACCCCCCAAAGTAAATCATTGTTAAAAAAAAAAAAAATCCCATTGTCTATTGTCCATGGAGATCAAGATCTGCCTAGGAACAGCGCTGGCAGGCTCGCAGCGGCCGCGAGCAGCCGGTAGGTGGCGCACGAAGGCAGCGCAGGCGGGAGCGCGGGACCGGTCCCGGCGCGGGGGGCGGTTCTCGTCGCCCACACGCCCGCCCGCCCGCCGCCGCCCTCCACCCCCTCTCGCGTGCTAATTGCTGGATACTCTACTGGGACTTCGGTTAGGGGAAAAGAAAGCGGGAATGGGAGGCGGGGAATCCGGTTCCGAACGCACAAAGCCTCCGGGGTCTGGGCGGCCCGGGAGCAGGGCGCCCCCCCTCCCCACCGTCACCCTTCACCGCCTTGCCGCGCCCGGCCAGGGCTCCGGCCAGAGGAGCACACAGGCCACTGGCAGCGGGAATGGGGGTGGGGGGCACGGTGGGGTTGGTGATCTGGGTGCAGAGCCCCACGCCCCGGTCCTTGGTGCCCGCCTGAGCCCGGACACCTCCCTCCCCAGCTCACGCATCCCAGGCATCGGAGCCCAAGGCCACCCCAAATGCTCTCCAGCCGCGTGCAGGGCTGCCTTCCGCCTCGGGCAAGGCCAAGACCAGGGACAGGATCGGCGGCGGTTCAGGTCCCCAAGCAGCAGGGTCCGCCGAGCCCCAGAGCAGCAGGGTCCCATGTGTCTGCCTGGGCCCGGCTGACGCCATCAGCAAGCCTCCTTCCAGGAGGAGTCTGACCTATCCTGCCCCTTCCGTGTCGCGGGCTGGCGCTGTCAGTTGACGATGAACGGGCCACACGGTCGTCCTACCCCCAGCCTCTTGTCTAGTAGGACATGGTGTTAACGATGCTTGATGGCCCTAAGGTCAGAAGCCTGGGTTGAAACGTGAGCATTGACACCTGGGGCTTTGTAACCTTTGAGGATGTTCCTGAACTCCCCAATCCTCCATCTCCCCAGCTATTAAAAGCGGCAGTAATACCTCATAAGAATGTTGTGAGGGTTTTTCAAAAGCGGTGCTTAACTTAGCAGGAGGCCAGGCTAGAGTAACTGTTATTATTAACAACCTGACTCTCCTCGGAGGGGGAGGGAGATACACAGTTTGCTGCCCTTGAAACAAATCTGGCATCACTGTTGCCTAGACTGAGGAGAAGGGGGCCAAGAGGAGAGCCGAGGCACATCCTCAGAGTGGTCACTCCCAACAGAAGATGCCATCTGTCTGTCGCTCTGCAGCCCTCATATGCTGTCCCTCTTCCTGTCCCGAGGCTGTGTTAGGCCCTGCTCCTCTCCTTACTCTCCCTTGGATATACATTCTCCCTGCTCAGGTGGAAAGTTCTGAGACAGACAGTGTATGACATGGGCTTTGGAGTCAGACACACTCAGGTTGGAATTCTGACTTCCGCATTTGCTAGCTGGGTGGAGCTTCAGTCTGCTGCTTTATGAAATGGTGGTCACAATACCTACCTAAGAGTTCCTGTGAAGATTAAAGGAGATAACGTTTCTAAACTGCTAGGCATGTACTGGGTTGGCAAAAAAATTCATTCATGTATTGGGTTGGCAAGTGAACTTTGTGGCCAACCCAATACTATCTGTTCAGTAAATTTTTAAGTTTACAGTTGAAATTAGGTTAGATAATCTTGCAAAAGATAATGAAC
This sequence comes from Tursiops truncatus, assembly GCF_011762595.2. Taxonomy (NCBI): domain Eukaryota; kingdom Metazoa; phylum Chordata; class Mammalia; order Artiodactyla; family Delphinidae; genus Tursiops; species Tursiops truncatus. The sequence goes on from NC_047038.1 coordinate 116,760,158, forward strand.
AATCACTGGAGTTTCTGCAGACATCCACCAAAGCTGAACCCCCAAAACTACTAACAGTGAGCTTCTTTACTCCTTTCTGAGTCAGCAAGCTTTATTTCCCCTCCAGGAAAAGAGTAGAAATCCAGTGCGGGTACATTCTCCCCAGAGCCTCATGGGTATAACTCAGACACTTAAATAGGCTTATTAAAATGGGCCACCAAATGCCCATTTTAGAGCAGTACTCCATCTGGAAGTTTCTCTGGGGGTGGGCCTCGCTTTAAAGTTGCATTCTAAACCATGGTGTGTGCCTGGATAGTCAGTGACTTGGTGACTGTCAGCATTCATCACATGTGTGCTGCTGCCCAAGCAGGGGTGTGGCTGGGGAGTGACACTGACCCACCCCCTACCTGAGGCAGGCAGGAGGCCAGGAACTGTTGCCCCTTCTCCAGAAGGACACTTGGGCATTTCCACGAGCATCGGATTTGTATAGCTCTTGGGAGGAGCTTAGGGATTTGTATAGCTCTTGGGAGAAGACCATGTCCCTTGGGCAGAGGTTGGGCCACTAGACAGTCTTGGTAGCCAGCCTCCAAGATGGCCCCCAATGACCCTTGCCTCCCGAGATGCATGTCCTAGTGTAGTCCCCTCCCTGTTAAGCAGGGATGACCTGTGTAACCAAGTGTATATTACAGAATCACAGTGTGTGACTTCCAAGGCCAGCACATAAAAGACATTGTGACTTCCATTTTGCTGTCTCCCCTATCGCTCACCGTGGAGAAAGCCGACCACCAATGCTGTGAAAACACTCAAGCAGCTGTATGGAGTGGTCCACATGTCAAGGAACTGAGGCCTCTGCCATCAGCCAGCACTGACTTCCCAGCCCTGTGTGTGAGCCATCTTGGATGAAATGGGTCCTCTACCCCCAGTCAAACCTTCAGATGACTACAGCCCAGCCTGACATCTTGACGTCATGAGAGACCCTGAACCAGAAACACACCCTTAAGCCATCCCTGAATTCCTGACTCACAGAAAAACTGTGAGATAAAAGACAGGCCTGTTTTAGGTGTACAGATACTGTGTAGATGACTAATTTAGCAACACTCAAAAGAGCCAGGGGGCTTCCGCTGGCCAAAGTGGGGCTGGTAGTGAGGGTCCTGCCCATTCACCTGGTCACCTCTGCTGGCTCCACATACCAATACACGTCTGGGGTCTGAAAGTCCCCCTCTCGACCTCAGTTGAAGGCCCCACCTCCAAAGGTTCTGGGAAAAAACTTTAAGCTACAGTCTGCCAGCAGCACTGAGTTAATAGTAGCCCTAACCTTTGTTTTCGCCAAGGGTTGAGAGCAGGGCATTCCTTCACTCCCTGTACCTCTCCCCCTGAGCCAGTCCTGGCACTTGGCCCAGGTATAAGATTGCCAGCCCTGCCACTGCTTTTTGGTCTTATTATGAGCGTGTCTGTTCTCATGTGCTGGTTTGAGCACGTCATGGTGGAAGTGCGAGCACAGCAAAGGAGGCTGTGTCGGATCTTTCTCTCTCCATGTTAGGAGCTGGCTGCTGAAAAGCCTGTAGGTCAGGTGGGTAGAGACAGGTTACCATGTCCTGAAGGGCTCAGAGCCGGACTACTCCACGGATCAGATGTGGAAGCTAGAGTGCTCAGTCACTTTGCTTCTTCCCGAAGTTTTCCTGGTCATTTTCATCGGTGATCTGGAGAGAAAAGCATGGAGCTGAGCCCATGCCCCTAAAAGTAGCAAACTCACACTTGTACACCACCCCTAGCAGGGGTCTCACACGTGTTCACTGCTAGTCACAGTCAAGACTCATGTGTTGAATTCAAGCAGAGTTAATTAAAATGAATTAGTAGATAATAGTCTTGAGCTGACCAAATGCTACTTGAAATCCTGTTCTTTCCTGAAATATCTGCCAATGAGTGTAGTCAACTCACAGTTCTATTAAGTCTAAGCAAATCCAAAATATTCTCCTGGGCGTCTGTACCATTCAGCTAGATGTCTGGGGCTGCCTGTCTTATATAGACCCTTAGATCCCCACGGATCTAGGGTCATAACAGAGTTGGCTTGTCAGGAAACCTCAACCTTTTTTTAAAGACCATCCTGATCCCCTAAAAATCCATTTCTTATTTTTGATGTGATTCTGACTTTCAGTTTTTTATTTTTTTCAGAAAGTTTTATTTCTGCTATATTTTTAGATTCAAAAGTATTTATTTAAGGTGAACAAATGTTACAGCGTACACAACTGCTGGGCCTGCTTTTTAATTGAGAACAAAAAGGGAATACCTAGGACAAGAATATGCAATTACCACACTTATTGTTTTCAGTGAATTTTTGTCAAGTTTGTTTATCTTATTGCTAATGTGATGATACAGCAATCCTTGGCAAGAGAATAACATTTTGCATTAAAGAACAAATCTCAGTAAAAATGGAAAATGGAGTTAGCCACAGCCCACAAGGCCTTCTTTGGGAAGAACTCTTGAAGAAAAACCAACTCACACTTCACAGAAGAATATGACACTGTCGTTTTTCCCTCTATAGTACCAGAGTGTTCCTGAACAAAGGCCTCAAGGCATTATCAACTCGTCATCCATTTTTTGATGTGATTTCTATTTTCAAGACCCTGCTTCCCTCCCTCTTTGTTCCTAATGCATCTGGTCATTGGTGCCTTCTACTTTGGTCCTATCATAGTCAGTGTGACGTGTCCCCTGGAGAACCTGGAGAGTTCACCATGGTGACCACGAGTCCCACGGTCAGGGTTATTGTCTCACCCATGGGACCAGAGGAAGACCTCAAGGACACACCCACTGCATTCAGACAAGCCGCAGATATGTGGAGGCTGAAGGACGATCAGGTGATTCCAAACCATCTGGGAAGGAACTGATGGACTATCGAGATATATCCAAGCCCGGGATATTGTTTAAAAACAAACAAAACAACCCCCCCCCCTTTTTTTTCTATTGTTGGGATTTCTGATGGTACAGTACACAAGTTCCAATGTGCAGTCTAATCAAAGATAGCTATATAGTGCTTAGAAATTTCCATAGCTCAACCATGAACCTTGTAGAAAAGAAGAAACTGAGGATATTTATACGTCACTGGTAAACAATGGCATAGATTTCTCTGAACATGTCTTCCATCTCAAAAGTCCTGCAGCTTGGATTCTATAAATGCCTTTAATCTGATTTTAATATTCATTCATTTAGTCCTTCAACAATTATTTATTTGTTTTCATTTTTGGCTGCGTTGGGTCTTCGTTGTGGCATGTGGGATCTTTTGGTTGAGGTGCGTGGGCTCTTCATTGCAGCGCGTGGGCTTCTATCTAGTTTTGGCGTGCGGGTTTTCTCTCTCTAGTTGTGTCGTGCAGGCTCCAGAGCATGTGGGCTCTGTAGTTGTGGTACGTGGGCTCTGTGGTTTGCGGCACGCGGACTCTATAGTTGAGGCACTCGGGCTCAGTAGTTGTGGCACATGGGCTTAGTTGCCCCACGGCATGTGGGATCTTAGTTCCGCGACCGGGGATTGAACCCTTGTCCCCTGCATTGGAAGGCAGATTCTTTACCACTAGACCACCAGGGAAGTCCCTCAATAATTACTTAATGCCTGTTATGTGCTGAGTATAGACGTAACATTAATGGATAAAACAGAAATGTATCCCTCCTTACAGTCTACAGACAACCGACCCACAAACAAATGTAGATATGCCCACAAACTGCATACATCTGGTGGGAAAATTAAATGGATTCAGCGATAGAAAATAACGTACTCTACCTCTACAGATACAGGCATTCGAAATGGCCTAAGAAGAAAAAATTTAAATCAGCATCTGAACAATAAAAAAGCTCAACCTTAGCCATGTGTTGACATTCCAGGGAAAAAATACCAGGTGGGCAACGACGCTGAGAAGGAAAAAGTGTGATGTGTTCAAAGAGTAGAACGTTGTGAATATAGAACTTTGCAGACTAGAAAACATGCTAAATCATAGCCTGTCAGGGTTTGATTGGGTAATTTAGTCTGGCCACCCGACCAGTTCTTAAATCCCCTTCACGATTCACCCTCTAAATAACCAATTGCCTTTTTTTTTTTTTTTTAACTTTTTGGCCACACCACGTGGCATGTGTGATCTTAGGATCTTAGTTCCCTGACCAGGGATCAAACCTGTGTCCCCTGCATTGGAAGAGTCTTAACCACTGGACCGCCAGGGACATCCCAATCACCTTGTGTTTGAGTCTCTTCACAAGAAGGAATGTTCTACCTCTTGAAGCACCCATGCTGGTTTAGTTTAAAAATATGAGTTTGTTCCAACCAGGAAGCTGGAATCATGAATTATGATCACGGACGTGCATCTGAGGAAATTTTCAAGTTGAAATGGAAGAAGCTACTTAGATCGCTGTATTTACCATTCTTTGTTATGTAGAGTGCCAAGAACACACAGCAGGATTTCAAGTTCATCACTTTTTTGAGAAGAAAAATATATGAGAATGTTCAAACAGCTCTCACAAACTTTCAACAGTTTTTCTATTGTAGCAAAATTCATGTCAGCAGCCTGGCAAACCAGTGATTGCACAATAAGGTCAGTTGTACCCTTGAAAGACAGCCGTGTATTTGGGCTGCAGTGGTGAGGTGGGAGTGACTTTCCTGTGGTATTTGTGGTCCATCAAGTAGAGGAAGTGCAGTGTATCCACCAATTTTACAAAGGCCTTTGATAATGCAAGTTGACTTACACAAGATCTGTTATTGACTTGACTAAAGAAGCTCAATGGGATTCCGTGAAGATTCTGCCAGGTATTTACTGGTGTTCCCTACAGCCAGTTCACACCACTGACAGTTTGAGACTGGCTTGAGTATTTATTTGTTCCAAAGTACATCAAGAAAGCTAAGTTCCAAGGTCTTAGGGAGGTGCTTCCAAGTTCACAACCCACAGGCCATTCTCTGTTAAAGCCATTCATGAGCTGTTATGTGGTGACTACTAAGCAGCCACCCTACTTGAAACAGCCTCCAAACGATTTTGGACCATCTTGCAAAGTTATAATACTGCTAAGGGTGTGAGAAGGCAAAAGTTGACCATGAATAAATGCTAACCCATGCAATGAAAATCCCATTAGTAGCCAAAAGAAGTTCACTACCGAAATACAAGAAAAAATCCTCCATTGAATTTTTCTTCTCAGATAGCAGTAATGCTCTAAAAGTATCAAAGCAATAGAAAAATTAAGCGAAAAGCAATCAGGATATCTTGATGAGGCTGGCAGGTGGAGTATGGTACCCACTTGGCACCTGGTTCTAGACAAGAATAAATAAAAATCTACAGACCTGGGCTTCCCTGGTGGCGCAGTGGTTGAGAGTCCGCCTGCCGATGCAGGGGATACGGGTTCGTGCCCCGGTCTGGGAAGATCCCAGGTGCCGCGGAGCGGCTGGGCCCGTGAGCCATGGCCGCTGAGCCTGCGCGTCCGGAGCCTGTGCTCCGCAATGGGAGAGGCCACAACAGTGAGAGGCCCGCGTACCGCAAAAAAAAAAAAAAAAAATCTACAGACCAGTGCCATAAATATCACAGCCAACTTCTTGAGTCAGCTCATGAGGATTGTCTACTGCTAGAAATTTAATTTAAAGTGTAAGACAGATTCACCAACATGCCTGGAACGCAGCCAGTCCACCAGGACTGAAGGGATGTCAGCTGGGTCGACCAAATGTCAAGAAGGAATGTCAACAGGATGCTCGTGAAGATGTCCTGTGGTGAGCTAAGGTGGGACACCTCCAAGGACTAAGCCAAAGGACTGCTTTCAAGAACCGCTCAAGCGTGACTTCTGTGACGACTTCTAGCCGTGGCAGAGAGAGCAACAGACCTTGCTGGCCAGAAGCAAGGAGAAATGGAGCCGATCCTTCTGAGCAGAGGCATATGACAGCTGGCTCCATGAAAGAGCCCATCTGGAAAGAGTGAGTGACCCTTGTGAACAAGAATTGGACTCATAAGCCACAGGTTGGTCCTTGCCTTTTATACAACAAACATAGAAGCAGCAGCCAGTTGGTCATCAGTATGGTGTAGTGGTTTGGCACCCAGCTTCTAGACTCAGACTGCCTGAGTTTAAATCCTCACTCCATCATTTACTAGCTGGTTGACATTAGTACAGTTTCTTAACCTCTCTAAGTTCATTTCTTTATAGGAATAATGATCTTGCCTACCTTATAGAGGATTCAATGATTGTACGTGTTACCTGTTAGAACAGTGCCTGGCACACAGTCTGTGCTCAATAAATTTTAGTTACATTATCAGTCTTTATGGCTCCTCACAGGAAACTAGAGCTCATATTATAGTTTGCTATTAACAGGTCCGTGTTCGTGTTTCTGCCATTTACTACTAAACCTAAAGGTCAAATTACTAAGAATTTTTAATATCAGTTCCTTGCTCTGTCAAATGCGAATAATACTACTTCATGGGTTTTGTGAAGATTAATGAAATAATAGGCGTAAAACACCAACAGTAAGGCCTGTATGCTGTTGAGGCTCAATAAACGATAGTTATTCTTATTAGGACCTGATGGTCTGGTAGAGCAGAGCTGTGCTGTAGAAGCGTCTGTGATGGGAGAAATGCTCCATGTGCGCGTTGCCCAGTACGGCAGCCACGAGCCGCTTGTGGCTGTTGGGCACTTGAAAGGTGAAGAACTGAAGAACTAAACTTCTAATTTTATTTCATTGTAATTAATTTTTTAAATATCCACATATGGCTTGTGGCTAGTGTATTGAGCAGTGCAGGCTGGGTGGTTCAGGCCTCGTTCTGTCCTCCCCATATGCTCCTCCTGTCTGTGCCCAAATCATGTCCATCTTGTTGCCCATCAGTATCTATCTGTATCAGGGTTGGACAGAATGAAGAGAGGATACAAAACCCGACTTTGGCAGGTCGGTAGTGTGGCATAATAGAAAGAAGAAAAGTCAGTGGGTCTAAGGGGACCGTCTCATTCCAGCTCTGCCTGTTATTCTTGGGCAAGTCACTTAACCTCATCTTCAGAAGGAGAGAGTTGATACTGACATGACTTCAAAGCTCCCACCCATCAAGTGATCACCAAGGGGTGAACGTAAGAAATATCACACAAACTTAGATTATTTTTTAGGTGCTACGGGTCGCATTTAGCTATGTTTAGCGTCTCCCAGATTTAAAGGTGGTATATTTAAGTGTTAGCATACAAACTAATATAAGTGAATAGACAGGGATAAAAAAGAAGTCGAGGCCAAAGGGAAATTAACCTTGGGGCAAAGACGAAGGACTTTGATTAAAAAAGAACATCTGTGCTGTGCCTATATGTGCGCCTGCCATATCTTTTTGCAGATATACAGCCTTCCACCAGTGTGGGTGAGAGTGGAGAGTGCTGGGGAATGTCTGACTGGTAAACACTTTGGATATATAAACCCATAATATGATTTCTTGTCTCCAGCTGAATACAAACTGGAAAGGAAGTTCTGCAAAACAGATCTCCTAGAATCCACCTGGGTAGAAGGAGCTCAGAACAAGGAACCTGGAGGCCCATTTTCCTTCTCTGGCTCTGTGGCTAACCAGCTGAGTGACCACACTTAATCTGGCTCACTTCTCTGGGCCACAATTTAAGCATTGGTGCAGTGAATCGGTTGCACCCTACTCCTACAAGTGGGGAAAATCTATGTTTATGCTCAGAGCCCTAGAAATCGCAGAGATGCTTTTCTTTACCAGGAGCCAAAAGCATGAGAAATTATAGCAGCTAAGCCAGATAACAACCCCTTGCCCCAACTCACACACATACACTTAATTTTAATCTGCTGAAGAGGAAGTCCATGCCCTGTGGCGTAACTTCTCAGTGTCCATCTGAAGCATCTACTTGTGAACAGTAGGTGATAGGACTCCACTTGGTTATAAGCATAGTTCCAACTGATTAGCCTTGACAATACCCGAAGAGTGGTCTAGATTTTTTTTTTTTTTTTTAAGAGACAGTAATTCCTCAAACTTTCAGGGCAGTGGTGGTTGTGTCTGTGAAGGCAAAGTAAGAAACCTCACCACCTGCTTCCAAAAATGGTGAAATAGAATACGCACGGTTGTCACCTGGGATGAGCTGGTATTAGCAGGAAAAAAACAACAGTGACATTCAGAACAGGAAAACCAGCAGTTAAAGAAAGCCATCCAGGATAATTGAGTTTATTAATCTATCTGACTTTAAATCATCTTTCCTCCATCATACTTAGAGTCTCTATGTCCACAGGTTGTTTTGAAACTCGGCCCCTCCTCCTCTACTCCTTTCCCAAGGCTGCTATGTGATAAATAGCTCTCCCTGCTCTCTCCCCCTCCCCCATCCACCATTTCTTCTCACATTCCTCTCTAGCCATGTCGATTCTTTCCTGAGAGAAGGGTGGGAATCTCTACTCAAGGCCACTTGTCTGGACCCTGTGTCTAACAGCAAGAAGTACTAGTTTTAGAGACACTTAGGGAGTGATTCCTACACACACACACACACACACACACACACACACACACACACACACACACACACACACACACACATACCTTTCTCAGACCAGAAGTCCCTGGAGGCAGTACTAGCTGGACCTTGACCCCTAATAACATCAGGATGAAAGTGAATAGGCTATAAAGCAAACCAAGTCCACTTTCCGTAGTAAGTCCTGCTGCTTCATGGCTTTGCAGAGTCCTCTGGCACCCAGGTTGGTTACAGTAGACACAAGAACAATCTTCCCTGCAGTTTCTACTTCCTGGTGACAGCTTGTCCCACCAACCTCCCTGGTTAGGAGAGGATCCTTCTCCTTTCTTGGGGACATTATGACCAAATTTATGGCTCTTTTATTAGGTTGGCAGGTGATTTAAGTGAGGGAGGAAAGAAGTGGCCTGATTTGCACATAGTTTCAGTTCAGGAAACAAGGAAGTGGAAGAATTTATCCATGGTCATTTTCTGCTAAAAGCTTGCAAAATTCTTCAGCCACCATTGAGAAGAAAACTTCTCCCTGCTTCAAGCCTAGATTTCTGGTACCTTAAGGCTAGAAGGGATTTCTAGATCATGAAAACTTCTACTGGTAGGGGAGGGGGCCTAGAGACTGAGAGGTTAAATAACAGGCCCAAAAGATCACACATTACAAAGCTAGTTAGGAGAGCCCCAGGGCCGAGGATGGGGTCAACTGATTTCCCCAGGTCTTACCCCTCTCTCTCTCTCTCTCTTTCTCTCTCTCTCTCTCTCTCCTTGATCATCTTCAAAAGGAATCTTCTTTTGTGGGCCTAGGAAAAAACAGTAAATCTCTGAAAGACGTAAAGAAGATCGGCAATCTGTCTGCTAGCTTCCCTTTCTTTCTTTCAAGATATTCAGCATTCTGACTTTGCCCAGGAAATGGAGAAGAAGAAAAGAGAATCAGATAACATTTTAAACAAAACAAAGCAAATAAAGAAAACTGCTTTTTTAAAGAAAAGTCTGTGGTATGTGCACGTGTGTGTGTGTGTGTGTGTGTGTGTGTGTGTGTGTGTGTGTATGCGTCCAGGGCCATGTATCATTTTGGAGTAAGCTAATTGTGAGCAGTCTTTGCATTAAGAGGCACATAGAACAAGCCCTTCTTTACCTATTTCAGTCTTTAAAAACCTTAAAAATTAGTGTGAGGACAAATGATTTACTCTACCTCAGACACTGGGTCTCTGCTCTGCCCTGTATATTGCGAGATCATCCCATTTCCTTTCGGCTTCTCTCAGCTGTCTTGCCAAGTCGTCTGTCTTCCATGATTAGTCATTCTAATAAACACTCCTAATAAACACAAATCCAGGATGCTACTTTTGGCTCCTATGCTGCCTTTAGGAAAGACTGACACCTTCATTAACTTTGTCATCTGTCCTGGAGAAACCCAGCTGAGATCTCTAACATGTTCTGTTGCAAGCTGCAGTATAACAGACACATTTGGTGTATATTCTCTGTTAAATGGAATCTGAATTCCTAAGTGAACTAAAAATACTTAATTATTAATAAAATACCCCAGGGATTGGTGACATTTGGGATGATTTTATCACGCTGTAGATATTGAACAACATAATGTGTATGGTGGTATCGAATTCAACTTCTTTTGTTTAAAAGAACATTCCTTCCCAATTCGTTTTGATTTATACGCCACGTGGATTAGTCCCTGACCATCCAGCTCCGGGTGGAGGTAGAGGGACTTTCCTGAGGAATGGGATGGGACTGAAGCTGGGGCAGTGCAGGGAAGACCAGGAAGAGGCACCAAGGAGCCGTCTCCTGAGAATTGGAATTGGTTTGGGGTAGATGGCAAGTGAGGGGATTCTATTCAGGTAGAGGCAATGGTGGCCATGGATGGAAGTTTCTGGAAGGATCACAGGTCCAGAGAATCACAGGACTAGGTGCCAGGCTTCCAGTTTTGCACCAATTTGCTGTGTGACTCTGAGTACATTACTTAACCTCTCAGGGACAGAGTTTTCTCACATATTTGGAAGGGATAATTACACGCCCCTTAGCTACCTTATTGAATTGCTCACAGTATACATGAAAGTACTTCCAACAATTAAAGGGCTTTATGAAGAATATATTCAAAGATGGGGAAGAAGGAAATAGCGTTTACTAGGCACTGTCCATGTACCAAGGGTTGTGTTGGATACTTTTACAAACATGAAGTCAGTTAGTCTTAAAAAAAAAAATCTGAGATAGGCCTGATTACCCCATTTATAGGGGAGAAATCTGAGGCTCAGAGCTTTTGCTCTGAGGTCACAAAGTGGTGGAGCCAAGCTGAAAACCTACAGAGATAAGGCATGTATTTGGGTACATAATATGTAAAAGGAAAATGGGTCACAACCTTAATTTTTAAGTAGAAATGTTCAGTCAGCCTAAGGTTTGGTTGACTTATACGTGATTATGCATTATCACAACATATGAACACTCCCATGAAATTTTAATTATTCTGTCATCAGCCAGTTATGATATTAAGGAAGGAAAATCTCTAAGTATAGTGTCAAAAATCTGTTATTAAATAAAGTAAACACTGAGGAGGTCTTGCCATTAGGTTGATATGATCTTGATCTGTTAGTGCTGGATGGACCAATCAGGTGGAGCTTTCACTCATCACTTCCTTGTTCCTGGCACATCACTGTGAGTCTCTGCCCCCAGTGGTAACACTTGTCTTTCCTTCGTTTCTGCTCAGACCCTGGCTCTGCCCAGGTTGGTGGAGATCCCGTTTGCACTTAGATGCTTTGTACACTGTGGGTCCTGGTTTGCAGTGTTTGGCCTGGAGATGAAGTTATTGATGGCTGTTTGTGAGAGAGACAAAGTGGAGGAGGGCTTGGAGCAAGAGACCAGAAGCCAGTCCATCACCTGCTCCCTCGATGACCTCGCTTCACCTCTTCATGCTTCAGTTTCTCCATCTGTTGGTGGAAAGAGTGATACACGATACCTGGCTCTCAGAGTGTCAGGAACATCTTTGTAAAGCACTGAGAGATGCTCTAAGGGCCCTGAAAGACTTCATGCTTCCCTTTACTTGGTCAAGTAAAATCCCATCTGATGGACGAAAAATTACAGACCACGTATATTTTTTAAATAAGCAGATGATCTTATACCTGAAAAAGTACTTGCATTTCTTTATCAGTGGGTGGCGTACCATGAAACCCATTTCAATGACAGGGCCTAAATGGTTGTTTAAAAAATAAACAAATAAGTCTAAGCATGTACAAGATGCACATACGGCTGCTTTTATACTAGTTTACTTTCCTATGACAAAATGCATTTCAACTACTTTTAACATTCTTAGTGTGCTTGTTTTCACCACACACACACACACACACACACACACACACACACACACAGCCATGGTAGATTAACAGCGAGATGGTATCATCACCCCCATTTTATAGATGAGAAAACTTAAACCAGGAGAAGTAAATAGATGGCCAAGTCCACAAGGATAATTAGGGGCACAGTTAGGAAAATCATCTAAGTCTCCTGTCTCAAAATCTGGCACTTATCCCTCTCAATCTCATGTTTGATAATTCTGAACTTTTTTCTCTTCCTGTTCTTGCACATCTTTTGTTCTCCACTTATCGATATAACAGGGCTGTAGGTGCCTTCTCATGCTTCTTCTCTGGGAACGGGGCCCTTTAAAGCCTGATGTCAAGCAAGGTTTGCGGTAAAGTGAGAGCTCAGACATGACTGCTTGTTAAGCTTGTTCCTCATTGCCAGCCCGAAGAAAAACCTGCCCCAAATCACATTACCCAGTCGCTGGGACCTCTCCGCTGCTCTCAGTGGGGCAGCGCCAAGCTGCACCAAGTCATAATCAGGCTGAAACAGCTGCGTCGTGATGCTCTCACAGACACGCGTTTGCTTTGTATGTGCTTCTAAAGTGTATCCTGACTTAAAAATCCAAAGGGAAAGCGTGGGATAAACACCAAAAGATCACTTTAAATGGTTTTTTTTTTTTTTTCCCTGTGGGGAATTCAATTGCAAAGATCATCAGAGACTGATGAAGAAACACAGAAAAGCCACAGCGGATGAGGCACTAACCCCATTGTTTACTCACATTCAAGAGTGACTAGCTCTCTGCATCCCCTTTGCCAATCCAGGTTGCTTTGAAATTCCTTCCAAGGAAGCACCCCCTGCCTGGTACCACTCTGCAAAAAAGTTCTACTGAGGGTTTTAAGCAGTGAGAAAAAGAAGGCTGTGAACGGGAACCCCAACATGACAGCCAGCTAGCCCGCTGTGGCCGCCCATGGTCCTGCTGCTGAAGCTCAGACAGAGAGGACGAGCCCTTCTGAAGATGCTCCTGTCTGCCCTGCTTGAGCTGCTCCTGCCAGGGCCAGCATCCCTGGGAAACTGCCCTGTAAAATGAGCAGCTCCTTTTCGACAGCAGCCTCCCAGCGGCTCCCCACCTCCGTGGCTGCCATTGGACATGACAGAGCAGCCGGCCCAGCCTGGCTCGCCTTTCGCTGCTGAGAACCTATTGGGACCTATTTTCCAAGCTGGAAAGCACAGGTGGGCAGAAGCCACGTGGGCAGCCCTGGGTGGCACGCCTGCCCTCCTACCTGCACGGTCTCCTCCAGCTTTGGGTTGATGGGGTGAGTGATTTGAGGGTCGGATGCCCTTCCCAAGCGTTATCAGTTTCCCCTCTTCTTCCTGAATAGCCCGTGCACCTTCACCCATCCTGAAACCCTGCCTGGAAACAGAACAAAACAGAACCCTGCAGCCGGCCCATCCCCCAGGAGCCAGAGGGCCAGATCTGGCCCGGAGCCAGGCTCTGAAGAAACGGCGGAGGGCAGAGAGAGGCGGCGGTGGGGCAGGGAGCCTCGTGTTACACATTCAAAACCTAATTTTGGATCAGAGTCATACTTGTAGCCAAGCCCGAAAGATCATCGAGGCCCCCAAATGAACCCACAGCTCTGAGGCGGGTCCTGGACGAGTCCTCAGCTCTCGTGCCCACTTGCTGCTGTCCTTAGTTCGAGAGGCTAAGTCAGGCTTGTTTGGATTTTCACTTTAAATGAAAAACTTTTTTGATGTTTTTTAATTTAATGGTTTTTTTTAAAGCAACATCAGTTGTCTCCTTGCCTCTTTCTAGCTGAGGGCAGTGCGCATTTCCCACCCCCATCTCGCTGTGCATGTTCGACTCAGCTGACATGCTCACTGGAAGCCAGGCTCCTTCGTGCTCCTTCCCCTGCTGAGTGAGGCCTAGGACACAACCTCTTGCTTCGTGACACCGGCACAGACAATAGGCCATCAGGGCAAGGGCAGCCTCAGGTGACAGAAGGAAGGTGCTTACCTTCCTATGAACAGTAAAAACGACCCTCTCTGGACACGGAGGAGAGAGGATACAGCTGGCCTCCGGGAGCGACAAGAGAGACAAGGGCTGCGCTCTCTCGTCTTCCAAGGGTGTGGGCACTTCCTCTGGAGGATTTGCTGCTGCCAAGAGCAGGCTGTTGCCTCCCTGGAACTCGGGGTATCAGGATGCTTGTTTGCAGAGCTGGCCGGCCAGCAGCCGTAGCAGCTGGTTGTAATTATGCATTGCAGCTTCAGAGGAAGTTGCTGGCTGCGGGAACAGGAGCGTGTGTTGGGCCTGGCTGCACACTGGCTGCTGGGCTTAAGGGAACAATAGGGATAGAAGCCGGTGGCAGCAAGGGAAGGGAAGGAGTAGGACGAGGGTGAAGACAGGCAGAAAGAAATGGTGCAAGCTGTTCCCACTGCTGCCGGGGCTGAATCTGGAGAGACCTGTGTCTGCGCTCCGGGGAGCCCTGCTCTTATCCCCAGACTTGCGACCAAAGTCTGTGCCCTTCTGGAAGCAGCCCCCAGACTTTTTTTTTTTGAAAGCTGTACCTGCTGAGCACTGGATTTCGAGAAGTGGGCCTGGCTGACATATCAAATAGCACTCCTCAGCCTGTTTAAGCTAAATTGACTGCATCTTTGTAGCAGCTGGCCACAGGGAAAAACAAAAGAATTCATGATGAAGAAGGCAAATCTCTCCCGGCTAGAAAGTACGGCAGCCACAGCAGCAGTTAAAACATTTCAGTACCAGGCTAAATGCTGTGCCCAGATATGGACATCAGGCGGGAAAGAAAAAAGGACAACTTTACAGAAGTGAAATGTGGGTTAATGAACAAGTTGGTTTTTCTTTTTTCCCTCCTGGATGGAGAAAAACTCGTTAGTGTCTCGTTCTTTATACTTTCCAAGATTTCTTCAGTGTTTCCTAATTAGAACGTAGCTGGGAAATGAACATAGGGGACGGGGTGGGACACAGGGGTGGAGGACTGCCTTCCTGCCGCTGTGTCTGGAGCCCAGCCTCACATCAGCAAGAACCTCCCGTCACACATACAGACACTCCCACCCATGTCTCTCTGCGCTTCCTTCCTCTGGTCCGTTGGGAGGTTGCCTACAGCATCCACACGGCTTGGGAGTCCCCCGCAAAGTACTCAGAATCCGGTTTTTGCCAGCTCAGGGAACAATTTCAAGGCCCACATCAGACCAGCGGACAGGCCTGAGATTCCTGTGGCCTCTTGATGACCCCTCTCCACTCGTACAGCTCCTGATTTAAGTCGCTTTAAAAGGGCAGGTGCCTTACCTGGTAACGGGCACCCTTGATGTATAAAAGTGACAGCCCCACGCAATGACACATGATGGGCTTGGGCTGGTCAACGAGGAGTCCATTTCATTACCTTTCCCCCTTGTCCATTGCCTTGTACACGATGGCTGGAAATGCTATCAACCAGAAGGTGTGAATGCAGAGAAGTGCCAGCCTGTGCATGGGCATTGCGGTCTTGTTCCCACGTGAGCAATGGAAATGCATGATGAGACTATTCTCTTTGGGCCTGACGGCTAGAATCTCCTTATTGCCTGGGTGGAGGTATTATGGTGACGGGTGGAAAGAATTTTTCTAGTAGAATCCAAGTAGGCAATATTTTTTCTTCCTTTTCCTTCTCTTTCTTCCACATGAGGTTATACATTTTCTAAACACACACACACACACACACACACACACACACACACACACAGTTAATTCCTAGAGCCATGCCGGTCAATTCAGTAGCCGCTAGCCATTGACAGCAATTTAAATTAATTAAAATTAAATAGAAAATTCAGTTCTTCAGTCATTCTAGGAATATTTCAAGTGCTCTGCAGCCACATGGGGCTGAGAGTTACTGTATTGGACAGCACGGAGTTACAAAACATTTCCATCATTGCATAAAGTTCTATCAGACAGCCTGTCCTGGAGCATCTATTTTCTCGTGTATCTTAGGATTCCTGTTCCTTTCACAGTCCTCTACCAGTAATTTTTACAGGGGCTTCCCTGGTGGCGCAGTGGTTGGGAGTCCGCCTGCCGTTGCGGGGAATGCGGTTCATGCCCGGGTCCGGGAAGATCCCACATGCCGCGGAGCGGCTAGGCCCGTGAGCCATGGCCGCTGAGCCTGCGCCTCCGGAGCCTGTGCTCCGCGGCGGGGGAGGCCGCGGCGGTGGGAGGCTCGCGTACCGCCAAAAAAAAAAAAAAAATAATAATTTTTACAAAGGTGAAACTGTTTTTTTTTTTCTTTAACGACAACTTAAATCAAAACTAATGAGCTCCCTTTAGGTTCCTGAGGGAAAGTTCCCCAGCTACTGTGCTAATAGAACCTTGTCAAATAGTTGAACAGCATGTGACATTGTAGACATTGAAAGGACCTCAAGTCAGCAGGATTAGTCTCAGGCAGTCCTGACCCTTACATATTCCTGTAGATAATTTTCCTAGACAGTCCTAATCCCAGCTAGAAGAAGCTACTACGAGGCTAAGCTGTGAGTCAAGAAAGATACCAGAGCATCTCCATAAAAATTTGCACAATAAATAGAGAGTATAGCTCCTTTAGAACTACAAGGTAGACCACATGACAAGTTCCTGGCAGCCGGCTTTGAAGTGGGCGGAGATGCACAGAGCAATGAAGCACTTTGATGCAGCTGGAAGCACCTTCAAAGCTTCCAGGGGGAGAGATTATGGCAACTACCTGTAACTGGTTGTTCAGGTCCTTTGTGTGTGTGTTGGTGGGGGTAGGGACTGGACCACACAAAATGTAAACAAATAAACCGAAAGCTACACTGGAAGCACTCTCCCCAAACTAACTGCAACCAAAGGAAACAAAGGATAAGCTATTTAATTGAACACTTTTGCTGGAAGGTTAAAAATTCCACCCAAACTTTTATTTATTTGTTTTATTTTCTGACTTAGAATAGAACCTTGTTGGCAACTGGTAGATCCTTTTAATATTTAAAAATCTGTCATTTCAGTTCTTGTTTTGCGAAATTTCCCAATCTGTTTTCTTCTCATCTTGCATAGGAATGATACACTTAGCATCTGATGAACAAGTCAGCATGAATATAGACTATCCTGAGTCTCCCCCAATTTAATTGAAGGTAAAAGTATCCAAGGTGCAGGCTCCATGACCATGTTATTATTCACAAATTCTCCTGAACTTTTATTCTGCTCCATTGTGGTGAGGGTATGGGTGGGTGACAGTGCGTTCCTGGAAGCAGATAAACAGGATATCACCAAAGTCGCTTTCTTAGTCCAAGCTACTTTGTCACAAAGCAGCTGTGAGGTATTATAGCCACAAACCTGGGCTACCAACTGGCCTGATTTTCCCATTTTTCAAGGAGTAAATGTGGACCTGGCTGTGATTGAAAGTGAAAGCTGAAACAGGGAGGGAGAGTAGGAAAGAGCCAAGGCTTGTCAGTCCAGTTTGGAAAGTTCTAGAAGGTAGGAGTTAGAAATGTATTCGAGCAAGAGATCCCAGACCTTTCTTTCTGACCCGCCGTGGGGAGTGTAAGTGGGACTGGGGAAAGGAGTCCTGTTGAAGCTTCTCTCTCCTGATCAGTGAGGCAGGGAGACAGTCTGACAGATACTGCCAGCCTGGGTACCAGTAAAACCTGGTCCCTTTTCAGCCTTCTCCCATGTCCTGGGCTGCAGACCCTGTCTGGGAGGGAAGCAGCACCAGGTGTAAGCAACACCTCTGATAGGGCGGTTGGCCACACATCCTCAGGCTACGACTCTGTTCTCTTCTTACACTAGAGGCATCCTCATTTAGCTGGGGCTAGGGCGGGGGGAGGGGGAGGGGTGAAGCTGGAAGCTGTCCTCCATCCAGCCCGTTGCTGACTGAGGCAGCCCCACTGTTTCACCCAGAGAGCAAGAAATGGCACCTTAATCCTTGAGGAACAAATCCTCTGAAAGCGAAGACCCTCCATAATGAAGCTGGCTGTTTTCTTTTTCTTTAAGTCTTCATAAATCATGTGCGCCAGCGTTGGCATGAGTCATATGGCTCGGCAGCAAAGCTCCCGCTAAGCCACACAGCTGCACGGGACAAAAATACCTCGGTGAATAGAGCATGTTTGTCCTGCATGGTTTACGGTATAAATACGAAATCAGCAAAAATGCAGGGGTTCCCCGGCCTCTTGAGTCTCATAACCCTTTGGCTGCCTCCTCTGTGCCTTCTGCTGCCCTGTGTCAACCCACTTCCCCACTTCCTTGCTTTTGTTAAGGAAGAGAAGGGTGTCATCGGGATCACTGTCATGTACTGATTGTCAGATTGGTCAGTGAGCAACACTTAGTCTAAGAGAGTTTTAGTCAATGTGGAACCTCCACCCGGTAAATGGACTCGGTCTTTTCATTCTAATGGAATAATGACAGACGTCCCCCTTGTGAAAGGACTTGCAGATGGATGGGATGACATGGGATGCAATGAAATTGTGTAACTCCAATGCTGAGCATGCCCTTGGTGCGTTTGGGGGCCCCTGTGGCGTCAGAGGTGCTGTCTCTCTGCTCTGGATAGCCGTGTCCTTTCAGAGGCTTGTCTGGCCAGGCTCAGTTCCAGCCCCTCCAGGCCTGGTCTGGGGTTGCTGGAGTGACCAAGTCAGGTGGGGTCCATTCTGCTCCAATCCGGGCCACTCCCGCAGGCTTCTCCTCCGAACCTTTTCCCCACTTCTCTGGAGGAGCACAGATTAGCTCTGAGGGTCCCATTCCCTCTTAATCTCCTCTCTCTAATTTAGAGCTTCCAGAGTCTTGTTTTCGGGCAACCTATTTATATTCTTTTGGTTCATATTTAATAATTTTAAACTGTACCCACTTCTTCTCTGTCCTCCTTGGAGGGGTCCTTATGATTTCTGTGTTATTGCCTCATTGGATAATGAAGTTTCTGACACTAAAGTGTGCCACTGGAATGCATTTGCCTCATTAATGGAGGTTGTACTGAATGTAGGTCACTTAATATCTGTTAGGTGGCATATCTCATTTACCTTCAGATTAGGGTATCACTTAATATGTATTCAGGGCTTTGGTTTTAAGAGATGTATTTTTTAATTGAACACATATTTTGAGTCCTGACATCTGACATGTTCGGCTTATATATAAAGAGTTTATATAATTTGCCTATCTAAATTCAGCGAAGTATAAAATACACTAATGAATGATAGTAAATCACTCCACACATATAAACCTCTGTTTATTTGTGGCTGGACTAGAAACAGCCTAAGACTTTTCTAACATTCCAAGTACTATTGCTTTTGGATTTGCTTCCCCCATATACAGGATAAATTCCAGCCTTTAGGACAAATTTCCAGCCACGTTTCTGCTTTGGGGCTTTAGATGTGGAAAAACAAGGAGAAAAGTAAGAGACAAGGTGTTTTCGGTGATCATCTTTTCTCTTTGAACTATCTGCTGACTTCCTCAGGGAAGCCATCACCTGATGTGGTGAGAGAGAATGGATTTCAATGTCAAAGGGGACTGGATTTGAATCTATTAGCTTGTGACCTTGAACAAGTTGCTTAGGGTTAGGGTCCTTTCTAAGCCTCACTTTTCTCAGCTTTGAAAAGTGCGTATATATGATATATATTTGATATATATTTCCTGGGTTGGTTGTGAAAAGAAAATGCTTAGCCCAATCTCTATCTAAAAGGGTATTCAGGAAGTGCCAATTCTCTTCCTATTCTGATCTTAGCTTAGATATCAGTTTCAGGTAGGTCATGTTTAGAAGATAATATGAGGAAGTATTTCTGTCCCGTCTCCATCACCGTGTAAGGTAATTAAGCTAAATCGTCAATTAGAATGTGCATCTACAAAGTTACATTCATCTCACATTGTGGACGCCAGAGCACCAAGCCACTGCCCTGAAAACTCTTTTCTCTACTTACCAGCCCTGGTCACGTGGAATCAGCCCTGTGGGGAAGTGGGCAACAAGAGTCCCAGCCAGCCTCCAGGCTGGAGGAGGACCAAGTGAGGTGTACACCTACCTGCCACTACCAGCTCCATTGGGGAGATATGTTTTGAAGGCCATGGAGAATTACCTGTCACCCACACATCCACCAAATTTCTACTTAAGTACTACTGTTAAAGTTTCATCCCTTTTGTTTAAGAGCTTGTCAGTGGCAAACACACAACTCAAGCTAGCTTTCTTAAGGCATGAGAACTTCTTGGCTTATGTAACTCGGAAGTTTAAGGAGGTGACGTTGACTTCAAGTCCATCGGGAGCACATGTCCACCCACTAAAGCAATCACTCTGGCTGTGACACACAAAATTTCATTTGTTGGACTTGGGTCACAAGCCTTCCCATGGAGCAAGGGGTAGAGACAGTCCTACCTAAACTACAGGGACAGAGAGTGAGTTGAGGGAGGCTTGCCAAAATAAAAAGATTGCTTTCTGGGCAGACAAATGCAATAGATGCTGACTACAAGCTACTGTAGAACAGACAATATTGTGGGAGTGTTAACACATGAATCCAGGTTGTCAGCTGTGTATCAGTCAGGGTCCAGTCAGGAGACAGAAACTGCCCTAGTTATTTTAATAGAATTTAATATAAGGAATGCATAACTAGGTACAACATTGTTAACAAGGTAACTAAAAGTATAAAAAGAGGATAGTAAAGATACTACTAGGGTTGGGGGGAAAAGGGAAGAAGATGGAATTATCAAAATCTAGGAGCTTGGAGATACTGTATGGAGCTAAAACTCAGACCCCTGGGGTGATACTTGGCTGGCCCTGGTGACTAGGGATGCACAACGTGGCTGGTTCTGCAAATGCTGGGCAAACTAAACACTGGATTCACTCGCTGCTGTGGGAAAGAACTGCTTCTGCTGAGTGAAGAAGTCTGGCTGGGGGGCTGCTCACAGACATCGAGACAATAGTGAGCACATGGGAAGGAGTTAGTCCCTTCTCCTCCTCCAGCTTTGCAGGCTCCCTCTAATAACCACAGTTCTCAGATTGGAGCTGCTGGCAAAGGGGAATCATGGTTTGCTGACTCCAGCTCCAGCCTCGGAAAGCCAAGTATACAAGGGTGGGTGTGGAGCTGAGGGACAATGATTGCCTAACCGAGAGGTCATCACACTTCAGTGTGCAGTGTTTGCTTCCTTAAAGATGAGCAGACAGTAAGTGTACTAAAGACACGGAAGTCTGAATGGCGTTGAATAACGCTTGGAGATGTGAATCATGATTCTCTCCTACTTCAAAGTTCCTTCTTCCTTGGGCAGAGCAGACCTGGTATCAGACGGACTATACCAGGTGTGACCGTAAAATAAAGAGACGGCATCTCCAAGGAAAGCATTTCGTTAACTTGAGTTATTCTTTCAGGTATCCAGGCTACAAGTAGGCCAGGCTTTCCCTTTTCTCTCTAGGCTGTAGGTAGTCAATGTCTTGGTAATTACTGAGCCCACGTGGATCAAAGATCAGCTGAAACTTTCCCGATGACTAAGCATAAACAACCTTGCCAGAGGAAGGAGTCGGTGTGTTTATACAAAATGTTTGTCCTTTTCCGAAAGTAAGCGTCTTCTCTTGGTCAAAATTTCTCATTAACTCTGTCACTTGAGATTAGCTCTTGAAGCCCTGAAGTTTCAGACAAATTGAGTTTCTCTAGTTATTCTAACCATACTAGTATGACTGCTTTGGTCAAAGCAAGTTTTGTGTGTGTGTGTATGCGCTTAACAAGGCCAGGTAGAAAACACATATTCTGTGTAAGCAGTAAATGTCAGAACATCACGTACAATTTGGTGAACTTTAGTAGAACAGTTATTAAGCAATACAGCCCTTTTCTTTGCTCCAACAAATTGTGAAGGCTCCACTTCTAAAAAGGAGAAAAGCCGGACAGCACTACAAAATCATGAATCCATTTTTGGTTTACTGTTAGCAAAAGGCTGTCATAAAAACTAATTTTATGCCTATTAATAAATGAGTCATAACTAACAATCATTCCCAATAAGAATACACTTTCAAGGGAAAAAAATTATGGAGAAAGAAATCTGTCGTCATAAGTGACTTTAAGCCTAATAAAAATTGTAAAAAATACTCTAATGTATTTCAACTAAGTGCTTTATAGTTTCCAAAACGCTTTCACATCTATCTTCCCATTCAATCCTCACAGGAACTATATGAGGTAGGTAAGATTTATCATTTAGTTTTACAGATTGAAAAAACAAAAAAAAAAACACAACTGAGGCTCAGAGAGGCTTAAGCAACTTGCTTAAGTGGTAAATTGTGGAGCTGGGTCACAAACCAGGTCTTCTGAATCCTGCGTCAGCTGTTTTCTCATTGCTGCTTCTTTAACTAACTCTATGGTCAGATTTCCAAAATATGTATAAAAGGAGATGATCATAGCCTGCTATTTCCTACATATATAAAGTAGTAAGATCTATCCTATTAGATAGTACCACATCTACAGAATGTAACTTACTGGTGGTAATTGGGAAGCAAGTTTTGGAATTTGAGAAGAACAATAATAGCTAACATTTACTGTTACTACTTGCCAAAAATCTCTTCCTTTATGCAACGCCTGAAACTACCCAAGAGGTATATATTTCTTTTAGCGTCATTTTACAGATGAATAGACAGAGGCTCAGATAACTTTCCAAAGTCACTTAACCAGTAAGTTACAGAACAAGGATCAGATGGAGGTTTGTCTGATCCAAAACCCATGCTGGCCCCTGCTCTTCTGCGCAGGCTCAGCTACGGGCAGGACCGCCCCAGTAATAAATGCTGATCCATCCTGTTCTCCCAGACCTGCCCAAATGCAGAGTATCTAAATAAAAAGGATGAAGCCACAGCCTAACAGGCTGCAAATATAGCTTCACCTGGGAAAGACGTGAACTTCAGCTTTGATTTGCTGAGTCATCTTGGTTAAGACCCTCCTTCACATTCTTTCTCTGTAAACAGGAAATGAAAATATCAGGCCTGTCTTAATGGCCGTTTGCCCCTGATTTATCTCCATCGGAGCTCGCTATCACAAGGACAGACCATTGACCAGAAAAGTGGGTCTTTCCCCCCTTACTTGGTTCAATACCCTAGAATGAGAAATGTCAGATATATTCCAGTTATTACCTAATTGGCAACAGTGCATAATAT
Organism: Tursiops truncatus; assembly: GCF_011762595.2. Lineage (NCBI taxonomy): Eukaryota > Metazoa > Chordata > Mammalia > Artiodactyla > Delphinidae > Tursiops > Tursiops truncatus. The sequence continues at coordinate 116,782,966 of NC_047038.1, forward strand.
TTTTTATATTGCAGGCCTGAGGCAGACAACAAAATTCAATTCTGTCACAAGTAGTGGTATTTTTTGAAATATTCAGGCACAAGACAACATATTTCCCAACAAATATTTTGGTTGTTTTTTTTTTCTCTCTCCACTTTTTCTTTTTTCTTTTTTTTTTTTTTTGCGTATTTCTTTCTTTTTTTAAATTAGTTATCTATTTTATACATATTAGTGTATATATGTCAATCCCAATCTCCCAGTTCATCTGCCGCCTCCCCTGCCTAGTTCGGTTGTTTTTGCTAGCTTTGTGTTGTCTTCAAAACATACCGCAGGCATTAAGTCCATGTTATAGATTTAGAGCTTTCTTTTTTCTGCTTCAGTTCTAACTTATTTTCAAATTATAAAATTTAAAAGTGCCTGAAACCACAAAACTTTTTTTTTTTTTTGGCACTCATAACTGAAAAAGAGCTGAATTTTTTTCCCTAAGATTTTTATAAGGGATTTGCTCTTAGGCTGATGCTTCTTAACTGAAGCTCTTTTTTCTGACCAACTTTTAATTTTCTGAAAGTTGGGGCTTATGATATGGAGAAGGCACTAACAAGTCCTAATCTGGGATAATGAGCTGGATGGATAAATGAGTCCCTGACCACCACCAAAAGATCGTCATGGCCACAGTTTTTTTTTCCCCCCTCAATTAAGTGTAGATGTGATTACCTGAACATGCAGCAATATTCCCTTAGCAATTGTGCTAGACTAACGGTCTAAATTTATTTTATGTAATATTCTTTTCAATAACAATGTCTATTAAAGACATCTGGTAAAAGTCTGTAATGCTTATTTCATGGGTAGGCAGCATAAGAGTGTGTTTTAAGAATCCTGTTTTCAGTTTAATGTTATGGGCTGTTAAGGAGAAGGGTTATGGGTGTAACATTATTAGTTGGAATTTGGCTCAAATTGGAATTGGGCCCAAGAATTTACTTATCCACAATATTGTGAAGGGCTTTTTAAAATATTAAAAAGTTTAACTAAACAAGAATATTAGTATAATTTAATGTTTTACCTGCAGTTCTCAAGGCCATTCAAAACACTTCCTAATCACCAGATTTCAAACTCCGATGTTAGCCTGTCTCTCATACTGCAAGGCTTTTAAAAGCCAGAGGTTTATTACATCAGGTCAGTATTTTAGCCACAAGAAAAAAAGATGTATTTGCTGAATTGTTTGACTATAGATGAAAAAGGAAAAACTACCATATGCCATGGACCCTTTGTTAGGGTTTGAGGTGCCAGCTGAGCCACAGGGGTGGTGGTGGGACAGTGAGGCACAGGGGCCCCAGCCCAGGCCTGGCCTGGACTGAAGCCACCATATTCACACCACTGCCAAGTAGAAATGAATCACCCTGCCCATTGGCTAGGCTTAGCATCCCTGTAATTTCATTTTAAAACCTCAACGATCAAGATGAAAAGAAAGCAATAAAACATATCAAAGTTCTACTCATGCAGTTTGAAGAGCCCCCCCCATTCTGCACGTCTGTGGCCTTGACACTTCTTTTGGCATTGCTGTTTAGCGACACAGGAGTAATTCACCACTGTCAGGGAACTTGGCTGTTTCATCACCTACACGAGAGGCCTGCATAACTCCATGGTGATTGCTGTCTAGATGAATTATGTGGCTCCTTCATGCATTTTTTGACTGAACAGTGATAACTCAGATAATGCGTTATCCCGTGCCTCTCTCGGAGAGGAACCTGTCCTTTTTCTTACAGAGCAGTGAAAGAAAGACCTCATCGAGGCATTTAAAGTGACATCACTATGCCAATCAAAACTTCTTACAGTCAGTAAGAAGCAATTGCTGGGCCAGATTAATATAGTAAAGGTAAATCTCAGTGACAACTCTTTCAGCTGTTTAGAGCTGGTGCTAATTGTTCATCAAGCTCTTAGAAAATAGTAGAGGAAGCAATGCCCAAAATGTAGCCGATAAAATTTATTTTATAATCTCATATTCATACGTGCCGGGGAATCCATGGGTTTTGCCATCTATCCCTTCATCTGTCCATCCATCCACCCATCCATCCTCCCTCCATTCATCATCCATTCACTCACCCTTCATTCAACACATATTGTGGCACGCTCACTGGATGCCCTAGCTAGGCACTAGTGATTCAGCAGTAAGCCAAACAGGTGGGCGTTGCTCTTCTAGGGTTTATTGTCTGTTGGGAAGACAGAAATGAAGTATTTACCAGTGTGATGAGTATTGGGAAGGACATATGCAGGATACTCTAGAAGCATGTCACAGGAGAACCTAACCTCATCAGAGGAGACAGAAAGACTTCCTAAAAGAAATGATGCTTAAGCTGAGACCTAAAGGATGCGAGACTGGGGAGGGAGCCCCTTTGGCAGAGGAACAGCAAGTGCAAAGTGCCTGAGGCAGGGAAGAAATGCAGGGCAACCATGAGAAACTGGCAAAACTGCGATGTCCATAATGGGTGGGACATGAGTAGGGTGGAGGAAACTGGTTCCAGATGAGGCTTACTGATGTTCCATGCTGACCCATGAACAACAAACTGAGGAAAAAAATCTTATGTCAACAAGATTTTATTAGAATATGATTTTAGAGGCATGGAGAATCTTAATATTTTATTCTGTATATCATATACACTGAGTGTACGTATGTATATAAAATATGTGTATATATACTATATGGTGTCTGTGTATATATACATATAGGTACTGATACATATATTCTTTTTTTTTTTTTTTTTTCGCGGTACGTGGGCCTCTCACTGTTGTGGCTTCTCCCATTGTGGAGCACAGGCTCCGGATGCGCAGGCTCAGCGGCCATGGCTCACGGGCGCAGCCGCTCCGCGGCATGTGGGATCCTCCCGGACCGGAGCACGAATCCGTGTCCCCTCCATCGGCAGGCGGACTCCCAACCACCGCGCCAGCAGGGAAGCCCTCAGATTTCTTTTTATTCATCAGTATCTCTGACCTTCCTCACCCATCCTTTTTTTTTTTTTAATAGGTCTTTATTGGAGTATAATTGCTTCACAATACTGTGTTAGTTTCTGTTGTACAACAAAGTGAATCAGCCATATGCACACGTATATCCGCATATCCCCTTCCTCTTAAGCCTCCCTCCCACCCTCCCTATCCCACCCCTCTAGGTGGTCACAAAGCACGGAGCTGATCTCCCTGTGCTATGCAGCTGCTTCCCACTAGTTAACTATTTCACATTCGGTAGTGTATATATGTCGATAGTAAGTAGCAATGAAACTGATAATGAGCAATACATTTGCCGGATATTACCTGATATTTTCAAAAGGCTTGTACTTTAGCTGTGCAAGCACATCATTGCATTTAAACCTCACCACAACCGTAGGAGGCAGGCATGCCCCAAATTTCCAGTTTGACAAGTGAGGGAACTGAGGTCTAGAGAGATTAGCTGACTTGGTGAGTGGCCCCTTTATGTGGCAGTGAGGTACAAAATCCAGTGTTTTCCTCTCTCCTCTGCACCACCAAACTGGGCCACGGGAAGTGGGAACAAGGCAGGACTGAAGACTTCAATGATTTGAAAACTTTGTGAACAATTTTTCCTGATAGCTCATCTCATTTTAACCTCTAGGTGTGAGTACAAAGACAAATCCATTCTGATTTAACTCCCAAGTCTTAAACTCACTCTTGCTCCTGGCCTTCTAAGATTTTAGAGAAAAGCAACATCACAGCCTACACTGACCAAGAATTGACCACGTGAAAAGATACGTTCAGAACCTACTCTCTATACTCTCTATAACTTTGGGGTGCATTGCAGTGTTCAGTGATGAGACAAATTTGCCACAAATGCCTTGCCATCTAAAGCTTTCAAAGCTTATTTTCATTCATTTCTCATAACCCAGTAGCCCTCACAAATGGTATTGGCTGCATGGCAAACTTGCACTTGGCCATGTTCAGGGAGGCAAGGTGATCAGGAGCAAAGATCTTCTCACTCCTGATCCAGTTTTCTTCTCCACTCTCGAATGCTCTGTCTATACCCGAGAGGACTTTCAGTTGTGGCACTGCCTGAGGTTATGTTCAGATTGTCTCTGAGGTCCTGAATCTAAGCAGACCACCGAGCTCATCCTTGCGCAGAAACTATTTGCCATGGGCTCCTCTCTGCAGAAGGCGAATTTCCCAGGCTGGTTCTGTAGTCCCAGGGCTGGGTCATCACAAGAAAAGCTTTTCGGGCCTTGGAGATGATGTGAAACATCAGGTATTGGCGTCCAGCTTGTACACCAAACTCTAAATTTTCATCTGTATTATTTTTTTAATCATCACCCTTCTACCATTGCCTATGTTTTGAAATATGTTTATCCACAAAGCAAACCACTTTTAAAACACTTAGGTCTCGTGGTCTTTTCTTGCATAAATGAATGCCCTACTAGGCTTTAACACTGCAATAGCACCTGGACCTCCAGCCTGACAGTCCAAGGACTGTCACGCATCTGCAGCACAGGCCCTGAGCTCCATGTAGTCCCTTGGCATTTAAAGAGTTTAGATTCACTGCTTGAATTACTCCAGAGAGACCCAGGAGACCCTTGACCTGTACTGATTTGTAGTTTAGCTGAGGCAAATTTGATTAAAATGAGCTGTAAGGTTGGAGAGTAGACACCCAGATACTTTGGCTACTGAAAGAAGCTGGTCAGCTGCTCGTGATCTGAATCTGGGAGCAGTTTCACTGTTTTCTTTCCATTCTCAAGCACAATTATGGGAGATGTTATGTGCTAAAGTGGTATTTGCCGACTTAGGGATTTGCAAAGGTCTTGGGTATCCTTCTCAAACACCAGGAGTCTGCTCTAGCCATCTGTAACATTCTTTGAATGAAACTTTCAATATACGTATACATATATGTATAACATATGAAAAAGATTGCATATATGAAAGTAATGGTATTTACTTGGTATAATTAGAACAGTGGTTCCCAGCTAGAGTTGCTTTTTTCCCCAGGGGACTTTTGGCAATACTTAGAGATATTTTTGGTTGTTGCAACTGGCCAGAGGGAGTGTATGGGTTGGGGGGGAGGGGATGCTAATGCATCTACTGGGCAGAGGCCGGAGACACTGCTCTTCCTCCTACAGTGCTTAGGGAAGCTCCCTATAACAAATAATTGTCCAGTACAAAATGTCAGTAGTGCCAAGGTTGAGAAACTCAGGATTAGAGTAATATTTTCTCTATTGTTCCAAAATTTTATGACATTTTTAAATACAGGCATAGCTCAGAGATATTGTGGGCTCAGTTCCAGAGCACCATGATAAAATGAGTATCACAATAAAGTGAGTGACACAAAATTTTTGGTTTCCCAGTGCATATAAAAGTTATGTTTACACTCTACTGTAACCTATTAAGTGTGCAATAGCATTATGTCTAAAAAACAATATTTATACCTTAATTAAAAATACTTTATTGCTAAAATATGCTAACCATCGTCTGAGCCTTCAGAGAGTCATAGTAGTAACGTCAAGGATTGTTGATCACAGATCACCATAACAAATATAATAATAATGAAAAAGTTCCAGATATGTCGAGAAGCACCAAAATGTGATAAACCTGTATATACACGATTACATAATGTCATTATGTTTAGGTTTTCTTTTTTTTTCCTTTGGTAAGTTTTGTCATCCCAACACCAAATGATTATCATTCTTACTTTCCGGAGAATTTCTTTTATGATTTAAGTTATGTCCTCCCCTTTCATTAAGGGCTGACCAATGAAAAGCCAGATGTGAATCCTCTGCATTTTTGGTAAATCTACTGTTGGAGACAGAGTTCACAGTGGCACTCAAGTCACTTTATGTAAAGATGCTTTCAGAATACGTTTTTCTAACATCTCAGGGCCAGAACCACTTCATCTACCTGGGTGAACTGTTATATTTGTTGACTTTTGGGCAATACGTACAATGTGTTTGCCGCTTTGCCTTTGCTGCTAAGAAACTCGGTGCTAAGTTTTCTCTTCCCATCTTCCTCATCCCTTCACCCTCTTTACTTGTTGATTCTTCCCGTCTTCTTAGGTCTTGTTTACTTTTCTATCCGCACCGAACCTGGTCCTTTTCGAATTAGTTAATTACCTAACTAAAATGGTCCCCTCCTCTCTCCATGTTCTCCCTCCCACTAATTCTTTGTGTTCCCCCCTCCCACAGATTCTTTTTTTTTCCCTCATGGTTTTTATTCCATATCTTATCTCTTTCATAATTTTAAATGTAGCTGATTTATTACCTCTTTCAATATGTTGCATTATCTCATGTCCCTGTTTTGTTTTTTGTTTTTTGTTTTTGCGGTACGCGGGCCTCTCACTGTTGTGGCCTCTCCCGTTGCGGAGCACAGGCTCCGGATGCGCAGGCTCAGCGGCCATGGCTCACAGGCCTAGCTGCTCCGTGGTATGTGGGATCTTCCAGGACCGGGGCACGAACCTGTGTCCCCTGCATCGGCAGGCGGACTCTCAACCACTGCGCCACCAGGGAAGCCCTCATGTCCCTGTTTGATGTTTCTGCTGGCTCTCTTTTCACAGCAGATTGCTGCCTGTGTGTGATTTGTAATTTTTGTGTGTGAGTTTATCTTCAGTGGAGATTGTTGTTTGCTTTTTGTTGGAATCCCATGCATCTTTGTTGGTTAAGGAATGAGTATATACATATTCTTTTTGAAAGTTATTAGTAGTAATTTAAAAATATACACATGCTATACTTCATAATAAAATTTAATATAGTAAAGGTATGAAAAATTATTTGAAATGTTTTATTACATCATCATATATAAATAATAATGGAATGAACCTGGTGTCATATAGTTGGGGATTATCAAATAAGAGTATGTAGAATGTTAAAATATGAAAATTGAGTCTTGTTTTAGATGTCCTAGATGTTTTAGAAAGTCCTGGCCTGGAAGTAACATACATCACTGGTCTTCCTATTCCTGTGGCAACCATTCCAACAGCCACATTTAGATACAAAGGGAACTGTAGTCTCTGGCTGAGCAGCTGCGTCTCTGCTTTGAGGGAAGTGTGAATTGCAGTGGTCAGCCCGCCATGTCTGCCACAGTGGGCCTGAGCCCAATGTAAGGGCCGTTCTCCTTCCTTCTCTTGCTTGTCTCCTCATTATTGAGCCTTTAGTATGCTGCAGGGTCTCCTCATCCCAGCCCTCACTCCACACTCAGTACTTTTCTAAGGATGGCATCAGGGGTTGGGGGAGAGATCTGTGTGCCCACCCGAGTGCTAATAAAGTCAGTCCTTCCCTAACCATGGAGAAAGAGTGGCGACGAGCGATGCTCTGTCCAAGCAGAGCCGCAAGAAAGTTAACTCTGTGAAGGGAAGGACTCTGCTGCTCTTATTTGCCACTGTGTCATCAGTATCTGAAAAGTGGCTGGCACAGAGTAGGTGCCCATGGGTTCTTGCTGAAAAAATATGAATGATTAAATAAATACCTGTTTCTCTATCCTCTTTCCCACGGGAATAAATAGAATATCTTTCTATCCCTTTCATCTTTCCTCCTATCACTGGATACCCACTTACACCTCCTAAAACTTTGCCAAAATTTTCTATTCTCGCATTCATCGTTCTATTCTACAGAATTCTCCTGTTTCTGCCCCATTCTACTCCTCTTGTCTCCTGTCCTCTGCAACAACCCTCAGTCAGTTTTTATGCTCATCAGCATCCAGACCCTCTTCCTTGCATTGGAACCACCTTTATTTCACATTAACAGTGATGACTAAAGTATAAATGAATATATTACAGAATAACCTGCAAATGTCCATTTGCATCCATTGACTTAGGTGGTGTCCCAAGGAGACTTCAGTGGAAAGAGTACTTGACCCGTCCCATGACCGGCTAATCTCTCTGCCTGACTGGATGGCGTGGGTTGAGCCACGCAACTTGGAGTGGTAACAATACTTCCAGTTTCCCCAAAGTGGCTGCTTCACACTCTGTACGTTAGCTCCTGCTGCTGAGGGGCTCCTGAGGGGCTCCTGAGGGGCTCCAGCGAGCTCCTCTTTGGGGCAGAATCCCCAGCCTCTGTCCTTTGTAACCAGCCTCATTGCTGGAGAGCAAGGTTTAGCTGTTTCTAAAAGGCTCCTCTCAAACATAGGCAGAACACTCTGTGACATAAATCACAGCAAGATCCTTTTTGACCCACCTCCTAGAGAAATGGAAATAAAAACAAAAATAAACAAATGGGACCTAATGAAACTTAAAAGCTTTTGCACAGCAAAGGAAACCATAAACAAGACGAAAAGACAACCCTCAGAATGGGAGAAAATATTTGCAAACAAAGAAACTGACAAAGGATTAATCACCAAAATATACAAGCAGCTCATGCAGCTCAATATCAAAAAAACAAACAACCCAATCCAAAAATGGGCAGAAGACCTAAATAGACATTTCTCCAAAGAAGATATACAGATTGCCAACAAACACATGGAAGGATGCTCAACATCACTAATCATCAGAGAAATGTAAATCAAAACTGCAGAGAGGTATCACCTCACACCGGTCAGAATGACCATCACCAAAATATCTACAAACAATAAATGCTGGAGAGGGTGTGGCAGAAAGGGAACCCTCTGGCACTGTTGGTGGGAATGTAAATTGATACAGCCACTATGGAGAACAATATGGAGGTTCCTTAAAAAACTAAATATAGAACTACCATATGATCCAGCAATCCCACTACTGGGCACATACCCTGAGAAAACCATAATTCAAAAAGAGTCATGTACCACAATGTTCACTGCAGCACTATTTACAATAGCCAGGACACGGAAGCAACCTAAGTGTCCATCGACAGATGAATGGATAAAGAAGATGTGGCACATATATACATTGGAATATTACTCAGCCATAAAAAGAAATGAAATTGAGTTATTTGTAGTGAGGTGGATGGACCTAGAGTCTGTCATACGGAGTGAAGTAAATCAGAAAGAGAAAAACAAATACTGTATGCTAACACATGTATATGGAATCTTAAAAAAAAAAGGTTCTGCAGAACCTAGGGGCAGGACAGGAATAAAGACACAGTTGTAGAGAATGGATGTGAGGACACAGGAGGGGGAAGGGTAAGCTGGGATGAAGTGGGAGAGTGGCATGGACATATATACACTACCAAATGTAAAATAGATACCTAGTGGGAAGCAGTCACATAGCACAGGGAGATCAGCTCGGTGCTTTGTGACTACCTAGAGGGGTGGGATAGGGAGGGTAGGAGGGAGATGCAAGAGGGAGGGGATATGGGGTTATATGTATATGTACAGCTGATTCACTTTGTTATACAGCAGAAACTAATGCAACATTGTGAAGCAATTATACTCCAATAAAGATGTTTTAAAAAATTTAAAAAAAAATGACACTAATAATTTTAATTGACTTAAAATGATGTCAGAACAGCACAGCTGCCAAGAAATACAGGGCCTCCCAATAGGCGCTACAGCAGGAAGAAGGCATTGAACAAAGCCAGGTGCCGAAGGCTCTGACTCCCCAAATTCAGTAGAGTGTTACCAAAGAAGAGATATTCTCATCAGAAAGCCCATGTGGCCCTATTAGAATGCAGCTTCTACTCCAGCACACAGTATAGCAGAAACTTTAAGTTTCCAGAACAAATCCCTGGGGGCGGGGGCGGGCCATGAGGTGTTACTATTCACTGTATAAAAGTTCTTACCAAAAACAAACAAACAAACAAAAAGTTCTTAGCATTGAACAGGCCATCAGCATATATAAAATTTGATTAAAGAACGGTTCATATACAAAATAAAAGGCCCCTCTCATTCCTTAACACCACCCGCCTTTCCCACATCACAGCTTCTCGAACTAAGGCTGTGGGGAGCGCTAGCTGGCTTATGTTCTAACCTCCAGAGTATATTACATAGGACCCCAAATCCAGCTCCAACTACTTTAAGCAAAACAGGGAAATTTGGAAGAACACCGTGGAACCTCTTGATGGTCAGGGAAGAGGTCCTAGGAGAAACATGTATCCGCAGGGTTCCTTTCTCTCTATTTCTGTTGGAGCATCTGCAACATGTCCTCCATGCCTCAGACTGGCAGCCACTGCTCCTTGGTCCACAAGGCAGAAGACATTCTGGAGAATATTATCAGTTACTGTTCAGCCACCCAGAGTGCAGCTAGCCCAATCATCTGTCAGCCTCAACTCAAGATTTTAGGGAAGAGCCTCACTGGCTTAGCTTGGGTCAGGATGTCACACTTAGATGAGTTAAATCTGGTCAGGGGACAGTGTCAGAATAAAATGGCTGCTGCTACTGAAGCTATTTATTCATTTAACAAATATTTTGAGCATCTGCTATGTACAAAAGCATTGTGCTAGGCCATGAGAGGGCTAGGCAATGATATAAGGGTAAAGGATAGATTTAGTCCTTACCCCTGCAAGAACTAATAGTCCAGTAGAGAAGAAAATAAACATATAATACATTATCAAATTCATGAGTTTCTGATTGAGTTAATACCATAATGATTATTGTGATAATAGCCATGAAAATGTTCTGCTCAGGTCTCCCTCTGCAGGGACCATAATTGACAAAAGGTCCAGCTGCTGCTCCTCTGGGCCCACCACCATGCTCCTGTGGTGACCCTCACCTCCCTAATGTGCAGACACACCTTAACGCTACCCCAGTGAGTCACGCCTTTGTGGATATTTCCTCTCTTGAGTGCAGGCAGAACTTGTGGCTAGCTTGCGGGAAATAGAATATAGCAAAGGTGAAGGGATTTTGCAGATGTAATTCATTTCCCCAATCCATTGACTTTGACTTAATCAAGAGGGAGATTATCCTGGTTAGGCCTGATTTAATCAGGTGAAAACCCTTAAAAGAGGGCCTTGGATCCTCCTGGAGATAAGAGAGTTCTCTGGAGGGTCTGAAGAAGGAAGCTGCCTGGTTGTGAAAGGGCTCATGAGAGGCACGTGTGGCCTGGAACTTGGGGGCGCCTCTAGGAGCTGAGAATGGCCCCGGCTGACATTTTTAAGGCCAGCATGAAAATGAGTACCTCTGTCCTACAGCCGCAAGGAACCAAATTCTGCCAAAAACCACGTGAGCTTAGAAGAGGATCCTGAGCTCCGGAAAAGAACACAGCCCGGCCAACACCTTGATTGCTGCCTGGTGAATCACTGAGTAGAGGACCCAGCTAAGTGGTGCAAAGACTCCCTACCCACGGGAACTGTGAGATAACACATGTGTGCTGTTTTAAGCTACCAGTGTGTGGCAAGTTCTTAGGCAGTGATAAAAAACTAACATATCTAAGAAGGACCAGCACTTTCCCTGCAGTGCCTCATTCTCAGGGGCCACAAGTGCCCTCCTCAGGAGCTGCCCCACCTCCTCTCTGCTTGCCAAACTCATAACTAGGGTTACTTCCCTAGCAGACCTGGCTAGGGATGTGCTGTGCCTGACAAGAGAAGAAAGAGATTATTTACTAAAGTTGTTGCAAGAATTAGCCAGCATGTACCAGCAGAAGCCAGGGGAGTACCCCTGGAATTGAATTTTGATGGTGCTTGATCAATAGGGTCAAATGAAAGGCAGCATAAACAGGAATTTATTGCTTTAGAGACATTTTCTCAGGACACTGCTTTAACACCTTAGCAAGGGTCCTGGGGAACAGGGTGGTTTCTTAGAAGCCTGGAGAAATTGCTGGACAATGCCAAGCAAAGTGCAATGCCTGAGTTACCCTGGCAGGTGGTCGAGGAAGGAATAAGTAGACTGAGGGAAGTGGGCATGATGGAATGGATGGATATGTTATATATGTTGTGTTGGAGGGCCCAGAGGACTCACTGTTTATCAAGGCCAAACTAGCTTTTGTTGCCTGTGAATGTCCAACCTGTCAGCAATAGAGACCAATGCTGAGCTCCAATATGGAATATTCCTCGAGTAGAAGGCCATTTGGTGGCATGTCAGCTACATTGGGACCCCCCTATCCTAGAAGAACCTGGGCGGCTTCAACAACAAACATTTATTTCTCACAGTTCTGGAGGCTGGGAAGTGCAACATCTAGGTGCCAGGAGATTCAGGGTCTCGTGAGAGCCCACTTCTTAGTTTACAGAGGGTAGACTTCTTGCTGTATCCTCACATAATGGAGAGACGGAGAGAAAGAGGGAGAGAGACAGAGGGTGCTCTGGTCTCTTCCTCTTCTTATAAGGGTGAATCCCATCATGGGGTTCTACTCTCAAGACATCATCTAAACCTAATACTTCCCAAAGGTCCTACCTCCGAATTTCATCAGAATGGGGGTTAGGACTTTAACATATGAGTTTGGGAGGGACACAAACATTCAGTTCAGAGAATCTGACAACCATGAAAATGCACTTCTCAAATGATTAACCACAGGGAGTGTGACTGGTGGTCCCAGCTGCTGCCATTCTGGACCCACCATTGGGCTTGCACCAAGGCCTAACCTGTGGGCTCCCAACCCATAACTGAGCATAGTGGCGGGTGCTGATGAAAGCCTGTTCCTTCAAGAGCTAGGATTCCCCCAACAGGTGACTTTGCTTGGAAGATTTCCCACAGTCCTGGCTAAAACTTTCTCTGAACTGTGCTGCGCTTCATGACCCTTCCTACCGATCCCTCCTTCCTTCACTCTCCCTTTCACGGCTGTCAGACCTGTAGCTGGTGGCTCTCCTCACTTCCTCTCTCTCCCTCTCCCTTTATCCATCACAGGCAATTCTCCCAGTAAATCTCTTGTACGTTTAATCCCATCTAGGCATCTGCTTCTCAGCAGGTAAGAACTAAAATATTCCATAAAATATATAGGATGCTGAATGCTGTGATGGAAAATAATGTGGTGGTGCTGGGAGTGGGAAGGTGATTATTTTACATAGAGAAACTGGGAGAGGCACTGGGGAGACTGATCCCAGGCTCTAAGGAAGTGACCGCTGAGTTGGGACGTAAAGTAAGGGGAAGGCGAGAGCCAGGCAGAGAGCCAGCGGCATTGCATTCAGGAGTGGGGAAGGTCAGGCAGGCTGGAGTGCAGTGGGTGAGGGAAAGTGGCAAGAAGAAGATGAAGAGGTTGACAGCGATCAGCTACTGCAGGGGTGGTTGATCGTCTGGATAGCACGGTCAACTAGAAACAAGAGAGAAGCAATCCCACGTGTAAAAATAACACAATGATGCAGAGTTTACACTTCTATATGACAGCTCCTTCCAGTACTCATGTATTCATTCATCCATCCACTTGTTCATTCATGCTGAAGTTTTAATTCTCCAAAACAGAAAACTGCTTTCCCTTCATTCATGTCAGGCCCATAGCACAAAAGCTTGTTCGTAGGAGATCATAAAGTTCTAGGGTTTGGACTTCAGCTTTTAGATCCAAAAATTGTGTTCTGTCGGCCTAGATGAGATCAGACTATCAAGGATCCGCACACAAACTGAACTCAAGAGAGGCTGATGTCTCCACCAAAATAATCCATGTAAGAGCCAGTGTGTTGATTAGTCAGAGTAGTACTCTTGCTTTATAGCAAAATCTATTCAGGGAGTTAAGATTTAATCCCAGGGTTGTTTTAATCAGCATCCGTCTCCCAACAGATGAAACCCTCTCTCATTTCTCCTAATAGATACTTTTGTGTTTTCCATATGGATCACATTCCTACTTCAGTTAACACATTCTTTCTTCAGACAGAGCACAATGCAGTTGATTAGATTAAAGCTTTCCTGGTTATAATCTCATAGCCACCTTCTTCCCTGAGCTTAACCTCCAGGTTATTGTGAAGGAATTTGGGGTGTTCTTCTAACTTTCCAACTGCACATTTCTTGGACTATAACTAATAGTAACTAGTAGTAGCAGATAATAATTATTATAGATGTTGTATAATGCTTGATTATGATGGGCTAAGCCCTTTACATGAGTTATTTCATTAAATGCTTAAAACTACTCTGTGAAGGGGACTCTGTTATGATACCAATCTTATAGGAAAAAAACTGAGGCTTAGAGAAGTTACCTGTCATTATGACTTCAAAGCCCATCCTTAGTTTCTTCCATTCTCTGTGACTTCTGTGCCCTTTTCTCTCCTTTCTCCCCTTTCCTCTTTTTCCTCTGTAATTTATTAAAAACCATCCATGCAATATATAAAAATATTTCCAAAAATACAGAAGTGAATAAAGCGAAAAGAACAGTGCCCATCTAGTCCATTTTCACTTCCTAACCCCAGGTCTGCCCCACCCTGGTTCTCAATGAAAGTAAATCACTCACAAAGTTTTCTTGAATGAATCCCACCCTCGTCTACACACACGCACACACACACATTTTTTTATTTGTGTAGTTTTCCCCGCAAATATAAATGCTGTGTGTAACGGGGTATCTCAGACATTTTCCCACCTCACTACTTATTGATGCATTTTATTCTTTTACGTTGATTCATCTAGACACCACTATTTTCCATTGATCTGCCTATTTGGACATCAGAATCAAAGTATTTTAGTTACTGTAGATAGAGTTTAATGCGATAGCATTATTCTTCCCCTTTATTTTTAGAATTTTCTTGACAATTTTCACATCTTTTCTTCCAAATTGATTTCAGAAACATTTATTTTTTCAAGTTCAAAACAATAAGAGGATGGAAGAGGAAAACTTATTTACATTTTAAATGGGATTGTAGTGAGATTGTAGATGAATTTAGAAATAATTGACATCTTTATCCTATTTTGTCTTGCTATCTAAAACCAAAAAGTACACAATTTAGCCAGGAAAACATTTTTTAAAAGTAATAATCACAATAGGGTATAGTAGTGTTAGAGTGGCCCATGTACAGTGTGTTATGGACGTGTGGGAAAGGAGAGGAGGGGCACCTCGTCCAACTTCAGGATTGACTTTGGGATTAAAATCCACATCCAAGGGAATTCCCTGGTGGTCCAGTGGTTAGGGCTCTGTGCTTCCACTGCTGGGGCCTGGGGTTGATCCCTGGTTGGGGCACTAAGATCCCCCAAGTTGCATGGCACAGCCAAAAATTAATAATAAAAAATAAAATAAAATCCATCTCTCAGCCATCAACTCCTCGGTTTTAGTTACACAAAATGTGTTTAATTTATCTTCCTCCTGTGTGTTGAAGAAAATTTTCAGGTCTCTTTTAAAACTTCTCCCAGCTAAACATCAGACTTCTCATCTGTTTCTTTTCTCTTATAGACATCAAGCTCTTAAATTACAGTCCCCAGAATAGAGGCATAGGCCCTTAGCCTGTGAGGATTTAAAATTTTCAGTTTTAAGAATTTGTGTGACGTTTCATTTGTGTGAATACATTCATTTATCCATCTATACATTCATTCAACAAATATTTAGTTGACGTTTGTGTAGGAATCATTCCTGAGTGAGTCTAGCTGGTTTTCAATCATCTGCGTAGGAGACCAGCCTACTGTTCTCTATGCTAAAGCACACGTGAGAAGGACTGGGTGAGGATTCTGGGTGAGGAGTACCATGACACTATCAAATATCTTGCTTGCATGCTGTATTTCTTTTTTTTTTTTTCTGTTCTATTGAGGTATAATTAGTGTACAATGCACTGCACATTTTTAATTGTATAATTTGATTAGCTTTTACATATGTATAAATCTATGAAATGTTCACAATCAGAATAATGAACGTATTCATCATTCCCGAAAGTTCCCTCATGCCCCCTGATACATGTTCCCTCCCTCCTTATTCCCCCCACCCCAGTCCTCCATCCCATCCCTAGGAAGCCACTGATCTGCTTTCGATCACCATAGGTCAGTTTGCCGCTTCTAGAATTTTACACAGATGGAATCAAATGTATGCATTTTTTTGTCTGACTTTGTAAATTCAGTATAATTATTTTGCGATTCATCCATATTATTTCGTGTATCAATATTTTGTTCTTTCTACTGCTGAATGATATTCCATTATATGGATATAGGACTTTTTGTGTATCTATTCATCTGTTGATGGACAAGTTGTTTGTTTCCAGGTTTTGGCTCTTACAGATAAAGCTGCTATAAGCATTCGCATACAAATCTTTCATTTCTATTGAGTAAATATCTAGGAGTGGAATGGGTTATTTTCTCACTCACATGCGCCAATCAGCATTTAGCTGATGACTAAGGGGCACACTCTGCCGTTCTCTGGGATTCTCTCCCTGTGCAGCTCTCTTCTTTCTGATACACTGACCATTGAACTTCAGCTATCTTGACGTCCTTGAAATCCCAGCCCCATCTCCTCAATTTAAGGGGATTGCCTGGCCCTGCCTGTGCTGTGGCCTGAAAACATTATCCAGGCAGTACACTGGGCAATTGTAAAGATCATCTGTTCGTATCCCCTCTCTCAGTAATCACTCTCCTGGCTGCTGTGGTCCAGTGTCTGAAAAAAAACATTGTTTCACATGTTTTGTCCCATGTTTTTAGTTATTTAAGGCGAGAAGGTAAATCTGGTCCTTGTTAATTCACCTTGGCTGGAAGCAGAAATCCCTTATGTATTCCTGTTAGAATACCCTAAGATTGCTTGCACCCTTTTTAGAAGTCAAGTCTTACTGAGCTTGCAGTCTATCACAACCTATAGGTTTTTCATTTTTAGCACTCAAATTCCTAAAAAGTAAGGTCTCCCCAATCTTGTACTTGTGCGATTGATTGACCTAAAGTCAGCTCTCATATTTATTCTATTAGATTTCTTCATATTAATTTTGGTCCTTATGTCTCTTGGAATCCTGTTTCTAGCATCCATTCTACTCTCTATGTCATTTATGAAATGAATATTTATATTCATTAATTTTAAATTAATTATTAATTAATTTTACAATAAAATAAATAAAATTAATTAAGTTAAATTAATTAATTTTACAATAAAATAAATAAAAAAATAAAAGAACTAAACAAATAAAAACAGATACACAAAATAATTACTTCAGATAGTGGTACATGTTGTGAAAAACTGAATACTGTCACAGAGAACAACCAGGATACAGGGAACTGGCTGCTTTAGCTTAGGCTTTCAGGGAAGCTCTTTGCATAGGTTCGTGGTTGCAAACAATAGAAAACAGCTCTGCTTAACTTAAGCAGAAAAGACATTTTGGGGAAGAGTTTCAGGTAACTAATAGCATCGATACATAGACTGCAGAACCCAGCTTCAGTAGGACCCAAGGGAGGCAAGATACAACCAAGAAAAAATCACATGGTAGTCTGCACATCGGCTCAACACCAACCAGCCATGGCCACTGCTAAGAGCACCACCACTGGACTAAACCATCACTGTGATGAACACCACCAACTTTAGCTATTATTAGGATTCTACTGGACTCTCCATGGCACCAGAGCCACCAAGGAAACTGCAACTATCCCTGTCCCTATGCATCATCACGCTCTTCAACTTTGAAATGTAGGAACAGGAAATGATTGGCTGCATTTGAGCCATGTGCCCAGGTCTTAGCTTCCTCAAGGAAGGTAAAAGAAGACCCGACACTTAAGAGTTTCCTGGTGGGAACTAGAGATGTTCAGTTGTTGGGTAGATAATAGTCAGTGTCTCCACAGCCTCTCTAAAAAGGTGACATTTGAAGTGATAGCTGAAGGATGGGAAAAGGCAGCCGTGTGAAGACCTGAAGAAAATGCATTCTAGACCAAGAAAACAGGAGGAGCAGAGATTAAAACAGGAATAAGGTTGGTGTTTCCAAGGCACATAACGTCCCTGGAAGGCTGGAACATAGTGGACAAGGGAAGGAGAGTCAACAGATGAGATCCAGGAGGCGTCAGAGGCCTGACAGATACAACCTTAAACACCACAGAAGATTTGCATGGTATTTTTATTGCACAAGGAAATCATTGGAATATTGGAAGGTTATAGAAAGGGAAGTGATGTGACCCCTCCTGGTGGTGTTCACTTAAAATTTAGAAAGCATTTTTTTACATTAGATTGTAAAAATGTTACAGCAACATTGAAGAATTCCAGGAAAAAATAATTTAAAATTTCATTCTAGGGGAATTCCCTGGTGGTCCAGTGGTTAGGATTTGGCACTTTCACTGCAGAGGCCCAGGTTCAATCCCTGGTCGGAGAACTGAGATCCCGCAAGTTGTGTGGCACAGCCAAAATAAAAAGAAAAATTTTATTCTGTTGATACTATTTTCATTGCTGCCTATTTTCTTCACATTTTGCCTCTATGTATACCTACTTTTATATCTCTGCCCATTGTACATTTACCTTTTTTTTTTTTGGCTGTGTTGGGTCTTCGTTGCTGCGTGCGGGCATTCTCTAGCTGCGGTGAGCCGGGGCTACTCTTCATTGCAATGTGCGGGCTTCTCATTGTGGTGCCTTCTCTTGTTGCAGAGCACAGGCCCTAGGTGCGTGGGCTTTGCAGCACGCAGGCCCTAGAGCACACGGACTTCAGTGGTTGCGTCGCGCGGGCTCAGTAGGTGTGGTGCACGGGCTTAGTTGCTCTGCAGCATGTGGGATCTTCCCCAACCAGGGATCGAACCCAATATATATCACATCTTTATCCATTCATCTGTTAATGGACATTTAGGTTGTTTCCATGTCTTGGCTATTGTGAATAGTGCTGCAATGAACATAGGAGTGCATGTATCTTTTTGATTATAGTTTTGTCTGGATATATGCCCAGCAGTGGGATTGCTGGATCATATGGCAACTCTATTTTTAGTTATTTGCGGAAGCTCCATACTGTTTTCCATAGTGGCTGCATCAATTTACATTCCCACCAACAGTGTAGGGGGGCTACCTTTTCTCCACACCCTCTGAAGCATTTATTATTTGTAGACTTCTGAATGATGGCCATTCTGACTGGTATGAGGTGATGCCTCATTGTAGTTTTGATTTGCATTTCTCTAATAATTAGTGATGCTGAGCATCTTTTCATGTGCCTGTTGGCCATGTATGTCTTCTTTGGAGAAATGTCTGTTTAGGTCTTCTGCCCATTTTTCTGTTGGGTAGTTTGTTTTTTTGTTGTTGAGGTGTCTGGGCTGTTTGTATATTTTGGAAATTAAGCCCTTGTCGGTCACAAATATTTTCTCCCAGCCTCTAGGTTGTCTTTTCATTTTGTTTATGGTTTCCTTTGCTGTACAAAAGCTTGTAAGTTTGATAAGGTCCCATTTGTTTATTTTTGCTTTTATTTCTATTGCCTTGGGAGACTGACCTAAGAAAACATTGGTATGATTTATGTCAGAGAATGTTTTGCCTATGCCCTCTTCTAGGAGTCTTATGATGTCATGTCTTATATTTAAGTCTTTAAGGCATTTCGAGTTACTTTTGTGTATGGTGTGAGGGTGTGTTCTAACTTCATTGATTTACATGCAGCTGTCCAACTTTCCCAGCACCACTTGCTGAAGAGACTGTCTTTTCTCCACTGTATATTCTTGCCTCATACACTTCTACATTTGATTCTTTCCACTGAATATTGTATATTACACAGTGTTCGACACTAGGGATAATGCCATATTGCAAATGTGTCTTTACAAATTTTCTTTAGGGTGCCCATTAAGGAATGGGATTAGAGTCACAAGATACAACATTTTATTTAAAATGCAATGCATATTGCCATAGAGCTTTCTGAAAGAGTTGCCTTGACTTATAATGTTACCGAAGTCCATGAGTATATTAGTTTCACCAGTTATATAAGTGCTGATTCTGCAGAGGTAATATGACCCAGGTTGTTTCATTTTCATGCCTTTGACAACGGCCGCTTGCCCGTGCCCATGGAGGCTATAAGGAAGCAGTGGGTGGGGCAGTAGGAAGAAGTGAGTGGGGAGGCATTATTTCTCAGGCCCAGCCTCCATGTCTAGGATTGTGAAACCACAGCCTGACATACTGCTCTGCTCCTTCCTTGGGACTCCTGCGGAGCTCCACCGGTAGCATCTCCTTTGCTGTGGCTCCTGTCGACAGCTGCTTCCGGTCGGCTCCATGTCTCAGGGCCTGGGTCTTTGCGCCTTCCTCCGATCCATGAGTGCCCTTCCTCCTCCATCCTCTGCCTTGTTGGCTAAGTAGCCACTCCTCCCTTCTGTGCTTCCAGGATCAGTTTACCTACCGAAATGAGGAAAATTCCCACCATCCCCACAGCCACTTACCCTTGCTGCAAAGAATGCTTCCCGGTGATCTCAGTTTTCTTACAGAGATTCAAAGCCATGCATACATCCAACAACTAATTATTCAGCAGTGTATTCGTCGAAATCCCAGCAGGAGACAGATGGCACAGTCGTACTGGGCAACTGAAAAGAGTTTAATAAAGGGATTATTTGCAAATATGGGCAGGGGTTAAGGAAGCCAACCAAGGCTGATGTAGCGCCCAGGGGCTAGCAACAAACAGGAGCTATTGCCACCTAAAAGGACAGGAAGAGAGTGGTTACAGAAACTCAGAGAGAGTAGCTTGATAGAGAGGGCTGCCTGGCAGAATCTAGGACCTTGGGAAGAGGCATGCAGGCAATCCCTCGTAACCCAACCAAGAGCATGTCAGGAGAATACATACCTAAGCTCACTTTCCTCCTGCCCGTGGTATCCTGCCCCAGCCTCCATTAGCTGAATCCAATCAGAGGCCATAGAACAAAAGATCCTCTTTATGGAGGCAGGAGTTGGAGACACAGTGGCAGCATTACTGCCCATGTGAGTAAGACTCCTGGGGATGAAGGGTATCCTGGGCATCCTATGATGACTGAAGTACACAGGAATAAACACTATGATGGGGTTGGTCCAGATGGTCTCAAGGCAAATACTGAGGCAGCCAGTGTTTAGAGGGGTTAGAAAGAAGGGTGAGGGTCTTTCCAGGAGTGGGCAAAGTTCTTGTGCCACCTCTTAACTCTTCCTAAGGATGAGGATATATCCAGGGAGAGCCAGTGTTTTCCTGAGTACAGGAGATCCAAGAGCTATTCTTAGACTCACAGCATGGAGGTGTAGGGGCCTGGTCATGTTGTTACCCACTCTTTAATTTGCTGTGTCCAGTTGCCCCATGTCCTTCCATGACCCATTGTCTCTTGATCAAGAATGTACATGCTACTTATTTCATAATTAGCAAGTATCAGCCCCTATCATGCTGCTGGGAATACAAAGATACCTGTTGTGGTTCTTTCACTCAGGGAGATTTAGCCCATGGGCATGTAGTATTTAGAACAGAAAGTAACAAGCACAGCCAGAGAAATACACAAAGGATACTATGGGAGCACAAAGGATGTCAGGGAGGTGATCACCTCTTCTGTTGGTGGGGTTTCTCTGCCGAGACCCTTATGTCCATCATTAAGCCAGACCTTCAGTTAGACAATGATACCCAGAGATTCTGAGACTCTGTTGCTCTGCAAAGTGTGAACTTTCTTCCTGTGAATGTGTCTTTTAAATATGTTGTGTATTTCCTCTTTGGTGAATTATTATTTCTATTCATCATGTTTTTTTCTTATAAATTTAAATCCAGTTTTTTTGGTATTATAGATATTATTCTGTCATACTTGATGCAGATCTTTTTAAGAGGCTGGTTTTTCTTCCTTTTAATATTAGTGATGTTATTCTGCATTGTATAGATATTTTAAAAGTCTGCTTATTTAAATCTGTCGTTTGTCAGTCTCTTCTATTTACATGGTTTATGTTTCTTTAGAGCTGAGAATATTACCATTTCTCTACAGATCTACAAACATCTTAGTCTATTTTCTGCCAGACTTTCATATAATTTTGAATTACTTAGCACTTTTAATCTATTTGAGAATGATTTTGCATGTTCTTTAACATATGGGCATACATTAATTCTCCTCCCAAATATTATAATATTTTCTGTGTTATCATCCAATTTACCGATAAAACTTTGGGAAAGTTCAGAGCCAAGGCTGCCACCCAAACCACTGGAAGCTTCCTTTTGGGCTTACACAAATGAATTAATCAATATTCTTGGCGAGTCCCCTATGGGTTACCCGTTTCAGTGTGTATATTTTGCATGGTAGTTGTCTCATTCCTGCCATAGATGGTAAGTTCTGTAAAAGCAGGGATCATCTAATCGCCCCATCACCTAACAGAGTACCTTACACTCTGTTTATTTGGCACCATAAACATTTGCTGAATGAATGAATAAATAAAAGAATGAATGAAATCCATCCACTGTTTTAATATTCATCTTCCTGTAAGTCCACAAGGAAAAAGTGAAGACCCTGAAATGCTACTTAAGCCACCTGGTTTATATGATTTCCTGGGTCCAGTAGTCTCATAACCCTACCAGAAGAGAAAATTATGTTAGGTACAGTGCATCTCCGGTGGACGCACACTGACGCCCGATCATCACTGCCCTCTGGTCTAAGTGCTCACAAAATATCTGCTCAATAGTGTCTTCTAAAACCTTGTCAGAAACCATCAGTAAGCCTCTTAGTTTCCAGAATCCATTCTCACCTTGCCCTCACCCCTTTCTGAAAACGAGAGTAGGGACCATATCTTACTTTGGCTTGGTTTCCTCTTTGCTGAGTAGTATTCTGAAAAATAAAAAGCAGTTGCTTAATAAACATTTAATGAATGAATGCACAAATGAGCAAATGAAAAAAAAAGAAAACTATTATCCACCTAAACCTTCTAGACAGCTTAAATGAAATTATCCAAATAAACAGGTAATGTTGGGGAATGCACACCAATGGATCACCTCTGTTCTGTGCTCCTTCCGGGTGTGATGTAGAGGCAGCTGGAAAGTGCTCACTGCATTGGAAGGGATTCACAGAGAGGCAAACCAACGAGCTAATCCCTGCCATCAGGGCAAAGCACTTCCTGGTCAACGTGGCAATCCTCAAGTTTAGGCCATTTGAGCAAGACGTGACTCGGGCTGGGAAATGTTTACAGACGTGTGGCTTCAATTCCAATTTGCAGCTATTAGAGAGCCCTTTTATTTTATTCCTTTGTCAATAAAACAAGGAAGAAAGCAAATCTGTGTGTGTCACAGCTTCTTCTCTGGTCTCATCACTTGTGCAAGGGTCTAAGTCGGATCACTAGTTTTGGGGTGTGCAGCAGGAAAATGACAAAGAAAGCCAAGTGTATTCTAAGTCATCTGTTTGAATGTTTAACTTAATTCTTTAACGTTATTGCACACGAATGGTGTTTGGTACCATTGGTCATAAAGCAGAATCAAGCTAACCTTACTGAAGGTCAGGCTGAAAGTCCTCCAATTGAGTGAAGCGTTAATATTCAATTGGAATGAGTACCTTTTGTGTTGGAGACTCTGGCAAGCAATGCCCAGTCTAAGAAGAGGAATGAATCAAGGCTAAGGCTACATTTGGTAATGATGTGTTCTCACCAGGATCATCAGCCCCTCTGCTGGCCTGGAGGCTGGTCAGCACAGGTGAAGAGAAGGAGCGTGCACTCAGAGTTAGCCTCACCCTACACGTGAGCAGCAGCAGGGCCCAAGGGAGAACCCCCCTCACTCACTTGCTGCCCCCCACACCTCTCCGTAGGACTGTTACAGAAACAGGGGGCCCCACAGGCTATAGTTTGCTGATACCTGCCCTATATTCTCAGCTTCTTGGAAGAAGAATGTTTCTTGACCTTCCTCTGGCTGACACCTGGCTCTCCCTGAGGACATGTCTTCCCTTTAACCCTCTCAGGTGGTCTGGTAGTTATTTCCTCTTCATAAGATGGAGCCCGGGTGGAACAGGTGTTCTCCAGGTTCTACTGTGTTGCTTTGAGACCGTGCTCCCTCTCTCCTTCCTAAAAACACTCAGCTTTGAAGCTCACTCATCAGATGTTCCCATCCACTAGTTTCAGCTTCTTGCTGATCCCTAGGCCACTACCCTTCACTCCTTGAAGATTTTAGCAACTGACATGCTATCACTGTCTTCAAAATCAGTCTGATTTTTACTCATGTAATTTCAATAACCAGATATTCTTTCTAATACAATGGCCTTTCAGTTTTTCATCTCCTTTCTCCAATGGCCTCATTCTCTCTTCAATCTCTGGTACTCACTTCTATGGCTATACCTTGGACCATTTCATTCTTAATACATTCAACACCCTTAAAATCCTAATTTCAGGCATCCTACTCTCTTACCACTGCCTATTATCTTTCGATCTCATACCCCAACATAGACAATTCTTCTGTACGAGGACTTTAACCCAATGCTCCTATCACCTTCTCACTGTTCCACCCCCTTGCCATCCCCTCTCCTCCCCACCCAGTTTAAATTCCACAGTCTATCTTTCTAATCATCCCTTGGCATACAGACTCGACTCCGTTGCCCCTCTCTCCCTTGTACTGGCTTGACTAAACCAAAACCCTAGTTAAATTTCACCTCTGCCTGCTTCTACCCTCCTAGCATGGCCAGATAAACACCCAAACATGCTGAGTGATTTCACTTTAAATTCATGGTTACTAACCTCAGGTGGTCCTAGATATTGCCTGGAACTCATCCTGGTTCCATCACTTTGTCATGTTCCTAGGTGACCAGTTCATGTCTGCTGTCTCTTCAAACCTCCAACACGTCCTCCCCCATCTTTGCTCTCAGCTGATGGTGTTGCTTCCAATTTCACTGAGAAAACAGAAGCGATTCTCCCAATACCCACATCCAACCACTACCTCCCTGTGCCCATATACTCTACCTTTGGGTCCCATCCTCTCTGACCTACTCAAGGATGTTGCCTCAGCAAGTGTCCCCTTTCTCCTCCAGTATCATCGAGGGTTCCTTCTCTACTGGAGAAGTCTCATTATCGACAACCATGTTGTTATTTTCCCATTTGAAAAAAAAAAAAAAACCCTCTTGACTACTGCATCCCATTTATCTCTTTCCCTTGACAGCAGAACTTAAGAACTGTCTGTTCCCACTGTTTGCAGTTTCTCTTCTCCTATTCTCCCTGAAGCCCACGCTGATCAGGCTCTCTCCACCACCACTCCACCAAAACTTTGCAAGTCACCAATGACTCCACGTAGCTCAGCTCCAGTGGACAGTGCATGGTCCTCATCTAACGGCTCTATCAGCACCTTTTCTCTCTGTGTTTGCCTGGAGAGTCCACAGTACACTGTGCTTCTGAAGAATGGAATGAGGTTCTGGTTTGATGAAATTAAATGTGTGGGATATGAACAAACCAATCTACAAGAATATGTCGTATAGCTACTTACCCATCTGCCTTCTCTGAGTTAACGATGATTGATGACAGAGCAGTAGTAAGGAATGTTAATTGGCTTCATTTTAGCACACTTAGGTTTCTTGCCAGGGACTGTGGATTGATGGGGGGAAAGTCTGAAGGAACACTGTAATTTTTGTTTTCCAACTGAAACAGCTCGACCACTCTTCCATCTCTGTCAATATTTTGAATCACAGAGTAGTGTTAGACTTGGAATGCATCTTACAGAACAACTAACCAAACCTTTCATTTGTTAGAGAAAGTCCAGAAAGGCTGAATGACCTTCCCAAAGTCTCACAGCCAATTAGCGACCCATTTGAAATAGAACCTGAGCTTCTCACTCTGAGTCTAATATCCTCTCTACACACTTGCTCCTGCTCTGCTCCCTTGCAATTCTTTCAATGTCCACATTCTGCAGTGATACTTTCAATTCATTTTTCAAGGAATCCTTTTCTTCTCCTGGACTGTGCAGGGCCTGTAAGTCCAGCATCTTTTCCAACACACTTGTAGCTGATAGGTTTTCTAACAGTTCTTTCAATGCATGCATTCTTTTTTTAAATTTAAGTGTAATTAATTTACAATGTTGTGTTAGTTTCAAGTGTACAGCAAAGTGATTCAGTTATACACATATATACACATATATATTTTTCAGATTCTTTTCCATTATAGGTTATTTTTTTAAAAATATTTTAATTTTATTGCAGTATAGTTGACTTACAATATTGTGTTAGATTCAGGTGTACAGCAAAGTGATTCAGTTATACATATACATGTATTCATTCTTTGTTAGATTCTTTTCTCATATAGGTTATTACAAGATATTGAGTATAGCTCACTGTACTGTACAGTAGGTCCTTGTTGTTTATTTTATATACAGTAATGTGTAAGGGTTAGTCCCAAACTCCTAATTTCTCCCCCTCCCTTTCCCTTTTGGTAACCAGGAGTTTGTTTTCTATGACTGTGAGTCTATTTCTGTTTTGTAAATAAGTTCATTTGTATGGTGTTTTTTAGATTCCACAGATAAGTGATCTCATGCGCTACTTGTCTTTCTCTGTCTGACTTGCTTGACTTGCATGCATTCTTTACTGAGGCCTTCCATTCCCTTTTCAAGGAGTCCTGTTGTTCTCCTGGATGGTTTGAAATCTTTGGTTCCATCAAGGAACATACTTCACTTATCAGGGCTAAATCTGACAGTGGCTTTGATTTGTTGCTTTGGCCCCAAGTTGTAAGAGAGACACGCTTGGCAGGATCCCAGAGCGCATTCCAGGGCCAAATACTTAAAGATGTTCTCCATTGTGCAACATTTGAAAACACTGTCCTAACCTAAAATTCTAGACTCGCTGCTTGTTCAGCCATCAGCCCGATGCGGTTGCGCCGCTCCTGTCCCATACCTCAGGGAGCCCTCTGGCCTCTGAACCTCGGTGCGCTTTGTGACGGTCTCCTGAGCTCTGCCCAAGTTGTGCTGCAATTGAGTTGTTTCTGTATTTATATGCATAGCAAGGAAAATGGGAGGAAAACAAAGCCATCCCCCTCCCCAACCCACAAATGACAGACCTTTTAGGACAATAAGCAAGGACACCTTAGTGAGATAAACTGGTTCTAAGAAGAGAGTCAAACTTGCTGAAAGCTATTACTATACCTAAAGAAAGACTGCGTCAGCTTAAAGGTTGGGGGAGAAGGGTGGTCTCAATAGCAGCTGTCATGATAACTAACGCTTCACTTGGTATCAAAAACTATTCTGGACTCTTTATATGTATTATATTAGATGTATTACATATCATCCTCACAACTCTATAAAATAGGTATTGTTATAGATGAGAAACCCGAGGCACAGAGAGTTGAAGTAGCTGCCAGGGTCACCCAGCTAATACAACAGTAGTACACGATTTGAACCAGGTCCTGACTCCAGACTCTTTGCTCTTAACCACGGTGTACCTTGTTTGTCTGGAAGCCGCAAATAGGAGAGCTAGGGTCCATCCTTGGCAGAGCCAGCTGGGGACTTGAGGATAGACTGTTTGCCTCTATCCCTATGGGCAAAGCCATCCCTTTGGTGGAGAAGAGTTCCTCCGACTATCTCAATTAAGGAGCCATTCCTAACAGCATCCATTTTTCTGAATCTCCATTTTAAAATCCACTTTAAGATTATAATGTGGTCTTTCATGGAGCTCAGCCTACAGAGAGAAAATGCAGATCTACACATGGCATTCGAGTTTTTTGCTCAGACTCTGTGGGTCTTGGTTAACGTGAGTCTGATAGCTCGTCTGAATGCACTCTCTGGATGCTGACAGATCAAATGCTGGGCTACGAGCCAGGGGACCCGATGTAGTGAGTGCTGCCCTGGGGAGATCCAGGTGCTAATATCACCTGCGATCTACAGACATCTTGGCATCACAAACCTTTTCCTTTGAAGTTTCAACAGTCCTATCTTCCTTATTTGATTGGTGGCTTCTTGATGGAAACTACTGTGTCTTAGATGTCTAGGTATTCCCCCACTGGGTCTGTCATTGCCTCACCCGCATCCCTAAGAAATTTCAGAGTGCTTCAGCTGATATCCAGCTTCCAGAATTGCATGTCTGTGCTGAGAGCTTTCCCCCCAGAACAGCAGAAGGCACAGAGCAAACTGGAATTGCCTGGCATATAATCTACTTCCCTCCCAGTAGTTTTCAGCCAATGAGTCTTGGGCCTAGGTGTATAAATACCCCAGCACTCTCCTCCCTCCGGCGGGGTACACTGAGGTTCTGTGTTGCACTGTTTCTCTGTGGGATTAAGTTCCAGTCACCCACACGGGTATCCATCTTAATAACATATCCTGTTGGCTGCTCCCTGGTCCCTGTCTCACTTCGCCACTGCTCTGGAGCATCCATGCCCTGGACACCTCGTCTCAGGGTCTGCTGTGGGGGGAACCCCAAATAAAACAAAGGACAAAGGCAAGTATTGGTGACAGAATGCCTACAGTGCCTGGCATCATATTAAGGTTGTTATAGGCATGATCTTATTTCATCCCCTCCGCAGCCGTAGGATATAAGGAGTTACTTCACTGATGATAATCTGAAGCACAGGATGGTGTATAACTTGCTTACCTGCTCAGCTGGTAAGCTGGATGCTGAATACTCACTGTTCTCTTTGGCCTCACAGCCTTCCTGCTTCCATCCTACACTGTGGCCCAGGCCAGGGTTTCATATTCTGGATTAAAGACTCTAGCATATGTGGAATCAATTTGTTGATCTTTCTGGAATAACCTCTGATGATTTCCTACTCCCTATTCCATGGATAGATCAGCAACGATAAAACATGTATCAACATAAGCAAGTGTTTTCAAAACAGTTTTTCCTCCTCTGTCCTGTCTCCCTTCGTAGAGACTGAGGCCGTGCCAAAGTTAAGACAGGGAGCGGGCATGACTCATTAACAGCCTGCTCAGCAGATGTTTGTAAAACTCTCCGAAGACAACTGACAACACAGACAGAGAGGCGAGAGAAGACGGAAGCCGGCTAGGGTGTAAAGGCCAATGCCTGCATCTCTGTGCCTGGCTTCACTCCCGCAAACATGTTCTTAAGCTGTTGCATGGACATAGCCTGAAGAACTCCACAGAGAAAGACAGATCTCTGAAGGTTTGGTGTCCTCTCATATTTGGCAAATAAGACCAGATTTTTTGTTGTTTTTTTTTAGCCTCAGAGGAAAGCTATAGTTTTTGTTTTTGCTTTTCTTTTACCCAAAGATCTCTCTATGGTCAGTCCATCAGTCTTTATTGAGCACACATAGAATATGAATTTAGCAACAAGTTCTTGTCCTCAGAAACATTAGGGTCTCTCTGCAGAATTGACCAACCTAATCCTTCTATGGAACTAGAAGTCTGCACTCTCCCCATTGTCATGCCTCACCTTCTCAGTGATAATTTAGTGAGTGTCTAGCTCCTGGACAGGCCTCAGTTCTGAAGGTAAGACAAGCGGGGTTGAACGGGAGCTCTCCATCCAGATCACCTGTGAAGACCCTCCCTCTCGAGATGACGAGATGGATCGTCTGTGAGCGAGTAATTGTCCTAGAGCCACTATTGATTAAACGCTGAGAAACGTGCTTAGATTGCATGTGCTGTCAGCTGGACCAGTGATGGCTCTGTGTCTTCCTGTAAATTCTTCTTTTACAGCTGGGCTTTCTCTGTGGTTCTGTATTAAAATAGACGCTTCCTAATTAGATAGATCTCTGTCATGAGGATCCATCTGAGAACTTTGGTTGTATTTTCCTATGAGATATCTCTGCACAAATCAGCCCTGTGCTCTCCAGCTTTTCTAAATCATAACTCACTGAATAGCTCCTTGAGCAGGCAATAGCCACATAACTAGTAATTAGTGTCCTGTCAGCTGATATCAGCAGCATTAGTTTTTAGCTGCTGACATCAGCAAGTCATTCATATATTTAAAGCCATAGCGACTCATAATTGCGATGAATACATCTGAGCTATCCAGTTAATAAGATCTTTTTTTAAAAAAATAAAGCAAACCATGTTTGGGTGAAAGTATATAAGACGAATTAAAATAAGAATTACAAGCCAAATTTCAGCACAAAAACCAGTCTATAAAGAGCCCACAGTCCTAGACAGTCTTCCCAGCTCTGGCACAGACATCTATCATAAATCCACAAACAAGTCTGCTCCTTTCTGATTAGAGGATGGAGTGGTTTGGTCAAGGTTATAGAGAACATCTGTTTTAATGACAGAAGTCAGTAGAACAGCAGTACTTTGAGCCTTTCCATTTTTTTATTCACTGATTTCTCATAAAAGAGTCAGTGATTTTTCTTTTCAAGTATGTTCTGATTAAAAATAAGGCCAAATAAATACTTGATTCTTATTCTACTAGAAAGAAGAAAAAAAAAATTTCTTCTACTAGAAGAAAAAAAATACTATGTAAAGCTTGCATGTATTTAAAAATTCAAAAATGGAAATTTTAGAATAAGTGAACCCTATCTGAACAATACCTATATAGCTTTTCAGAGGAGTTACAAATTAACTTGACCAAAATACAGAATAGGAAAAATAGAATCATTTTAAAGAAATTAAATATGAAGAAAAATACCTCTTTTGTTGGAAAAGCTATTTTATGCTTAGGAAATAATTAGAGAAATAATAATTTTCTTTAAGAAATGTACTTTGTCTATTACTTACTTCTCCTAGCACCCCAAAAGACTATCAAAATGACATCTATTTTTAGATTTTGTTCTGAGGTTTTGCACCAGATTGATGATTGCTACACCTGCAAAGCCTTACCTATCAAATTGAGTTAAGCATGAACCAGATTGCAATTGCAACTCATCTTATCAACCTCAAGAAAACTCAAAATACAAGAGCTCAGATTTAATAAAGGAATACTAAACAGGTAACATTTTTCTTTCACCACAATTTGAGAAAATGTTTGTTCATCATATAGAAATGGCAAATAAGGGTGTTGGAAATTCAGAAGACAAACATGTCAGGAAGCATTTTATGCACCATTTAAAATTATATTTAAACGGTTCCCCAGCTTTAAATTAAAGAAAGGAGAAATTATGTGCCTCAGCTTTCATAAATGTCATATACCAAATTCATAGAAATTAATAAATACAAATCAAGTACAATTTATCTTTTTTTTTCATTAAATAAAACAGTAATTCACCAAGTCCAAATGAGAGTTACAGACACTTCCACATTATTAAAGGGAGCAATGATACTATATTACCAGAAATGTTAGTAACACATTAGGTATGTTGCTTCAACTGAACAGGAATAAATGAGAAATAGCATGTATGTTTTATGATGTAGAGATAGTTTTTCTTCCTTGTTTAATCCACCCCTCTTTTCTCATAGTTTAACACTTCCCCTGGGGCAACAAATGGTATCAGGTCACGTCACAAACCAGTTCAGGGCGACGGAATGGCTATTAAACCAGGAGCAATAGATACTAAGGAATATTTATATACTTGGGCAAGATTGGGGAATAAAATGTTGAACCTTCACTAACTTTTCTCATTTGTTGACCTGCACAGGCATCTAATCCTGCTTACATTTTTGACGAGAGAGTCTGGACAAGGGGGCAATTTATAATGGTGACTTGTAATTCCCTGCAGTGGATTGTAACCCAGGGATCTCTATGTCCTCTGTGGTCTAGTGCCAGTT
The DNA here is from genome assembly GCF_011762595.2 of Tursiops truncatus. Classification (NCBI taxonomy): domain Eukaryota; kingdom Metazoa; phylum Chordata; class Mammalia; order Artiodactyla; family Delphinidae; genus Tursiops; species Tursiops truncatus. The sequence continues at coordinate 116,814,096 of NC_047038.1, forward strand.
GGACTGGAGAGGGAGATGAAGTGCTGAGACAGGAAGGGACAGAGATGAGGGTTATTTTCTTTATTAAAAAGTAGCTTTTTCAGCTCAGAAAATTTCTGTTTGTTATATGATTTAGAAAATACAGAAACAGATTAAAAAGTAAAAGTCACTGATCATCTAACCTTTAGAGATAAACACTGGTAAATTTTGATGTGTTTCTTCCTGGTCGTTTAAAATATATATACGACAAAATTTGAAGTATATCTTTTATTTGTGGGCATATTTCATCTTATTAGGTATTCCTCAAAAATATGCTTTTGATTGGCAACATAGTATTTTCCTGTTTGTGCTGTCATCTATTGAGCCATCCCCTGTTGTTGGACAACTATGTCGTTTCCAGTTCGTTAATGCTCTAAGTAGTGTTGTTAACTAAAACATCCTTGCTTGTTCATTCTTGTGTGCATGGTTGATTATTTCCTTGGAATAATTCCCTATTGTCTCATTCCATATTACCAAATTACTTTTCAGAAAATGTGATACTGATTCACACAGGTAACGTCAGAAATTGAGGGTGAAATTTACTTGCAGCCTTGCCAGCACTCAATATTATAAATTGAAAAAAAAATCAGTGAAAATTTAATTAAGTGAAAATGGGCATTTCTTTTTCATTTTAGCCTCCTTAACTTGTTTATGAGGCTCCTGAAGCCCAGAGAGGGAGAAGAACTTGTCTGGGTTCACACAGCAAGTAAGGGCGGAGCTGGGCCTAGAACCCAGGTCTGCTGGCTCCCAAACCTTTTCCCACTGGGCCCTGCCACTTTCCTGTCATTCTTTTCTATTATAATTTACAGTTCTATGGTAGGTGACTTCTGAAGAACTATTTCAGTAGTTTTATTATGTTTATAAAAATACACATGAGCATTAAGGAATAGAGAACAACAGCAAAAAGCATCTACTCTCTAGATATAACCCGAGACAATCATTTAGAAATTTTTATTTAACATTTCTGATATATATATGGACATTATGTCCATATATACTGTATATATATATATATACTGTGTATAATATTTTATAACCTTATATATATATAAATATATAGTATATATAATATATATATATAATAAAATATATAGTATATATAAATATATACTGTGTATATTTTATAACCTTTTTCATTCAGCAGAATGTTTCAATATCTTTCCCTATTGTATAAATATAAAGCATCATTTAAAATATTTGCATAGTAATTCATTATGTACTAACATTTGTTTAACTAGTTTCCTATTCATGGGCATTTAGGTGATTTTGAAGAAACTGGATATTTTGATAATTTTTCTTGATTTTAAAATAAAATACCTTAAATTTTAAATATTTTAGATAAAATATTTCAAACCTACATGCAGTGCAAATATTAATCTAATAAACACTTCTATGCCTAGCACTGAGTTTTAACAAATCCCAGCAATTTGTCATAGTTAGGTCAAATCTTTTTTTAAAAGAAATAAAACAACATACATGTCACTAAAGCCTCCTGTGTACCCCTTCCCAGTCATATTCGCTCCATTCCTTCCCTAAAGGGAAATTGTTGTGTAGCATTCCCATGAATGGTTTTATATGGATTGTATCTGTAAGTGTGTAATATATCCATAAACAACAGATAGCATTGTATTTTTGTTTTTAAACTGTAAATAAATATTATTATACTCTATATATTCTCCAACTTACTTTTTTCAGCACTATTTTTTTTTTAACTTTTATTCACATGGAAACATAGCTTTAGGTCATTCATTTTCACAGCTGCACAGTATTTCACTATATGACTGTATTTGACAATTCATACAGTCATTCCTCTATATTGAAGGGCATTTAGGTAATTTCTAATATTTTGCTACTACAAATTACACAGCTGTGAATATTCTACTCCTTGTGTTAGAGTTTATCTTGAGTAGAGAATACTTCCTAGAAATGGAATAACTGGATGGTAAAAAGTATAAGCATCTTAATTTTGCTATTTGAATTGTCCTCCAAAGTTGTTCTACCAATTTGTATCCCCAGCGTTAGCACACCAAAGTCCCTGTTAGAGTCAGGCTTTTTAGTCTTTCCAATCCAATAGGTATGAAGTGGTATCTCATTTTTATTTTTACTTCCCTGATTATTAGTAAGTCTGACCATCTTAGCATGCTTATTGACCATTCAGTTTCCTTCTATAAATTGTCTATTTATATCTTTTGTTCATTTGTCTATTGGATTGTATGTCTTACTAATCCTTTGTGAGTTCAACACATAGCAAAATGTCTTCTAGTCTGTAGCTTATCTTTTTTTTTTTTTTTTTTTTTTTTTTTTTTTGTGGTATGAGGGCCTCTCACTGTTGTGGTCTCTCCCGTTGCGGAGCACAGGCTCCGGACGTGCAGGCTCAGCGGCCATGGCTCACGGGCCCAGCCGCTCCACAGCATGTGGGATCTTCCCGGACCGGGGCACGAACCCGTGTCCCCTGCATCGGCAGGCAGACTCTCAACCACTGCGCCACCAGGGAAGCCCTGTAGCTTATCTTTTTACATGTTTGGGGGTTTGGTTATTATTGTCATGTGGTTGATCTTGCTCTTGATGCTGAATTTTAAGATTATGATGTCATCACATTTATCACTATTTCTTTATGGTTTGGGATATCATATTTTATCTAATAAATTCTTCCCTACACTGATTTGTTGTGATTAAAATTATATTTTCTTTTAAAAATTTTGTTTTTCACATTTGATTCTGTAATCCATCTGAACTTTTTGGTGTGGTGTGAGGTAGGGCTCATTTCTTTTCCATACAATTTGTTTTAGCACTACTTACTAATATCGATATTGATTTGTGATGTGACCTCTGTCTTACCCCAAGTTTTCCATAGTCCAGTTTCTATGTTTTCATGTTTTGTGTCATTGATTTGTTTCTCCTTGCTCTAAAGTCACACTGTCTTAAATATTCCCATCTGATATTAAGTCAGAATTATACCCATTTTTTCTGTTTCAAAAAATATTGGCTAATTTTTGCCCTTTACCAAATGAATTTTAGGATTAGTTTGTCAAGTTCTGTGAAAAACTCCAGTGTGGTTTTCACTGGAGTTGTATTTACCTTGTAGATTAATTTAGAGTCAGTCGACTTCTTCTTAATCTATTAAGTCTTCTTATCCATGATCATAGCATTTCACTCCATTTTTTCAAGTCTTCTTGCGTGTTCATCGATAAATTTTTTGAAAAAATTTTCAAAAAGTCTTATACACTTTTATTAGACTTATTCTTAAGTAGTTATAGTTTTTATTACTCTTATAAATTCTTTCATTTATTATGTTTTCAGATTAATTATTACTTGTTTATAGAAATGCCGTAGAGCTGTACTTTGATCTTACTAATGTAAGCCAAATTCTCCTATTAGTTGTAACCAATTGTCTGAGCACGTTTTTTTGTATTTCTTTGAGAGACAATCATATAGTTTACCTATAAAGATAATTTTGTCTCTTTCTTTCCAGTTCTTGTTCCTCTAATCATTATTTTCATCTTATTGTTGAAGAGTGGGGTAGTATCAGGTATCCGTGTTTTTCTCCTTACTTTAAAGTTCTACGATTGCACAGTTAAGAAAATGGCTTCTATTGCTTTTTCTATTTGATGTCTATCATCAGGTTTACGGAGACTTTCATTCAGCACATTTTTATTCAGAGCTTACTCTGTGCCAGGAACTTTTCTAAGTGATGGGGACAGAGTGGTGAATATGACAAAGTCCTTCATGGAGCTTACAAGATAGAGAGGGAAACACACACACGCACGCACGCGCACACACACACACACACACACACACATTCAGGAATTGATACATGCTATGTAGAAAAATAAAGAGTTATAGGGGAATGGTTATTTTAGATAGGGTATTCAGAGAAGGCCTCTCTGAGAAATTAACACGTGAGCAGAGAACTGAATAAGTGAGTTGGGCTGTGTGTTGCAGGCTTTGAGGTGGAATTCAGCACCCAGAGCGTGTATTAGGAAGGGAGGGGAAGGAGAGAAGAGTGGGCAGAGGGAGAAGCGGAGCTGCAGTGCAGGTCCAGCAACAGGCTTGCCCATTTCAATAGGGGGCTCTAAGCTACCATGACCCCATCCAAGGGGTAGAATAAGTAGGGGCAAGGGAACTTCGCCTTTACAACCTTGCAAGGATCCGATGTTAGATGCAGCTATCCCAGGAAGTAGTATGACCATGAACAGGGTGGCTTTCTTCAGCTAAGGTGGAAGAGGCCATCCACTGCAGGCTGTCCACTGAGATTCTAGAAGCTGAGGTAGCGAAACCCTCTGAAGGGAATCTGGCTGAGCATCAGAAGCCATGTGATGATCTGGAAGAAAGGCAGTCCATGCAGTGGGCAATGAAAGAAATGCCCGAGTTAGGCAGGAGCCTAGTATGTCTAAGAAGCAGATGAAGAGCAGTGTAACCAGAAGGAGACAAACAGGGAGAATAGCAGTGGGAGATGAGTCACTGAAGTAGCATCATCAGGCCACGTAGCTGATGGCAAGAAGACTGGAATTTACCCTGAGTACCAACAGGAGGCTTTGAGAAGTCATAAGAAGGGACACAAGTTGAACGGGATTACATTTTAAGAAGTTCTCTCTGGCTGCTGTTGGCAGAAGTGACTACAGGGAATAAGGGTGGAAGCTGAGAGACAGTTACAATCAATTGTGTAAGAGATTATGCTGGCTTTCACTGTGTTGATAGCTGTGAAGATAGTAAGAACTGCTTGGATTAAGGATTTATTTGAAGATGAAACCAGCAAGGTGTAATGAGAGGCTGGATGTATGGTACATGGAAGGAGAGCAGTCAAGGATGACCCTACATATCTGGCCTGAGCAACAGTAAATGAAGTGCCTTTACAGAGTTAAGAAGTCCCTGGAGAGGAAAAGGTTGTGCGTTGGCAAAAGAAAAGGAAACCAAGAGTTCTGCTTTGGACAAGTTAGGTTTGAGATACTTATGTTACAATGAATGTCAACCGGGGAGCTGGAGCTGGATATGCCTTTGGGCATATCAGTGAACACATGGTATTTAAAGTCACAGGAATGAATTAGATTATCAGGATGGCAAGTGTAAAGAGAGGAGGGAAAACAAAGAGGATGGAGGGCTGAACTCCAGGGAACTTTAAAATGTACGTACCAGAAAGATACGATGGCACCAGTGAGTAAGAATGAGAATGGATGACCACTGACCCAGGAGGAAAATCAGGACCATAGGGTCATTGCAGCCAAGGGAGGAGAGTATTGCAAGAAGGAGGGAGAGATCCTTTGTGTCAAAAGCTGCTGAGAGACCAAAATAATAATTTTCCATTAAACTTGGTGGTGAAAATGGTGATAGTTATAGACTGATTTCGTTGGGTTGAGGAGAAAATATTAGGTGATAGAGTGGAAACAGTGAATCTAGAAATAAGATGAAGGGAATTCCCTTCTATTTATAATTTACTAAGATTTTTAAAATCTTAAATGTTTAATTTCATCCCCAACATTTTTTTGCACCTGTTGGGAATGACTTTGCTTTTTCAATCTGACAATGCTGATTGCGTTCATATATTTTATGATGTTGAAACATCCTTGCATTATGGGGAAATTCCATTTAATTATGATGTATCATATATATGTAAAATTCAATTTTTGTTCTTATTTTACGTAGGATTTTCCTATGTTTATACGTGAGATACAGTTGTTTTTATGATTATCTTTTCTTATGCTCTCCCTTTCTAGATGTAATTGCAAACTTATACTAGCTTCATAAAATGACTTGGGTAGCTTTTCCACTCCTTCAGTTTTTCAAAATATTTCTATAATATTAGGATTATCTATTTTAATTCCTATCAGACTGTCTGGGTCCAAGGTCTTTGGAGGTTAGGAGGTTAGGGAGGGTAGAGAGAATATTTTACTTGCAGATGGTTGCAGGTTTACTGTTGCTGGGGGTTTTTTTCTTCTTGAGTCCATTTTAAGACTGTCATTTCTTTCCTATTTGCTCTCAGATCATTTCTCTGTCTTCCTGCTGCAAACCACATGACTGAGATTTCCTACGCAATTAGCTAGTTTTGGTCAATAGTGAGCACTAACAGAGGACTACCGGGCAGAGGAAGAGGGAAGCCCAGGCGTTTTTCCCATTCTCTCTCCGCCTCCGGCAGTGTCTGTCTCTCCTGGGGTTCCAGCTCCCACTTTTTCCCCATGGTCCAGCTCCCTCGCAGCCCCCTGTCACTAATCCAGCTCCCACTGGTGACTCTGGGTCTTACCCCCCAGGAATACCAACTGCCCCACTTGTCCCTCCAGCCTTAGCGGTAGTAATAACTTCCTGATGGGACTAATTTCAGTGTTGGCTCACCACCTGCTGTTTCACTTTGAAGTTTTCCTTTTGAAGCGAATCTCCTGTAATATATCCCTTTTATTGGCCTACCTGGAGAGGCTCTGTTTTCATGACTGAACACTGACTGATCCAGGTAGTTTATATTTTTCTGAAAAATCATCTGTTTCATTTGAGTTTTCTACTTTATTGGCATACATATGAAAAGTGATTGGCATATTATTTAATTAGGATGTTTAGAATCTCTACCATATACATAGTTATGTCCTCTTTTTCATTCCCAATACTGTTTGTCTCTTCTCTCTCTCTCTTATGTCAGTCTTGCTAAAGATCTGAAAAATACATCCAGTTTACCAGAGCTAAAAAAAGGAAGGGGCTGCTATCTACGTATACTGGCTTCCTGTACAAAAGTTATCACTGGAAAGATAAGAAAGAAGACAATACTTGTTGTCTGTGGGAGGGAAATTGGATGGCAAAGTAAAAGAAATGGAAAGTAAGGTTTTAATTACATACTAGTTCATACATTTAAAATTTTGAACAATATGAATGATTCTTCTAATTTAAAATAGCAAAAGAGGGCTTCCCTGGTGGAGCAGTGGTTAAGAATCTGCCTGCCAGTGCAGGGGACACGGGTTCGAGCCCTGGTCCAGGAAGATCCCACATGCCGCGGAACAACTAAGCCCGTGGGCCACAACTACTGAGCCTGTGCTCTAGAGCCCGTGAGCTACAACTACTGAAGCCCGGGCGCCTAGAGCCCGTGCTCTGCAACAAGAGAAGCCACCGCAATGAGAAGACTGTGCTCCGCAACAAGAGAATCCACCGCAATGAGAAGCCCACGTGCCGCAACTAGAGAAAAGCCCTCACACAGCGATGAAGACCCAACGCAGCCAAAAATCAATAAATAAAAAAAATAGGAAAAGAGCAGATTTTGGATTTGCCTGCCTTTCTCTTATTTCTGTTTTCTATTGATATTTTATAACTTCTGCTTTATTATTATTATTTCCTACCTTTTTACTCTATCCAGGTTTACTCTGTTCCTGTAGCTCACTTATTTTCAGTTTTCATACCTTTTTAATAAAGGAATTTTAAGGCTACAATTCATCTTTAAAATACCATTTTAGCCTATCTCAGTTTTTGACAGGTGGTAATTTCATAGTTTTTATTTCTAAATATTTTATTATTTCCATTGTGATTTCCTACTTAATCATTGAATTACTTAAGTGTATCTTTAATATTTCAAACACATGTACCTTTTAGGTTTCCTTTTTACTGTTGGTCTCTAATTTAAGTGTACCATGACAAGGGATTGTGGTTTATATGGACACTTTACTTTGAAATTTGTAACCTCATTTGGATGGTCCGTTTTTTACAAGTTCCACTAGTACTTGAAATTAAAAGCTTTATTCTATTAGTTGGATATAAGATGTGTGTGGGTTTATGCACATATATTAACTCAAACTTGATAACTTTATTTTTCAAATTTCTATTTTCTTGTAATCTTGTTCTGGTTGATCAATTCATTTTTAATATAAGTGTGTTCAAATTACCCACTATATTTTGCAAAATTGTCTTTATAATTGTCAGTTTTTACTTAACTAATATCAAGACCATGTTGTTAGCTGCACAGAAGTTCATGATAATTATGTATTCTTGGTGGATCGATACTTATATTATGTAGTGTCCTATTTTTATCTTTATTAATGCTTATATTCTAATTTTTCTGATATTATTAAGTCTCTACCATCTGTTGTGTATATGTGTGTGTGTGTGTTTGTGTGTGTCTTTGCCTGGTGTATCTTGTTTCATTCTTTGTTTTCAAATTTTCAGGATCTTTTTAAGCCATATATCTTGAAAGAAGCAAAGAGCTTAACTTTTAAAAAATAGAACTTTTAAAAGAGATAAAATTGTCTCTATTTTCAAGTAACAGGATTGTATACCTAGAAAATTTAGAGGATTCTACCACCATCAACCATAAAAACCCTCTGAGAACTCATAAGTGAGTTCAGCAGGTTCACAGGACATAAGATCAACAAGCTAAAATCAACTGCATTTTTATATGCTAACAGCAAACCAGTGGAAACAAAAATTTTTTTAAATGCAAACCATTTACAGTTGCTCCAAAGAATATTAAATATTCAAGTATAAATCTAACAAAAATGTATGGAATCTGTATGATGAAAATTACAAGATGCTGATGAAAGAAGTCAAAGGTGATCTAAATAAATGAAGAAACATTACCGTGTTCATGGATTGGAAGACTCAACATAATAAAGATGTCAATTTTCCAAATTGATAAATAAGTTTAATGCAATTCCTATGAAAGTATCTATAAGATTTTTTTGTAGACATAGTTAAGATTATTCTAAAATTTATGTGAAATGGCAAAGGAACTAGAATAGCTAAAACAATTTTGAAAAAGAATAAAGTAGGCAGAGTCAGTGTACCTGATTTCAAGACATATGTTACTACAGTAATCAAGACTATTGTGGCATATATAGAGGAACAGACACACAGATCAGTGGAGCAGAAGAGAGAACCCAGAAAGGGACCCACACAAATATGCTCAACTTATTTTTGACAAAGGTGCAAAAACAATTCAGCGAAGGAAGGATAGCCTTTCCAACAAATGCGCTGAACCAACTGGATATCCATGAGCAAACAAAACAAAACAAACAAAAGAGCAAAACCCACCTAAACCTAACACTGTATGCAAAAATTAACTAAATTGACTCAAGGTGAATGATAGACTTAAATGTAAAATGCGAAACTATAAATGTTTAGAAAAAACAGAAGAGAAAATCTTTGTGACGTACAGTTAGGCAGAGTTCTTAAATTTGATACCAAAAGCACAAATCCCTAAAGGAAAAGCTAATAATTTGGACTTCATTAAAAGTAAAAACTGTATTTCTGGGAAAGACTCTCTTAAAAGGCTGAAAAGAAAAATTACAACTTGGGAGAAAATATTTGCCAAACACATACTGGCCAAATGATTTGTGTCTAGAAAACATAAAGAATTCTTAAAGCACAATAGTAAGTAAACAATCAAGTTAGGAAAACGGGCCAAAGGCATGAACCAACACTCAGAGAGAACGTACAGAGATGGCAAGTAAGCCCGTTAAATGATGTTCAACTTCATCAGCCCTTAAGGGAATGTAAATTAAAACCACAATTGAGTTATCACTAACACCTATCTGTATGGCTAAAATTAAAAATGGTGACTACACCAAATGCTGACAAGAATGCAGAAAAACTGGTTCACTCATACAATGCTGGTAGGAATGTTAAATGGTATAGCCACTCGGGAAAATCGTTTGGTAGTTTCTTTTAAAAGTAAACGTGTACTTACCATATGACTCAGCAGCTGTAGTCCTGAGCATTTACCACAGAGAAATGAAAACTTATGTTCATGCAGAAACTTGTACATGACTGTTCATAGCAGCTTGATTCATAATAGCCCAAACCTGGAATCTATCCAGTTTTCTTTCGATGGGTGAATGGATAAGCAAACTGGTATATCCATGCCAAAGAAAGTACTCAGCAATAGAAGGAATAAAATATCAATAGACGCAACAACTTGGATGAAACTCAGGGGAATAATGATGAGTGAAAAAAAAGGTTACATACTGAGTGATTGCATTTACATAACACTCTTGAAATAACAAAATTATAGAGATAGAGAAAAGATTAGTGGTTGCCAGGGGTTAGGGATGGGTGGGTAGCAGTAGGGAGCCTTGTGGTGATGGTAACAGTTTTCCCTCTTGATTGTGGTGGTAGTTCCAGGAAGCTCTCTCTGTGCAGGCTGTTTGTTCAGGAATCTTTTGCACTTTGCCGTCCAAAAGGAAAGATAATGACAACCTGAAAACTTTCTGAGAATGTTGTTACAATTGAAAAGTAGTTTCCACAGAAGATGCAGAAATTTGTTTTCTTGGAATTAATCATGACATGGAATCTACAGTATTGATCAAGGAGAATTACAGTTTAATTTCATATTCATACAGTATATGGACAATAAAAATTATTCCTTCTGATTCAATATGTTAAATGTTGGATCTCATCTGGATACATTAAAAAGTCATTCAACTTTTAAGAAGGATGTAGACATGTGGCCTTTTATCAACTAGAAGATTTCCTATAATGTTGATTGGAAAATCATTCTGATAGCTATCCTTCTAAAATTTTAGGAGGTAAAAGATTTAAGATTGCTAAATGTTTTCCCTTTGACTTACTCTGGACCACCATTAGGAAAACATGTAGTTCTGAAATAATTGTTCTCCCATTAAAGAAGGAGTTGGAAAGGACTTCTTACTTCAAGTCCTTTCCTGAAATATAAGTTTTTATAAATATCCATCTGTTTGTGTTATAATTTCCCTTATCATAATGGGTATGTAAACACACATCTCGGTTTTTAAATATGGGTTTTTAAAATAAATAATGCAGGATACACCTCTTGAATGTTCTCAATATATCATCGATTAAAATGATACTAATCTATAGGAGGCAGATGCAAAACTTGGATAACAATTTTTTTGCTAATTAAAAAAAATATAATACATTAGTAAATTCTTTTAACAATTAAATTTCATTTCATAATTGTTTATTGTGATTAGTGATATATTTGAACATATCTTTACTACTGTCTTTGTTTTCTTTCCCTTTTTATAATTTTTCTTCTTGTTTTCTGCTGAATTGGTAAATGCCTTTATTCCATTAAATATTCTTCTGCTTATTTTGAAACTATAAATTACATTTCTATCCTTGCTGTTTTTACCCCTATATTTTTAACTATGTAACAATAAATTTCCATTAAAAGTTTTAAGTTATTCTTTACCACCATTCTCCTAAACACACTGAGGGTCTTGGCAAGATTTAGCCACTTACAGAACAACTCCTGAAATTATTATTATGTAGTTTTAGTTTTTCCTCTTTTTCTAAGTAAAACAGTTAATTATTACAGTCAGTGGTTAACTAAGATATATCCACTTATTTTGTCAATTTCTTTGCTTATTATTATTTCTTTCATCCAATATCTTCCCAGCCCACCTAGTTCAAATCCTCATTCTTACTAGCTGGGAGGCATTAATATTTCTGTACCTCGGTTTCCTCACTTTAAAATGAGGTTAAAAATTTATCTACCTCATATTATTATTGTGAGGATTAAAAATAGCTGACGCATGTAAAGCGTTAGATATTGTTATAATTATTATTATTAGGCTCTTTTCTTTAAATTCAAGTTAATCCTTTAATGGATCTACGAGGGGTAAACTTCCCATGGGTGAAATATCTTTATTTTGTCTCTCTTTTGAATGCTCGTTTAGTTTTGGCATGAGAATCTAGCTAGATGGGAAATTATTTTCCTTCAGCAGTCTGGATAATTATTTCATCTCTCAATGCTGTTGAGAAGTGGGCTGCCAGCCCAGCTGCTATTCTTCTGTAGGCAACCTGTCTTTTTTCTCTGGTAGCTTTTAGGATTGTTCTATTTGCCCTTGATGTTTTTACAGTTTTCCTACAATATGGATTTATTTTTATTTATGCTGTGAACTTTCAGCCTGAGGACATGTCTTCAATCCTGGAAATTTCGCAGTCTCATGTTTTCAAACGCTGTTCCTGTCTTTCTCTTTCATCTATTTCCCCCTGGAACTCCTAAATATTTGTTTGGGAGCTTCTCCATCTATTATTCATGACTCTTTAACTTCTCTTAAGTAGTTTTTGTCTCCAGGTGCTGCATTCTGTGTGAATTTCTCCGCACTTTTTTCCAACTCTCTCTTTGGCTGATTTCAATCTAGACTTTATCCCATCTATTGAGATTTTTAATTTCAAAGAGTGCCTTTTTCCAAAATTCCTAATCAGTTCTTTTTCATATCTACTTGTTCTTGAGGATGTTCATTATTGTTGGTGGTGGTAGTTTCTGTAAATAAACTTCTGTAAATAAGCCATGCAGTGAGGTAAGGAAAATTCAGGACCTTGACCAGCTAAATCTTCAGGAGGGTGAATGCTTTAAATTCATTCTATTTTATTTAGCTATAATTTTCACGAACCAAGTGCCTATTTTATTTAAAAATTACTCCACTGCAATGACAAGGATTCTTAAAATGTCTTATTTTCTACTTAGCTACCTATTTCATCAAGCTCAGGGAATCCAAAATGTGTCAGCAACAAAAATACTCACACTGCACACACATTCCCAGGAAAATCAAACTGAAGGGTAACAGGCATGCAAGAATACAGTACCCGCCCCCCCCCCTTTTTTTAACTGATCCCTTATTTCTTCTCAGGCAGCGCAATGGGCCCAGGTTAATTTGCCTGGCTCACAGAGGACAGTAATTAGAAACCCAATGGATTCAGAACATTACTGGCTTAGGCACCATTTTGACAACCTGTCTCCGAACTCCCTTTGGAAAGCCCCGCAAACTCATTCTTCTATGCAAAGGCGTCCAACTTTTCAGAGAATCAGAAGGAATGTTAGGAAACATTCTCCTTGCCAAGACAATACTAGCGGCAAAGCATTTACTCACTGGTCCCTTTCAGTCTGCAAAATACAGCCAGGTGTCCTGGATGCGCTTTACTGTTTCCCAAGGGTAAAATGGTTTTGAGCTAGGACGCTTTATTAATTCTGTTTCTTCAGGGGTTCAGCCTGAAAGTGTCCCTTTTATCTCAAAGGACTCTAAAGCCTTCAAAAAGTTATGTGCTGGATGATAACTCCTCATGTGAAGATCAGCCTCCTCTGAAGTGCTGGTCTGGACTGAATCTCACGTCTAATATTGATTCTAACTAAATATGCTGTGGGGTTGGTTAGAGTCACTGAACAATGGGCAAGGAAAGCTTTAGTTTTCAACTTTTTGTACATGGCATTAGCTATGTTAGCATTTGTGCTTTCAAATAAGTTTTTAACGTCTGATTTTTTTCAAGGAAATGAATGTAACTATTGCATATCTTTATACTTAAAACAAAAAGGATGTATATTATTACTTTAACCCTTATTACTATCCTGTTGTATGGCTGTAGCAGTGTTTGCAACATGAAATGCAAGAGCCCCTGTGCTTATCGTTTCCTTTATAAGTCCTTATATTCTCATATTCAGTTCCAAGTACCAAGTAGGGTAGATTTCTTGCTCATGAGTTTTATTTATGGATGATTGTAGAATTTTAGATTTGGAAGATGATGTAGACACTAACGTTCTGATATAGATAGATAGGGTAAAAAAGCACCAGTAAAGTCAAGATCAAACAGTTAACTAGTATCAGGTCTAGGATTAGAACTTATGGTTCCTAACTCCCGGTCTAAGGTCCATGAAGGCAGAAGGGCCTATAAATAAATACAAATATTTGGTCCATTCAAAAACCACCTGAGATATCCCTTATACTTCATAGTGAGTCTATTAGTAGTATAAAAATTGTTACTTCTGACATGTTACAAACAAAATCAACAATCTCCTGGACCCATTATGAGGTACTTAAGAACTTTTTTTGAGGGCTTTGAAAGGCAAAGGAAGATAGCCAAAGGAGCTCTCTGCAAATGGGCAGCTTTCCCAGATAGCCCCAGAAGGAGAAAAGAACGAACAAATTAGTGAATCAGAGTTCTTTTAATAGTTCTTTTATGATGTCTAATTGTGAGTGTAAGACCCTATGACTTCATCACAAAGTCTAGCACTCTGGTTGAAAATCTTGACGAAATCTGCACTCTTTCAAGACACTAAAATTCTGTCAAACTCTTGTCCCTTCAATGAAGAGACATCTACAAAACTCTGAGGTCATCATTCGTGCAAAACCATACTCAGAATCACACAGATCACCATTACAGGTAGTATATTTCCAAATAGTGTGTATCAAGCAATCTTTTTTTGTTTGGGCTGCATTGGCTCTTTGTTGCTGCGCATGGGCTTTCTCTAGCTGCGGCGAGTGGGGGCTACTCTTTGTTGCAGTGGGTGGGCTTCTCATTGCGGTGGCTTCTCTTGGTGCAGAGCACGGGCTCGAGGCGTGCGGGCTTCAGTAGTTGCAGCACGCGGGCTCAGTAGTTGCAGCACACGGGCTTAGTTGCTCCGCGGCATGTGGGATCTTCCTGGACCAGGGCTCAAACTCGTGTCCCTTGCATTAACAGGTAGATTCTTAACCACTGCGCCACCAGGGAAGTCCCCAAGCGATCTTATTTAATCCATCTAGTAAGCTGGTGTGGTAGATCTCATAATCGATATTGCCTCCATTGTATAAACAAAGAAACTGAGATTTAGACAAGTTATATGACTGGCCAGAGGTCACGTAGCCAGTAACAGCAGGGCTGGGATTTGTACCCATGTGTCTCTGACTGCAGAGTTTAGCTCCAAATCACTATAAGCTCCATTTTGTTACAGGTGGAAATGAGAGTTTATGAAAGAAGATATTTCTGTACCCCCCTGTGCCTAGAACTGTGCCTGACACCTAATGGTACTTAGTAAATATTGGCCGGATACACAAAAGGATAAATTCACGAGGGTAAAAAGGACTGCCAGCATCTTCAAGTGGGTTTGTAAAGCTCCTACCAAATTTACAAGGTATGCTTGACCCAAGAAAGGTTTTCAAACAAGTCTTTGCTGTTACTTTGTTAGTCTCTCCCAAATTGCTTCAAAGCTGTCACAGTGTAAACTGCAAGGTCCAAAGCTTTCTACTGTCTATTTACTCTCAGCACGCTGTGCTGTTTAGTTGTAAACTGGTGAAGATACTATGTGGCAGGAAATATTTTTATTCCTGGAAAATAAATTTAGGGAATACGCCTTTTTTCAATCCTTGCTGTTCTCCAGTGTCTCTTAATGAATTTGCAAGAAGTATATTCTGAATGGTTAAGCATGGCCTCTTGAGTTGGCCTGGGCTGGAAGCCAGGCTCCATCCCTTATCAGCTGTGTGACATTGGTAGAGTTACCTCTGCCTCAGCTTCCTCATTCAGAAAATGCTAGAGTTGTGGGGAAAAAATGAGTTAATTTATATCAGAAGCGTGGCCTAGTGCCCAATATATAGTACGCGATCTATAAATGTTAGCTATTACTACATCAAAAGTATCTTGTTTCCTTCAGTGTATGGAAGGAAACCTCATTCATTCATCAACAAACAGGTATTGAGTGCCCCCCAGGTACCAGACTCTGCTCCACGTGCAGAAGATAGAGAAACAAAGTAATTGTCTGCTTTCACGGGCCTCACATCCCAGAAGGGGACACGGAAGATAAATAAAATAAGATGTACTGTGTGCCTGGTGGCAACACATGACTCAAAAAAGGATAAGATGGTGGAGGAGGATTATTTCACACAGGCTGGCTAGGAAGGTCTCTGAGGGACACACCTGAAGGGAGTTAGCAAGACCCTATGGATATCTGGGAATAGAGCATTTCAAGAGAGGGAATTTCTGGCTTATTGCAGCAAAGAAGAAAAAGGGAAAAGGCAAGGAGGCCAGAAAGCAGAGTGAACAAGGAGTGGCAGAAGACAGAGCCAGGGAGGTAGAAGCAGCAGCCAGACCCTGCAGGAGCTTGCAGGCCATGGTGAGGACTTTGGATTTCACCCCAAATGAGAATATTTGACTGACATATTTGAAAAGGAACAGTCAGGCTGCTGTGTGGATACTTGTCTGTAAAGGGGCAGGGACAGAAGCAGGAAGACCAGTTAGGACACTATTGCACTTGTCCAGGTGAGGGAAGACAGAGGTTTAGCCCATGATGGTAACAGGAGGAAAATAAGTAGTGGTCAGATTCTGGATATATTTTAAATGTGGCGCTGACATGGTTTGCTTTGGGCTGAATCTTAGGTTTGAGAGGGGGACAGTCAAGGATGACCCCAAGGTTTTTATTACCAAGGCACTGGTAGATTGATTTTGCCATTTCTTCTGTTACTGGGACACTGGAAAGGAAGAATATATTAGGAGTCTCCAGAGAAACAGAACCAATAGCACGTGTGTATATATACGTGTATATATATATACACATATATACATGTATATATATATAGAGAGAGAGAGAGAGAGAGAGAGAGAGAGAGAGAGGGAGGGAGAGAGATTTATTATTAGGAGCTGGTCCATGTGATTATGGAGGCTGACAGTTCCCAAGATCTGCAAGGTGAGTTGGCAAGCTGCAGGTCCAGGAGAGCGGATGGTGCAGTTCCAGTCCCAAGGCCAGCAGGCTCACAACCTAGGAAAAGCCAATGTGTTTCAGTTCCAGTGTGAAGGCAGGAGAAATCCAATGTCCCAGTTTGAAGGCAGTCAGGCAAGAAGAATTCTCTATTATTTGCAGTAGGGTCAGCCTTGTTGTTCTGCTCAGGCCTTCAACTGATTGAACAAGGCCCACCCACATTAGGGAGGGCAATCTGTTTTACTGTCTACTGATTTAAATGTTAATCTCATCCAAAAACACTCTCACAGAAACACCCAGAATAATGTTTGACCAAATATCCAGGTACCCTGTGGCCCTATCAAGTTGACACATAAAATTTACTACTATGGAGCAGAAGCAGATTTGGAGAGGAAATAAGAGTTTTGCTTTGGACATGTTAAGTTGGAGATATTATTAGACCTCAAAGGAGAGATGTACTCAAGCAACTGGGTGCATAGACCAGTGTCCTTGAGATGCAGTACTTTTCTTTTCCCTTGTGCATCCCATATGCAATCCTGATATGAAATTCCTTGTATTAACGTCGACTTTAATTGATCTCACTGCCCTAGTTATTAAGATTAAATGCCAATTTACCAACACTGATTTAGCTATATCAGAAAACGTATTTCTTAAGACATCATGGTTTCTCATTTTTCTGAACCCCTTCACGTTTGCTGTTTCATCTTTCTGGATGCCCTTTCCTCATCTGTCCATCTGGAAAATATTTTTTAAAGATTCATGAGATGATATCACCTATTCCTTGAATCTTTTCCTAAATCATTTAGGCAAACTTCAGACTACAGACACTCGCATTCTTCCTTCTCTTCAGATTCTCCTTCCTTTCGTTTCTCTATTGTTCTTTCTTTCTAGAAAATAGAAAGTTTTCATTTTCTCTCTTTATTATATAAGCATACAATTAAAGCAATAAAGAAAAGAATAAATGATAGTAGAAAGCAGCTAAAATCCCAAAATAATGATGAATAACTAGCTTTCTAGAGTTTGCTAGATTTATATACACAAAATTACATAATTTTATAAAATAAGAGCATTTTTATAAACTGCTTTTGAAAATCAATTATATGTCATAAAGATTTTTAAATGTCAATCAATATAGCTGAATATGACTCATTTTTAACAGTTGCTTATTTGCGTGTATGGATATAATATAGTTTTCCCATCCCCCGATAGTGGTTTTCACTTTCTTTTTGCTATGATAAGTAATGCGATAATTCATGTGTGCAATAATATATGAATCCTTTAAATTATTGCATATAATTCATTGTTTGGATATTATATAATTTATTTAGCCAGTCCCTAATTGATGTATATTTCAATTATAACACACACACACACACACACACACACACACACACACACACACTTGAAAGAATGGAAGGAAGGAAGGAAGGAAAGAAGGAAGGGAGGGAGGAAAATTAAAATTATTGGCTTATATAATTGAAACTTATATAATTATATAATTGAAACTTCTAGGGCATCTTGGCCGTAGGCCCACCTGGATTCAGGACAGAAATGGTGTCATGAGGACTCTCCATTTCTTGGCTCTGTTTTCCTCTGAGTTGGCTTTATTTTCAAATAGGCTTTGTCTTTGCTATATCAAAGCTGTCCCCAGGCAGCTCCAGGCATTTACCGTCCTTAACTTCCATGATTCCTGGAGGAGAAAAATGTTCCTTTTCTGGCATTTCCAGCAAAATTCCCAGAGAGAGCTTTAATTGGACCAGTCCGAGTCACACGTCCATCTTTGCATCAGTCACTGTGGTCAAGAGGAAGGTGATCTGGGTGACCACCATGCCCCTGCAACCAGGGAACGTTCAGTCTCCCCGCCCCACTGCTAAGTTCATGGGCTGAGAATGTAGGTAGGAGGGTTTGAAAAGCTATAAAGGTGTTCTGTTACCAGCTGACATGTGCATGGTAATTGAGAAGCCAAAAGCAACAATACTTAAGGAGATTAACATAGTTTAAAAAAAACACCAGTGCTTGTGTCAAAAAAACCCCAAAGTTTTTAATGACTACAGATCTGTATAATGTCCATGGCTGGAACTTCACTTTAACCAACAGATGCCATATTGCTTCTACTTTAAGGTTGGGTGACCCTGACCCTTGCCAATCAGCCTTTTCTTCTTGTCTTTTTGCAACATCTGTCAGTTACTAATCTACCGATGGTGAGCAGAACTGGATCAATAAACTTCCCCTGTCTGAGCAGCCATCGCTTCATCCTTGTGCCTCGTCTGTTCCTTATGGCACCTGAGGTATTACAGGCTTTTTCCTTTTCCCATGCTGAAGATTTTCTTTAACAGAGAATTGGCAGGAGGGGATGCAGAAGAAATGAAAAGCGTGGCAGCCAAAGCTGAGACCTTTGTTTTAAATCTCACAGGCGCTACCTAATACCCTGATCCTAAAATGGTCACATTCCCCATTCGATGATTTTCTGGCTTCCTCAGAAGCCAAAGTATAACCAGAGGCATGACTGGACCAAGGTATGTGGATGCCTGGATAGGTTCATCATTTGGTGGACCTTGAAATCACTTTGTTTGGCATTTACTCAAAGAAGAATGTGGGGGTAGCAGAAGAGGTTCCATCCTTAGTAGCTGTTCCCCCTCCGTAGTCCCAAATTTTTATACCCCACTCAGTAAGACAAAACCCTTGTGGTACCAGGACATACCCTTCTTAGCAGGCAGATTTTAGGGTGACGCGTGACTCTAGGGTCTTGCAAACCCCACCCCACCACTACACCAGGCAGACGATGCTAGCATGCCTTCCAAACATGCACCCTGCCCCCCCAATGTATTTCTAGACAATATGGTTTTCTCCACCTCAGCGCACACTTAGTTGGGTCATCCTTATACCTGCCCAGCTCAGAGAAAAGAAGAGAAATTTGAGGAAGCGGACATTAACAAGTGGATCACTAAATTTTGGAGCCAAAGTTAACCAATTCGGAGCCAGTGTGAACCAGAATTTGGTGACATCAAGAAGAGTGAAATGATAATATGTGTGTGATGGAGGACAAAGATTGGGTTGGGGAGAGAAGGAGAGTTTGCCTGCAAAACAAGATGAAACACAAAACTATTTTCAAACACTTTGTAGCTGTGGAACCCTTTCTTCAAAGGCAATCTTACTCCAATTTGAGTTGAGTTGAAGAGCAGCTAAGAACCAACCAACTCCTCTCCCCTCCATGCCCAGCCCCTGAGGCCCCTCCCAGGGAATTCTTAGGGCTCAACGTGGCTTAAAAACTGCTGACCTAGACTGTCTACTAGAGTGACAGAGAAGAATGCACTTTGCTCAAAGACAAACTGATGTTGCTTAGGCTTTGTTCCAGTGTTAAAAAGGGAGTGTTCAGCTGAGGAACAGGCAATATTAAACCATTAAGCAGATAGCTTTGGGCGATTTTTCATCAGACAATGAAAGCGATGCTTTGTATACTTAAACTGTTGTATCTTATTATTTTTTACCTTTTGAAAGGCATGTGCAGAACGGTAAACCTTCCCTTAATGTTGGCTGTCATTCTAACTAAGCTTAGGTTAATTTTTTTTTTCCAATCCCCTTCTCACAGGTTTTGTCTTAACTGTGACAAACCCATTCCTATGACTCCCTCAAACTCTGGTCAATCAAGAGCTGACTACAATTTTGTTAGCCTGTTGTATGATTTATCTTTCCTTCTCTCCACTAGATTATTAAGCTCCCCTGGGGAGGAAAATGTTTCTGTTCAAGTATGCATACCTTGCACCTAATATAGGACTTGTCAATAGTCAATAAATATTTGCTGGATGGGTGACAATAGCAGCAACAGAAGGGCTCCAAGACACCACCACCACCAACAACAAAACACAAAGCTGAATTCAGACAGGTGCATAAGACAGAGGCTTTGGCGTTGATTTGGATACAAGTTATGTAAACTCTTTAAGCCTTCATTTTCTCATCTGTAAAATGAGGATAATAAGATGGTGGAGGGGCTTCCCTGGTGGCGCAGTGGTTGAGAATCTGCCTGCCAATGCAGGGGACACGGGCTCAAGCCCTGGTCTGGGAGGATCCCACATACCGCGGAGCAACTGGGCCCGTGAGCCACAACTACTGAGCCTGCGCGTCTGGAGCTTATGCTCCGCAACAAGAGAGGCCGCGATAGTGAGAGGCCCGCGCACCACGATGAAGAGTGGCTCCCGCTTGCCGCAACTAGAGAAAGCCCTCGCACAGAAACGAAGACCCAACACAGCCAAAAATAAATAAGTAAATTTAAATTATTAAAAAAAAAAAGATGGTGGAGTTACATCTTTCTCAGGCGTGTAGTTGTAATCACCTTAAAACCCTTACACCATCCATGAAGTGAAATAAATATACATGGTGTATTACATTCCTCCACTGATTCTGAGCAACTTCCCTCCCTCCCTTTTTCATTTCTGAGCACAGAAGAAAGAGATGGAATATACATATACACACAAAACTGAGAGCATGTAGTTGAACTCACGTTAGAGCACATTTGGGCCAATTCTAGTTTACGTACCTCCTAGGGTTGTTGGGATTATGACATTGGTTAACACAGGAAAAGCCTTGCCTAATATCTGACCATGGCCATGGGTGTACAATAAACATGAGCCATTCCCCTTGCTGACAGACAGCTGATGCTCTGAGAGAATCTGTAAGAGGCTGGCTCTACTCCATTTGCCTTTCTTCCACCCCTGCACCTCTCTAAGCCAATTTATAGATTACCTCAAACCCCTGAGAAACAGCATTTTGAAAAAATAAGCCACACCTGACTATGATTTTCTTCTACTGCATTCAAATAGTTTCTACAGAATGGTAGTGCAGTTTTCCTCTCCTCGGGACTACTGTTGAGGACTGGTCACAACTCCCTTTCCCATTTTGTAATTTTGGTAAACTGAACCATTCACTCTTTCATTTACTCATGCTCTCTAACGCAGTTACCGAGCTCTGTCACGGCCAGGCCCTGTGTTAGGTCCAAAGACTAATAGAACACAAGCGAGAGACAGACAAGTAGATAGACAATCATAATATAATGTGATAGTTTAAGTGCCAAGACAGAGAACTGCACATCATTTTCAGAGCACCAAGAAGGTGACTAACCCAGAGTCGGGGCTGAGGCAAGCCTGGCCAAAGACAGCCTCCTGGAAGAATTTCTCCTTAGCTGAAACCCTCCTAAGCATTGCAGCAAGAGCCTTCTGTTAAAGTGAGATCTGGGTAAAAGTCAGTGATCTTAATTTCATAGAAATGTAGACCCTTAAAATTAGAAGGAAACTTAGGGACCTTCTTCTAATGTCGTGTTTCTTCAATAGTGTGTGTGCTCTGGGGGTCAGAGAGCCTGGATTCAAGTTCAGACTCTGCCACTGTTCATCTCTGGTTTGGGGAAAGTTCCTTAAGCTTTCTGTGCCTCAGTTTCTTCACCAGTGAAGTGGGGGCCTAATAACAGAACCTGCAATAGAGCAAGTTTTCAGTGACTGTTGACCATTAAAATTATATCCTAGGCCATTGCTGATCACCAGTAAATGTTTACTACAAAAAAGTGCAATTTTTCAGTTCTTTGATTATTTGTTAAATAATTTTTTTGAAGTTAACAATCTGGCTGCTGATAGGCCTCAATAAATAAGAGATTTTATAAATATTTTCCCCAAATTTCAGAGGTCTTCAACGTCTTACATGGAAGCCAGACCTTGTTCAAGGCAGATGCCTTGTTATCTCAAACTACTTAGCACTGGGAATAGAGGCACATGTGAAATAGAACGAAAGGCTTTTAAAAAATTTGTCTGCCATGGACTTTAGATAACTTTCTCCTAATAACCATAAAACTATTATATACATATTAAGATACATGAACAAGAAAATAAACCCCATTAATTCACATTCCTCTCAAATTTATGACCTGGTCTAGAGCTAAGTAAACCCTTTTGTAATTAAAAAGTGAAAATTAATCACATAAGCGAGTCTTTTTTTTTTTTTTTTTTTGGCTGAGTTGGGTCTTTGTTGCTGTGCGCGGGCGGGCTTTCTCTAGTATGTGGCGAGCAGGGGCTACTCTTCGTTGCTGTGTGCGGGCTTCTCATTGCGGTGGCTTCTCTTGTTGCGGAGCACGGGCTCTAGGCGCACAGGCTTCAGTAGTTGCAGCACGCGGGCTCAGTAGTTGTGGCATATGGGTTTAGTTGCTCTGCGGCATGTGGGATCTTCCCGGACCAGGGACTGAACCTGTGTCCCTTGCATTGGCAGGTGAATTCTTAACCACTGCGCCACCAGGGAAGTCTGTGTAAATAGGGTCTTGTTAGGAATATTTAAATACTTAAGGAAACAAACTTTTAAAACACCCCTTGTCCATGGGGATGTCACCTACATACAATTGGTTTACTAGGTAGAAGGAGCTCATTAAAGTAGCTCCAAGAGGCCAGTAATTGTTAGACTAGACAGAGTGCATGCCTCCAAAGGTATAAAACTCTAAATCTTTAAAGATATTACATAGTTAAGATTTTCAGTTAAATAACTACTGACCTTTCTCCCTAATAAGGAGGTTTTATTATACAGAGATAGACATTAACATGACACTCAAAGTACTAATGCTGAAAAAGTCTAGTCAAGTTCCCCCTTCTGGGATTTTTGCCTTTGTGTTGCTGCTTCCCTACTGCTTAAAGGTCAGAATTCAACACATCCAGTTAAGGTTAGGGAAGGGTCTTGAACCTGGGTGCTAGTGATTCTGGCAAAGCAGATGGTAAGGCGAGTGTGGTCTCTGTCACAGACTACCTGCCCAGGCAATTGTGAACTTAAGTAGATTTACAACTGCCTTCGATATTTAGTCTCTCCTACACAGAGCTTTCTAGAGTGTGTTTCATTCTGTGGGAGATAACAGGACTTTGGCACCGCTAGGCTAAACAAAGTTAAACATGCTTTGTTGAAAGATTTCTTGCGGCCTTCACCATGGTAATGAATCTTTGAGAGAGAGATGCCGTACAGATCATCTCCTAAACTTACTTGACTCAGAAACCTTTCTGGTGAAACATCTTACAGGACCAGGTTCTTCAGAACACGCTCTAGAAAACAGTGTTATTAATACATCTGCTGCATTGACAAAGTAAAAAGTGTAATCAACTTGAATCCTTTCAATGGTAGCCTGGTCCCAAGGATATAGTCTAGGCTTCTGGATGGCCTTGCACGGTCTGGCTCTTGCTTTTCTCCCAGCCTTGGACTCCTTTCTAATCACACCCTCTCACACTCATGCTCCTGTGAGAGGAAACGAGTGTGGATTTGCTGAAACAATAGGTCTCAGAGCCTTGCTCCACTCTTTCCTAGCTCCCCACTTCATACCCCCGACCAACCTTAGCTTGGCTCATGTCTACCCAGTTTTGAGCATGAGTTCTGGAGAAGCCTGCTTAGACCTCCAAGCATGCACTTGAGGCCTCTTTTACGTGTTCCCGTACCCACTTCATATTAGTCCCTGCATCTACCGCCCTGAGTCTAGTTGGCCATCATTGAGGTTGGGACTGTGTTCTTCTTTTTTTTCTCTTTATTGAAGTATAGTTGATTTACAATATTGTGTTAGTTTCATGTGTACAGCAAAGTGATTCAGTTATACATATATATGTATATATCTATATTCTTGTTTTCAATTCTTTTTTATAGTTTATTACAAGGTATTGAATGTAGTCCCTGTGCTATATACAATAGGTCCTTGTGTTTGTCTATTTTATATGTGGTTACTGTGCACCTGCTAATCTCATACTCCCAATTTATCCTTCCCCTCTCCTGCCCCTTTGGTAACGATAAGTTTGCTTTCTACAATAAGTTTGTTTTCTGTCTGTGAGCCTGTCTTTGTATTGTAAATAAGTTCATTTGTACTATTTTTTAGATTCCACAGAAAAGTGATATACTATGATATTTGTCTTTCTCTGTCTGACTTACCGCACTTAGTGTGATCATTTCCAGGTTCATAGGGACTGTGTTCTATACACTGTCATGCTGTATCCCCAGTGCCTACCACAGTGCCTGGCACACAGCAGACCATAACTATATTTGTGGAATTACTGAAGTGATAGCTCTCGTCAGATGGTTGAGGGCACACCCCACTGCTGCTAGTAATTCAGGACTGCCTGGGCCCACTCTGTGGGCACATACAAAGGTTTGCTTACCCGTAGGTGGGCAGCAGGGGATTCCTATTCTCCCTTGGTCACCAAGTATTCTTTAGGGGACAATTAGGAAGCCAGTGCTATTGATCCACATTAATAGTGCTGCAGAAGTGGCACATACACTGGAGTTTCTACACAGAGACCTCTTTCTTGACTCTGAGACACTGAGCCCTATCAGATGGACATGGGAGGATGATGCAGAGTTGACCTAAAGAACAGGGAATCTGGTTCAACTTCTTAGAACTGCCAGCTTTGGCTTAGAGGCAGAGCCTCAGGACAACCTGGCACAGGTACTTCTTCATCCAGCCCTTCTTCTCTTTGGCATCCAGGGAGATATCATCAAAGTCTCGGGATACAACCACGTCATTTCTTTCTCGTCACTGCTACGGCATCTCAGATTTCTTCGCCATTCTAGAGCAATAGCACTCATGATGTGTCCAATAGCTCCCATCCGGCAGTTTGGCTTTCTAGCAGGCTCACATAAAAGATAAAGATGGTCGTGATACCAGGGTGCTTGGTAGGGAGAAGGGACTAAAATCGCTTCCCCAGAACATGGACTTCTCTATGACTTTCAAGGAGTACTTTACGATGGTGACCAGCAAAGCTGGCAACCTTAGAAGAAGCTATCATGAGAATCTAGAAGTAGCCAGTATAAAAGCCTTTGCTTCTTCTAAAGTCACTGGAGTAGATGAACATCTCTAATTCAGGGTAACTTGCCTATATTGCTCAAGACTTAAGTCTTGTTCACTTCCTGCTTTTTTCTTCTAATCGTCCTGCACAGTTAGGATGGGGTTTCCGACCTCAAGTGTGTCACAGTGGAAGACTTACTGCACAGGTCAATTTCCTCAAAGACTCGCCCCCATTCGCCATCACACAGCTTCACAGTCCTTCTTTTCTCCGCATTTCGGTCTTGGAGCTCATAGCTGCCACTCCCACTATCTTGACGAGATACAAGATTGGTGCCTTGTGTGTGTGTGTGTGTATGTACATATACCCATGAACAGTCAGCCAGCCTTTTTGTGTGTGTTGTAGTCCACTCATGCACTAAACTCGGGCAGCAAACTATACTGTGGCTGTGCAAGAGTAGCTCCACTTGTCTTCGGGGAGCTCTGGGGTAAAGCCACAAAATGTGATCCTCCACCTGCTCATGCCTCAAAGGGAAGGATGCAAATTGTTGTGTATTTTTGGCTTCCTTTCATCATAGGAGAGGTAAACAGCTCAATGGGAATGCACGTTGCTGCTATCGTTGGAATATTTTTTTCAGAATGACAAACTCTCAGTGAAAAGTTAAATTCTGAGGCATAGGAAAAAAGCTAGAATTAGAACCCAAGTCTCCAGACTGAAGACTCAATGCTCAAGACCCTCAAACTTGCTGCCTCTGTAAATCAAATTGCAGTCTTGTATGGGTGATATAGGTGCCATGGGGGAGGAGGGATAAGAATTAGACTCTAGTGCAGAGAGAGGAGAGTGAATGCAGAGTCATAGCTTCCTCTCTGCAGTGAAACCATATGTTTCCTGAATTAATACAGATATTATTTAGTGAACATGTGCAATAGACAAAGGCCACTTCGTGATGTCTTTTTTTATGATTTCTTATAATTTTCTCTATGTTTTTAGAGTCAGAACTGACTTTTTGCTATAGAACTCAGTTTAATTTCCTAACAGACTTGAAGGAGGGGCAGTTAGTTATGATCCACAAAGTTGTATGGTAACTAACTAGCCCTCTGAAAAAGTATGGCAACTTCAGTGAAAGATACTCTTTCACATTGGTTTCACTGCTTGGAGGTAACCTCACACCATGCCAATCAAGATTTTGCTGCCCATTTTACCAGATAATTCAATGGATATTAAAGATATAGTTCACCATATAGACCTGATTAATTGAAGAAAAATATAGCTTCTTATTGCTGACACTATGAGGTTAGAAATAGCATCCTATGCTAATCTGCAATGCCAAGAAATGAAGATGGTTTAAATCAGATCTCATGACTAATGCATGAGATCCGAAGTTCTTTTATTCCTGGCTATTTTAGAAAACTGAGGTGTATTTTTACCCAAAAAACTAATTCTATAAGATTTATTGAGATAATACAAAATGCCTTATTATTAACAGCTCACAATCAAGATTTTTGTCCTACTAATGATCACAGAAACAGTTTGTCCATTTTAATTTTTTCAAAATTACGTATTTGCAATGGGTTAAGTCCAGATTCAAGGATATTATATTTGATCCTTAGTTGTTGTTAGTGGGGTTTTTTTTTTTTTTGGATACTCAATATCTGGGGAGATGACAGAAAGTTTAGATTACTTTCTGTGGTTGTTCTTCCATTTAAATTGTACTTATTGTGAATTCACTTAAACAGAAATTGTTTTTGTTATGACAAACTGTGAAATACTGTGTTTTTCCTATAGTTCTAATCCATGAAATCTGCAATCTTTCCACTTGATTTACGAAGGACCCTTAATTACTGCTGTCATTAGCACCTAGTGTTCAAAACAGTCTTAAAATGTAGTGTTCGTCTCACCTCCAAGTCCCTGCTTGCTTTGTTTTAATTTTTTTCCAAGGGTAAGTAAAACAATAATTGCCCTAATAGCAACAATCATTATGTACAGCCAATTAAATAATATTCCAAGTTTTTTGTTGCCTATTTCTTTTTGTTCATAATTTGGCATTTGTGTGTTAAGACTGGCCTAGAGTTTGAACAAGTGTCCACAAGCAGGGTTACTACTAGCGAGGACTTATTACCTGGGTTTTAAAAACAAGCCACTCATTTGTCTTCTTTCCATATGGATAGGGGTAACAGACAACTGCTGCGAAGCTTCAATGTTTCTGCCTGGTCATGCACAGTTCTGCAATATAATGTATAAACGTATAACAACAACTTTGGATCACTTCATACCTCGTTTGGAATAAGGAAATTAAATCCAGCCAGGCGCGTCCCCACGGTCGTCCGCGCGCACACACATACACACATATACACAGTCGCGCGCGCGCGCGCACACACACACACACACGCGCGCGCGCACGCGTCAAAAGTTGATTCATTCCCGAGATCCCCCAGAATCTTTCTTTTTCTCTTTTCTGGCAGCGCCGGCTTCCCAGTCCGGGTGGCAGTGAGGTTGGGGGCGTGGGAGGGGCGGGGAGGACGAGCAGAGGGAGGCGGGAGCCGGGAGCCGGGTGCCGATGCGCGCCGCACCCGCTCCTGCCGGCGGAGAGTCCGCGCCGGGTTTTGCGCCGTGTCCCCGGGCTTGTCTCACGGCCTCCAGCCGCCGCCGCTGCCGTGTTTACTGAGCTCGCGCGTCCTGATATCACTCCGCTGGCATGGAGGAGGAGGAGGAGGTGGAGGAGCGAGAGGAGGAGGAGGCGGCGGCGGCGGCGGCGAGCAGTTGATCATTGTGATGGTGGCAGGAGCAGCGGCGGCAGCGGCAGCCCAGCCGAGCGTTAGGGGCTGCTCTCCGCGCGGCGTTTTGCAAAGGACTTCACCGATCTACTTTTGCAGTCGCCTCGGACTGTCCATGTGTTTACTTCCCCCAGCCCGAGGATTCGATATCTAGGTTCCTGTGAAATGCAACTGAGCAGCCAAAGTACTTTGAGAACACGGGGCGGCATAAACACCAAAACTTTTTTTGTGGAAGGAAAATGCAATAAGCAAGCTTGCCGTTTTCCGATGCGGTGTGGAGTGAGTGTGTGTCGCGCGTGTCCGCACTGGAGGCATATGCTTGTGTGTGTACATGGGGTGTGTTTTTCGGTACGTAGGGAGAAAATGCTTGCCAACCACCGGAAATCTCCTGGAATTTATTAGAAAATAATGGATTATAAAAAGAAGGCAGGCGAAGAACGGATCTTCCCTTGAGTTGCAACCCGATTTGCTGCTGGCTCAGTTTGTTGTGATTCTTTTTGTTGATAGGTGTCTGATGGTATTCTGATAACACCCCCCTTTTTTCCCCTCGAGCTTTACAGTTTAAAAAAAGGAAACAAAAAAAAAACCACCCCAAAATCTCTCCCCCTTTTTTTCGCCCGGTCGGGATCGCTGTTTCCATCCATGTGCTTGCGTCTCCCCCGCGTTCCACTTAAACTATTTTAATCCTTGGACCCAAGGAGGCGGCTGATAGGGGGTGGATAAAAAAAGTTCTTCCAAAATAGTGTGCCCGGGGAGCAGGATGGGGGATTTCGCAGCCCCCGCTGCTGCCGCGAATGGCAGTAGTATTTGCATCAACAGTAGCCTGAACAGCAGCCTCGGCGGGGCCGGGATCGGTGTGAATAATACTCCCAATAGTACTCCCGCTGCTCCGACTAGCAATCACCCGGCTGCCGGCTGCGGCGGCGGCGGCGGCTCCGGGGGCCCCGGCGGCGGCTCGGCGGCCGTCCCCAAGCACAGCACGGTGGTGGAGCGGCTCCGCCAGCGCATCGAGGGCTGCCGGCGGCACCACGTCAACTGCGAGAACAGGTACCAGCAGGCTCAGGTGGCGCAGCTGGAGCTGGAGCGCCGGGACACCGTGAGCCTCTACCAGCGGACCCTGGAGCAGAGGGCCAAGAAATCGGGCGCCGGCACGGGCAAGCAACAGCACCAGAGCAAACCCCAGCAAGATGCGGAGGCTGCCTCGGCGGAGCAGAGGAACCACACGCTGATCATGGTGAGGGCGCGCTGGCAGCGGGCACGGGGCGCGCGCGTGGGGGGGGGGGGCGTGGAGCTTCTTACACGGGGGGCACGGGGATCTGATTTGCACGGCGGGTGAAGTGGGCTGAAGCCGAAGGGTTAACGTCAACTTTTGTGAGGTGAAAGCTGCCGTCGCCGCTACCTGTTCATCTGTCAGGGTTGTCAGATTTGGGGAAGAGGGGGCGAGAGGGGGAGAAGCCAGTCACGACTGCGAGGGGCGGAGGGAGCCTGGAGGAGCGTCGGAGTGAGGCCCTGGAAAAGTTTTACCCCCCTCTCCCTTTCTTAGATACCGATTTGAAAGAGGGAACCCAGAGTTGAAACCTCGCTCCTCCTCTTCACCGCTCCCCACCCCACCCCTCGCCTGGCCGCCTGGGATCCCCAGACCGGTCCCCCTTCGCCCACCCCTCTCAGCACGTCCGCCGAGTGCAGGGAGAAATGGATGCTGTCGCAGATTCTGGGCGGGCACCAGGCCCTCGAACCTGGGGGGAGGAGGAGGGGGAGGAAGGGAGATGCTCTCGCCTCCTCTCCCCAGCTCACCCTCTTTGGGCTGAGAAAGTCTGAGAGTTTTGTGAATGAACTTTGAGGTGGGTGAGAAGCAAGCGAAGGTGGCTGCGCGCGCGCGAGCGTCCACGAGAGCGCGCGCGGATGCGCTCCCTCGCAGCTCGAGACCCCGGGCCGGCCCGGCAGGTGGAGCGGCTCCGAGGGTCGCGGCACTCGCCGGGGCTGGAGGGGAGAGCGACGCCCTGGGCTTGCGCGGAGAGTCCCCGCCACGCAACTTCGCCGGGCATTCTCTCCCCTCCTCCTCTTAAACTTGCTTGCACAGAGCTTTCTCCGCTGCTCTCCCGCCCCGCTCCCCGCCAACTTTCCGGGCCAGTCTGATAAGCCCGGAGGAGTGGAAGGTAGCGGGGAGGTGAAAGAGGCTTAAATGGCTGGGTGGGTGGGTTGGAGGTAGGAGGAGCAGCCAATGGCTTAACTTCTCCGGGAGGAAGGGGCAGTTCCCACCCCCTAACCCTGAGGGTAGAATCCTTTCTCCTATCTCCACTCTCCGGTTCTTTTGCTTTCCTTTCGTGGGGGGGAGCCGGAAGCTTGAGAAAGGTGTCTGCAGCCCCCTCCACCGCCGCACGGCCCGGATTTGGGCTGCGCGCGTGTGCGGAGTGGGGCGGGCGGTGGGAATCCGGGAGCGTAGCGGGGCCGCGCGCCTTCTCGCGTTTCCCCTGCAGACCGCACCTCGATCGGCGGCGCGGGAGGCCCTCTCGTTGTGCGGCTTATAACACGCGCACGTCCCCGGTCTGGGGGTCGTCGGCGTCGGAGGTGGTGCGGGTGCGGGCGCGGGCTTTCGCTGGGCGTTCCGTGACAAAGAGCCGGCTTGGGGGAGGGGAAGAGGAGAGGCCGCCGCGCTCACTCCCCACCCTCCCCACCTCCCCCCACCCCGCACGTGAAGAGGAACAATTTGTTTATCTTGGGCTTCAAGAATCCTTCCCTCCTCCCTGCTCTCCGAGGCCGCCCAGCCCCTCCTCCCTCCCCTCCCTCCTCGGCGCGATCCTGCCCAGTCCCGCCGGCAGCACCTTCCCTCCTCCCCTTCCTCGCCCCCCTCCGTACTCCTTTTCCTCCTCCCACCTTCCTCGAGCCCGCCTTCCCCCTCCCTTCTGGAACGCGGCCGTGGGGGAGGGAGCGGGACGCGCTTTGTCCGCCTCGCGGCCCGGCTCGCCCCGGAGGCCGCCCGGCAGGGAGGGGCGCTGCGCCCCGAGGCCCTGCCCCTCCCCCGCGGCCGCCCCCGCCCCGCCGGCCCGCGCTCCCCCCCCCCCGCCCTCCCGCCTCCGAGCTAGCCCGGAGCGCGAAGAAGAGGCGGACTCGGTGGGGAGGGAGAACGACGGTCATAGAGTCTGGGAGGGAGGTTCTCGCTTTACAAACAGGAAGCCGAAAGCCACTGACACACTGTAGCTTTTCTGATTGTACCCGGAGGCGGGGTCGGACCTGCATCTTGACTGTATCTCGCATGCCCTGCTGGTACCTATTTCTCTCCGGGTCCGCGCCGTCTCCCATTCCCCGCCCCCCCTTCGCGCTCTGCCACCGATGGGGAGACTCACTTCGTGAACCTGAGACAAGTAGTATTTGAAAGGCGCTGAGAATATCTTCGTTGCCTGCTCCACGCCCTCTTTTCCTGTGTTTGTACGCCCCACACGCTCGGATTGCGTAGGAATGGGCTTTTCGGGAGGCTCCAAAAATCTCAGTCCCACGGCCTCTCTCCCTACCTTTGGGGATGGAGGACTGTTGTGGCGTTACCTCGCCAGCTGACCAGCGCTGGAACAAAAAGCCGGTGCCCGGTCGCTTTTGATCGCGGGCGAGAGCAGTAGAGTTTGCGGCCGGAAAGTTTTAGCGTTTGGGTTGTGTTCTCTCGAGGGTGCCATGTCGGCCCTGGGAGGGTAGTGGGGGCACTCCGGGTGCGCGCGCCTGGGTTATGATACAACCGCAGGTGGGAGCAAACCCAGGGTCCTGAAGTTACCTGGAAGGAGGTAGCAAGCCCAAGCCAGAGCTTACTTTTGAAAATGCAAAAAGATAGTGCTTACTTGAGTGGATGAGACCGAAGCAGTAAATTTCATGGTGAATCCCAGTTCAGCAAGTTAACAAACTTGAAAAATGATTGCCTGACAATTACATTTTTCTATCAATTTTGTGAGAATAATGTAGCGTATCGATTATACCGATGTACAGGAGTATGTTCTACCTTTAACTGTATTTCATATATGCATCTCCCATTGATATAAGTGATCCAAGTATGTGTGATGAGTGTAATGAAATTAAACAGCCTTAAAACTTAAGCAAAGAGTTGCATGTGAATTCTAGGTACCACAAAAAAGAAAGGAAAAAAGTTAACGTCCTCCTCTACAAGTTATTTTTCCTTTAAAAATAGTTTAAAATTGTACATTGGCCCCTGAAATGAAAGAGTATTTTAACTTAGCCTGTGTGTGAGAGAAAATCTTGAGAACAGGTTGCAGAAAACCACGTTAATCTTCCATTTTTGAATTCGCTGTTGGATTTTAGTTGGGCTCTGGGAGGGGGGCGGGGCACAGAGCAATTATAATTAGTTCTCAGATTGAGCTATTTGGAAACCCCTAAAGGAAAGCCATAATCAACCAGAGGCAAATAATAATGATGGTGATGATAAAAATAAAGATGAATAGGATTCTTTTCTGTTTTATTGCTATTGTTTACCTTCTGAGGGCCAGTATGTCCAAAGTACTAAATATTGATTAGTTCTCTTTCTGCTTGGCTTGGATTAAGAAGGCAGTCTAATCAAGGCTTTACCTCTTTTGATTTGTTTTCTTATACATTTACAAGCATAGGCATGAAAAGCAAACAAGCAAACCCAAAGCAGGGTGCGTGAGGTGAAATAGAAATCTTCCTTTGGCTTCAGGCTGCTGGGAGGGGCCTCAGTTTTGTGTGGGTCCGTAATAGCCCTGTTAGAGAGTGGATAGCCCAGGCCTGGGTTGGAAGCTACATTACTTCAGGTGAAAGGTAGTTTCTGGACATGTAGTCAAATGACTCTCCCCGCACACACTTTCTTTATTCAGAAGGGTCTCCCCCTCCTCCCCTCCAAAAGAGTCGTTGGTGAGAACTATTGATTTCACCTATTAGAGAATCTCGTTGAAAAGGTGTCTTCTCCTAAAATAGTTTTAATTTGTGGTAGCAGAATGAGACATTGTTCATTTTCTGTACTTAAACCTGAAGTCCTGGTTAAAATTTTAAGATAACTTCCAACTGACAGGTTCATTCTCAAGCCAAAGACAGAGTGGCTTGACAAAGGTGTAATCATTCAGGCATACCAAAAAGCATGACAATGCAGTCTTCAGAATTTCAAAATGGTGGTAGTCTTACTTGACCTGGATAAATTCCGTGTTTTGATAACCTTTCTACCTCATAGCGCCATCATAACTTTCAGAGTGTGCTTAATTTATACACAGCTTAAAGACTGTATAAATCCATGTGATTCCTGCTCTGAAGAGTTTATCACATAAAATTCATTTGATAATAAGCATATTAAACGCTGAGTATTAGAGAAAACTGCAGCCTATCCAAAATGTTCCCATCTACTCCTGGAAGAGATCCAGGAAATGTCAGCATACTAGTCCAGGGCTAAAACTCCGTATAAATGAATCCGGTTTCCCATTTCTTATCCTGTTGAAGGTAAATTACTGGCTTTGTATCTAGGTTTTTTGGCAAGCTTGTAATGTGAAACCATTTCTAAATCTTTCCTATGAACCTTTTCTTTGGCTTATCCTGTTCTGCTTTCCTGGGTGATAGGATTGATAGTGTCCCTTGAAAAACCTTCCATAGCCCACACAAGGTGTGCCTTAAGTTTGTGAAAACTTTTTGAAATTTCATCTCCCTGTGCTTAACAAGTGTTTGTCTTTTAATTCTCAAGAAGCATTGAACAAAAAAAGCGCTACAATACATGTTTAATTGTGTTATGTATGTACTTTAGTTGTACATTTTATTTAGTAATGGGCAGCCAACGATCAGAAAAGTACAGGCATAGTTAGTTAATCATTCATCATGATCTACAAAATGCTCTTCAGGCTGAGTTCCTTTCCCAGGGAATGCTGAGTTTTCAGGCAGATGGCATGTTTGATACTTTCTATCCAGTTGCATTAGAATCATAAGGGCAAGCTTTAGAATCTTTGGAGGTTTTCTGCCACTTGATATGAGGAAAATGAACAGTCCCCGGACAAGGTGTACTGACATTTCTGTAAGAAGGATGAGGATTTTAAACCTTAAAATGGAGTTACATAGAGTTATTTTCTAAATACCTCTCCGAGACCAATATAGCCAACTGTTGTTAAAAAGGTTTCCTGACAAGGTTTTTCCATTTGGTTGAGATAAGAATGGGGGAATCTCTCCCTCTTTCTCATCCGTGCTGCTACTATAGGAGGAATCTAGTATGATAAGCCATTCTGCACACTACGTAGTAGTTCTTGGATATGTCTGAAGTACTTAGGGTTTATTTAGTGTCGCTTACAGAGTTTTACTTGCAATCAGTGCTCCATGTGTATTAATTAACACTTCTGTACTACATTCTTGAGCTTAAGATGGCTAAATTCTGTCATCTCTTTCCACATTACCCATCATAGAGAACTGTGAAATCAGACATCAAAGTCTCATAAAAAGGAACATAGTTAAAACTCAGTCCCAAGATTTTCATAATATCTGCCTTTTGATTCTCCCAAATAGCTTTGCATTTTTCCCTCTATTATTCAGAGGCTGATTATTGAGTTTTCAGATCCAGCTGTTTGCCTTGTTTTTCTTTCCGCCTCCTACTGCCAACCTTTTGGTCTCTTCACTGATCTTTAGCACTTTTACCAAAGAGTGGGAAGAAGCAATAAGAAGAGAAATTTAATTTTGGTGCTTCCTCCTCTATAACTAATGAAACAATTGGATAAGATACCAATTATTTTGGAATAATTATGGGTTTGATTCAGTATACCATTTATTCTTCATTAGTGAAAATCATAGAGAATAGACTGGATTTTTAAATGTCATTCATTCATTCAATGATTCTGGTACATAGTCCGTAGTGCTTCATGGAAGTGAAAAAGCTAAATCACACTCTTGCATCCAAGACTTTGACAGCGTAGTATGTTCTTTTTAGATTTTCAGTATTGTTTAAGCTAGGTTTAAGGGAATAACAGGTGTTTGTTTTTTAATCAGCATTAGACTTGATGTCAGTGACTTCTCAACAGTTTCTGGCTGAGTTATTCCCCTTTCCTGTGACATTTTCAGTAAAATAGTATGCTTACTTTCATGTTGTTTCAAACTAATTTGACGTTGCAAAAGAAGCTGATTTACAGATGTCTGCGCCAAAGTTATTGGATCCCCCACATCAAATTTTCATTTAAAAAATATAGCATGCTTTTCAGACAGACACATTCAAAAATTCACTATTCATGTTTGTGAGATGGAAATGAGCTTTTGGAAAATCAGCTATCACCAAAAACTTAGGAAAAAAAACCCCAACCTTTTCTTGTTGTTTAAATCTAACAAAGTTTAAAGAACTAAAGGAATAAGACTGGATAAAATCACTCAGAAAATGGAGTTGAGGGTCTGCCGTATAATGAATACTTAAAGATCATAGGGTTCTATTCCGTGGATCAGAGAAGGCGCACACTTTGTTTTAAAAGTATACCTGGCTGTTCCATCTGTTAAACAGTTGAGGGGCTTTTGAGCTGTGGATAAGCAACTCCATTTGGGAAAGAAACACGGTGTTCCCTTAGGGCCACCATACACACGTGCATAGAAAAAGCCATTACTACTATGGCTCAGTGCTTTTTTTTTTTTTTTATGGCAAGCTGTGCATTCTGTTCTTGGGGAAATTTAATAAAAATCTCAAAAGGCCTTCAGTACTTCCTCTGACATAAGGAAAGTGATTTCCTAAGAATAATTTAGACACCTCTTTTAATTATATTGGACCTTCCATTGGTTGGAATGACCTTTATGCTGAAGTAGAATCTTTTAAAGTAAGAATAACTAACATTTATCCACCTTAAGCAATGGCTTAACAACCATAGAAAACTTGAGCGAGCTATTTAAACAACCTCCAGAATTTCTAACTCCTGAAGTCTCCATTCTGTTGGGTAGAATCTGGTTTTGTAATGTTTCACGTTATGGACTCTCAGTCCTCAACACATTTCACTTGTGCTTATGTGTGCGAAGACGATTTTTAGGATACATTACTGTATCATTTCTTTCCTTCCCTCTCGCAAGATCTTTCTCAACCTCCAGAAAACCCATGGCAGGGCCGGGGCTTCTTTCCCTTCAAAAGAAAAGGCTGAAGTGCTGAGTCTATTTGTGCAGATTCAACCTGGGTCGTAACTGTGACTCAAAAGGATTGCACAGCTCTAAGACAAGCTCTACTAGTGCCCTTCATTCTCACAGTGGTGGGTTATTTTTCTTTCTTTGATTGTTTGTTAGATGCTGAAAGTAACTCAGTGATTGAGAGTGAATCTAAAGGGACTGGTACCCAGTAAAGGACTTTAGGAGCTCTAGTGGTAAGGTTAAGAGAGGCGAGAGGGGGTGAGGATTTTGGAGGCAGCTCCTGGAATGTGTGGCAAAAGAGGTGATTGGTTTTGCTCATTTGGGGTAAACAGATAGTATCCTGGCGCCTTGGGAGTTTATGGCGATAACATGTGCTTTTAGTAGTCTATTCTGAACCTGTAGACCTTACTAAAACTCAAATAGGTATTTTTCAGAGCTAATGGCATTGTTGTTTGTATTGCAATATCTGGAAAAAAAAAATCATTTCCTAAAAGATTTCCATGCTCCTTTAAATGACTACTTCTGCCACTTAAATGGATTTACCATAGGATTCCTTTAAGTCAGAAATTCTCAATCGGTGGAGATTTTGCCCCCGCCCTGAACATTTGGCAATGTTGGGACACATTTTTCAGTTGTCACAACTGGAGGGGTGCTACTGCTGTCTAGTGGGTAGAAGCCAGGGGATGCTGTTAAACATCCTACAGTGTACCCACAACAAAGAGTCACCCTGTCCAAAATACCAATGTTGCTGCTTTTGAGAAACCCTGCCTTAAACGAGGAGCTCCCCTAGAATGTTGAAAGTACAGAGTGTGGCTTTCCTTACAGCTTTTCAAAAACACTCTTACTACTTAACCAGGTGGAGAGGGGTGGGGAGGCTGCTGGGAGGTAGAGAGTCCCTGGGAAGAAGTCAAAGCGCCGGCCGCCCTGTTGCATCTCAGCTCTGGCCATGGGACAGTCTGGCTTTTCACTTCATGCTGGGAAGGTGAACAGTAGTCATTCTTTTTACCTCCCGGAGCGATTGTTCGGCTCAAATGAATTAATATATGTTAAGAGTCCCAAAGACTTGATGGTGCTACACAAAGGCTAGGCTTATTTTTATGAATTACTGTCCTATCGCTCATTTGCTTGCCTCCCACCCAGGTGCAGACTTAGAGTGATTTGGGGCGTATTTCACTAAGGCATAAGCCAAGGTCTCATGGTGAGGGCTTGAGCAACTGCTACATATTGGACACTATTTCTAGGCATTGGGGATACAGTAGTGAACCAGGGTCCTTGCTCTGGTTGGACTCACAGCCGAGCATCATTCATGTTTCAGATTAGCTGTATAAAATGGTCTTTATGGTTTTATGAGAACGTGTTAATGGAAGTCATTAATAACCCAACATTTAGGAAAATCCCAAGGATACTAAATGCTTTGTATCTTCTTGCAAGCTTTCTATAGCTTTCTTGCGTTGCTTTCTAAAGCAACATTTATTTCACTGTCTTTCAAATAAAATCAGTTTGTGGAGGGGAGAGGGTTAGTTGGTGTGGTGGAGAATAAGATTAAAGGATGGTGTTAAAAACGAGGCTGGTGATCATCTTTCTTTCCTTTTTCTGGACTAGGTAACACTTGTAGCACCATAATCACCGCTTGACATCAAGCTTTTAGAGGAAATTAGACAAAGAGAGGGAGCATTTGGAAAGAAACAAGCAGAAAGGTGCAGGGACTTGAAACCATGTCACATGAAGAACAGTGGGGAGACCTCGCGGTGTTTAGTCTGATTTCAGGGATGATATGATTGCTTTCTTAAAATATTTGAAGGGCTGTCATGTGAAAAAAGGATTAGTGTGCTCTTCATGGCCTCAAGGGGATAAAGTTAGAATCAGTGGATGGCGGTTATTAGGAGTAAGGTTTGGTTTAATATATTAAAAAAACAATTATATGAAAATGGAAGCTGTTCACAGATGAAATGGGCTGTGTTGATGAGCGAAAATGCGCCAGCAAAAGTTGTTCAATTAGCTGAAATGTTGGAGAATAGATGACATCTTTTTTAAATTATAAAACTTTAAAACAATATAAAAATAAAATACCAGTGAAAAGAGGATAGGGCTTTTGTCTCTTTAATCCTCTTTATATCCTCATGATAGAAAAAGATCTAACTGGGAATTCCCTGGAGGTCCAGTGCCGGAGTTCGATCCCTGGTCAGGGAACTAAGTTCCCACAAGCCACGTGGCGCGGCCAGAAAATAAAAAAGCAACAACAAAAAAAGACCTACCTGTACGTGGGAGGAACTCCAAATATTTGTGGAATAAATTGCTCAATGAAAATGAGTAGATTAAGTGACTTGATTCCTCTTCCTCAGTGTCTCCCCTGTGCCCCCAGAAGTTATCACGGTTTAGAATATCTCTCTCCAGACCTTCTTCTTTTTGCTCACATATATACTATAAGTGTACATCACCACACACCACACGTTAGTTTTTTCCTACTTGAATGGAATCATATTATAAATGTGGTTCTGAGATTTACTTTTTCCACATAATATATTTTGGAGACCTGTCCAATTCAATCCACATAGATCTTCAACTCATTTTTTAAACTGTTATATAGCATTCCATAATAAAACGTTCCATAATTTATTGAATGATCCCTTATTTCGAGAGACTCTGGTAGTTCCTCATTTTCTGCCAATTAAGCCTTACTTAATTGCAATGAACATCCTTATCCATATATCCTTGTATATGTGAGCATTTCTGTAGCACAGATTTGGACTTTTTTCCGTATATGTAATATGTATAAACAGAAGAAGTTGGCCAAAAAAATCTCTTAATCTAATATTGTTTTAACATAGGCCTCGAATCTTATTACAACCTATTTTAGGGCAAATGATCATTGTGTTCCTGAAAAATATGGCTTAAAAAAAAAAGTATCAACTCTAGCAACTGGTGTGTGTCTTTGCAGTCTGTGTGAACACTGTGAATTTTTAAAGGCTGTATATCTGGCCACACGTCTTACACCAATGACTTTCTTTTCATCTGGTCCCAATGACCAAGCGAGTAGGAGTCTAGTTAACAGCTCCTGTTCATGCTGTGAAAGTGGGAAACTCACTGTCTTGAGCAAGTTTGTAGTTCTCTTTACCTTTCCTGAGCTTTGCGTTCCCCAGGCCTGCATGGCTTTAGTGTCAAATGTGTATCCATTGGTGATACAGTACCTGGGGTGGCAGCGGGTGCGCCTTTGAGTGGTCATAAAAATCCCAGGTCCGTGAGTTGCCACTTCCTACAGGTTCAGTTACCCTGACTAATCCAGTCATCTGTGTAACATGGTAATAACAACCTGCTGACCTGGCCAGCTGTAGAAAATGCATCCAAATGGACTTGCCTCCACAGTTGCCTTACAGCGTTTGTTTCCACAGTGAGTCCTATCAGTTTTCATTACACACAGGTGCTGAAGTGGTCTCGAGACCGCCCTCCTTCAGGCTTCTTGGTCATTTTGATTTACCTCTGGCCTGGAAGCAGCCGTACCGCGAGATAGTAAGAACTAGAGTCTATATTTTTACGGAGCCGGAGGAGTTTGGCTCTAGGATCTACGCTCTTTACATTTTTTTTTTGTCTTTACGCTCTACTACATTATTCTGGCTTCACCTGACTGAAGGGTGTTCTCTTGAAAAGGTTGAGTGAGCAGCTGCCTTCTCTAACTAACCATGACCTTCCAAGGAGCAATCCTCACCTATTTGAACTTCCTTTAGGTTTTAAGATCGGTTTGAACAGGAGCCCACGTGAAGATCCGTGGTAGTGCTGCCGCGGCTGGCCCTGCTGTTTTCTAACGAGGATCCCCCCCTTTGCTGTCTCTCGGCCTCACATACCTCTGGCCTCATGTGTCCCTCTTTCCTCGACTCCTTTACCACCGTCTCATGTTTTACCTTCGTCAAGTGACAGACAGGAGGACCTGGAAACTTGTACAAAAGGTAGGTGGCAGTGATGTGAACAACAGAAGTAAACCGAGGGTGGAGATGTAGGTGATTGGTGTCAACTTCAGAGGTCATTCTCTCCCAAGTGATTCCAATAAACCAAGCGCTCTGCTTCGACTGATGACCTAGATACTGGGTAGCGGCAGCCATTTTCTGCCACTTAGCTGCACTGC
Organism: Tursiops truncatus; assembly: GCF_011762595.2. Lineage (NCBI taxonomy): Eukaryota > Metazoa > Chordata > Mammalia > Artiodactyla > Delphinidae > Tursiops > Tursiops truncatus. The sequence continues at coordinate 116,854,233 of NC_047038.1, forward strand.
GTAGCATCTTAGTGGGAAAAACCCCTTTGGCCTGCTAAGCAAATGCAGCTGTGTGCCCAGTGCAGCCTTTAGGGGAGGGGGCTTCAGTTTAAAGACAGCTGGGTAGCTTCTGCTTCAGTAGCTTACATAGCAAGAGTTGGTTGGGCACATAAAATAAGAACCTTGCTTCTAATCTTGCAACTAGGCCAGCCAGTACGATCAACGAAGACGTTCCTCAAGTTGCTGCTCTGGTCACGCAATACAACTTCAACCTTTGACTCTTCTGCTGACAGCCAAGTTTAAACAGTGAGTTTAGTTTTTGCTAGTCTACTGTCCCTCTGAGGAGTGTCATCTGACTTTTTTTGTGCTTGCTTCTGATTTTTCCTGGATCTGTTTCTTTCATTTAGCACTAGAATGTCTTCTTTGAAGGATGACTTCCACATATGTATAAGGTGGACAGCTGCCTTGCACTTTGCCCCAAGTATAACATTTTACCTTTACGTGATTGTAGACAGATAAATGCTTCTCTCTTTTGAATATTAGTTGTTTCATAGCTATCTGATTATAGTTATTAGCTAAAAACTGCTTTCCAAAGGCTGGTAAGATTACAGCTATGCTGCAGTAAACTTCTAATGGCTAATTCCTTTGAAAAGCATTTTCTTATTTCTCTTTGAAAGAGTCCAGAGATGATTTGGAATAGGTAATAAATGCTTAGAATCAAGTCTTATCTCATTATTTATGGAGTTTTTAAAACACATATCTTACAAAAAGGAAGTGTTTCAGACCTGTTGTTTTGAAGAGAGTTCAATAACTATGGACATAAATTCATTCAGAGGTATATCTGGAGGTTAACGTTAGCATCTATGCAAAGAAATCGGACAGTTTGTCAGAGCTGGACAAAACTTTCTGGATACTAAGTAAAAGAAATAAAACCGCTTTAACGGTTGGTTCTTGAGTTTTGGCTGCAGAATGGCTAAGTGAGTTCCCAGCGGGGGTAAAACATACATCCCTTAGGCCCACTCCCATCCTCTATTCTGGGCTCCTTTCTTCCCCAGTTCTAATCCACTGTGGCATTTCAGTCCATCCTTCCTCCCGGCCTCCTTGACAAGAAATGTGGCTGCAGCAGTGGCTGCCTTTGCAGAGTATGCAGGTGGTGTTTATCTTTAATCACTTCAGGTATTTCCTCACAGTGGTGTGTGCAGATCAGCACCTCCCTGGTTGTAACATTCTCTTACTGTTCACATCCTGCAGTAGCCCTTTCCTGCGAGATCCTCTGGTGTTGGGTAAACAGAGGTGGTTTATATAAAGAAGCAGCTTTCTCAGTTTAGAAGTTGTTGCAGCTAAAACGGTTGAAAATGTCTTTTGCAGTTTAACTGGGAATTCCTAAATGGTTTGCAGCTGTTATTGGATTTTTAAAAACATGTTCAAAACACGTTCGTTTTCTTCCATGAAGCACGGAAACAATGACTTGAGATTTGGATTTCATGCTGCTCACTTCTCGGAACCTATTGAAGGACTGTTTGAAAAAGCTGTTTGTCATAACATTGGATAACCATATCAAAAAAAAAAATTTGGGGGGAGGTTGTATATGTTAGAGTGGAATAGGTCTGGAGCCCGCGATGAACTTGGACCATGTCATGGTAACTTGCAGGGTAGCAAAGTAGGATAAACTGGTACTTTGGAGATCTGGGAAATCTGGCACCCCGGCTATTGAAATTCAAATGGACTGGTGCTTTTTTTTTTTTTTCTTCAGTGTTTGATCCTGGTCTTAGATTGAAAGGACTGATATGAATCATTCAAGGGCTTTTTCTTAACCTGAAGTTTGTGGTCTGAGATTCCAGATGGAACACTTGGAAATATGTAACAATAGTTTCAAGGAAGGGAGCTTAATGACAGTGTGTGCCTGGGAGAATCGTGTCTTTGTTCCCTCTGCTGAGGTGCAGGTTGTCTGTGTTACTGGTTTGGTAGGCTCCGTGTTTATCTGTGGGCTGGAATGTCAGAGGACTGCCAACCTAAGAATTTTGCTTTCCTCTCTACCCTAAAGTGATGGTGTTGGAGTTTCTCGTATTGGCTCATGGGGGCGGGGACAACCATATATGGAAGAGGGAAGGGGGATTGGCCGGCTTTGGTATTCTCATCCTTTCTTCCTAATGCCATTTTCATTACTCTATTAACAGAGAGTAGATATGCTGAGTAATTATTTATGTCTGTCTTTTCCTTCACAGTGTAATGCACACTTCACTTGTTTTCTTCAACTTTTTGTAATCTGTGTGTTCATGATACACTGAAGAGCAATAAATTTGAGAAGAGAGATAATTAGCTTTGACAGACTTACAGAACTGAGACTGTAAAAGGAGGAAGCAAGAGGGTTGCTTAAGCAAAGGATTCCATTACTGGGTTTGAGGGAAATTATCCAGATAAATTCTTCAGTGTTAAAATTCACAACCATCTGGGTGGCCCGGGTTATAAGAGGAAGTGGATTATTGTGTGATTTTTAAGAATTTAAATATTTTTCATAGTTTATAAAATACTTTTTTATTCCTAACATAAATTTTTTTAACATCTTTATTGGAGTACAGTTGCTTTACAGTGGTGTGTTAGTTTCTGCTGTGTAACAAAGTGAATCAGCTATACATATACCTATATCCTCATATCTCTTCCCTCTTGCGTCTCCCTCCCACCCTCCCTATCCCACTCCTCTAGGTGGACACAAAGCACCGAGCTGATCTCCCTGTGCCACGCAGCTGCTTCCCACTAGCTATCTGTTTTACATATGGTAGCATATATAAGTCCATGCCACTCTCTCACTTCGTCCCAGCTTACCCTTCCCCCTCCCCGTGTCCTCAAGTCCATTCTCTAAATCTACGTCTTTATTCCTGTCCTGCCCCTAGGTTCTTCAGAACCGTTTTTTTTTTTTAGATTCCGTATATATGTTTTAGCATACGGCATTTGTTTTTCTCTTTCTGATTTACTTCACTCTGTATGACAGTCTCTAGGTCCATCCACCTCACTGCAAGTAACTCAATTTCGTTTCTTTTTACGGCTGAGTAATATTCCATTGTATATATGTCCACATCTTCTTTATCCATTCATCTGTCGATGGACACTTAGGTTGCTTCCATGTCCTGGCTATTGTAAATAGAGCTGCAATGAACATTGTGGTACATGACTCTGGTATTCTCAGGGTACATGCCCAGTAGTGGGATTGCTGGGTCATATGGTAATTCTATTTTCAGTCTTTTAAGGAACCTCCATACTGTTCTCCGTAGTGGCTGTATCAATTTACATTCCCACGAACAGTGCAAGAGCGTTCCCTTTTCTCCACACCCTCTCCAGCATTTATTGTTTGTAGATTTTTTTCATCATGGCCATTCTGACAGGTGTGAGGTGATATCTCATTGTAGTTTTGATTTGCATTTCTCTAATGATTAGTGATCCCAGCATAGCATTTTTTTAACCACTTTTAAATTGAAGTATAGTTAACTTACAATGTTGTGTTAGTTTCAGTGATGCAGTTATATATATGAATATAATAATATATGTATTCTTTTTCATTGGTTGGATTAAATTATTCCGACTATCGTACATTATTTTCTCTTTTCTGGATTAAAAAGAAAATGTGTGGAACGGAGTGTGAGAGGCTGACTGTGTCAAAAAGGGAAGGGGGCGGGGTAAAATTCGCAACATCTAAGTAAGAGAAATGAGCAAATGAGGCTCCCGTGTAGCCATTATTCCTACAGAGCTTCCTCCCTGGGCCAAATCATGCCCTCATCCACAGTGGAGGTTATGATGATATGGAAAAAAGGGATCTATCTAGAACGTTCTGAGATATACTGGTTTAATGCTCATAGGAGCGGAGAGAAGGCTTTGTAGGGGAGTTTCACTGAGAAAGAAAATGTTGAGACAGTTTACGGTCCAGTCTATGGGATGAGTTCCGTTAGGTGACTGTCAGCTCTCAGCTGCGGGATCTCTAAGCATTGACCCGGAACTAGCTTGAAGGTGGGCCAGGAGGGGGTGGGGAGAGTGGAAAGGTGTGCATTTCACTGCGCAGGGAATCTTCACCGGGGATCAGTGTGAAGAGCTCCTTTAAAATGTGCAGCTTTTCTCCTCTCCACACCCAGGAGCTGCTTCTGCTTCCCCCACCCGCTCCATTCCTCTATCTTTTGTTCCATGAATAAATATTATGTGGTTTGGTGCTCATTACTCTTTGATATGAAAAAAGGCAATTCATTAGGTTGAAGGAGGAGGGGGAGGGAGACACCATTTTTCACCCGGTGCATCAAGCGCGGTTACACTGATTTGAATTCCCAGAAAAGTAATAAAACAGTGAAAATAATGATAAAACAGCTCCTGGGCTGACAGCTGTGCAGCACGCGGGAACCCCGCGCACAGGCCCCCGTGCTGCAGCAGAACAATATTGCGGAGCATATGGTGCCTTGCAAGCCAGTTGTTGAACTCGGTGGCTCGCTTTTGTCTGGGTGACTCTCCCAGCACCGGGCCTGTGGTGGCTCTTCAGAAACTTCTAGTCTCCTTGGCAGGAGGGCTCTTGGCTCCAGGCCAGCCGTGCTGTACGGTGGCTGACTCTGGCCACGAGGAAAAGCTCAGGCTTGGGGAGCGTTCACGCCTCCTTCCTTTGGTCACTAATCAGATCATTTGTTTCGCAAGGAGAAACTGGGATCTTTTTTCTCCATGGCAGCCCAGTGGCTCCATTACCAAAGGAAAATTTTCTGCAGGAATGCCAGTGAATTATTAGGGATGCATTACTTCACCGGGGGCTCACTTCTTCTCGCGAGTAACCATTGTTTTGTTTTGTGTTTAGTGCTTTTCAGATGCACTTTGCACATTCCCTCTTCATTCTAAAGGCTAGAATAGCTAAAGCCAGCAAGTATGTTAGGGCTAGTGTGTGTTGCTGCTCCCAGGGAGCGCGTGTGCCCGTCTATCTAGTTTTTAAAAGACGTTGCTAAAATAGGCCCTTTGCTTAGCATGGGTCTTTTTTTTAAATGTGTGAAGCTGGCATGTGTGTGCGCATAAAAAGACTAATTAACTTCACTTTCCTCAGAGGGGTCTCCTTGGCCGCCCCGCAAATGTGCCCCACGTCGGCCGGAGTCGTGCCATCATCCTTGAAGCCTTTATGACGCCAGCCTCTACGGAGTCAGGGTCACTCATTCTGGTTCCTCTCTTCTTGACTCCAAAGCGCAAGGGGAGACCCAGAAGGGCCGCACGGTCCTGGGAGAGTGGTTCCTGCAAACATAGCAGAAGGCGAGTCTCAGAGAGAATCACACTCCATGAGGAAGGGCGGTAGCCTGTGCTATTGTGCTGCCTGCCTGAGAATATTTTTATTTCAGGAGCTGAAAGGAGAAAACGGGGGGTGGGGGGGGGATACGACGATGGAGGAGCACCAAATGTCACCATATTCTTGATCTCTATGGATTTTTTTTTTTTTTTTTTTTTTTTTTTTGCAGAACACCCATAAAGCTTGTATTCTGAAGCTGGAATGAGTGAATTTCTTTTTCTCGTGAACAAATGTCATTCCAAGGCCGAATCTACTGGGAAAAAAAATATACATATGTATGTGTATGTATATTTATTTATTTCTGTGATGTTCTACTAATGACTAATCAGAGATTACATCTGAACGCTCTTCTGGGGGAACTGATATTTTTTCAGGCCTTTAGTTTTACACTTGTGTTCACTGGCCTTGAAAAAAATGTTTCTAAACGGAGGAAAATCGATCTGCCAGAAATCTGGTATAAGTGGAGAGGCACTTGCCGTCGCGTTCAGGGCCTGGGAGAGTGGATGCCTGTGCCCTGGATGTGTGCAGAGCATCCCGAGGAATGAGTGGGGTGCTGTTTGCTGCTTACTTGCTGGGTTGGTTGTAGGAGCTCCTTGATGGTGTGAACATTCTGTCAACCTTCCCTTACTGGTGTGTTTTCACAAGTCATAGTCAAGGGAGAGGTATTTCGGCTTTTACCTTCCTGAGTTTCCTGAGTTAGGGGAGCAGTCTTAACCTTGTCTCCCTTTAAGATATGGAAGCAAGAAGAGAATGACTAAAAAAGACCTACACTTGACTCTCCCTCTTCCTCGTCCTGGGCACCTGTAGAGCTACCCACAGCTACTCTAGAGGTTTTGCTACAACTATCACAGCCTCCCTCAAGGGGCAGCTGGTAGAGAAGTTGGAAGGGACGAATAGGGGAGAAAGAAAGAGCTAGAAAGGAAAGCAGGAGACAAGAGGAAGAAGGTGAGGGTAAGAAATGATAAGACATTTTGGGGTGTTAAGAATAGGTGAATGGGCTTCCCTGGTGGTGCAGTGGTTGAGAGTCCGCCTGCCGATGCAGGGGACGCGGGTTCGTGCCCCGGTCCGGGAAGATCCCACATGCCGCGGAGCAGCTGGGCCCGTGAGCCGTGGCCGCTGAGCCTGCGCGTCCGGAGCCTGTGCTCCGCAACGGGAGAGGCCACAGCAGTGAGAGGCCCACGTACCGGAAAAAAAAAAAAAGAATAGGTGGACATTTGGCTAGACGAAGTATCCTTGTTTCCATTGAATTAAATTTGTAAATATCTTTTTGGCTATTTTATATTTGCACAATAATATTGGATATTCTAATTACACAGTGCGCTTATGGGATAAGTGGAGCTACAGTGAGACTCAGCTCACTTACTAGGTCACCAAATGAGTGGGTGGCAAAGCAAAAGTAGAAACAGGCTATTGACCTTCTACATTTGGTACAGCTTTTCCAGTTGGATGAAGAACGGTGAATCTGAAAATCCAGCTGTGTTGTTTTATACTTAGGAAATAAAAATCTTCAGGGGTTATGGGGAGAGTTCAATTAAAAAAAAAACTGCCCCCCAATGTGATTTGTATTATAATTATTTAATACCTAAAGGACTCTTATAATTGAATTTTAGGGTGCTTCATTTACATTCCAGCTGGCGAGAGTTAGAAATACTGTCACTTTGTGGTCCTCTAATTGTTGTCCCAAACATTCACAAAATGCCCTGTGATTCAATTATAAGTATCTTCTGGGGACTGTGTAATTATATACTACCTAGTTACCATTATAAAGCACCAGGGGATGGTAAGCCAATCAGGTAGCGTTAGTGGCTGGTGGTTCATAACCCTGTAATTGATAGTACAAAGAGCTTTGGGTAAAACTACAAATTTTAGAAGAGAGAATGATCTAGCTTTAGGGGCAGGAAAGGGTTGCATACTCATTTTTAAGTTATACCAATATGACTTTTGAAGTAAATGCTTGCGGATGATATTAAATAATCGACAAATTTGTTTAGCGTAAATGAAATATGAAGTCTAAAGATGTGGACCAGAAACGCTATAGCAGTGAAAGAAAGGGGAGGGTGCTGGTGCGTACATAAAGCTATGTCTTTGTAAAACGAAAATTAAACAAAGAACAATACAAGAAAATATGCCACGTATGGGAAAGAATTACTGGATATGAGTATCAAGTAATCTTTGAATTAAAGAACGGAGAATGAATATTTTCAAGGATGTTCGTGCAAAATAAGAAGTCTTTAGCCTGCTCCTCTCAGGGCACCACGGAGGCATCTACTTGCAGACGTCGCCTCTCTTCCAGAGCTCTTTAAAGTGGTCGCCAGCTCTCGACAGCAATTGCTTCTGAGTAGTGTTCAAACAACCCTGACATGAGTCCCCTGGTATGTCATTATCGAGTCTCATATTTAACCTTTTTCTAATAGCCTCCCCAAAGTCCAGAGTTTTCAGTTAGTGCCAGAGGAAGTTAGAAAGGGTGTTTTTCCTCCCCTTGACTACACAGTTGTGAGGAACATCGTTAACTGGAAGTCACCTTTGTTTTTCCTTTTTTTTTTTTTTTTTGGTCCTATGAGGGGACCAGGTGGATGCGAAAGGAAAGTGGCGCGTTGAGATAGGCCAGACTTTGCGGCGAGTGTCAATACATGAATAAGAACGTCTCTTTTTCTTAGTTTTACTGAGTCTCTTGCTTGATTAACTCTATTCTTCTGGGAGAGAAGGACCAGGGAACACAGGCATTCGTAGAGAATGCGGCTCTCCTCCTTTTCCCTTCCCTAAGCTTGTTATTAGTGACGCATGCGTGATGCTAAGAGGTCAGGGACAAGCTGCAGAGTGTGGACAAGCCCGAGACCAGGGGCGATGGTTACACTGGTGTAGAACCCACCTTGGCCGCTCCTTACGGTAGGTGAACAAAACCCTTTTGCCCAAGTGCTGAACAGTCTCATGACCACTGTGCCTTTAGAAGGATGGTCCTTTGTTTTTTTTTTAAAGTAGATTTTTGTTTGTTTGTTGTTGTGTTTGGGCGCCCCGCACAGCATGCGGGATCTTAGTTCCCTGACCAGGGATCGAACCGGTGCCCCCTGCAGTGGAAGCATGGAGTCTTAACCAGTGGACCGCCACGGAAGTCCTAACCTTTCTTATTAAGAGAAGCATATGGAAGTGGTGACATCTCTGATGTCATAGAAATCGGAGAGAGCATTCATGTATTCAGGAGACTGGGGGACACCCAGAGGTCTCGTTCTTGAGAGGAGGCTGGAGGCAGATGACCCAAAGAACCTTCTCCTTTGCTGCTTCTCAGCCTCTGGCCTGGTGCTGGGAGCAGTGGGCGACTGCAGATGATCTTGCCGCACTGTCACCACCAGTGGAGATGGAGGAGAGGGGCTCTGGGAAGAGAGCTAGATAGAAAGGGGGGAAAAGAGGTAAAGAAGGTGCAGGGACTGCCGGGAGACGTTTGGACGTGGACCCTTCATTGCTTTTTGAAATAGAGGAAATGTTTCTGCACGTGTCTTGGAGATACATGGAAAGCCTCGTGGAAATCCCATTCTGACTTTCCTTCGTGGCTTGTTCCCTACTGACACATCTTTTTGGTTCTGCACAAATTCCCAGGCACCTTCTGCCTCTGCACTGGGTCCTTCTTGCAGATTGTGGTTCTGCAGGGGGGGAAGCGAGGCCACCTCTTGAGAGGGTCTCCTCCCTCTAACCCCTTACCCAGGGAGTCCCATCCTTCCCTTGACGAGGGCTCTGCCCCGTGCTGTCTGGGTGGTGGGTGCTGGGCGCAAGTGAACACGCCAGCCTTTGGTCTCAGCGGCGGAGGTCTGCTGCTGTCAGGGTTTTCCTTGTTTTTCTCCTGACCTGCACTGTAGGGTTCCCAGGTTCAACCCCCACCAAGCTGGTAACTTCCTCTGGGTGGCTGTATAATCTCTCTTCTATGTATAATACAGACAGAATTTCTGATTATCAAATATAACAAATGCTCCCACTATCCTCTGTCTCTGGCTCCCATCCCCATGGTTGGGGTACAGTTTGTTCTAGCTCAAAGAACATTACATGGAGAGCAGGGAAATCAGGTCTAGTTCAGGCGTTTCCCCAACAAACTATATAACCTTGAGCAAATCACTGAGTCTTCTAGGACCACAAAACTCATGGTTTGATTCCATTGATTTGTAAGGACACTTTACAGTAGGAAGGAAATATTTCTAAAATCCAAGTGTTTCGTAACTTTGTGTAGCCATGCTGGTACTACCTGAAAGCCTAGGAGTATCTGCGTCCTTCTTTCAGGCTACCTAGAGGTTCCCACCAGGTAGAAACAGAAACAAAAGAGATCTCAACGTTCACTGAACTAACTGAAGGGTTTTGTCTAACAGATGGTAGTTTATAAATTTAATGTGTATGTGCACGTGCCCTGCTTGGAAATAGGGTGTGTAAAATTCGACAAGTCAGCAGGATGTGAAGAATTGTTTCCTAATTCTGCTGGTCCTTTCTATTTAGAACTCTGGGCCCCTCCTTCCCTCTCATGCTCTCCTAGCATCATATATATGAGTGGCTCTTGTCCTGTACAGCTTTTATGGGTGAGTGGCCAACACTGTGTGACGACCTTCTTTAAAGCAGAGATTGAGCCTGTTGTATAGGAGGAACTCCAAAGCTATTTCTTTTTTTTTTTTTTTTTGCGGTACGCAGGCCTCTCCCTGTTGTGGCCTCTCCCGTTGCGGAGCACAGGCTCCGACGCGCAGGCTCAGCGGCCATGGCTCACAGGCCTAGCCGCTCCGTGGCATGTGGGATCTTCCCGGACCAGGGCACGAACCCGTGTCCCCTGCATCGGCAGGCGGACTCAACCACTGCGCCACCAGGGAAGCCCCCAAAGCTATTTCTTGAATGGACCTGAACTGTAATATTGGCTGAGATATTTCATCACGTCCTTATTAATTATGGCATAAGACCTAAACTTCAGGGCTGGAGTCTTAAAATGTGGCTGGAAAACCCAACTTTTTTTTCTAGTTAGTTGAAGCCATTTTTCTCTCATCTTTCAATCAGCACGTATCCACCTGCCATCTAATAGCGAAACCAATGTGTCCTTTTTTGTACCATTTCTTAATGATTTGTAAATTTACAAATTATTATCCTTCCTTTATTAAGGCCAAATAATATCCCGGGGATCTTAATCAGTTTTTGAAAGTCATTGTACAAACTTCAGTTTACAGGCCTTTGTAGCACGTATGTGTAGGTGACCCTCAGGGTGATTCTTTTAGACTCTTAATTTCTTACTAGTAGACTATCTCAAACAATGTAACACTGTATTACAGCATTTTAGCTGAGTTTACTTTAGAAATATGCATTTGGGCAGATAAAATTATGAGGAGGAGCAGTGGGCCAATTTATACAACTCAAACTATGCAAACAAGGAAGACACATTCTGTAAATGTAGATATTGTTTCTTCAGTTCTTAAGATGTTTACTTTGTAGTAGGTTTACCAGCACATTTTCTAAGTAAAGAATTTCATAAATTAGAGCGCTTGGATCATCTCAACAAAGCAAGAAAAATAACAAAAAGCTTTTTAGGTGGAATACACTATCTAGCAGATTCTTGGGTACAAAGCCATTTTTCTGTCCTCTGCATCTTCTCCTTTGGGCAAGCAAGCATATTTTCTCTCTGGTTCTGTCTGAGTAGTTGTTTTTTTTTTCTTTGTTATTTTTGCGGTATGCGGGCCTCTCACTGTCATGGCCTCTCCCGTTGCGGAGCACAGGCACCGGACAGGCAGGCTCAGCGGCCATGGCTCACGGGCCCAGCCACTCCGCGGCATGTGGGATCTTCCCGGACCGGGGCACGAACCCGTGTCCCCTGCATTGGCAGGCGGACTCTCAACCACTGCGCCACCAGGGAAGCCCTGTCTGAGTAGTTTTGACAAGCATATGAAAAAAACCAGGAGAAAGCCCCAGAATTAAGTCACATTCAGATTGTTTTGCTAACAACTCATATTGTTTTATAATTCCAAGGTGAAAGATAAAAGTCACTCCAATCAAATTAAAAGGACAAGAAATGAACTTGGTTGAGTCTAATGTTTGTTTTAGGCTTGGGATTTACACGGGTGATTCTATTGCTGTGATACACTGATAAACGTCTTATCCCATGCCACAATTAAGCAACAAAACAAAACAAAAATCCCTAAAACAAACCAAAAACCTTAACCTTCTTGGTTTTAAGTTTGCAGACAGGTTTTTTCCTAAGTTACTTTTTTCTCACCTATTTCTTGTGTCTGTGCTTCAGCTAACACTGGCTTAGATTTATTACTGGTGACCTTTCCATCACTGCATATTCATTAGAATAGTAACAAATATTAGGGTGTGTTGATTGTAAATGACCACGTATGCTTTGGCTCTTTTAGTTGCTATACTGATTGGCCATCAGCCTGAAAACTGCTCTTGTTTCCATTTTCTTTTTTATTTGTTTCAGCTCTCTGGCAGACAGAGTCTCAGCCTGTCCTTCCAGAGGGCCGGGGGCAGTTATTAAGAAAGAAGGATAAAAAAAAAATAATTGTCTCACTTGGAGAAAGAAGACATGCATAAGAATTGTGTGTGTATGTGTGTTTGTGTGTGTTTAGAAATTTGGTTGGATTTTTGTTTTACCTCAGAATGGAACAGCTCATCCTTCTGAGCTATTCATTTATATAACAACTACGTAGCTTCCAGAATTTGCCATGACCTGGAAGGGGGCCTCCATGATCCTATTGATGGAAAGAGTAATAATAGTAGCAGCTCGCACTTCCTGAATGCCAGACACTGTTTTAAATGCTTTACATGTTATCATCTCTCTAATTTTCACAACCATCCTGTGAGGCTGTTGTAATTGTTATTTCCATTTAAAAGATGAGGCTGCTGAGTCCCAGGTTTTGACTACTTCCCAAGGTTAATGAGTGGTAGGACAGGGATTCAAACCCAGACAATATTCCTCCAGCGTATGTGTGACTAACAACGGTGTCTAACTACTTCTCATTGTTGGTCCTAGGAGGAGAACGATGGGTTTAGGACTTTGGAAGACTATTTACTTGTACTGTGGAACATGGTTGAAGGGAAATCTTGAAGGTCCACACCCAGATGCTACTCTTCACCATTTATTCCCTGACGGCTTTTTCCACTCAGACTGACCTTAAGGGCAGGGTGCCGGTTCTGGGTTGCTAGGGGTCAGCTCTGGGCTGCCTGGCTCCTGTGTGTGGCCTGATAGCCATGGCTGTTCTCAAAATGTACCGTCTACTTTTATCAATTTGTTCCTCTACCAGATTGCCAAAGTCAAAATCTTATGTGGGCTTCAGCACAAATCTAGAGGACTAGCATAGCTGCCTTTGGAGCAGTGCCTGATGAGAGCCTGTGTGTGCACCTTACTATTATTATTATTGAAGTATAGTTGCACAAACTATTAGGTATAAAATGCTCTCTTTTTTTCTTTTTTTTTGGGGGGGGGTACGCAGGCCTCTCACTGTTGTGGCCTCTCCCGTTGCAGAGCACAGGCTCTGGACGCGCTGGCTCAGCGGCCATGGCTTACGGTCCCAGCCGCTCCGCGGCATGTGGGATCTTCCCAGACCAGGGCATGAACCCGCGTCCCCTGCATCGGCAGGCGGACTCCCAACCACTGCGCCACCAGGGAAGCCCGAAAATGCCCCTTTTTTGACAGCACACGGAAAGAAGTTTTTCCAAGAGCGCCAGGTCCTCAAGGTTAGGGTCAGCCTCTGCTCCACAGACCCAGTTGCTGAGGTGCACAGATGCTTCCTAACAGGAACGACTAGTGGTCAGAGCTTGAACCTCCAGAAAGGCAGGGATTTTTGTCTCTTTTATTCCCTGCTGTCTTCTGGGCCCAGAATAGTGCTTTGGACGGAGTAGGTGCTCCATATGTACCTTAATTAATTGCAGAGCCAAGCATGGCTGTCCCTTGGTATAAGGTTTCCTCTCTGAGTTTCATACTTCCCTCTCCATCTTTCCCTTTTTAGAAACCACCAGAGTTCTCTCACCCATGAATTTATCTAAATCCTTCTTTATGAATATTTTTGGCTTCTGTACCTCCTGAGGTGATGAGCGTTCTGTTTTTATGGAGAAGAGATCTTGCCTCTTACGTGTTCTAATGCAGCTTCCATAATCAAAGGTGGGAGGAGTTTGGAGCAAACCAGAGAGGAATATGGACAGATGAGGGGGCGAAAGAGAATCAGGGCACAGGGAAAGGGGAGAAGAGGAACTGTCTCTCGTCGCTTAAGTCTTGATATGCTGATGACACTGTCTGCGAAGCACTGGATGAAGGCATGATTCTGTAATTTAGTGAAGTGACTTTATTTGGTGAGAGCAGTGGCTCAAAGGGTTGATGACACAATAGATTCTTTTGACTTTTCATTCAGGGTCAGCTGTTGATACACACATATAATTTTGAAAACTAAGTGAAATATATATGGAGGCTTGGCTTGCGTTCTGCTGAACAGTATCCTTAATAGTAAATCTCTGTGCCTTGAATGAAGTTACTTAATATCTGGGCCTCAATTTCCCCACCTGTAAAGCCGGGATAACAGTAGTTCCATCCTCATAGTGCTGGTGTGAAGACTGAGAGGTATAATTCATGTAGAATTTTCAGTAAAGTTCGAGATACACAGTAAACATTCTATAAATGTCAGCTGTTATTATTAGCACATCACCAAGATGCCCACTTTTGTGCCTCGTGATGGCAGGCTCAGGGAGTAGCCAACACGTTTTCTCTAAAAAAAAAAAATAGAGCATGACTCTAGGTGTGTGGTAGGTGTTGTAAGGAGGAATCGAGCTTAGGCAGGCTCTCTTGTGCTTCTTGTGTGGAAAGTATTCAGCATGTGTAGACCCCATTGCAGTGATTTTCAACATGAGTCCAAATTCCTTCAACACTTTCTGTCAGTGTCCTTCATTTTGGACTTGCCATACACTGTCTTTCATTATTTATCCCTGACCATTCACAGGGCACCTTTAATGAGCCAGATGCTGGGCTAAGCACTGAAGTGATAACTGAACTACCGCCCGTGCCCTGGAGGAGCTTGAAGAGTATTTGGGCGAATGAAGGATGGAGGTGTGAAACACAGGGCATCAGCACAGAATTGCGAGTTGCTTAGTGTTGTTGAGACGGAAGTTTCAGGGTAGAAAATGGTGGGAGAGGAGGCTGGTAAGATAGGCAGGTATTAGGAGGCAGAGGGCCTTAAATGCCATGCTCAAGGGCTTAAATCCGATGATACAGGTGAAGAGAAACCATTCAAGGGTTGTAAACAAGGGAGTGACGTGGCCAGCCAACTTGAGATAAAGCATTCTGTCCACCACGTGAAGGGTGGGTTTGAGACAAGGATTGGAGGCAGGGAGGTCAGTTAGGAGATTTTTGAATACTCCAGCCGGAGATGTTGAAGAGCTTGAAGTAGGAGAGTGTTAGGCAGAGATGGAGGCATGAAACCATTTTCAAAAAAGATCGAGAGGGCTTCCCTGGTGGCACAGTGGTTGAGAGTCCGCCTGCCGATGCAGGGAACACGGGTTCGTGCCCTGGTCCGGGAAGATCCCACATGCCACGGAGCGGCTGGGCCGGTGAGCCATGGCCGCTGAGCCTGCACGTCCGGAGCCTGTGCTCCGCAACAGGAGAGGCCACAGCAGTGAGAGGCCCACGTACCGCAAAAAAAAAAAAAAAAAAGATCGAGGAAGTAATTCATTGAGTAGACAGGAATTATCGATAGCAATAGAGATGACTTCTAGGTTTCTGGCTTGGCTAATGGCATCGTCACCCAGTATACGAAATGCCTTAGGTTTTGGAGAGAAGATGATCAGTTCATCTTTGGACTTGCAGAGTTTAAAGAGATTATGGTCCATCCTGAAGGGATGTCCAGCAGTCATTTGGATATACAGGCCTTAGAATTTAGCCCAGAGTTCTGAGTTGTAGGCAGAGTCATTGAAGATGGCTAAAACTCCAGAGTGGATGAAATTGGCGAAGGGTGTATAATGTGAAAAAAGAGAAGGAGGTCAGGAACCTTGGAAAACAGCATTCAGTGTATTTTTAGAGGAGGAGAGCCTCCAAAAGAGATAAAGAAGGAATAGTCCAGTTGGTGAGGACTCCCAGGAGAGTGGTATATCGAAAACTAAGGAGAGCGTAGTATCACATGCAGCAGGATAAGGACCAAGCAGTGCCCTGGGATTTGGCAACTGGAAGCTCCTGGCTTTTTGTCAGAGTCATTACAGTGGGATGGTGTGTGTAGAGGCGGTGAATGAAAAGTGTGGAAGAGGAGAGGCTGGCTGGACAGGAAAAGACAGCATGCGTGGGAAGGTAGGGAGATGGCTACGAGGTCTCGCATTAAAGAGAGGGGCCCCTTTAAGTAGTTGGTAAGTCTATTGGAGATTAGGGTTTCTTAACTATTTGTAATTTTGTAGTAGTTGTTTTTACAATGCATATTATGGTCTAATTATTATTATTTTTAAAAGGGTACATTAAATTGAATTATGGTGTTGCCTTTTTAAAACTTATACATTCTCCTCTTCATAGGAGTGATATGATCAGTTGGTTTGCCTTGTGTATGAGTAAGTGTATATGTATAATATAATTTGGATTCTTGTGAAGGACAAATAAGAGGAAATAAAGCCACGTGATTACCGATACATATTTCGTGGTGAATTCTTTATTGTTTCTAAAAATACACATTTAATGGCTTTTATTTTGTAAAAAAAAAATGTTCTTTTTATTATGTATCAGTTTATATATATTAATATTCTGTTCTGATATGAGTTGGAGTGTCTTTTAATAGAATCTATACGAATTGAACGTCAAAACTTCAGGATATTGAAAAATTAAGCTAAAGTTGGGCTTAATTAAAAAAACCAAAGTCGTTGTCCAGTTTCTTTAATTAAAGAACATTAGAGAATGATTAGTTTCTATGAATCATTTCTTTTGGAAAAATTTGCCTCTTCTGCCTTATAGACTCTTGACTGTTTGCATTGGATGTAGGGCATTTGTAGACTGGGTATCAGCCTGATGAGACTTGGCTTTTGTGGGATTTTCGGATGCCGGACAAAAGTTACTCTGTTCATGACCCTAATCATGGAATTCCAGGTTGCTCAAGGCTCTGCCGCCTGCATCATGGGCTTTTCTGTAGTAAGGACAAGGTGTAATCTATATGCTCTAGGAGCTTACCAGCTAGATGACTATGAAGAAGGGTCAGCTCAAGACTAATTAGAGTTGGAAATAGGCCTGGTAGCCTTGATAGTCTAAACATTAAATCCACCTTCCTGGTTGCTCTCCTTTTTGAACAAGTGCCTGGGCTTCTATTTTGTGATAGCTGTTGGCTTCTGTTCTTTCATCTGGATTTTATTGTGTTTCTCAGGGATAACTTGTGCAGGGTCCCCAGGGCTTTTGAGAGAGCACTTCCTAATGGTTATTATTTGTCTCCAGATTAAGAGAGACTTGGAAACGTCTGAGTGTTTTTCCTTCCTAGAGACTTTCCCACCAGACCTGGTCAGTGCAGTTGAAGGGGGCTGCATCATGCATCAGGGACAGAGTGCTGCCCTCGGCACCTGCGAGGAGCTGTAAAAATAAATCTTTATGGGCTTGGTCTTGGGTACATTTAGGGGCTAATCAAGAAGGTAGGATCTTGAGCATTGTTTCAGAGTAGCAGTCGTTTTTTTAGCTCTCTGTTCAATATGCTGACGTATCAATACATGGCAGTGTGCACAGTGGTGGATGAAGATTAGATGTACAGGAAGCCTCATAGAAACTTTGGAGAGAACAGACAGAAAGTGTGATGGTTAAAAACCTCAGAGAAAGGGTTAAAGTGTGGTCTGTTGGAAGGAAAAGCATTTTGACTGCTCAAGTTAGAAGTTTGAGAAGAGAGAGAAAATGAATCGTTAATTATTGGTAAATGTTCAGAAATGTTGGAGGAAAATCGGACAGGGTTTTTCCTAAAAACTGGAGTAAACCTTAGGGATTTGCATCTCAAACCTTATTCACTTTGGGGTTTGCAGTGAAAAGTGACACAACGAATGTTTGTCTTGAGGCTGAATAAAAAAGACCTCACATTGCTGTATCCCAAAAACCTTACAAAGACTTCCCCCCCTGTCCATTTCTCCCTTTTTTTATTTATAAGTGAGTTCTCTCCCCATCTTCATTTCATTATTCAGAGGGTCTATGCAGTGCCTGGCTCCACAAAAAGAAATCAGCCATCCTTTAACAATGTTGCTCCACGAAATTAAATTTAAATTTTTTTACTCTGTAAATGCTTCATCTCACTCAGATCTAAATTATGAGGCCTAATACTGGCTGTCAAACATGAATCTGATGTGGTGGACTGTGCTGTGCTTTTTTGTCCATGGCCAGAGAGGGGAGGCCTCCGAACCCATCAGACTTAGGAACTAGGAAACAGAAAACTGAATGAAAGTTAGATATGAGAGAGAGAATATATGAAAGTATGTGCAAGGATGAGATAGGAAGAAAAGTATTTCAGGAAAGCTCAGACCTTATCAGTGGGATCAAAACTCTAAGCACTTGAAGTACTTTGTAGATATTTACTTAGTAGTTAAATATTGCTGTGCTTTAAGAAATGATGATGCTTTCAGTTTTACAAATGGTTTTCCTAAATGGATTCAAGGTTGATTATTCCTGTCACCAAAGTGTTTTTCTTTAGATAAATCTTTAGCTTCAGTACCTTTTTAAAAAATAAATTTATTTATTTTTGGCTGCGTTGGGTCTTCGTTGCTGCACGTGGGCTTTCTCTAGTTGCAGCGAGAGGGGGCTACTCTTCGTTGCAGTGCATGGGCTTCTCATTGTGGTGGCTTCTCTTGTTGTGCAGCATGGGCTCTAGGCGCGCAGGCTTCAGTAGTTGTGGCTCGCAGGCTCAGTAGTTGTGGCGCATGGGCTTAATTGCTCCACGGCCTGTGAGATCTTCCCGGACCAGGGCTTGAATCCGTGTCTCCTGCATTGGCAGGTGGATTCTTAACCACTGCACCACTAGGGAAGTCCCAGCCTCAGCACCTTTTAAGTACAGATACCTCTAGGATATTTTCTAAATTTTGTTTTGTTTTATAAAACTTGTCTAGATGCCACTTTGAGGAAACAAAGTCAATTCATTACATAAAGTCTATCTGGAAAACTCTACTTTTTGCTTTGCCTTATTGAGTCTCTATCAACATAAGTAAAGCAGTGGCTAATACATAAAAATAGAGGCTTTCCCTTCACCTCCAGAGTCTACATAGCCTGTCACCGCTTTTTCCTTTTAGAAGTGGTAAACTAGTCATGATCAGCAGCTGAAGAATATTTCTGATTGATTTCAGAAGAACATTGGAACTTACCACTAGAATCAAGGGAAAGACATGTTATGTTGTAAAGTGGCCGAGCCAGGTTTCTAAGGCTTTAAAGGTCGGATTATTTATGTAAACGTAAGGAGTCTTTAACATTTTAAATTGTACCTGGGCTCTGGTAAGTCCCACTGAGACATTAATACTTGAGCCTATTTGACACAACTAGAGACAGACAACTTTCTTAGCTTCGGAGACCACCGTGCAAAATAAAACAAACGAAAGCTTTAAGAAGCCAAGAAATTGAGTCTGAGATCATCACAGTTTATGCACCCAAGTGAAAATGACTTTGCCTTTTGACGTTTCTATCTACAGCATATCCAGTGGCAGAATTTTCCGTAAAATAGCTCTTCTGCAAGCTTAGAAAAATGCAAACTATTTTAAAAGCTTAGAGACTTCCCAGGTGGTGCAGTGGTTAAGAATCCGCCTGCCAATGCAGGGGACGTGGGTTCGAGCCCTGGTCCGGGAAGATCCCATATGCCGCGGAGCAACTAAACCCGTGTGCCACAACTACTGAGCCTGCATTCTAGAGCCCGCGAGCCACAACTACTGAGCCCACGTGCCACAACTACTGAAGCCTGTGCCCTGCAACAAGAGAAGCCACTGCAATGAGAAGCCCATCCACCGCAACCAGGAGTAGCCCCCTCTCACCGCAACTAGAGCAAGCCCGCGTGCTGCAACAAAGACCCAGTGCAGCCAAAATTAATTAATTAATTTTAAAAAAGAAAAATAAGCTTGAAAAAAAAGCTTAACGTTAAGTCTGTCCCTTAGTCTAGATTCAGAGTTTTTAGCCTGAAAGATTTGCTTTGATATTGGAAGTATACATTTTCCCTGAAACCACCCTGTTTTAAAAAAAATAATAAAGATCACCACGATATAACCCATTCCTAAGGATGCTGTTGAGTTGCAAACTGGATGTTACTGTGATTCTTTAGCTCTGGGAACAAGAGGTGAAGGACACCCTTTCCCTACGTGTTGGTTGGTAATTTCAAAATAAAAAGAGTAAAAGGAAGAGTTAATAACATAATCCATATGTTTCTCCATGAGGGGGAAAAAAAAAAGATTAAGGAGAAACTATTAGATCTTAGCTGTGACCAGTCTTTATATGGGAAAAGATTAATTCGAGTGGACTAACTATATCTAAAATTAGAACTGTGGGAAAAGGATTATACGCAACAAAATGCAAAAGATTAATGTGGAAGCATGAGGCCTAAGGATTAGATACATTTAAAATATTAATCTACATTAGACATTCACACAGTTCCATGTTATCAATAAGGAAATAGAGAAACAAGAATATCAGTTTAGTCAAAGGTTTCATTAATTACTCTTTGGTTAATAACTAGTTTTATAAGACATCATCTAGCTTGAAATGTGCTGCTTTCTGTATAACGTATCGGTAGTAACCTGTAATTTCCGCCTGCTGCTTACTCATTAGGAGAGGCACTTAGATTCTCAGGGCAGGCGTCACACTTTGGTTAGCTTTTAACCTTAGGAGACAAACTGGATTGTCATTGGAAGTCTTTTTCTCCAGTCCACAGTAATTATTAATTTGCTTCTCTGGAAGAGCTAATAGCAGTGGACTAAATGGTGAGGTTTAGAGATGTTTGACCACAGAAGTGTGCCTGTCTTGAAATGCATAAATACTGTGTGTCCCAGAGTCCGTTTAGGGGAAAGTATTGAGGAAGTCTGTAATGGCCATGCCCTAAATGAACTGCCAGTTCATACCCAGGTGTGGATTGTGAGGTGTGAGGAAGGTGAGAAAAGGGTGTCCGTTGAATTAGTTGAATTAAATTGATTTCTATAGATGATAAGACTTTAATGGCTGAAGGTAGGTCTTTTCATGTCGTCTGAAATGAGTAGACAAATGTTTACAATTTCATTTCAAGCATATCTGTTAAAAATCGTTCATTTTACAGTAACATCTTTCCCAATGGTTTTAGAATGGGTTATGTAGTGAAAAACTGAGTAGGTTTTCCTATCACATGAGCTTGGAGCTGAGGACAAGACCTTGACTTCGACTTTCTCAGGGTGAATTCTGAAAGCCCTCTTATACCACCCTGAACTTTTGCCTTGAATTCTGTGGGAAATGCTGTCATATAGACTTCGACTTCAGAATGTCTATGGAAGCTGCCTTGAACAGAAGCTGCTTCTAGCTGCCATTCCTCTAGCGAACAAGCCGACGCTCATTTCCAAATCCCTTGTCAAAAAATAATTTGGTTGGCTTGGATGACTGCATTTAGAACGTAGGCCCCTGTGCCCCTCCCCTGTGCGGTCAGAGGCTTTGGCGGGAGGGATAGAATCGAATCCACCTGGATCAGTTGATCCGAAGCGGCTCTTGTGTATGTTATTTTTGCAGTTGGAGTGCGTGTTCTGCTCTCTTCCGCTGCTACAGCTTGTTCAGTTCCAGGGGGCTGCGATATAAACATTGACCAGAGGAACAAATTAGGGCTGTCCAAAATATTTTCAACATTATGTACGTCTGTCTTGTTCGGAACTCATATTTTTTCACACTGGAGTATAGAAGCCCTACAAAGATAGTGAAGGTTAAGGTTATGGTTCTACTACCAGATCCTTACACGAAAATATATTTTGTATATTTATATGTATATTTGTATTTATATATATATAATTATTTTTTTTTACTAACTAATAATACTTGTATGGTACTTACTACATACCAGACACTGTGCTAAGATTTTACACTTACTAGTTCATTTAGTCTTCAGAGCAACCAATGAAGTATGGGTATTTACATGTGAAGAAGCTGAGGCACAAAGAGGCTAAGAGACTTGACCAAGGTCAGGCAACTGGTAAGGGTAGAGCTGTGGTTTGAACTCAGGCAGGCTGCTTCTAGAGTCCGTGCTCATGACTATTATTTTTTAAAAGACTGAACACAGTTTTTTTTCTTCTTTTTTTTTTCCCCACAGGAAAAACCCATATTTATTTTGCCTTATGGGTTGTAGATGGTGTCAGACAGAAAATCTTTTGTGGCAAATGTCTAGCTATAGACTCTGAAGAAATGCCTGCTGTGGATGTCATGATTCTTATTTTAGATCATTATAAAAAAATGAATTTAGTGTGTTCGTTTAGGGTTTGACTTCTTTTGTATATTTGCATATACATATATATTTGTGTGTTTATCTCAGAGAAGCCTTAAAAACATGTACACACAAAATGCTCAGAGAGTTACCAGATCAAATGATCCCTTTAATCTGAACTGTGGACCTCTCCCATTGTCTGACATACTTAGAGAACATGTTTTGCTCCTTGGATAATCTCAGGCTTTTGTAATTTTATTAAGAATATAGCTGTTATTTAGAAACTTTTAATTTGTATTTTAATGAAACCTGAGAAGGTGGCATCAGATTAGATCAATTTCTCTGTTCTCTACTTATTATTTTAACGTGTTTCATGAATTAAAAAAAAAACTTTATATCTTTCAAAGGATTTCTGATTTGCAGTACCTTGCTTTGTCACTGATGGATCATTTGAAATTTTCTTAAGGAAATGAGTATTCTATAAATCATACTTTTAAAATTTTACATTTAGCATATGATTAAAAACATAAAGTTGCATTCAAATTTAACTTTATTTTTTGAGATTGGATTTTTATGTGGTCAGCAGCCCTAAAAGTGTAATTATAGAGGTTCCCTTTAGTGGAAACACCTTTTAAAAGTCTTATTTGAGAGACAATAACGAGTGTTTAAGAAAACATGAGGGAAATATTTGGATCAGTATAATTAGGAGCCCCAAACATTTACCTTGGGATTATAGTAAAAAAGGTTATAAGATAATGGCCTTCCCTATAATTAGGATTTTATTTGTATTAGGACCCTAAAAATCACCACAAATCACACTAAAGATAAAAGAGGAGACAACAACAAGGTCCTATTGTATAGCACAGGGAACTATATTCAATATCCTGTAATAAACCATAATGGAAAAAATATGAAAAAGAACATACGTATGTATGACTGAAGCACTTTGCTGAATCACTGGCATTGTAAATCTGTAAATCAACTATAAGTTAAACAAAAAAAAAGAGAAAGTAAGCCTGCATTTTGAGAATAAAAAGTAGAACTATTTTGTTCTGCTGAGGAAGAGGAAAGACAGTCCCAGCAGGCGCTAGGCCTATTTTGTGAGTAGAGAGATTCCAGCACGAGTTGACGTGCCTCGGTTTTAGCGATTGCAGTCTGAGCACTGACACTGCAGAGGTGGCCTCAGGAGCTGGGCTCTGTATCTGTGGGTGAAGTGCCCCATGCTTTTTAAAAGTCTCATCTACCAGGGGAGATGTAAATCCAAAGTGCTAATCCTTTGTCATCAATAACAATCCCATGACACTGCTTTACAAGATAAGTGTTACTGATTCAATTTGGTTGTCTGTGTTGAGCTTCCTGAAAATCTGCTGCACTTTCAGTTGACTAAAGCATGATTCCCTTCCTGCCCTGTAGGGTATTAACCAGCTCTCACGGTGGGTCTGGAAGTGGCCTAGCCGTGGTGGATGCAAGGGAATAACAACTTTGGAAGCAGGGGTTTGGCGCCCGCGGTGAGAGTGGCAGTTTCTCAGTGACTTTCTGAAGGAATTGAATCCTTCAAGGCATCCAAAAGGCAGCTGGCTCCACGTGACTTGTGTTTTGTTTCTTTGTCAGCCTCCCCGTCCTTGTACTGAAGTAGAATAGACACCCTCTTGACTTCCAAGCCCGGCAATAGCCTTGAACACTCCAGTGCAATGTTCTGTGTGTAAGTGTCTTCCCTAGGAACACTTACGGGCCAGCGATGGGTAAGGAGCTCCCTGAATCTTAAAGTACAAAAGGGCCCATTCTCTGGGGACCCTGGATATAGGATGGAGTTGTTTGGAACACATGAAAAAAAGTAAACATGAAGAATATAGGAATACAGTATGACTTGATTAAGTTGAACCCGGATGTTCAGAACGTGTGGTAATTGTAATATGGCTTTTTACCATATATAAAAGGGTATCAGTAAACAAGTTAACTGAGTAAATAAAACAAAAATTGGGGAGGATATTTAACCCATTAAATAAAACAAACTGCTTTTATTTAGAATTGTCTATTTTTTTAAACAGGGGAAGCAGTAATTACAAATAAAATCACCAAAGGGAGGATCTTAAAGGACAGGTATTTAGCACATATTCGTAGTCTATATAACATTGTATCTATTTTGAAGTAATTCCTAACTTTTTATTAGTCCATACCACTTTAACATCTGTTAGTGTGAATTAATACATTTTTTCTATATTTAAATTGATATCTGCATTTCTAGTGACTTTGTGATTTTGGTGGGAAGCCTTCTATATTAAAACCTAAATTTAAAAAGGGTGATTTTTGCATTATAGGAAAGAGTCTTAATTTCTCAAAGTCTCTGCCTTAGTATTCATTTAATGGCAAGACTTTTGCATATAAATGTTTGGTTATTTGTATTCAGTTTTTCATTTCAGTTGCATAAATTAAGTGCACTTACATTGTGCTCTTCACGCATAGTTTCTGATTCCAAATCAAGGAATATATACTATGTGTCTGGGGTCATCAAGAAACGAATTTAGGAAACTGTTCTTAAATCTCCCTCTTGCTTCTGAATATCCCCGTAGTCCTAGGTTCTGCCTGAAGAGACCGATTGCTTCCCAGATGTATCCTGGTGTTGGTCTTTTGTGCTCATTGATTTGTGTTATAACATTTTTGTATTAACATTTTTGTATTAATGTTCATGTCCAAGTAAAAATTATGAGATCGTTGATAGGTTTGCATACTTTACCTTTGAATTGTTCTTGAGGGCATTTCTTTTCTGGCCATAGGTTTATTTGAAAAGTGAAAATTTAGACTGAAAGTACTTGTGTTAATTAAGAGTGAACCCTTGAGTTTCAGGAAGAGGAAGAACTTGCGCTTTAAGACTTAAAAATAAAATGTATTGTTGTGGGCCATGAATAACTCAAAACTAGTGCTAACTCATGTGGAAGTCTTTGTGGAATAAAATCTTTGGATAGAAATGTAATGAACTGAAAACAAATTATTTTACATGTCTATATAGGACAAATGTTTAACAAAATTCAGCAGCTCAATTAGTACATTGCAGTGAAATGAGGCTTCATGAGTCTTGTCCTGTGGAATGTTACAGAATGTTAGGATACAAGCTGGGGTTTCTTAATTTAAACAGGGCAACTTGTTTATGAGTTGTATGAAGTAACAGTATATTTTCCCTGTTAAAAATCTAGTGTAAAAGATTGAGACAGTTGAACATTTTAACACTAACTGAATATTTGATGATATTAAGGAATTATTATTGAGTACTTTTTAGACTTGTTAAGGGTATTATGACTATGCTTTTGAAAAAAGAGGCAATAACATTTAAAGGTACATTCTGAAATATTTACAGATATGATACGATGACTGGGATTTGCTTTAATATATATGGAAGGGAAACTAGGTGTCATAGTCTGTTTGAGCTGCTATAACAAATTATCACAGACTAGGTGGCTTACAAACAGTAGGAACTTACTGCTCAAAGTTTTGGAACCTGGAAGTTTGAAACCGGGGTCCCAGCATGGTCTAGTAAGGGTCCTCTTCTGGGTTGCAGACTTCTTCTTATACCCTCACGTGGCAGAAAGGGCTAGGGATTCTCTCTGGACCCTCTTTGATAAGGCACTGATCCCATTCACGAGGGCTTCACCCACATGACGTAAGCATCTCCCAAAGGTCCCACCAACTAATACCATCACTTCTCGGGGTTAGGATTTCAAAATATGAATTTTGAGGGGAGACACAAACATTCAGACCAGAGCACTGGGTATGAGGAATAGATGAAACAGGAGAGGCCAAGGGTTGAAGCTGGACAGTGGGGATTCATTACATTATTCTGTGTTTGTATGTTTGAAATTTTTGATCATAAAAAGTTTAAAAAATGGAAAAAGCCACACACATACACAGAACTTATACAGTAGAAATACACTGATACTTTGTCAAAGGTAACTAAGGAGGGTTTCGAGGGAAAGGGGTGCCTAAAAATGTCAGCAGTTTGATTGTGTTGCAATTCTATACAACTACAGATACATGATTTTAAAACCCAATAATATTGTAGTTTTATTTGAATTAAGATAAGGCTTAGAAAAGAAAAGAACATTTGCAGTTTTGGCAACAGTCTTTAATTCAGCAAACATTGTTTTAAAGCCCCACTGTACCAGGTACTGTAGAGATTGCTGGAAATACAAAGAAGAACATGGATACGGGCCTTGTACTAATGTAGTTGGTAAGAATTTTACATGTCATTCCCCAGTATAACGTGATAAGGGCTCTAATAGACTTATAAAAAAAACTATTATAGGAACACAAAGGTTAGAATGATTTAAATCTACTTTTGTAGGTCAAGGGGAGTAGGTAAGGAGCATGTCAGGCAAGACTGTGCAGGGAGCTGGCCTCTGATCTGGGCCTTAAGGGGGATGAGTAGGGTTTTTCTAGGCAGAGAAGATGGAAAAGCTTTTGCAGGCATCGAAAGCAGCACAATCGATAGCTCGGAGCGGTGAGAATGAATTCAGCCAATGGTAATAGGCTCGGTGAACATGAAGCGCCAGGTGAAATGGGATGAGTGCAGTGGAGGGGAAGGTAGATACCAGAACATGAAAGTCAGATCCAGAATGTGAGTTCTCCCCACAGCCTCAAGAGTAGCATCCCTTAGACCTGTTAGCCTGAACTTCCAGGTCCAGTTTCAAGCTATACCTATGACTTTGGATAGGATTTGTCACCCGAGTTTGATCAAGGGGTTCTAGCTGCGGTGTCACTTCACTCGGGGAGACAGACTGGCATCTGTGTACAGATGAAGTTGGCTAACAGACAGCCAACAAGACTCTCCACTGCTCTGCCAAACAGGTTGCTCTCATGCGTTCGTGGGAGTTCCGGTTGCGTTCCTACTTTATGCTGAAACATACTGGTGGGGTTTGAAGCCCAAGTCGTAGATGTACCATTTCCTGGAGTAGATCCTAGAGGCTCCGATTCTCTCAGACCAGAGGAGGGATGTCTGACCAGCCTCCTTGAAGAATTATTCTCCTGCTGCTAGACCTTAGGGTCCACAGCAAGAAGCTGAAATGGCTTCTGAGCAGAGGTGGATTTTTACCATGAAGTGAATGAAACTTCAGTGTCAGGTCCCCTCCCTTGCCCAGCCCTTCACAGAGTTCTGGGAGAAATTTTCATACAGGCATGCTTTATTTTATATTAGTAATTTCACTATTAAAGAGTTAAATATTGCAAGCTTCAGGCCCCACAAAACCTGAAACTGCTCTTTGCTCCTGAGGATTTTTTTCGAAGCTTCTCTGCTTTACTTTTCCTTTCTGAAAAGAACAGATCACAGTATCTTCCCCCTCACAAATCAGTCAGAGATTACTAAGCAATTGTATGTAACATGGAACCAGAAGCTATTTTCTGAGCAAGTGAAATGTGATAATTAATTTGGTACTGATGGGAGAAGGGAAGGGTCTCCTCCTTGTAGGCTCCCTGGGTAGGTGCTACTGGTCCAGCAAAGAATCTTTGCTGAGTTTGGCCCTGCCCAGGGCAGACTACATGCCGTGCCTTGTGTCCACTGTCCTGCACTGATCTCTGTGTTCTCACTTTTCTCCTCTCTGACCTACAGCTGCCCCATGGCTTTCATAGCCCAGCTGTGTAGAGCCAGATGCAAAGCCAGTTCTGATATCGCTGGCAATGAGGACATGAAAAAGGTGCACGAGCCTACTATCTCTAGATGGACCCGCGATATTTCCATGACCAGAGATGTTTCTGTGCTATATTGAACAGACTAACCTTCATTTTTACATTGCTCCTTTTAATGTATTTGCATTATAGTCTTAGAAACCATCAAGTCAACATAGTACCTCTAAAAATATGGAGCATGACTCGGAGAAAAGGCCATTTCCTGGGCTGGGGTAGGGAAAGTACAACATGGACCTGGAACATCTTGTTGAGTCAGAAAGAAGTGGGGAATGGTCAGAGAATCAAAAGGGTCGAACAGCCTGCTTGATGGGCTCCCACTGGTCAAATTGGGAGAAAATGAATGTCAAAATAAATACGGCAATGGGTTATAACTAATTGAGTAAAATAAGAATCCTTAAGTCCATACTGATACAGGAATTGAGTAAATAAGTAGAGTGGGGAGAGAGAGAGTAAAACCCTTACTTAGAAGGCCAACCACTAAATATAAAAGGAAGGATGGAGTTGCAAAATGGCCCACGTATGGTAAGACTGGTAGGTGAAAGTTTGGTGAGGAACAGGATATTTACATAGTCTCAGAGTATCTCCCCACAAATTGCTTGTTAATTACAAAGACAAATAGAGTAACTTTATAGTAGAGAAACCTAGGGGATATCACTTTAACCAAATGATCCAAGTTAACATTGACAATATAGAGACAAACCAACATCTCGTGCTTCTTGGTATGATACACTGAGGATACACTGTGTTATTCTAAAAAAGAATTACCTGAATCTAATCATGGGGAACCATCAGACATACCCGTTGCGTTCTGTAAAGGAATGGGCCTGTAATCTTCAAAAATGTCAAGATCAAGAGGACAGAGGACCGCTGAGGAGGGCAAGGGCAGGGACCACAGGAATGGACAGGTTGGAAAGGGGAGAACAAATACTTCTACTCTTTGGGTTGGTGGTGGCAGCTACTGGCTTGCTCACGAACAGGTTTCTGAACCAGTTTTCAGACTTCGCTCTTCAGATGAGGTGGTATGGGAGGGAAGGTCCTTTAAACGAGGATTACAAAAGGCATCAGAGAAGACTCTTACAAGTTGGATCTCCGCCCACAGTTGGGGGTAACAGATAGGAAATTCTTTGCTGATGGTGACTTGAGTTTACAGGCTCTACTCTGTCAATACCTTTATATTTATCTGGCTCTTGTTATCTAAATGATGTTTTTCAAATTCCACCATAAGGAGGAGGGGACAAAGTTAGGATGACTAAGTGAAATCCACAAACGATTATATAAAAATGTTTCATCCTTTCAGCCACTGTGAAGCTGGGGAGATCCTGGCCGGGAGAAGGACTCAGATCTCATTGACCTCCGAGCCCTAAGACCCTCCCCCAAAGTCCCTCTATAAAATGGCTTGATCCCCTCCCCACCCCCCTAACCTCTCCCCACCCCCCGAAAAAAAGTTTCATCCAAGTGTTTTAAGTTGGCTGATTTGATTGGAATGTTCTGGTCATGGGTTGGCTGTTTTGACTAGAGGTTTAGTCAACACCCCAGTGTTTGCTGGCATCTGTATCTGTGGTGTCCTATGGAAAATTACACAAGCTATTGAATTTTTCCATTAGGAGGCTCAGCCTCAGTTTCCTCCCAGACCATCTTTTTCTGGCCTCCAGTGAGGACTGCTAATGAACAGCAATGTAGCCAAAGGACGCTCAAGGGAAGTTAAGAAGGCCTGTGTCACGGAGACCTTTGGCTAGTCAGACTTTTCATGTTTGTTGTATAATTTTCATAATGCCATGTTTAATACATAGTGTAGGTTATGTTAGTTCATAACTATAATGTTTTGACAACTGGTTAAATGTTTTATGGCTGTGGTTTTTAGGATTTAGCCTAAATAAAACATTTCAGGCTCATTCTGACAGGTGTACAATACTAATTTAACAATTTTTTATACTTAAACATCACATTACTTTCGTCCTTTTGTGGATTGGTATTTGTTCCATCATTTGAAATTGCTTATTTTGTCTTAATGGGAGTATTTTTTGTTAACCAGGAAGCTAGGTACCGCTTCCTATAACTTTTTTTTGGAGTTAATGAGTAGTTGATGGGCATGATTTTATTTCTATGAAAATGACTGAAGTTAAAGAAGGGTGGTGCAGTCTTACCAAGAGTTGAGCGCCTGCATCTGGGGATCACCTTTCTCTGCCCTTTTGTCCATTTTTTGCTCTTCGTAGTTTGCTTTTCAAGTCCATGTGACTTTTGACTTTGTCTTTCAGTTTAACGACTCTTTCCTGTAAGTGCTTTTCTTCACAAGGTTTTTCCACAAAAGTGTTTGCTGGTCGAAGTTCACTTTTTAATACTGTAAGAATGAGACTTTTCTTAAAGACACTGTTGTACCCACCACTGAGAATGTGCAGTATTGAATTCAAAAATCGGACAGTCACACATTCATTTTTATTACTGGAGTGTGAAGGAGAGGGGTTGAAGAGTACTGGAAAAAACGACTGAAGAAGAAGGATCCAGACTGAAGGCCTCTGCTTCTTCCTCCTTTCCACCCTTGTGAGCTGTTCATTGTTGCCGTGACTGCCACGTACTGTAGGGGGATCGTGATACCTGTGTAAGGGTTGCAGTGGTAGTAATGAAATGCCTTTAGCATAGGCCGAAATTGGGAATTTTTATTAATTTCCTTACTCAGATTTTTAAACATCTTAAGATGGTATCCAACGAACTCGACCTGTTTCTGTATCCCTCTCGCTGGCTGGTACCTTCTTCCGCTGCAAAGGGACAGTTCACACACAGTCAGCTACGTTTATACCAGTCACAGCCTCCCCTTTCTCCCACCCACACCCCCCTTCCCACTTAAGGTTTCTTTTAATTTTTGCAAAGCAGCCATGTGAGAGGAATAAAATAATTTTGAAGAGCATTATATGGTGGGAATTTTGACAATGAGTGGAAGATGGTAATTACTCTCTTCCATTAGACTCAGTGGCTTTGGACAGATAAGCTGTATTGAAACGTGTGACCAGGGCATGGGATCATGGATTGTCTTTCACTGTTGTCATGGCAACAGTGATGCAGGTGGCCTATAACTGCCGGGCTGTCAGATCTTATACATCAAACTGGTGCTAAGTGAAAATATGTTAGAGGCATTGGGGAAAAAATTGCCAGCAGTGTTTATAGGATCAGCTGGAGAAAAGTGAGCCGAGTTGAAGATTTCCGTTAAAAGCTCTAGGTGTTTCTGAAGAAATCAGAGTTTTTACTTTTTATTCATAAGAGGAAAGTGGACTATCAGAAGAAAAAATTTGTTTTCTGGATGTTGCACTGCTGTCTGCGTGCACGTAATTAACACAATGCCTTTCTTCTTCCCCCTTGAGCTAATGTGATAATGTAGTGGCTTCAGAAGAGGAGAAGGAGACACCGTGTGGTCTAGAAGCTTTGCTGGGGGGCTGGGAAACCAGTTGTGCACACTGCAAGAGGTTTGCGTCCTTCTTCTTCCGGAGAGCTTCACTGAAATTTTGTTAGTAAGAAGTCAGTATTGTGGAATTCTTATACAGCGCTTTAAGTATTCCGTAGAGTGTAGTGTTAGACTCAGCCGTGCATATTGGACTAAATCTGTTTGAATGTAGGAGGGTACATTCAAATGTGGGGAGGTTCCTCTTTGTCAAGCACTGTTACCACACCTATTTTTTCCTCTTTTTTTTTTTCTTCTTCTCTCTTCATCTCTTCTGTTCTCAGTGTTTTCTGTCTTTCCTTAAACATTTATAAATGCTTTGAACTGAAACTCTCAAATGCTAAGCAACAATGAATATAACTTGTGTGTGTGTGTGTGTGTGTGTGTGTAAGTGTGTGGTGCCTTGTCTCAAGAAGTTGAAACTAGCTTTGTAGTTCTCATTTAATAATGCTATCTTGGTAAACAGGAAGAAGAAGATCATGTATGTTTCCATTTCCATGTTATATTTGAGGAAAAAGAGGTTCTGTGGAGTTTAAAAAGAAGTATTCCTGGGTGGTTCAGTCTGTTCATTGGTGAGTCAGGATAACAGACGAGGCAGTCGATCATTCCTGATGGGCCCCTGAGTTAGACAGTGTGGCCCCAGCTTCTGACATTTTATTTGAAATATCCTCTCTGGTATATTCTTCAGTATTGAAAGCTAAGTTAACAAGAGTAGGTAAAATTACCTTTGTATGCCATTGGCATATAACTGATCAGTCAGAGTCCTAGGGATTCAGTTTAATCCACACACATGTATTGGACATGCACTTAATAGTAGGTATTTTGCTTGTACTTGGCTTCAGAAGGAAGTAGCTCTAACATTTGTTGAGGGCCTACTATGTGAAAAGTAATTAAATTTTTTAATTCTCACAGTATTCTTAAAAAGTTGATATATCATTATCATTTTGCAGAAAATAGCCTTGGCAAAATCAAGATTGAAATGTCTGACTCCAGACTCCATGTATTTTTTCCTTATCATGTGGTTTCAGGAGATGTGCTTTGCCTTCAAGGAGCTCACAGTTTTACTGGAGACGCAGGGAAACATTTAGTAATTACAATACGGATTGTTAAGTGCTGTAACACACATATGTACTGAGGAGTACAAAGCAGGGGGCGTCTAACTCCCAAGAGGAGTTCATGCTGTAGCTGGTTATTACAGGAAGAGTAAATCATTTGAAGGTAGATGAAGAGAAAAGGGAATTCCAGGCTAAGAGGACATCATGGGTAAAGACACAAAAGAATGAGACCATGACATATTCTGGAATGGCAAGTGTGTGTGTGTGTGTGTGTGTGTGTGTGTGTGTGTGTGTGTGTGTGTTGAGTTAGTTAGTTGACGGATGGGTGTGGGGGAAAGGTGTATAAAGTGATTCTCTAGAGTTAGCATAGTATATATACGTGTGTGTGTATGTGTGTGTGTGTGTGTGTGTGTGTGTGTACTCGTGTGTTGAGTTACTTAGTTGACGGATGGGTGAGGGGGAAAGGTGTATAAAGTGATTCTCTAGAGTTAGCATAGTATATATACGTGTGTGTGTGTGTGTGTGTGTGTGTGTGTGTGTCTTGGGGTCCAAAGATTGTGGTTGCTGTTTTAAGTCTTTACAAGCTAGAGGTTGTTGACTTGCATGATAGTTCCCTCTAGATTTTGTTTAATTTCTATTTTTCCCTCTGTGCCTTCTCTTTTTTCAGAACATTTTTTGCTTACCCCACTTTTTTTCCCCATCATTCTGGTTGAGGGCTCTCTTGTTTCCCTAAAGAAACCTAAATAGAAGGAGCTTGTAGGCAGAAGAGGTAAACAGTCTGGTCAGCCATCAGTCCAGAGAAATAATTTAAATAATTAAGATGAGGAAGATTTGTGCATCCAAAGGACTCGGTGGTGATGGTTCTTCAGGTTTAAGCCCCAAGTAGCTGATTGAAACTAGACTCAGATTTAGTCTCTGTACTAACTGCTGGCCAATATATTTTCATCATGTAGTTTATATACATAATGGAGCTTTTAGTCCTCCATTCAATAATGGTCATAAATTCTCTGCTTTTTGTGTTCTTGTTTTCATGAAGGCACTGCTCCTTTTAAACCTAACTCCTTGATTAATAGATTTTATTCTGAAATTAATCTCATGATTTTGTTAAGCCTTGTCTGTTTTATTTGTTTTTATATTTTTTCATTTTTTAAATTAAAAAGTTTTTTTATATGCGTGGCTTGCAGGGTCTTAGTTCCCCAACTAGAGAGTGAACCCGCTCCCTCGGCAGTGAAAGCACGGAGTCCTAACCCCTAGACCACCAGGGAATTCCCAAAGCCTTGTTGTCTATTTTAGATCAAAAGAGAAAAATAATGAATTTTTCTCAAGTTATGATTGTCAGTGATTTCCAAGCAGTCCAGGCAATTATGGTACCAATGATTAAGAAAAAGGTGAACATTAAAGCCATAAAAAGCGATGGAATTTGAGTGTTGGTGTACATCAGTCTCCGTGCCACACTAAACTAGTTCGTTAGTATAAGATTTCAGATCCTGCTACTTTTAGAGGTATTTGGAAATACCGATTTTTTGGTTTTGTTTTGTTCAAAGAAACCAGAGTCTAAGGTCCCAGTCACATGAGGAAGATTCTTCTTGACTGTTACAGCTCACTCGTCTGTGGGGCATGCGCACGAATGTATACTTCTGTTGGATTGGTATGCCCAAGACTCGTGCATGTGGCAGTGTGACAGTGTGTTATGTAAGGATATTTACTCCCAGTGCTATAAATCCGTTGACCAGAGCTGAGGCTTATGGTAGTCAGGAACACTTGGAAGGAAAAGAATATTCTTGTGATACCCAGGGCTGAAGAGAAGGATTAGTCAGTCCACCCTTGCCTCCAAGCAGGGAATGTCTAATCAAAGAGGGAGATTTTTGGAAACAGCAGGAAATGGAAAATTAATTTAAGCTTCCTCTCCTAGCGTCTTTTCACGTGTCTCTAGAGTGGTTCTTTTTTTTTTTTTTTCCCTAAGAAAAGTGAGTTTTTACAAAGAAATATCCTGAACTATTGATGCCAAATGATTTGTTCATTTTAGAATGACTGTCCCTAGTGGTATAGCATAATGCAGAGTGATGGGGCTAGTAAGGAATCTTAAAAGTGGGGGGCTTCCCTGGTGGTGCAGTGGTTGAGAGTCCGCCTGCCGATGCAGGAGACGCGGGTTTGTGCCCCGGTCCGGGAAGATCCCACATGCCGCGGAGCGGCTGGGCCCGTGAGCCATGGCCACTGAGCCTGCGCGTCCGGAGCCTGTGCTCCGCAACGGGGGAGGCCACAACAGTGAGAGGCCCACGTACCGCAGCAACAACAACAACAAAAAAGTGGGATTAGGAGCATTGAGGTGGAAAAACCATGCTAGCTCATTTAAAATTTTTATTGAATTTGGAATCATATTCAGTTATAATTTCTTCAAGGACAGAAATGTTTCCCTAGTTATTCCTTTGGGTGTTTGCACATCAGGATCTCAGGATTTCAGCATCAGTGGGCCAGTATCTCCATCACTCGACTGGTATGTCATGAATATATTGACCAGACTGTGGAAGAGGGTGTCATTGTTTTTCCTCCGTGTTCCTCACAAACAGCTTCTTAGAGTTACATGCTCACTTATTAATTTGTCAATTAAGCTATTTAAACAGGCAACTGTTTGTTATACTTTATCAATACTAGGCTTCGTAAACAAGAAAAACAGATGTGCTCTAACTTGAAGATGCCCTGTTTTGTGAGACAGAGGCTGGGCTGACCTCTTGGGTCTTTTCATGTTTCATTCCTGTTATTCATTGCACAAAGTACTAAGAGGTTCTGTAGGGATCCTTGACACGAAACTGCACCTAAGTTAGCTCTGAAAAAGTAGAACAGGAGATGTAGACTTGATGAGAATTTGAAGTGGAGTGTCAGGCTAAGACCACGATAATCTAGTTTCACATGAAACCTCTGGATCCACCACTGGTTAAATCTAGTGTCATGATTATTTTGATCACTATTTTAAAGGGCTTTTTCTCTAGTTATGAATAAAATGCTTTA
This sequence comes from Tursiops truncatus, assembly GCF_011762595.2. Lineage (NCBI taxonomy): Eukaryota > Metazoa > Chordata > Mammalia > Artiodactyla > Delphinidae > Tursiops > Tursiops truncatus. The sequence goes on from NC_047038.1 coordinate 116,889,006, forward strand.
TCCGAAAATATGAAGTACCCAAAAAAGGACTTTATTTTACACATCTTTTTTTTTTCCTTTCTTTTTAGCCGCATGGCTTGCGATATCTTAGTTCCCTGACCAGGGTTTGACCAGGGTTCCCTGGCAGTGAAAGCACGAGTCCTAACCACTGGACCACCTGGGAATTCCACGCAACATCTTTTTTTGTGATAGGTCACAAGGCCTAAGGAAGTTCCATGCTGGTGGTGGTGGCTTTGAAGAGAGTGGAAAGCTTTCTGTGGTCAGCCAAGTCAAGGAGCTTCAGGACAAGGATCCTGGGATATATCCCTGCTAAGCAGAGGATCCCAGTAAAAATAATAGGATTATCTGTTACTCCTTACAGAAGCACTCTGGACTCCCTACACCCATTCAGGAAGTTTAGAGAGAAAAGCTGAGAGGGCGTTGAATTAATATCTCAGATGAAGGACAGTGCCGCTATTAGACTATTAAAATATACACATGACATATATATGTAATTTAAAATCCCTTTGGCTGGTAAAAAAATGTTTTATAATGATGCCTTAATTCCTTTTTTAAAAAGTTTATTTTATTGAAGTATAGTTGATTTACAGTGTTGTGTTAGTTTCTGGTGTACAGCAAAGTGATTCATTTATACACACACATACATATATATTCTATTGCATATTCTTTTCTATTATGGTTTATTACAGGATATTGAATATAGTCCCCTGTGCTATACAGTAGGACCTTGTTATCTATCCATTCTGTATATAATAGTTTGCATCTGCTAATCTCAAACTCCCAATCCCCCACTCCCCTTTATAGTGATGCCTTAATTCTTTTATTTAAGTTGTGGTATTACTGGGTTTTAGTACCAGATGAGCATCTCTGCTCGAGAACAGAGGTTACTGATATGATGTGTACAACAGTACATACTGTACTGGGAGAAGAATAGTGGAGAAATATTATTGTTTGAGTCATTTCCTGACCAGTGGGATGGGTTGCTCTATAAACCAAAATTTGGTCTCTGCCGTGATGAAGCTGACAATGTTGCTTTGGTGTCAGTGTGCTAGGAGCCAACAAGACTGAAGACGAGGCGGAATTTTTACCTTACTAGCCATTCCTGGGGCTAGCTGGTAAGGCTGGACCATCTTGCAGAGCCCAGGAAAGTGCTATCATGAGGACAGGTAAATGGTCAACGCAGATGCCATCTCGTTCCAAGTTACATCAGTCCTGCTGTGCCTCATATTTGTTATAGAATGATTCACACAGAAGAACCATTTTGATTTTTCACATCTTTTTAAAACAATATTTTTAGCATGTCTTTATGCTTTATATAAAGCTGTATCTCCAATAGGCCGGCTTAATTTTTTAGGAAACCAGTTTCAGATGAAAGGCTTCCTAATGCACAAAAGAACCTCATCTGTCCCTCAGAACCAAAACAAACACACGCATAAACAACAACAATACGGGAGTTTCAATTAAGATTTTCAGAGCACGAATACCCATTTAAATGTACCTAATTCTCTGCTAGCAACCACTTTAAATTATTGTTCTTTTTAAAGGAAAATCCAATATAGTTGAAAGCCTGTGCTTTTATAAATATAAGATTCTTCCTTGCATTATCTGAGAGAAAGAGAAAAGCATGTCTGGCTTTTTCGAATTTAACATATTCTAGCTAATCACAAAATCTTTATTAATTACATTTATGAGCTCTATAGCACTGAAAGAGGGTCTTTGAAATTTTTTTGGTTACAAAAAACATGATGAAAAGAGTTAAACTGTATATTATCTTGTAATTTTGGAAAAAGCACATTATTGGGTCATATCAGTCCAATGGCTTTTAGTAGAACAAGCACCGGTCCCTAAGACCTTCCTCACCATCTGAGAGGATGAGGGAATTTCCTACTGTTAAAACAAAGCCAGCAACATGGGGGCGCGAGGAGACACTTGGCCACGGAAGAATAAGTTTGGGTGTGAGCTGCATTTCCTGTTTTGCAAAGAGTCAGTTTTTCTGGATTTTCGGCATTTCGACTTCTTTTCTCTCTTTATGGCCATACTCTGGCTTTCATTCCCTTAACTGTGTAACGGGCCATTTTCATTCCGGACACAGAATGAGGCGTTGGTGGGATGGCAAAGCAGCAAAGACAGCAATTGGGTGGATCATAGGAAGGGAGCCAGTAGGTACACCTTGACTCCACAACTGACAAGCTTTGTGTTTTGGGCAGGTGTTATGGACTCAGTTATGTCCCCCCGCAAATTCATAGGTTGAAGCCCTAACCCCCCAATGTGATTGTATTTGGAGATAGTGCCTTTAGGGAGATAATTAAAGTTAAATGAGGTTAAAGGGTGGGGCCCCTAATTCAGTATGAATGGTGTCCTTGTAAGAAGAGTGAGACACCAGGAGTGACTGTATACGGTGAAAAGACCACGTGAGGACACAGTGAGAGGGCAGCTGCCTGCAAACCAAGGAGAGAGGCCTTTGGAGAAACCAAACCTGCCAGCACCTTGATCTTGGACCTCCAGCCTCCAGAGCTAGGAGAAAATAAATTTCTGTCGCTTAAGCTACTCAGTCTGGTATTTTGTTATGGCAGCAATAGACACTAATACAGGAGAGTTACAAAATCTCTAGGCTTCAATTTCCCCATCTAAATTTAAGATGGAGTCAGACATCATTCTCATGTTACAGGGTTTTGGTATGAGAATAAATGATACAGTGAGTCATGGGTGCCACCTCATACATGGAGGGAGGGATGCCCACAAGCACAGGCTAGCGTTCATTTCCTAATGGCCCAGGATTTTTGCTGAGCACTAAGCACTACAACAAAACAACACAAAGCATTACACATGTGAGTCTGGAGTTTCCCACCGCATTTTGCCTGGCTGATGTCTTAGGGAAGACCCAGACTTAGGGCACAGATGATGCTTTTCGGTTCCAACACATGTTATATATCTCCTTCAAAAGTTAGTTGAGTTCTCCCTGTACGTTTGGGTGTTGTTTTATTTACTTTAAAGACAGTAAAAGGGAAATGTAGTAAATGTCAAACAAATGCTCAGCCAACCCAGCACATGGAGTTGCAGCTATTAATTCAGGCTGTTTTATATACTAGAATCACGTATATCTGCAAAATAATGATAGAAGCTTGAGTTTACCCACTATTGTTTGGCCAAGGAACTGAAGGTGTTTTCAATCCTTAACCTCATTTCACTTCTAACTTATACTGATCCAGGAGATATCAGATATGGTTCTCCCCATCAGAGAGTAAGACAAATGAAGGCACATAGCTTTTCTTCCTCACAGGCATAAGAGGTGGAGCTGGTTAGGGACTGGATGGAGAGTCTCCTGGCTTCCTGTGCTGTGATCCACTGGGTTGTTCCTAAATTTCTCTATGAACTGCATCTGTTCAAATATGAGTGGACAAGTCTGTCTTTTCCTTTTTCACAGTAAATAGCAAGAGTTTAGGCTCTGTACCTCCAGGGCTTCTAATACGATGCTCTTTACTAAGCTGGCAGTCAATAAATCAGACTCAAATAGTATTGAGCACTAGCTGTGTAACTCATCCTGTGGGATAAAGGTGTCCTGTGAGACGTGGGTGCTGTCCTCGTGTTGCTGATTATCTAGTTGAGGAGATGAGAGCTCTGCCCGGCTCTAGGACAGTTGGGCTTATCATACACGTGCGTTATGTGTAATGCACATTTCTTTAAGATAAATTCAGTTCCCCCCAACTATTCTATCTATTGATAAATAAGAGAAGTATTGGGGCTTCCCTGGTGGCGCAGTGGTTGAGAGTCCGCCTGCCGATGCAGGGGACACGGGTTCATGCCCCAGTCTGGGAAGATCCCACATGCCGCAGAGCGGCTGGGCCCGTGAGCCATGGCCGCTGGGCCTGCGCGTCCGGAGCCTGCGCTCCGCAATGGGAGAGGCCACAGCAGTGACAGGCCCGCATTACGCAAAAAAAAAAAAAAAAGAGAGAGAAGTGTTTCCTCTGGAGGAGAAGTATTCTAGTAGTTAGGCTGGGACGCTGTGCCGAAACTGATGAAGATGGTGTTCCAGTTACCTCTTGCTGCTGGCAAACCACACCAACACTTGGTGGCTTAAAACAACCACCATTTAATTATATCTGTGATTTTGTTGATCATGAATTCGAGCAGGGATCAGCCAGGTGACCCTTCTGTTCCCTGTAGTGTATCACAGGTCATTCAGTGATCTGGTCTGGAGGGTCCCATATGGCTTCACTCACCTGCCTGGCACCTTGGCAAGGGTTCCAGGAAGGCTGATCTCCCCTGGGTCCCTCTGCCTCTCCATATAGACGCTGGGCCTCTCCATGAGGTTTCTCCACTAGGGTAATCAGATTTCTCACAGGGAGCCTCAGGGTTCCAAGGGACCAAGGCCAAAGCTGATAGTCGTAGGAAATGCTAGGCTTTGAAATAATGTCACTTTATTGGTCAAACTGGTTACAGGCAGTTCATATTCAATGGGAGGGAAATAGACTCACCTGTCAGTGGAAGAAGGATCAAAGAATTTGTGGCCATCTTGAATCCACCACAGATGGCATACACCTCTTTGGTTTGCTGGGGTTTTTTTTTTTTTCTGTGGTATGCGGGCCTCTCACTGTCGTGGCCTCTCCCGCCGCGGAGCACAGGCTCCGGACGCGCAGGCTCAGCGGCCATGGCTCATGGGCCCAGCCGCTCCGCGGCATGTGGGATCCTCCCGGACCGGGGCTCGAACTCTTGTCCCCTGCATCGGCAGGCGGACTCTCAACCACTGCGCCACCAGGGAAGCCCTGCTGGGGTTTTTTAAAATCTTCTTCTTTTTTTCTGAATACACCCAAGATTTCACTTCTAGTGCATTTCAGTTTTCTTTTGCCTGAATTTGAAGCACCTTGGGAATGTCTTGCCCTGTTTTTACCTTTGGTTCTATCTTCATGTAAGGAATGATAAAGCTTGAGGATTCTTTTTGTAAGTGTATAAAATGTGGTCTCTGGGCTTCCCTGGTGGCACAGTGGTTGAGAGTCCGCCTGCCGATGCAGGGAACACGGGTTCGTGCCCCGGTCCGGGAGGATCCCACGTGCCGCGGAGCGGCTGGGCCCGTGAGCCATGGCCGCTGAGCCTGCGCGTCCGGAGCCTGTGCTCCGCAACGGGAGAGGCCACAACAGTGAGAGGCCCGCGTACCGCAAATAAACCCTCCAAAACCCTGTGGTCTCTAGCATGGCAGAACTAACAGTGCAGTGGAGAAGGACTGTCATGGATGTGGGTAAATTTAGAACACAAAACTTAATACATTTAGGAAAGATATCATCAGTGTGAGTGAAGTGCTGAGTCAGCCGGGAAATCAGGGAGGAATTCAAAGGGGAGCCGGCATTTGAGCTGAGCCTTGAGAAGGACAGTGGTCTCTACAGATGGGAGGGGGTGGAGGGGGGATGGCATCCGGGAGGAGGGAGAGTGAGCGCGCAGAGCAGATGGTGTGACCCGCAAACAGTGGCTGGGAGCCTGGGCTGCCGTCGTCCAGAGGGCAGAGGTGGGGCTGGCGTGGGGTGGTGAGGCCAAGCAGATGGGTGGGGAACATGCAGACTGGGCTCTGAGCGCAGAGCGGTTCTGAATGTGATGGCCACGCGGGGATTTGTGGCAGGGGCGTGCCATGATCCGATCTCTGATTCTGAGTGCCATTTCTCACAGCAGGTTTGGGATGGATTGGACGAACTGCAGACAGGAGGCCAAGAAGCCAGTCAGAGGGCAGTCGTCCAGGAGCGGTCACTGGGCATTTGAATGGAAGAGAAAGGTTTTGAGATTGGTGTGTGGTGGGGTTGGGGTGGTGGAACACCTTTTTTTTCCTGAATGCCTCACTGTGTCCAGACACTCTGCTTATATCCCTTATCTAATTTCTTTCTCTCAAAAATCCATTTTTCAGATGAGGTCACTGAAGCTTAGAAACATTTCAGAACCTCCTTGACATTCGAGAGCTAGAAATGAGGAGGGCTGAGCTTCAAAGCCAACCATCTCTGACTCTCCACAACACCTCATTGCCTCGCCCTGCTGAAAATAACGGGCGATAATAATTTATCGATTCTATCAATAAAGAAAAGTAAGATAAGAAAGTAAAGGACACAGTTCATGTCAGTTTACCTGATACTGTCTCTCTTTTTTGTGCCTAAGTGAGTCTGAGCCTAGTAACTGTTTTTATTGTATATTAGAATCTTGTACACAAAGAAAGTATTGTGCCACAGACAGAGCTGGGAAGGAAAAGTAAAAATGAGTCAGAGAGTAAGGGAAACAATGTAGCAGTTCATTTGGGAACTAACTCTGTATAGACCTGCCCCCCCCCCCCCATAAGTCACCTTGCTCATTTTAAGAGCAAAAGGGACAACAATCTATGTCTCTAAAGTTCTATTTCTGCCTAAACCCTGAAGGCCAGGGGTGAATGGCCTGACACGGCCCAGTAACCACAGAGGCTTTGTGCCCGAGTGCTCAGGACTCAGGGCTGCAAGCAGAATCTCACCTAAAAATGCAATTCTTGATGCACATCAAAATGAGATATTGAAAATCAAGACATCTGGAGTAACGGTACGGTATCCACTTGGTTTCACATTCACAGGTTTTCAGAACCCTGATGAGTCCGGGTGGTGATATATAAAGGGTGAGGGGAGAAGAGGGATATTTCTTCTCCTTTTTGTTGCTGAGACTCCATGGCTGGATCAGAGCCTGCATGTAGTAGGTGCTCAGTGAATATTCACTGAATTCACTGATTGCTTAAATGCCAGGTGCCAGGTTCTGCTTGGTGCTTGACATCCCATGTTTCATTTGATCTTCACAAAACAATGAAACCTGGTCGTTCTTTAAACAAATGAAGAGACTGATGCCTAGAGAAGTTACCTCCCCAAGGACAAGCACCTTGCATGTAATAGGGCTGGAATTCGAACCTGGACTTATATAGCCCTTCAACCTTTGCCCATTTGAGTGTACTCTATTACATTCTTTACCAGAATATTGTTTGGGTATCAGTCAACACACTTCACGCATGCAAAATAGCAGTTAGCCCAGTTTGAAAATGTGAGAACTCTAATTCACTGGACCAGGCACATAGTAGGTGCTCAATGAATGTTGACTAAATGAATCACTAGTGCTTCTTTCTCTTTAGTCTACTACTTTGTCATTAACTATTGTGGAGAAAAATATGGAAGACTTGAAGGTTTTTAGCTTTCAAAAAGTTATTTTTGGGCTTCCCTGGTGGCGCAGTGGTTGAGAGTCCGCCTGCCGATGCAGGGGACGCGGGTTCGTGCCCCGGTCCGGGAAGATTCCACATGCCGCGGAGCGGCTGGGCCCGTGAGCCATGGCCGCTGAGCCTGCGCGTCCGGAGCCTGTGCTCCGCAACGGGAGACGCCACAACATTGAGAGGCCCGCGTACCGCAAAAAACAAAAACAAAACAAAACAAAACAAAAAAAGTTATTTTTAAGACTAGTTTCTTAACACGGGGGGTTTGAGAAAATGCCAAACCAGTCAGAGATAGCTGGTCAATGCCTCCTATCCTGTGCTGGTTTGGAAACATTTGGTAGGAACACAACATTGGGACTACTGTAGTAATTTCTCCCATCTTGCTAAGAGTGATCACCTCCCTCTTGTCACCAGGAAGGGAAGAAACAGTGAGCTGGGAGATGCAGTTGTGAAGTTTCTGGTTTTTCAGGAATGGTCAGATGAGTGGCCGAACTTCACCTTCTTTCCCATCATTCCCTTAACTCTTTGATGTTGTTCGTAGGATTAACCCATTTCTTCTTTCTGGCCAGCCTCCATCCTCTCTTTCCCCGGGGTACATTCCTTCTTGCAATATCCTGTTTCTAAAAGAGCTTCTCCTTTAATATTTTTAATCCGACAGCCTTTTCTTTTAATCCCATTTCAAACTCCTATCTTTTGTGGAAAAATAAACAGATATCCCCAGCCCTCCCCTTCTTTGGATTTACCTGGGTTGTACTGGCTGAACCACTGAAGAAACGAGGCCCACATGACTGGCTTGAAATGAACAAAACCTAGTATCCGCCTTTTCCCTCGTCTGAGCTGCTCCTGTACATTTGAGGGTCTGAGAAAAGGTGGGGAAAGGCGTCGGAGAGAGGGGAGGAGGGGAGAGATATTTACCTGCAGGGGAGATACCATGATCACGAGAGGAGAGGGACCTTGATATCAAGACCTAAAAAAAATTATTTTGGAAATGGGACCTGCCTTGAGATAGATCCATTTTTGTGCTCTTGACCTGAATTTAAATCTAAGTCCATGAGTGTTTTGCATGGAAGTGGAGGTGTGGGACATGCTATATTTGGTAGTTTTTTGGCAGATAGGGTTTCCTGTTTCACTGTGTTTTAAAATAAAGCTGCCTGTGCAGATGAATTCTCTAGGGTGTTAAGTTGTAGGTCGCACACTCTTGGTGGGCAAATCCTGTGACGTGGTTGCTTAACAGTTCCAATCTGGTGAAGGTGAGTAATGGTTCATTTGTCGGGTATCTCAGTGTAAAATTTCCAGATAAACACAATCTACTCCAGTAAGTGCTAAAACTTAAAACAAGCAAACAAACAGAACAAAAAACCCAACCACACACTGCTAGAAAGCGTTCTTAAAATATTTTACATTTCCTTCTCTCTGCCAGTAGAGAATACCGGACAGAATTCGAGTCTCTCTTGCTATCTCAGTCATCATTATGAGGGTAAATACTGCACCTCCGTTGTGTGATGGTGTCATTAGGGTCTGTTCATACGTGTGGGACTCACTGTCCCTAAACGTGCAGTGTCCCCAGACTGCTGTGTACTCTTTGTTCTTTTAAAGTTTGTCTCCTCTTTTGCACGTGTTACCCCTTGTACCGCTACCACTGCATCGGCCCCTGGGAGCCCCTCTCCACCGCACCTCACCTCATATTTTACATCTAACTTGCCGTGCCCGGGGCATGAGATGGCAGATTATTGGAGGGTGGAGTTAAAGCGAGAACAAATAGGCTGTGAATGCAGACCAGACGCCCCCATGAAAGTTCTCTCTTTAAGTCCTACTCTGTGCACTTTCTTATTTATTTATTTATTTATGGCTATGTTGGGTCTTCGTTTCTGTGCGAGGGCTTTCTCTAGTTGCGGCGAGCGGGGGCCATTCTTCATCGCGGTGCGCAGGGCCTCTCACTATCGCGGCCTCTCTTGTTGCAGAGCACAAGCTCCGGACACACAGGCTCAGCAGTTGTGGCTCACAGGCCTAGTTGCTCCGCGGCATGTGGGATCTTCCCGGACCGGGGTGCGAACCCGTGTCCCCTGCATTGGCAGGCGGACTCTCAACCACTGCGCCACCAGGGAAGCCCTGTGCACTTTCTGATACTTGGCATCTCTGGAGTGTGTCTGACTGAGGTTCCAGCCTGTATTCTGGTTAGTTAAGGTTTCAAGACAAGTGAGCTGTCATCCTGTGACTCATCGTGTACTGTTTTAAGCAACGACCCAGCCTCCGAGAATAAAAGGATGTCTAATCATCTCCAGTTTCCTGCCACGGTTGACGTCACTGTCATCGTCATTACCTTCAAGTCCATCACGTTATTAAGTACCCAAAGTAGATAAGTTGCCAGACAAAACATGTTACGTAGATACAGTCCTTGGTGTCTTGGCGTCTGTCTTCTTTAAATAGATAACACAAAAATGGATCTAATTCGGACCAAGGTATTGATTGCCCTGCAGTAATAGATGGCTTTAACCAGCCATCTGAAAGCACAAGTGAGGCATCCCAATTGCTGAGAACCTGCTGCCTGTAGCGGACGTCCACTGTGTGAACTGGGTGCTGAGACCACAAGCAGAAATGTTACACACACACACAGAGAAATGTGTGTGAACATGATGGGGGCCCAGAGGAGCAGCATGTAACCTACTCAGGAGGTGGAGAAGTCAAAGAAAGATGAAGCCTGGGCAAAGTCATCGTTATTAGCTGGGTGAAGTGGGGGAGGGGCTGCTTTCAGGAGAGCCTGAGCTAGAAGGAGGGACAGGAAGAACCCTGGGGGGGAAGTGCTGAGTGCAGTTTGTGCATCAGGGAGTGACTGCAGTGACAGTGGACAGGAGCACAGGTTCTGCATGTGACGACGAGGGGCCTGGCGAGCAGGCAGAGGAGAGGGGCACTGGAGTTACGGATTAGGTCCTTCCTGTGGGCGTGTGTTGGGGGCACTGGAGTTACGGATTAGGTCCTTCCTGTGGGCGTGTGTTGGGGGCACTGGAGTTACGGATTAGGTCCTTCCTGTGGGCGTGTGTTGGGGGCACTGGAGTTACGGATTAGGTCCTTCCTGTGGGCGTGTGTTGGGGGCACTGGAGTTACGGATTAGGTCCTTCCTGTGGGTGTGTGTTGGGGGCACTGGAGTTACGAGCAGGAGGGCTTTGGGCTTGAACTAGGGTCGTGGCCTCATCTCTAGATTCTGGGAGCTGGATTTGAGAAATGTGTGTGAAATAAAATTCAAAAAGTTTGCTGATGGTCATAAAAAGAAACGAAATTGAGTTACTTGTAGTGAGGTGGATGGACCTAGAGTCTGTCATACAGAGTGAAGTAAGTCAGAAAGAGAAAAATAAATACCGTATGCTAACACATATATATGGAATCTAAGGGAAAAAAAAGGTTCTGAAGAACCTAGGGGCAGGACAGGAATAAAGATGCAGATGTAGAGAATGGACTTGAGGACACAGGGAGGGGGAAGGGTAAACTGTGACAAAGTGAGCGAGTGGCATGGACATATATACACTACCAAACGTAAAATAGATAGCTAGTGGGAAGCAGCCACATAGCACAGGGAGATCAGCTCGGTGCTTTGTGATCACCTAGAGGGGTGGGGTAGGGAGGGTGGGAGGGAGACGCAAGAGGGAAGAGATATGGGGATATATGTATATGTATAGCTGATTCACTTTGTTATAAAGCAGAAACTAACACCGCACTGTAAAGCAATTATACTCCAATAAAGTGTTAAAAAAAAAAAGCGTGCTGATGGATGCAGGCGGTGAGGAGAGGGGCGCAGTAAAGCATGAGCCCTGGTCCCGAGTGCAGGTGCTGTCCCAAATGGAAGGGTCACGCTGGCGAGGAAGATAATGGATTCAGCTTTGTGAAGATGGCTAGGGAAGCACTGGTGGTCCAGGCTGAGTTCTCAGTATGACCTTGGAGAATCTGGGGTTGGAGGGTCCCACGGATTTGTTCTGTGAAAGTTGAAGACAGCAGCTGGCATTGCTGGGAATAGATAAGGTGGGAACAAAGGTTCTTCTCATTCAGCCAAAGTTAAACCTGACAAAAGAGGGAAATGTATGTTGCACCCTGATGGCAGGGGACTCTGTGACACTTTGAGGAAGGTGGGTCTCCTAGCTGAGCCCCACCCCCAAGCCCAGGCCCAGCTCTGGGGACGGTGGGTGGCAGCAGCCCAGCCTGTGGCAAGGCAGCCCCTCTGCAGACGCGGGCTCAGATCCGCCCTGCTGATTGGCCTGGGTCTCGTTCTGGGCCATCAGTGGCAGGCTTCCATCCATACCTCCAAGAGACTGCCACTCACCGGGGGTAGGGCCAGAGAAGAGGAACTTGTTTTTCTACAAAGTGACTTCTGGCTTTGAGACAAAAGAAAAAGAACAGTTTATTGCACACTTCATAACTCAGAAGCTATGGATCAGCTGAGAAACAGAGAGGCACAGACGGACAGAGGAAAGCGGGAGGAAGGGAGGGGGAAGATACCTGAATAGTTTGTTCAGCTTGAAACACAGCGGAAAGGAAGAGAAAGTTACTCTTGTGCTGGTCCTTAATTAGGAAATTCACACTCTGGCCCCTAGGTCTCTCAGGGACCACGCTCTCCATCTTTTGAAGTGCTTTCTCTCTCATCAGAGATGGGTCAGGGTGATGACTGAAAAGGAGCAACAAAGGAGCAAACCGGTTGAGGTTTAAAGTTTTCTTAATTAGAAGAGCCGAGAGGAGACGAGTGAGGGCAATCCGAGTCTCCCCCAGTGTGGCTGCCACGGTCAGCACGCGGGGGGGGGAGGGGGCCTCCTGGTTAGCTTTATATGACTTGTGGTTTTTCTTTGTTGGGCACTGAACAGATTCCCTTCTCTGTTATTCAGTTGGGAGCATGTAGCCTGAGGATGGCGATTCGCTAGAGCCTGGCCAGCTCGTCTTTGCACAGCCCAAGATGAGGTATACAGTTACTTCGGCAGCTCACCAGGCCTTTCAGCCCCTCGCTGTACACACAGCAGGAGGACAGGTTCATCCTCTCCCGCCTCGCCCCCCTCCCCCTCCCCAATTCCTCCTTACCTGGATGAAATCCTGGTGTACACGGACCTAGCCTGCAAATAGAACGGCCGGCGCCTGTTACGTCATCAGGCCCGGCGAACCTCATTGGCAGAGAAGTTAAGAGTCTTATTTTAGACCCAGAGACTGGGCCCCCTGGATCCAGCTAGAACAGGTCTCTTCCAGCCTCAGCTGCCGGCCCTCCTCCCGCGCTTGCTGGGGCTTCAGAGGATGGACTGTAAGAGGGAGCTTGCTGCTAAAGGCAGGGTGAGCAGGACAAGCTCACTGCTCTTCAGCTGGGAAAAGGAAGGTGCTGACAACGCAGAGATCGCTTACCACCCAGCTAGCCGGTATCCTGCCCTCCGCACTGGCACATGCAGCCTTCCTAGTGGCTGCTAACCGTTGTGCATCGGGCAGGAGCCGGTTATAAAAGACTCGGGCTGTTCCTCAGCCTCTCATCCTTTCCCCTTTGCTTCCCGTAGTCAGGGTTTAAAACCCGTGTTTTATATCCCAAGTAGACCAAGTGTATTCCAAAGGATGTCTCAAGCTAGGCTAATACATTTCAACTACGATGCTTTCTCTGCAAGCGGGAGGTTTAAACCTTCTGGGATAAAAGCCTTAATGCAGCGAACAGTGGTACAGATTTGATCCAGGAAGGCAGAGTAAATAAAATATTTGAAAAGACTAGCCTTCACTTTCGTGGTTAGGACCTACTGAACAACCAGAAAGGACGTTTTTTTAGAAATTGAAAATCTGGACACATCATCTGGCAAAGCCCCCCCCCCCCCCCCCGATTTAATTATAAAAATTCACATCTGGTTATGCCTTTAAGGAATTTTTTTTAATCAATTTTTTTTGGACAAAGTATTAACATATCTACCACAAACCTGTAAGATGACAGCAGGCTACAAATAGAATTTTTAGATATTTCAGCTCAGGGTTGCCTGGGAAGATTCACGTTCCCTACACTTTAGGGTCAAATTACAGATGCATAACCCCCCTGTGTGGAAATCTGAGTGCAAAAAGAGCAGTGAGAACTGAATTAAGATCTTGCTGTCTTCACGTTTGGCGACTGTGCCTGCCTTGATTTCACAATAATATATTGCAGTCGTCCCTCCTACTTCCCCTGCCTGTCTCTGGTCTGCTGTCACGCTCAGCAGCTAAAATTCTAGTGATGGTTAATATCATCATCATTGTTATCAACTTGGGGCTCTTAAGGGTCAGACATCCCTCCTTCTGGCGGCCTCAGTGTAGACCAGGCTCATAACAAAACCGGGTGTGTCGGGGTGGCCTGGGGTCCCCCTGGAGCGGTTCTGTGGGCCTCTCCTGAATACCCCTGCAGCTCCCACAAAGCAGCGCCTGGCAGCCAACGTCCGGCCCGGGTTTCCTGTTCCGTGGTCGTCGCCTGGGCCGGGCCCCTGACGGCACACATTGAAACGCAAATGACGGCAGTAATTGGCTGAGAGAGAAACCAGGACGAGAGAGCGAGCAGTGCGGCGGGGAGTTAAGTGGCTAAGTGACAATTACCGCACTGCAGCCTCCGGGATCACGAGCTGCCGGCCGTTTGTTCTCGGTTTTAAAGGAGCAATAACACATTAATTGGAGGAGGGCGTCCCGGTTAACGTTGCCTCACCCGGTTTCTCCTCTGATTCTGCTTTGAGGAGGGGGAGTGTAGGTGGCCTGGAGAAGGGTGGCTGTGCTGACTGCCTCCGCCCCCCCGACCTCCAGTCGGATTAGAATTTTGGAAATTTTTGCCCTGGATTCGGGTAAACCGGTAGTTGGTTTAGTGTGAAGATTTTGTTAAAAGCTCCCTTACGGGACAGGTTTAACTCTCGGTCACAAGATTCTGGTGTCTACATCAGGGAAAAGCGGGGCCTTAAAATCAGTCCAAGTTGCTTTCTTTCCCTCCAAGAAGTCCATTAACCCTCTGATTTGTTTGTTTGTTTTGTTTAAGTTTTACTGCAAAAGTGATCAATTAGCTAGATATAGCAATGAACAACAAAGAAGGTCCCTGCCCTTTGGGGAGCTTATAGTCTGGTCTGAAGAGAAGGATAAGACATAAATAAAACTATGGTCTGTTGGGACTTCCCTGGTGGTCCAGTGGTTAAGACTCTGTGCTCCCAATGCGTGGTTTGTGGGTTCGATCCCTTGTTGGGGAACTAAGATCCCACATGCTGTATGGTGCAGCCAAAAAGGAAAAAAACAAACAAAAACCATGATGTGTTGTTTTACTTGGAGTGGAGATCCATAATAAGGAGAAGTCTGGGGTCCTGCAGAAGGAGTGGGGAAAGAGGAAGTTGCAAACTAGTGTAGGCTGGGCTAGGCCTGCCCTGCTTTCTTTGAAAGGCCATTTCAACCCTGTTCTGGTCATAAACAACCATTAAGATGATTAGCTTGGACTAGAGGTAAGCAGACTAAACAAACGCAGGAACTAGTTGAGAAGCCTTTCTCTGTGTAATCTGCCTTTCTGCATTCAAACAGAGTTCTCAGGGTCTAAATACCTCACAAGTACTGTCTAATGGACTCACTTTGGGTGGGTTGATTTCCTTCAGCCTAGCCTAGGTTTTAGCAGCCATTCCCTTCTGGTTGAAAGCTTCTTTTGCCTTGTGCAGAGAACTGGTTATTTCAGGAACAGGCACTTGTCTGCTTTGGGACGTGTTTCTACCTGGAGGCCCAAACCTACAAAAATCAGCAAAATGATTACAGGAAAAAGTAGACCCTTCCTAGTGGCAGGTAGAAGCACAGTCCTTCTCTTGCCTAGTCTTGGGAGGCCTCGAGAAAAGCTTGCCTCTCAGCTGAGGCCAGATTTGTTGCAGGCCCTGAGTGCAGACTAGGAAGATACAGCTGGTTTTTTGCTATGCCCACTTCTTCGTGAACTCACCAGGCAGAGGTAGACATACTGGCTTGTGTAATTAGAAAAGGCTTTCTGTTCAATTTCTGAAGAAAGCCTGGATGAGAATTTGTGGAATCACATTAGTAGTAGCTAATGAATAAGACCGTCCAAGAAGATGAATAGATTGCTCCTTTAAATAAACTTTCCTACACAGGATCTTAGCGTTGTGGTAAGAATTAGACTATCTAGATTTGCCTTCTGACTCAGCCACCTACTAGCCATTTGACCTTGAGAAATCGTTTAATCTCTCAGTTTCTCGACTGTCAAATGAGGATAGCATTAACCCATTTCAGGATTGTTCTGAAAAGTAGATGAGTTACTGTAGCACTTAGTAAGGCTGCATGTGAGCACTTACAACAGTGCCTGGAACATAGTAAGTGCTAATTAAATGTTAGCTGCTGTTGTTACTGCCGTGTTGTTGTTATTATTCATGTTCTGTCCCTCATATCTTCGGTATGAATCACAAGAGTAATAACATTCTAACATTCCGTGAACACCATGGGGGGGGCCTGGGCAGCCCAAGAATCATTCCCTCTTGGGTTCATTTTACTTTTTCATTGTTAGGTGTGCCACACTGGGAAATTAGCTTCACAGAAAGGATTCCGTAGACTGTTTGTCTAAACGTTAAAAACAACAATAGCACCACAAAAACAAGCAGCAAATTGCTTGGATACAAACTTGGTTCATCAGTCTTGGAACAAAATGGTGTCAGCAAATATAGAAGGTCAGTGTTATTCTTGGGAGAAACTGTCCATTATGTTGTCGAAAATTGCATTGGATATGGAGAAATATGTTTTTTAATACCTTGAATCATGTGATTCATGTATAGCAAAATTCACTCGTTTCGGTGCACTGTTCTGTGAATTTTGACAAATGCACAGCGTCACATAACCACCACGATTAAGACACAGAACAATTCCATTGCTATACCTCCAAAGAAAATGTCTTCATGCTACCCTTTTGTAGTCAACCCTCCCCCCCCACCTTTAATCCCTAGCAACCACTGATCTGTTCTCTACTCCTAGTTTTGCCTTTTCCAGAATGTCATGTGAAGGTAATCATAGAGTATGTAGCCTTTTGAGTCTTTCTTCACTTAGCATAATGCATTTGAGATTCATTCATGCTGTTGTGGGTATCAGCGAAAAGCTTATTTTTAACTCACAAATCATTGAATTGAATTTTAGAGCTGGATGCAAGCTTAAAGATCAGCGCCAAACCCTCTTATTTCCCAGGTGAAGTAACAGACCCCTAGGGTGAAGTGACTTGCCCAAGGTCATGAAGCTAATTAAAGAAAGAGCATGCATTTGGAATTTCCTACAATTAGTCCAGGCAGCATCTGCTAAATCATGCTGGGATTAAGAAAAATGGGTAGCTGATGTCAGAGGGGAGATCCATTCTTCTTCTTATTTTTGGTCAAGATCTGATCAAGCAAAGTAAGCCTTATTTATGATAATTTTGGAAGAAGTAGATTTCGAAGGGTTGTAATTTCTTTAGAAAGTATATGGATTAGTCTCTTAGTAACACATTTCTTTCTGTGGCACATCAGTATGTTAATTATGATTTGGTAATAGAGCTTAGCCTGAAGGCCTATTATTTATTTGATGTTTACAGCATGTTCTAATTTATAGGAGTATCCTGAATATTGCTGTCTTCCTCTCAGTTGACCTTTTAATACCAATATGTTTCTAGGTGGCTTTTTCTGGAGCATGCAGCTAGCGGATCCAAGTTGGAATTAAGAGCTATCAGTTCCTTAATTCATTTGTTAAACAATTACTTGTGGAAATTCTACTACATAGAAGAACTGAACCACGGGAGATGTAATTAAGACACTGTTTTTTAAGAAGCTTACATTTGAATCGGTACTAAGAACTGGGTACACGAGAAACTCTAATTCAAATTAGTTCTTTTGAATACGCTCAAAATCTCGCTAAGCACTATGAAGAAGTAAAGGTGATAATGCAAACTCCCTTTCCTCAAGAAGCTTACAAGTACCAAAGAGAGATACAAATAGAGTGCTATTGGAAATGTGGTTTCTTGGTTGGGAACCAGTTGCGATGTGTTTTAGTGATGCATAAAGCCCCCCAGAATTTTGTGCCAGGGACGGACAGGTCAGGTCTGTGCTATAGGAGATTTATCTGGTAGCAGCTCATGGGATGGATGGAGAGCCAGAGACTGGAAGCTGGGAAGCAAGCTTGCTGGGAAATGCATCGGTCTGAACAGAAGTGAGGAAAGTCAACCCATTGGGGCAGTGGGATTGGAAAGGAAAAGGTGTTTTGGAGGCCGAAGAACTGGTTGAAAGAGGGAGCGTTCAAAGAAGATTATGAGATT
This sequence comes from Tursiops truncatus, assembly GCF_011762595.2. Taxonomy (NCBI): domain Eukaryota; kingdom Metazoa; phylum Chordata; class Mammalia; order Artiodactyla; family Delphinidae; genus Tursiops; species Tursiops truncatus. The sequence continues at coordinate 116,906,447 of NC_047038.1, forward strand.
GTGCCCTGGGTGACTGGAGGGGCCGTCCTGATGTGATGGACAAATTAGGGTGTCTGGGAGAAGGGGGTGGGTGGTAAGTGGATGGTGGAGAATAGTAAGGCAGGGAAGCGAAAAGGCTTTCTCCCTTTGTTCCTAGGTCACTTTTGTGCCAACAAAATTTTGTGGGAATGATTTTGCATATGGGGCAACCTGTTAATAAGTATTCATGATTGACTGTTACTCATTTCTAGAAGACTAAATATTTCCCATTTTCCTTAACATAATTCCTTAAGAATTGTGGTTTTTGTCCTCAAGAGTTGATGGCATAGTTAGTTATGATCAGACAATGATTTTTGACCCCTTTTCCTACTGATGGCATGATTCATTGCTTAAAAACAGGCAGTGTGAGTAGTGAAGAAGACAGTTTTTACATAGGTGGAATACAGACTGTAAATTATCACTCTGAAAAGGGCACCCCTTAGTTAGGCGTTAAAGGAACACATGTTAAGACAACTTTAGGATGAAGTTGCATGCCTAGAAGACTGAAAAAGTAAATAGAAGTTTTAAACCCAGTGTTGATCAAAATGTGGGAAACCATCTTTGCTTACACTTTGTTGATATTTCTGTAAATGAATACGATATATGCAGAGAAAAATCTTGCTTTAAGTAAAAAAGAGCTAAAATGTGACTTTTCATAGCCTTCTAGAAAACCCCAAATACTTGTAAAGCGTGGAGTTTCTTGTGGCAGCATTATTTACAACCGTGAAGAACTAAAAACAGTACAAATCTCCAAATAACAGAATGTCAAGGCAAATGTTGCTTAATAGGATATTTTATTTGGCTTAGAATGGGATGCTATGACAGGCATGAGTATCTAAAATAATATTCAGTGACGAGATGTACAAGATAGATGGACCCTCTGCTGAGTAGCAGAGAGCATGCTTGCTAAAGGAATCTAGTCACACACAAAAATGGAAGTTCGTAATACAGGGAAGGGATTGGTAGAAGAGTCCGTTTTGTGTTTTCATTTTTTTCCTGAGTCAAATGGGGGCATAGTCAAAAAACAGGAAGAAAATTTCTAGTGAAGTAGTTTACTGTTCATTACTTTGTCTCCTCCCCCCTTCTTTTCTCTCTCTCTCTCCTCCTTCCCCTTTTTAAGTGGTTCAAGTTCCATTTATATTTACTATATATTCTCCAGACAGAGTAGTAGGACAAATTAACCCTATCAGTGAGAGTCTGAAAGCTGGTACTTCAGCTATGATTCTGTCATACCTGAATGACCTGGAGCTAGTCACATAATTTTTGATATTTTAAATTTCCTGATCTTCTCTGTCTCACACTGATGTAGAAGACCATTGAAATAAAACAGGTAACATCACTTGAAGCATCTTGACAATTAAATAGTATATTATTTAACTCTATTGTGAGACAAAAGAAGGTAAAAGAAATGGATACTAGAGATGAACTGGTGAGAGTTTTGAGTCTGAAAATGTATGTTTACCAAAGTGGAATTAAAGAAAGAAAAGTTGCAGTGGATACTGAGGGGAAGGTCTTAGGGCCACACTTATGAGGCAGAGCCCACATGGGGACATTAGAACCCTCTGTGAACATCAGCTAGTCCCAACTTAGAGCGACTTTGGGCACCTCCATGAAGCTTTTAATGTTTTATGTATGTATAGAAAGATGCTCTTATATTGGAAAATAAACATTCATGGCTGGCCTTTAAGAGCTGTTACTTAGATTCAGAAAAGACATGCTGAATCCCAAAAGAGAAAGCATCCTGGTGAAATGGAAAGTTTATATGAGTTTAGTTAGGGCCAGAATTTCCTTTAGTAAAGTAAATTTAGACCAGTAGTAGTTAAAGGAGAAAGCATAAATATTGACAAAAATATTAGAGGCCTAAGAAGCTGCCTGTAGGACAAATGGACACAGGTGTAAAATAATTTTAAATGATGGTTTTCAGTACACCTGGAGCTAGAGTTTCTGGGAAAATGTGACTCTAAATGAAGGTAGCTCTACCCAACAGGTAGGATTTTGCGTGTTCCTAAACAACTTGGGTGCCTCATTGTTCATTTTGAAACTGTACTGTAAATTAAAACTACAAGGTACATGTTGGCTAAGCATGCTCTTGGGTGAGAGATAAGAAAAGAAATTGGAAGTATTTTCAGAATTCCCAGTTCCATACAGTGTGTCGCCTGCTTTGACCAAGTAGCTCTAAAAACACGACTTTTCTAAGTAGCTTGTGTCTGGGCACAGAGAGTGGGAGTCATTAAGAAGTGGGAGGGACCAGGGCAGAGACCCATCTTCTGTTTTCCTTTTCCAGAGAGAGTCAAATAGCGCTGAGTAGGGAGCCCTTTTGGCTTATGATTGGGGAGTACAAGTGGCTCAGGTAACCAGGGGCGGGGAATGAAGTAATGGTTCTGAGTTTTAGGAGGGCACCCTTGGGCCCAGGCTCTGTCCCCTGTGAAACTGATGCAAACTAGGGGTGTCCTTTGAAGTTACTGGATGCTCTGCTGGGACCAGCCCTGTGATCTGCAAAGCAAGATGAATAACTGGTCCCAAATGTTTAACTACTACCCATTACCTGTTTGTTAAGAGCTTGGGAAGAAATAAGCAAAGACAAGAACAGGTTAGACAGCAGCTAGTTAGATCTTTCAGCTTCTCTATACTATGGCTGGAATGTAAACAAATCCTCGATTTTGTGAACTTGTTCACATCCTGCTAACAGCTTGGTTGTGGTTCTGGGAGCAGATCCTCAGATGCGGAAAGCTTTAGAGAGGACTTAAAAAGGGAGCATTTGCAAATTATCACTCAGCAACTGCGGCCCCAGAAACGGTAGCAATCACACAACATCAAACTGTGTGAACTGTCCTTTTAAAAATAATATTTTCTAAGGTTACTATTGGACTAGGTGGTTAATTGTAGGGAAAAAATCTTAGCATTTTAAATATTAGACCTTTGTATTTCCCCATTTTTGATAAAACCTTGAACCTCATGTGTTCAAGGCATGATTTAGTCCACAAAGTAGATTAAAGGATTCTCTCTCTCTGGAAAAATAAGACTTGTTTATGGGGTCCAAAAATTGTTGCTAAAAAAGTTCCTCTTTTTTCTTCTTTATGAGTCTTTTTCATTTTGGAGGTCAGGAAATAAATGCTGGTTTGAGGTCATAGTAACTTGAAGTGAAACGCAGAATATTAGGAATAAAGTGATGGGAAATGAGGTGATGGGGGAAATCTGAGACATAAACACTCAGATACAGGAAGCTGGAGGATTTAGGAAGAAATAAACTTCAAAATGGCTGATCTACCAGTAACAGTGTGTAATGAGATCAACAATATTTCAGTTGTCTTTGAGGAGTCTGATCTTTAGAACAAGAGAGTGCCAACTTTACGCACTTTACTGGCGTATACACGCATATCACGTTGCTCATATGACAGCAAATCATCAAAAATAGTTGAGAAAAGTTCTGTAAACAAGTACAACATTGAAATGATTGTAACAAGACAAACAGAGCTTTAAAGTTGTGTATGCCGCTAACGGATAAATATCTAAGTGATCATTGATCCTTAGCTTGTTCAGTCATTTATATTTTCGCTAAGAGTTTGGAAAAGTTTCTCTTAAGTGCATATTACAGGATAATGGTAGTCATTCAGTCATTCATTCATTCATCCATTCTTACTGATTGCTGAGTGTTGGCGACATATCTGCAGAAATGAGATGGGTTTGGCCATTCTCTGCTGGCAGCAGAGTTAATAGTGAATTGCACCTGGTATTCCTAGGGCTGAGGTCCACTGTCAGCAGGTTGGTTTTTTAAAAAACCTAGAGTCTTTCTTTTGCCAGTTGACTCCTCTGAAGGCTGCAGGAGCCCGTGTGTGGGAGAGAAATTGGGTCTGGAGGGGACCAAATGCCTGTTAACAGCTTGGGACAGACGGGGACTGGCTAGATGATTTTAAAACAAAAGCAAACCCCCAAATTCTGCCATGAACAATACATCATTTGGCTTAGTTAAAACAGGGAAGACTTAGGGGAACCTTCTGGTAAAACTAAAGAATAACTGGAGTTTCCAGAGAGGTGGATGGCGACCTAGTGGCATAACTTTTCCAGATGGATCTGCATATGAGAAAAAGAACACGATTCAGGGAAGTCTTAGTGTCAGGCCTGAGGACTCCAGATGACCTTTATGTGCAAACAAGGAGCATATTCATCTGGATTTCTTCTTTTGCTTCTGACTATTAGGATTCCATATGCAGCACACAGATATTCTAAATCTGGCCCAGGGCAGGAAGGATGAAGGTATATTGAAATGGGATGGGGTGGGAGTGTCCATTGATTCAGACAGGATTTGCTGAGTATCAGCTGTATGGATAAATGTAGGAGGTATTTTCTTCCCATACCTAAGGAGAACGGGCAATATGGGGAAGAATAAGAGAAATCCTTTACTGCTTCTAAAAAGGCAAGGCTTTTTTCTGAAGGTGAGCTGTGAGGCAGGGGAAAGAGCTGAGACCTGAGGGTTTTTTTCAGTTTTTTTACTCACTACCCAGATTGTTTGGGAAAATCACTTTGCCATCCTGAGCCTTAGTTTCCTTTTCCGTAAGATGGGACTAATCATTTCTACCCTTCTCCCTGCTAGATTTGTCGTGAATACGAAATGAAACTGATCATAGAAAGAATGCAGAGTAGACCGTTAAGCGCTATATGCACATGTCAGAGGATTGTTATTAAAAAAGTAATAATAACAACATACGCCTTTTACTGGAGTTGTTGGCTGGCCTCACCTGTTTTCGGAGATTTCCTGCTGGATGGAGCCTCAGGAGCACAGCTGACTTGTAAACAGAACCTTTTCTGGTTCCTTTTGATTTTAGGGCTGTTGGTACGATCTGAGTCCCAGTGGGGCCCAAGAGTCTCACTCTGGTCTCCAACTTCAGGGTATATTTGTAGCAGTTTTGAGAAGTCCCCAGTTCAGTTTCTTTTGAAAAACTCCCTAAGTGGTTTTAGTTCTGATCTGGGGAAAGCCCGGTGGGTGCTTCAGTGACTGCCTCATTTGAACCTTCACCTCCCGACGTCCGTCGCTGAGATGGACTTAGCTTGTGACGTTAGATGTCACGTGCAGAGGACTCCGATGGTCTTCCAGTGATGCAGGCTTTTGGCCATGGTAATGGCACTGACTGTGGGCAGAGCCCTATGTGAGGCCCAAGAGGCTACAGGTAAGGAGGGAGGCCGTGAGATACCAATGGAAAGAAACCCTTCCTCACATTCTCTTGCGGCCGTTCCATCCTGCAGGCCTAACTCTCCTCTCAGAGTGAGCATCGCTGCTTTACCATGGAGTGTGTTGTGTCTCTGTATAGCTTGTTTTAAATTAGACCAGGCCTGCAAAATGAAAGGGAAGAAAGGGAAGAATTTCACTTTGAGAACATATGGAGATGACCAAACTCATCCCACTTGGGCCCCCCGGGCAGAATAAACTTGCACTGCTAGTGGTGAACAGCAGTATGCCATAAAACATTCTTTTCTTGAACGCTTTTGACTGGGAAGGAGGCACAAGGGGAAAACACAGCAGGAATTCTTTCTCTTCAGCTGCTTCCTACTCTGTTGCTTACATTCACTCAACAGATCTTGTTGGGCTGCTACTGTGTGTGAGAGAGAGAGAGATAGAGCCTGTGTTTTATGGACGAGACTGATTAGCTTGGGCCCGGTTTTTGTTGTCATTGGTGGGGCCGTGGATCCTATTTTATGTTTACTGCCCCTTCACATTTCTTAAAAGGAGTCTTCAAAGCGGAAAGTCCTATTCTGAAGACAGGTTTCTGGGCAGTAAAGTCGACAGGGTTTAACATCGGGAAAGTAAACCTCATAGAAAAAGAAAGCAGGATAAACAACTCCAGCTCCATTCCGCAAAGGCCTTTGATGGGAAAAGGGGCCTGTTTATGAAGATCTAGGGGCAGGTCTGCACCGTTCACATCCTCAGTGGTGTAGGGCGTGAAGTCTGTTTCTTACCTTCCCCGTAGATGACCCCCCGCGTCTGTGGGAGCGGCTGAATATTAAAGCTGTTCATAAGATCATGCCAGTGAGACTTGAGTGTTTACTAACAGGATTTCTCAAATTGAGTCCCTGTTGACTTGTTTTCACCTCCCCATCTACTTCTCCCCGGCTCACCCAGTCTCAGAGCCCCTGTCTTCTTCAGCCAACCAGTGCCTGCATATTTAGTGCAATTAGCATTTACATATTGAACTTGAACTTGACTTACTGTCACCAAGGCAATAGCTGAAAGGTTTTATTTCAGTAAACACTCACTGTTGGTAAATAATGGGAGTGTTGTCTCGCGTGGTCCCCAGGCATACTGTTTTTCTTCTCAGTGATGAGACAGTGAGTCAGGGAAGATTGTGCTGCTGGGACTTCAGGAGTGGGTTGTAGATGTGTGTTTACACTTGTGCTCATGTACAAATGTGAATGTATATTTTGGTTTTTTTGATGTGCTTAATGTTATGACAGGGACATCTTTTATGCCCACACCTCCTCATAAACCGATTGCTAGGGGAAAAAGATATCTAGGCAGAGGAAGCCTCAAATATTTTTAGAAGATAAAAATCGTATTGCTATAACTACAGAGAGTAAAACAAAAAATAAAGAAGAGGTCGAGAATGTAAAGCGGTCCAGGTATTGTAACACATTCCTTTACAGTAAGGCATGGGAGAGAAATGCACCCATCTAGCCGTTCATGTATTTTGCGTTTAATGATGTATAAATATTTGGCTGTGCTTAAGCATTAAAACTCTTAATTCCTTTTCCTCTGGAGTAGACTGTTCCATTCAGAATCCTTTTTTACATACAAACAAACAGAAAGATTATGTGGGGTTTTGCCTTATGTGGACTAGATCAACAGCTTAAAACCGGGGGTGGGGTTGAGGGGAATCAGCGTCTTCAGCTAAAGTAGCCATCACATCTTGCTTCTCTCATCATTTTCTGCACCAGCCCTGCAGCCTTCTGCATCGGGGAAACATAAATCAAAGGTCAAAACTGAACAATGGAAAATTTCTTGTGTTTTCTTAACTCGATGTTGAGAGCTTACCATCTACAATTTTAGGTTTTAGGTTTTTAGCAGCGCTCTGCAGACTGCCTCTGGTGAAAGACCGGTTTCTTCTCCTTCCATTTCCAATCCATGGTGGACCGATACTTTGAGAAAACCCAGTAAAAATGAATTGCTAGAAAAACGATCACCTGCTTGGAATGTTCCTTCAGTTACAGATCTCTGTGACAGCTGCTATGTCGCACTCGCAAAGCTGGAACTTATCTTGGGCGTGTGGAACGTTATCGGTTTGGCAATGAGTACTGGGTCCATAGACCATACTTTGAATAACACTGTCTTCGGGCACATTCTGACCCACGACCAGAGCGTCTGTCTGTGATGGTTAAAGGAGGAAAAGAGCTAAAGAAGAGATATTTCAGCTGTGTGTCATTTCTACACATACTTCTGTGTTAGCTCATTCTAGCTCCTTCGTTAGTCTTCGCTGTCCATTCTTTATATTGTGTACCTTGGGGTTAATTACACGTCTTAACTTCCTGCTTCCTGCAGATTAACTTTTACTTCAAAAATCTACATGATTACATGCACTTCTTTTTCCCCGAATTAACTACCACACACTCTGGTATTCTTTGTGTAAGGGAGTAGCGTATTTTTTTTTTCTTTAATACTTTCGAAATAAATCCAAACAACCTTCTTGCATCTTGTAAACATGTATTTCGGAGTGAATTACACCTTCTGTGATTCCAAACATTTTACAGGTCAGTCTGAGACTTTTACATAACAATTAAAAAATGAATATTCTGCTAACTTCATGTCTTTGGCTTTGAATGCGTATAAACAGGGCGGCAAATAAGAAAGTCCTGGGATTAGTAATGCAGAGTCAGTATTTGGTTGCGGGACATCTGGGAAATGTCAGTTACTCTTACATATGGCTTAACCTTGACTAAACATTTTTTAGGATTTAGAGGAAACTTTCTTTTGGAGATGGGAGTTGTTTACTCTTTAGTTTCCCAGTGAAAGGAGTAAAAATACAGATATGTAGAACTACCATTTGCTTCTTACATGAACTGCATTCACTCATGAATTCAAATTCCCCCAGTTTGTTCTATTTTAAAAACCCGTCCTGGGAGTTCTCTGGCGGTCCAGTGGTTAGGACTCCGCCCTCTCATTGCCGAGGGCCCTGGTTCAATCCCTGGTCGGGGAACTAAGATCCCACAAGCCCTGTGGTACTGCCAAAAAAAGCCCATTTTGCTGAAGAGGCTGCCCTCCTTTCTGCAAAGTGAGGCAGGGCTTTCCTTGCCAGTGGTGAGCCCTAGAAAAGAGAGGGCCCTGAGCTCCTGGTCCCGATTTTGCCCAGTTCTCTTAGTGACCCCAGAAGGGGATTTAGAAGACAGAGCTCCCATGTCTGGATGAGCAGAGCCCTTGGGGTTTTTCACGTGCCCTCGTGGACATGGTTTGGTAACGGCACCCACCCAGACTTTTCTCTCTCTCTCCTGCCTGTCTTTCTTCTAGTGACAATGGTCTTCAGGACCTAGGGGCTGGGATCCCCCCTCTGTTTCTTTTCCTTTCCAGTCTTCAGGATGGGCTCTGGTGAACCTGTGCCGAGTTGGGAGCTTCCCTACCCTTGAGCCCAGCACGAAGCAGCTCCTGTCTTTGGGCAGTGGGTGCTGGAGGCAAGGCTGAACGTATTTGACTCTATAGCTGCCTTTTCATTTTTATGCCCTTCTAGTCTGTTCTTGCCCTACTCCCTTCTTTCCTTGAATCTTTCACTTTCCATCTTTAAATTTTTCTTCTAAATGGCTCATCAAGTCCAGGCAGGCTTCAGGAGCAGAGTGTGGGATTCTTCTAAAAGTAAAGTTCTAAGTGGCCACCCCCATCCCCATGGCAGAGCTGGTGTCCCATTAACAGCCCCAAGCTCTTGTAGGTTTTCTCAGAGCACTGTGTGCAAGGCACAGAAATGTAATAAAAATGGTAATGATTAAAAGAGTTCTCATTTTCTCTAGGGTCCTTCTGCCATTTCTAAACTAAACTAGGGGTCCCGAGGCTCGCAGTAGCAGTTTGATCAAGCTGCAAATGATTGGTGTGGGAGTGGGTGATATTTTATGAAACCCATCATCCTAGTTCTGTTCCTTGGCGCTGCAGTGGACACTGTGGTGCCTTCGTGTCCTTAGCCTACATTCTTTATCCCTGTTGTTTTCAGGCCTCTTGGAAAGAGTGAGAGGGAAGGAGGGACAGCCCTCACTTCTAGGAAAGAAGACTGTTGATTGCAACTGATTCATTTCTAGAAGTATTTGGGGACAGAAGGAGCTGACTTGTTTTTAACTCTGCTTTGCTCAGAAGGAGATAGTGCCTCCCTTGATAAACACTACTAGTCCTCTGTGCAAAGATTTGATATGCATCATCCCTCATAAATACCATGGCAACCGTAAGATAGCTATTTACCATCAACCCCACTTTGAGGATGAGTAAACCGAGGCTCGGAGTGTTTTAATGACCTGCCTAATGTCTCAGGGCTTTGTGAGATTTGGAATTTGAATTCAAATCCCTTTGACTCCAAAACCCAGGAGCGTATTGGGAAGGGGTGTTACGATGCCTAAAAGCATTGGCCTCCACAGTGGAGAGACGCTTCAGGGCTGCCTTTGACATGGGGCCGCCAGATCTTGCTGGGTGTGGAGGGAACAGCCTCTAATGCTGTTCTAATACCTTTCGGGGAAGTACCGACTGGGCAGATTCCTATAAATTAGGAACATTGGTGTTATAAAACTACATTGATAAGATTTCTGCTCTAGACGTGGAGAGATGAACAGAAGGCTCTTTGGGATGTTTCAAATGAAAGTACTTGAAGAAGTTACTGAGGATGAGTTGTGGTCTCTGTGTCTGCCTATGAGCGGGAGCCATGCCCCAGTCAGGGAGTAGCAACTTGTGTGTGACAGCTCACCTTCAGGAAGAACAAACTGCAGTGGATGGTTGGAAGGGACAGAAAAGATGCAGGCAGGTTTCAGGTCAAGATGACCCCGTGCAGAGGCCATGAGTGAGGCCAAATGCTAACTCAGAATAAAGGGCAAAGGAAAAGAGCCTTTGAAACAGCCTCAACAAAGTCGGAGGAACCAAAGGGCAACGAGAGAAGTAGGGTAGAGGTGAAGGCAGGACTGCCGGGGGCCTGGAGCCTGAGACCTTGAAGAGGCAGAGAAGAAAACTGCAAAGTCAAGACAGAGTGACTGGAGACTTTTCTGAATCTGAGCACAGAAATCTCACGTGTCCCATTTTCATGGGTACCCTTCATCCTAAGATATCCACCAGTCAAGGAGTCTAGTTTGCTTTATTATTTCTGTTGTTTGCTTTATAAATGCAATAGGCCTATATTTTCATTTTAAAGATACAAAGTTTAAATGTTAAATATCCTTATTTTTCGATTGCGCATAAAGATCTAAAGCAGAATCCTCAGTCATAATATCTCATTTAATCCTCACAGACCTTGAGTTGGGAATATTCCTAGAAAGAATGAATAATAAATAGCTTTTATATTGTGTTTAAACTATTTAAAGTATACATGTGTTATATATTCTTCCTAACGTCCTGGGAGGAAAATTGGCTAGTAAACTTATTCACTGACAAACATTTAGCTTTTGATGTTAAGAGCACAAGAGCCTGGGACTTCCCTGCTAGTCCAGTGGTTAAGACTCTGTGCTCCCAGTGCAGGGGGCCTGGGTTCGATCCCTGGTTGAGGAACTGAGATCCCACATGCTGCACGGCACAGCCAAAAAAAAAAAAAGAGCCCAAGAGACTTGCGTTTTAACTTGTTTTTTTTTTTTCCCCCAAGAATTTATATTTTAGTTTTTTCTTAATTCTTCAGTAAAGTTAGTTTTGGAAAATCCCAGCCATGTCTTGGCCAGAATATAGGAAAGACTCCCTCTAGTGAAGTGGCTAGGATTCTTGATACTGGAAGGGGACATACCTGGGTCTGGTTCCTGCCACTGTCACCTGCTAGCCGTGTGGCCTTGGGCAAATCACTTAACCTCTCCAAGTCTCAGTTTTCTCATCTGTACAGTGGCAATAATACCAACCTCCGAGAGATGTTATGAGCATCAAGTGAAGTGCTGGATCTCAAGCACTGAACAGATGCTGAGCCTATAGTCGGCACTCAACATGGGAAAAAATTATTGCTATTGTCATTGCTATTAGTTTTCTCCCCCTAGAGGGTGGTGGCAGCTGAGGATTCTGCCTGAGGTGTTTTCCAAGAACCAGGGAGAGCTGGCAGATAGAAGGAAAACAGAGAGAAGCTGGGGCCAGCTGGGGATGAATAGTGACCCTGTCCTTCATTGTAATCATCCTTCTTTTTCTGATTTCTTTGCTCCCTTCTTTGAACCAGGCCTCCCATTTGGCTTCGGTGATCCTGGTTCCTACCTAACCCTTAAAGTTTCTCACCAATTTCTTAGATTTCTCCAAAGTGCCAATGTGAGTTGTTGGCAAAAAGCAGTATACGAGTGACTTTGAAGACTAGTTTTTCCAGCTTCAGAAGCTGTGAGTTTTGATTGATGGCCACTCATACGCACCCTCTACCCCACAATGGCAGGCCGGGGATCCCCATACCTCTGCTTCTCTTGTATTCCTGTGGGTTCCCAGCAGAGCACCTCATACCCAGTAGGTGTTCAGTGCCCGGTGGAAAGACAGATCCAAAGGGCCAAGGAACTCATCTATCCTTTCAGTACCAGAGTCTCTCTGATGGAAGTTTATAAGAGATTAAGCTGAAAAGGTAGATATAAATTGGTACAGAAAACCGGACAGTCACAGATCTGTTGATTTCTGGTCCTTCCATCACTTTCACTGGGGCCTGTTGTTATCCTCTGCCCCCACTCCCCACCCCCAACCCAGCAAACACACACACACACACACACACACACACACTTTCTGTTACCCAGGTGGAGAGGTGACTTAAATTTAGAGGCGTTTTCCCCTGGAATCCCTGTGGTGGAGAGGAACACACCAGACCCCCTGTTTCTTTTGTCATTTTCCATGTGAACCCAGAAGAGTTGCCAGAGAAGTGACAGTTTCAGTCAGCATCTCCTCTTCTGTGCCCCTTTATGTTTTTCCGATGGAGAGGTACTTACGTCTAGAGAAGGAGGGATCGTTGGCAGCTGTGGTGACCTCTAAATGGTTTCTTCACTGTTAATACTGTCGAGGAAGCGTGTAGAACGGAAGCTGGAAGTGTCTGTGCGACACACCGCTGCTGAGGTGTCCATGGTTGCTGTTTGGATGACAACGGGCGGTGTGTTCCGACCCCATGTCCACTGCCTGGCCTCATATCTCAGACACACACACATTCTTCAAATATTACATTCTGGGACATTCTTGCCCCCCACCCCGGCCTGCCCAAGGGACTTGCAGATAATGAATGAGAGCTTTCTTAACTAATGATATTCTTCACCATCTGTCCAGCTGGTCACTGAGACCATAAGGCAGATGCTCTTTTTTTTTTTTTTTTTTATCCCAGTCCTTGTAAAATTATAAATGTAACAATTTCTATCATTGAATCTGAAAGAGGATGTCTGCTGATCCATTTTCATTGCGGTTTTTTTTTAAAATTATGATTACTGTGAGGCTGTGAGTCTAAGAAATGATGTGATTTTTTAAAGAAGTCCTGGCCTAGTGTGTACGTGTTGAGCTTTATTGCCTGCTACTTTGGATTTCTCAGTGTTCAAAAAGTGGGCATCCTCACCCCTCTGTTGTTAACATTTAAAGCTCATGGGGGCAGTGGGAATGTGGGAGGGGGTCTCACCTCTGTGTAAAAGCTGTAAAATGAGAAAGCCCAGCAAGTGTTGGTTCCCACCTGGTTTCCTGGAGGCGCAGGAATGTATGTCCAGGAAAAGGCTGGCTGGCAGAGCCAACTGGGTGGGGCAACTTCAGGGCAGCCTGCAGCCTGTGTGGATGGTGTTTCTGAGGGAGGGAGGGAATGTGTGTGTGTGTGTGTGCCCGCGCACATGTGTGTCCTCTGCGGCAGCTCCTGCAGACAGCTGTTGAGAAACCGCCGGTTGTATTTGTCCTCCCCAACAATGACAATGCATGGTACGAACCCCCAGGAACGGAGACAAAGGAGGCTACAGAAAATGAGACTTAGGCAAGTGATCCCGGGAGCTGGAGTTGGGGGCCGAACAATGCCGCCCTCATGTTTCCGCGGCACACTCTTGTCTGTTGTGGGAAGTTTGGCGGTTCTCACAAGGACCCTGGGCTGGCAAGGAGGCTGGGCTGCCAGACCCTGCTGTGAGGTTATTGGCATGAAGGAGGTTCCCCCATGGAAAGGGAAGGGGGCATTTCTACTTCCCAGCGATTTGAAACGATGACCACCTTGACCAGATGCAAGGGGAAAACTCATTTGTGTACCAACGAGGCTCAGTCAAGTGCAGAAACAGATAACAATGAGTCAAAGCCTGACTGCCTTCGGTAGGTGCCCTCCTCTCTCAAGGGCTCATTTACAGGCATTTGCCCCCTCTGTGTTGAGGCTTTAAAAGTTGTTCATCATCTCAGAGGTGCCATTTTTATTTCAGGGATTTATTTTTCAAGATTAGAATTTAGGCTTTGCTAAGCAAAGGCCAATTTCATTTTGGTTCCTGGGTGTCTACTGAGAGCCGCTGTGCAGTTTGTTTGCTTGTTTGGGGGATGCTGCGTTCACTTTTGTTGCTTTTGCCTTTCCCCCCCCTCCAGAGTGTGTCCTACTTTATTCTGATTATCTTCATCAGTGCACTGAAAAAGTAAGCTCCCTTTCAAAAGGGAGAAATGTTTTCATCATGGAAAAATAAGATTATAACAGATTAAAATAAGATGCTCTGTGGGCCTCCAAGTCAAAGCACTTACTTAGGTTAAAACATCTAGAGGGGTCCTTTCCCAGGCATTGATTTTAACATGAATTTATGCAGCTCATTCAGCAAATACTTCTGAAGCCTTTGCTTAGTGCCAGATACTGAAGTGGGTCTCAGAAATGCAACAGTGAACTGGACAGACGTCACAGAACTTAAGAGCCTATCTTGTCTTTGGTTTACTATTAAAAAACCCCCAAAAAACTAGCAGCTCTATTTGCAATAGCCAAGACATGGAAGCAACCTAAATGTCCATCGACAGATAAATGGTTAAAGATGATGTGGTATATATACACAATGGAATACTACTTAGCCATAAAGAAGAATGAAATAATGCCACTTGCGGCAACATGGATGGACCTAGAGGTTATCATACTAAGTTAATTAAGTCAGACAGAGAAAGACAAATACCATACGATATTATTTATATGTGGAATCTAAAAAAAAAAATGATACAAGTGAACTTATTTACAAAACAGAAAAAAACCCAACCCTAGTGTGATCTTTCTCTATAGAATGATTTAACTATATATTCTAATCTGTAGGCCCTCTGCTACAAAAGTCATCCCTCCTCCTCTTTTCCTAGCATCATACCTCTAGACTTAGCAGTTGAATTTTGCTGCTTTGTCCTCTCTCCTCTACTGAAGAAAGAGGCAGCCACGCTATAGTGGAACCTTGTGGAAAGAAGAAGACTCCACACTTCGCCTTCTACAGGATAATAACGTTCTGAAGTTGCAGCATTCAAGGGGAAATTTTTTTCCATAGGTCAAGTCCAAGCTGATAAAATCACATATTGATTATCCGAATATTCAAGGAACCTACAAAGCCTGAACTTTCTTAAAGTTGCCCATCTTTGGGCATTTCCATTGTTCTTTTTCACATTTTTCAGATCATAAATAAGGAGTGTAAGAAGTTCTGAAAGTCTGATCTGTCAAATTGTGAATTTTGTCAGCAACCCCTTCAATGTTTGGGTGTAGGGGGAAGGTAGAGAGGGGGTAGAAACTGAACAAGATGAGGGTTAGAGGTTATAATTATATTAAAAGTTAACGTTTAAGGAGTGCTTACCATGTACTATGGAGTGGCCTAAGAACTTTTGAATAGTAATAAGGATACAAAAACCACACGTACTTTTTGAGTGCCAACTATGTGTCTGGCCATAGTTTTAGCCTTTTATAGATATTTACACATTTAATCCTCACAACAGCACTATGAGATAGGTGGTATTATTTGTTATCGTTTTAAAAATGAGATAAAGGTTTTAGAAGGGTAAAGTCGTGCGTTTTAACGTCCAGTGTGTAAGTGATAGGGTCAGGATTCAGCGCCACATTTTTCTCACTTGAAAGCTGACAGCGTAAGCTCTCGGTTGAGTTCTCTTTACTGACCATGCTTGTTTTCATTCTCTTACAAATTTAAGAACTGGCCCAATTAGTCTGAAAAGTGCCTAGGCAGAGACCCTTGGTTAAGCACGCAGATACACCCCAGATTTTTGAACAGTCCTTTGTGAGTTGACTTCAAGTTCATGGCCATGACCTACTTTTCCCTCTAAGAAAAGTACTCTTGATATGCCTTTCAAACATCTATCGAACACATGCTACGTACAAAGCCTGTGTGTGCTCAGGCTCATGGACATATATTCAGCGATCTGCAAAGAATGACAGAGAACGCAAAGACTGACAGAACCATTGTGACAATTGTAAAACCTGACGCCCAAACTTTCTGACACTCTTCCCATTGAGAGCTGAGGTCTGCATCTGGGTGGGCTGGTGACTTCTTGGACCAATACAATACATGGAAGTGATGCTTTGTGATTTCCAAGATGTCCAAGTCTAGGCCAGAAAATGCCATGGTAGCTTTCACCCAGTTTTCCCAAGACCTCTGCTCTAGATGCCAGCGCAACATAAGTCCGACTACCCTGACACTGCCACGCTGGAGAGGCCGCTGGTAGATGCTCTGCTTGACAGCTCCAGTGGAACTCCCAGCTAACGGCTACTGTCAGTTGCCTGCCATGTGGATGGACCACGTTGGGTAGCCAGCCTGTTGGAGCCATCTGACGATGCAATGAGCCCTTCCCAAATTCCTGACTCACTGAAACAAAATGGTGCTTCTAAGCCACTGCCACCATTTAGGATTTAGGAATGCCAGCCAGATTTAGGAATGGTTATTATAACTACAGGAATCAGCTCCGCCTACAGAATTTAAAAATGAATCAAGTTTTAATACCCAATATTGTGTGGTTTAATGATTTTTTACTGATTTTCTTGGAAAGGATCGTAGCTTATGATCTGAATATATTGCAGTGTTAACAGTGGTCACTTAATTTAGAGAGGGCATAAATTCCAAACGTAGTGGTTTCTGTAGTCATTTAAAAATTACCAGTATTTACTCTAGTTATTGTATGATCTTTATTCCTCAGTTTATCCTTCCTTTTCTGTTCACTAAAAGCAGATAAAATCAGGATAAGATTGACATTTACGTATTACCCGAAGTATACATTTTAAATACAAGGGAAAATTCAGTGTTGTATTACATTTATTATCACGAATAGAATAGCTGCGTGGTCTTGGTAGCTGAGTATGTTTTTTGTAGAATAGTAGAGACAATACAGAAAACTGTGCTGTTTTAGGAATTTAATACTTTCAACCACACCCCTCCCCACTCCAATGACTTTTATATTCCGGGGCATTATAATTTAATAACATAGAGAAATGGTTAGCAAGTTTTGTAGTAAATGCCACTTATGCTTTCTCCCTCCCCTGACGAGATTTGCAAACTCTTGGCCATTTCGATAACTGGACTCAAGTCAGGTACCTGAGCAGTAGAGGGAATTGAACCCTTTCTGAGAGCCTGGGGTCTCCTTTCCTCTGTTCCTTTTCTTTTTTCCTCTCCTTTTTCTTATTCTCTTCTCTCTCTCTCAATCTCTCCCATGCACACACACTTCCTGTGATCCACTGGGGTTGTAATATTTCATGATTTCCTCCTTTACTATCCTGAGTCCCTCTCCCTGCTTCCAAACTAGTGCAAGTATTCCAGAAAGCCTTGAGATTGGAGAAGAAGCATGCCAAATGCCTCTCAGGGTCACTCAGGTATTCATTGGTGCACATCGTTGTTGTAGCGGCTTGTGGAAGGGATACTGGTCCTATAACCCATTTACATAAAAGACTGGGAGTCTTTGAGATTAAAAATAGCCTGTGTGGGATAAAACCCCTTTCCGTGTCTGAATAATTGATTGATAAAAAGATTTGTGGTTCATCTCTCAACACTGATCTAAAGCTATTAGGTTCAAAGTGATACTAATCAAAAATTGGATGTGATCTCCAGGAAAGGAAGCGGCAGCCAGGAGGATGGGAGACTCTGAGGCAGTTCTGGCCCTGCTGGCCAAATGCTGGGCCATTCCAGACCGGGTCAGGCTGTAGCTTTCTACAGCGGCTCCTATACAAGCCTCCGGTGTCACATATAATCCCTGCCTCTGGTGACCTTAGTGGGAATACAGCTGGGATTCACTTAACACCATTTATTATTTTGGAATTATTCAGCTTTGAATCCCCAAACTTCATGTTGGTCATTTCCAGCAATATGATTTTTCCCCCCTGCTCCTGTTCTCATGGATATACTTGTATCCTGAACTCAAGTGGAACTCCTTCCTCTCAGATTAATTCCAGGGCACATCTATCCACCTACATGTCACATTGGGCAAGCCACCGATCTATGTGGTCTGAGAGGTGTATATTTGAGAGAGAACTCTGTAAGTGTAAGGATGATACTTCCTAAAACCTCTGTTTTGGATAGGAAGCAGAGACGTGCAGACTTTATTCAGGGAACCAGCACATGTCAGGAGCTGGCCTTTCTTGCATGTCTTCTGTGTTAGCACTTTCATAGTTCATTTACTCCTCACAGCAGCTTCAAAGGTAGCAAGCCCACTTCCCTTGTTAGAAAATCAAGCCTCAGAGTAGTTACAGTTCTGCCCAATAACAAAGTTGTGATTCAGACTCAGGTCTGTTTGCTGCTCAAA
The DNA here is from genome assembly GCF_011762595.2 of Tursiops truncatus. Classification (NCBI taxonomy): domain Eukaryota; kingdom Metazoa; phylum Chordata; class Mammalia; order Artiodactyla; family Delphinidae; genus Tursiops; species Tursiops truncatus. The sequence continues at coordinate 116,924,304 of NC_047038.1, forward strand.
TCTGTGCCCTTTCAGGATTCTGATTCTAACACACCCGTCTTGAAGAGCAAAGGTCTAATCGGGGATGCTTCGTACATCTGATTTACGTATCTTCACCCATCTTTTTTGGACTGCCTGGTGCATGAGACACATGGGTGTGTCCTGGAAAATTGCTGGTAAATCAATCATTGCTAACAGTGTGTGCTAACTAAGAGGCCTGACTTTTAAGCTCTCACAACGAGGAAGATCTTGAGTAAATCCTTCTGTGAAGTTAGGATGCCATTCACTGATCGAGCAGCTTCTCCCTGCCAGGAGCTGAGCTGTGGCACGCTTCCACATGGAGCGTCTGTCTGGTGGAGGTGCCAGGAATATGGTGCCAGGGGACTGGGCAGAGGAGGGCCCGTCTTATGATGAGAATAATGTCACAGGGATCCAGTTGATCTATAGTTTTGGATTTTCACATGTTAGATTACTTTTTAAAGAGGGAGTGAAACTTACAACGCCTCTGTGGGCTACCAGAGACTATTAAGGCAGGGCTCTGCCAAAGGTTTCAAAAATCTTAATATGGATGAGTCAAGACCCACACTCTCACAGCAAACTCTGTTAGCTTTGCAAGGCTTATGACTTGTGAAGGTCAGCAGAGACTGTCTGGACTGAGTTTAATCCAGAAGGTCTCAAAGATGGTAAAACCATTGATTTTGAAAAGTTACAGCTCTGTGGGTGAAAGGCTGCTTCTGATTTCCGGAGGCAGAAGGAATCAGCTGCATTTTATATGAGAAATAGCACCATCAGTAGAGCCAACTGATATGAGCAGTTATTATATTTATTTTCCTTCTGCTTCAATAAAATAAATACTAGCAATGTGTATCAGAAAACAAAAAACTTAAAAAGAGAGATGGGATTCTACCTTAATGGGATTTTACAAAGGAAAGTCAAAGCAAACCATAACTCCAACCACAACTGAGAATTTAATGTCAGTTCATACTTTCACTTCCATATACGTACCCATCACAAAGTGGCTTTTGGATTTTGCTGTAAATCCTCTGTAGAAAAACACGTTTTTCCTTCTACTTCCTTATGAAGTCTTGGCATTTGATGGTGGAGATGCCTTCGTGGATAGGAGTTCTGCCCTGTAAGTGACTTTACATGTCAACAAAAGATAAAGACAACCTCAAGTCAGAGGGAATGGTGAAAAAAATTTCAGTTTAAGGAGATGGGAAGTTTGGAGTGATTGGAACCTTTCAGCAATTTGAAAAGAGCCTTGAGAAAACCTTCTGGTAATTAGAAGAGAGCTTTAAAGAATAAGATCAAAGAGTCCCACTGTAATAATTAGGGCATAGCTGTTCTGTTGGTTTTGGGTAAGGTGAGGAGGGATGAAGGTCATGAGAGAAAGGAAGTGATGGTTTTTGTGATAGGGAGACCGGAAGGAAGGTGTGTGGGTCTCATTGGATAGTCTGAGCTGATCAGTACAAGATACTGTGAAATACAGTAAGTCCCTTACATGTGAACCTTCAAGTTGTGAACTTTCAGAGATGCGAACGTGCCCCTGTATGCCAGCTGTTGTACTGTACTACTGTACTTTTCAAGGTACTGTACTGTAAGATTAAAAATGTTTTCTTTATTTTTTGTATTTTTTAATGTATTATTTGTGTGAAAAGTATTATAAACCTATTACAGTACAGTACTATATAGCGGATTGTGTTAGTTGGGTACCTAGGCTAACTTTGTTGGACTTAACGAACAAATTGGACTTACAAACACGCTCTCGGAACGGAACTCGTTCGTATGTAGGGGACTTACTGTATTGACTTCCAAAAAAGACAGCAGAGTCAGAAGGGCTCCAGTTATTGACCTGCCAGGAACCAGAGGGCCCAAGTTCGATGGCTACCCTCCACCTCTGCCTGAGGAGTCAGCCGGACAAACTAATGCTTGAAGCGTGACATGGCAAAAAGCCACCTCTAGCCCAACCGTCAACAACAGAAACACGTACAGTTCAGTAAAAGCCTATGATAGAGCACTTAGATGGCACTAATTTGGTAAACTTTGGGTAACACTGTGCTCCCCCTTTTGTCTTATGTAATGTCTTCCTCATCAAAACACAAAAGGCTTATAATGTGTTTCTTCCATTTCCTCTGGCATGAGTGTTAAATCAGAATGCTAAGATATCTCGCTTAGTGAAACAATCAGATATTTCCCCGCTCAATTTGCTCACCCCATAGGTACTTTATTGGTTGCATTTTTTCCCTGAAATACCTCCTTAAAGATCAGATCCTTTGAGGAATCAAATCAAAGTGGATTGTTTGTAATTTAGAAAGCAGAGACCCATTTATGTGATTAAATATGGATTATAATACAGTTGGTGAAATAAGAAGTTTGTTTCTGATTTCTTTAATAAGAAATGGAGTCTTCCCAGCAGCTCTAAGGAGGGAGGAGAGGGGAGCACAAGGTCTGCCTTGATGCTGTGTGACACACATTCTTTTTTTTCTTAAAAAAATTTTTTTCTAATTGAAGTATAGTTGATTTACAACGTCGTATTAGTTTCTGGTGTACAGCAAAGTGATTCAGTTATACATACATATATATATATTCTTTTTCTTTATAGGTTATTACAAGGTATTGAATATAGTCCCCTGTGCTATACAGGAGGACCTTGTTGTTTATCTGTTTTATATGTAGTAGTTTGTATCTGCTAATCCCAAACTCCTAATTTGTCTCTCCCTGACCTTTCCCCCTTAGGTAACCATAAGTTTGTTTCCTATGTCTGTGCGTTTGTTTTGTAAATAAGTTCATTTGTGTCATAGTCTAGATTCCACATGTAAGGGATATCATATGATATTTGTCTTTCTCTTTCTGACTTACTTCACTTAGTATCATAATCTCTAGGTCCATTATGTTGCTGCAAATTGTGTTTTTTCATTCTTTTTATGGATGAGTAGTATTGCATTGTATATATACCACATGTTCTTTATTCATCTGTCGATGGGCACTTAGGTTGCTTCCATGTCTTGGCTATTGTGAATAGTGCTGCTATGAACATAGGGGTGCAGGTATCTTTTTGAATTATAGTTTTGTCTGGATATATGCCCAAGACTAGGATTGCTAGATCATATGGTAACTGTAGTTTTAGTTTTTCAAGGAACCTCCATACTGTTCTCCATAGTGGCTGCACCAATTTACATTCCCACCAACAATGTAGCAGGGTTCCCCTTTCTCCACACCCTCTCCAGCATTTACTGTTTGTGGATTTTTAACAATGGTCATTCTGACTGGTCATGACACACATTCTGAAGCGAGCTCTCTTTTCAACATGCCCAATGTGTGTTATTCTACTATTACCCACGCATAGCATCTGTTTGTACATTAAATATTTTAGAGAGTACTGAACAGCATATAGTGCTACTGTGTGTTTAGCAAAATCATAGGCTAAGAGAAAGAGAACTGGAAATCCCTTTCCAAACCAAGTAAGAAGTAAAGAGGCTGTTTCAATTTATAGTAGTCTGGATGGTCAATTATTATCAGTTATAGTATCTCAGCCATGTGGCAGAAGATTCTGACCTCATGATGTTTACAAATGTAAAGATCATGTATGCTTCAAACAAGCTTAAATAATAACTGTAAGGACCCCGGAGTAGAGTATAAAAGGGAATATGGACCCCTGTGGAAAACAGATCAGGAGACTCTCTTATTGTGGACACTGGCAGGTTTTGACCTTCTAGGTAGGATGGCATGACTTCAATCTTCTGTCTTCCTTGATTTCTCCCTGGGAAGAACACATCTTCTGTGTCCTTTTCTGAATATTGGCCACTCACCACAGTCCTTTCCAACTCTTGAGATTCATCCCTGCTCCCACCCCCTTTTCTAAGCTTTGAGTCCCCACCTGGCTGCCTCTTTGCTACATAGCCCAGTGATATTTTTTTTTAAAAAAGGAGGAGAAGAAGAAAGGAAGGAGAAGAAAAAAAAAAAAAGAAAATAGGTGGCTTTAGAATCCAGCTAACCTGGATTTGGGTTATTTTTCTTAATAGCCCTGTGATCTTAGGCAGGTTCCTGAATGGCTCTGTGCCTCTTGTTTCCTCATCTAGAATGATAATAATACCTACTTCTTGTTGTGAGAATCTGATTAAATAATGTATATAAAATGCATATAGCACAGTGTCTGGCACATAGCAAATATTTAATGAATGGTAGTCACTACAGACCTGTTAAAAATATTAAGATGAACGTTGCAGAGACTCACTTGTAAACCATAGAAACATTTCATTTTCTGGAACTCAGTTATTCAGCAACCTCCTCTACTGCTCAGAATAAAAGCAAGTAAATATTGTACAATTAAGGAAGTAAGCAGAAGAGCCTCTAAATAGCCAAAATAGACCTCAAAAATCTATGTCCAAGTACCACGCATTCCCCTCATAAGGGTGCTTTCCCAGTTTTGAATGCAATTCTTGACTCATTTGATCCTATGTATTTGTATTTTACACATGATTTTTAACTACCGCGAAAACTGATTTCTAAGTCTGTAAAAGACTAGATGCAAATTGGAAAGGAGCAAATTGGAAGGGAGAAGGACCAATATAGAGGCAGATGCATGGTGGGCAGAAATAACTCGATAACAAATAAAAGGAAAACCCAATGAAAGCAGACAGAAAACTCTTAAGAGCACAGAAATTCAGAGCCATTTAGTGGATGACACTGGTCCTTAAACCCTAGCCTATGTCAAACTCACCTTGTTAAAAACACAGATCGCTTGGCCCCAAGACGGTCTAAGTCAGAAAGATATTATATTCAAAATAATTAATTTTAAAAAGTACTTTTTGTGGATAAAGAGGGAACTTTCATCTCTCCAGAAGAGCTGGCCATCCACAGTGATGCACTGCCTGAGAATCCTGGGTGGCCACGCCTGCAGGGGATTGTTACAATGTTGGGGGTAGGAGGTATCTGTTCCCGCTTTACAGTGCTATTTATGATATTTTTAGAGGTATTTGTGTTTGTGTGATAGCTGTGTTTCCTCATCCTTTTCTTAGTGACTTTCTAGACAAAAAGACTTCACAGATGTTTTTTCTGCCACACCAACTGTTTGATTCAACTTAGCTCTCATAAATAGTTGAGTGTGTTTCAGTAACAATGTCAAAACACTGGGCTCTGTGGCAGTTGCAATATACAGGCACCATATTGTCATTCTCTTCTTAGTTCCTTTTGCCAGTTAGTGGCAATTTCTGCCAACACCAAATAAAGTCTAAGTAAGAAGTCTTGGACTAAGGTGACCATTTGTGAAAGAGGCAACCACTTTGCTCCTGAGGCCCGTTTCCATTCTGAACCTCGGATTTTTAAAATTTTTCATTAAGTAGGAGGAACAGAGATCTATATGAGCAAAAATTATTATTGGCCATGGTTGCATTTCAGTAACTGGGTATAAACTTAGTCTTGTTACTTTCCTTGAATTGATATATTGGAACGCTTGCATCGTCGTGTACGTTGATCTTTCTTCCGATTACAGATATCGTTCGGAATTTTCTAATACCAGACCTTCTAAGAGCAGCATTTTGTTTCTTGCTAATATTAGAGGTGCCTGAGTGCTGTCTTCCTTCTCTGTCAGAGGCAGTGTGTTTTTTAACTAGAGAGAGAAAGCAGTCTTCCATGTCATGGTTAGGGGATTACTTTCATTAGGCAGATCTCTCTCTATGATAAATCTCCTCGGTGCATTGAACTGTTTAACTTACTTAGGGATGGTGTTTTCTTTTGAGTCCAGTTCTGGGAAAAAGTGACGGCTGTTCCCAGGGTGTTCACTGAGAAATGAAATATGGCTCTAGAGTTTGGTGCTGATGGCTGAGGGAGTAGGGGAGAAAGGGGGAGATGAGTAGAGCTTTGAAAAATCCATCTCTGCCTGTGAGTGCCACGTAGAAATCGACATCAGATGTGCATGCCTCATTGTCACTACTGATGATACAAAATCTGAGCCATCATATTTCTTGATGGTAACTTGGAATAAAAAACAAAAATTTCTGCGACCACAGTTGCTTATTCTCCCTGCTTGTTTAGCTGAGTGGATTATTCTCTGCTGATGTCATTGAATTTCAGCTAGAACCTGGACCCTCTGGCTGAAATCCAGTGGCATGTGTAGTTAGATTTCTATTTATATGTGATCACACAGATCGTTGCATTAATACTGTAATTAGGAATAGGTCAAACCCTTTGCTTCTGTTATGAACAGTACAAAATATTCAGTACCTGTATTTAAATAGATTCTAGATATTTAAGAACATCAGAATATCATTTATAACAGTGATAGTCAGGCAATGGCTATTTAAAAGTGTTTTATAACATTAATGTAGGATCTGACACTCTCTGTAGGGGAAATCCATAAAATGAGACTTTAATTTTCCTTTTAATTTAGTATCTGGCTTTGAAATGGCTTTCTGTGCATTTACTGTGACTGGCCATGTTAGCACTGATCTAATGCACTGTCCAAAGAAATCTTTATAATGTTTGCTAGGATCTGTGTTATTAAGCTGTATCAGAGGCAGGGTCTGAGGGTTAAGTTAGCGCATCTTGGTTCACAGTTTTTACTTTGATTTCAAGCTTGTGCTAATCATGTCTGTGACTTCTAATAGCTTCCCTTTCCCTTTTCTTTGAAGCCCTTGCAAATCCCAGCTAGACTCTTCCAGATTTCATTAATATAAATAAAAATTGATATTGCTTCATAGATCACATCATATAGCAAAAATTAAGGCTCTTTTGAGTTCTAAATATAGTAACTCTTTTGTCAGAGAAAAGCATTTTTACCTATGTTTTAAACGCCTCTTACCTTTCTATTTGAAAAAGATGTATATTTGACTTTGCCATTGCAATGCCATAGAAACCCTGACAGTTTCTGCAAAACTAACAAATCCTTTTATTTTTTTCCTATCTCTTAACCCGATCTTTAACTCTTACAGACATATTTAAAATCACCAAGGTCTGTTTTTTACCCCAGCCTTCTTTATAAAGTTGACTCCCTTCAGCGAGGAATATACAAACACAAATTTATAAAATTTGACCTGTATCAGACTGTCTTCTGGTTCAGACGCAGTATTCTCTGTATTGATTATTCACCCCATTTCTTTATGTGTTTATTTTATAATAAGGGTTTACTTTATTTCCTTAATAACCAGATCATGAGAATGTAAGAGCATTTCTCTTCTCCTTTGACCTGCATCCCCGTCAGCAAATGCTCCTAAAGCACATTCCTTCGGAACTATGCATGATCAGATTTTAAAGACTTTTCCATCCATAAGTATGCTGTAGAGTAGGGGAAAGTGATTTCCTTCAGGGAAAGGAACAACTTCCTGCCACCCATCATTCCCTCCGGAAGTGTTTACTGCACTCCTAACTTTATTCCCTTGACTGTGCTTATCAGCTACTTACTGTGTTCCCGTGAATGTGCTAGGGATACTACAGCGAATAAGAAAGTTGTTTTTCTTCACTTCCAAGCTTAAAGTCACCCTAAAAGCTTTTGATAAAATAACTATTTCTTTGTAGTATCCAACTCCATTTAGACAAATTTTACAAATGAAAGTAAACCTCAAGTAGAAATAATGGCAGTTGTTCTAGAAAGCACTGAACCCTGTTTCTGCTCTCTATTTAGAATTTCTAGGCCATAAGTGAAATCACAGCGAGAAAAACAATCTTCACCCGAATCGTAGTGTTGTTCAGCATTCACAGTAGAACAGATGATATAACCAGCGTTTTACATACAAGATGCAGCCTTCTCAGGAGAAAACACATCCCCAGACTCTTCTTTCATTTCTCTCATACCTGTTCTCATTTGCTTTTTCTTCTGTTTCTCTTTTCTAACTGTGCTTGGATTTTGTTTTACTGGGTCAATAGCAAAGATTCATATTTAAACCCAAAGGATTAATTCAGAAGAACAAGTAATTTCTATGAAAACGTTCATTGTCGTGTTTTTTTAAACAACAATAAAATTGTAAAAACAAATGAAATGCTCAGTAATAGGGGAATAGCGAAACTAAAATAATAGGAATTTCAGAAAGCTATAACATACTGATTGGGTACTTTGTTGAAACATGGAAACATGAACTAACATAACAGAGACAGGCAGACTACAAATACTGTGAACATACATAGTATCAATAATGCCATATATATGTTTGTAAATATGTATATGTATAATATATATAAGGTTATATATATGAAAGAGGTTATATATATATAACCTTTCATATATATATGAAAGGTTATATATATGATGTAATGAAAGAATTACATCAAATGTTGGCTTCTTTTTCTCACCAATGTAACTTAAATCCGTAATTAAAAAAAATACTCTAAACTTGAAGGACTATCACCAAAAACAAATGAAATGTTTAAGGGAGAACAAAATTCTATTTTACTTTTTAAAAGAATCACACTTTTTTCCCCTTCCTGTTCCATTGTATGATGATATTTAATTTTAAAAGAGTATGGTCCTGATTTCTCAGGTGAATAAAATAAAGCTTCTCCAGAAATCCACACTCTGGTTTTGAAGAAACACTTTTTTTTTTTAAAGAAAAAAATTAGAGCAATTCTACCTTTGATTGGAGGTTAGGCTTCCATCAACCTCAAGCATCTGGAACCGGGAAGTGAGTTTCAAAGAAAACCAAAATAAACATTACAAACAAAAAACTCAGAGAGAGGTAGCAGGGGGAAACCTTTTACAATTAACCCTGGAGAGGGTACGGAGCCACCCTGCGACCCTCAGCAAACCAACCATGTGGAAAATAAGAAAGCAGTCTAGAAGCAGCGTGAAAGCAAGAAGTGCAGAGAGCTGTTGGTGGGAATGTAAATTGACACAGCCACTATGGAGAACAGTACGGAGGTTCCTTAAAAAACTAAAAATAGAACTACCATATGACCCAGCAATCCCACTACTGGGCATATACCCAGAGAAAACCATAATTCAAAAAGAGTCATGTACCACAGTGTTCATTGCAGCTCTATTTACAATAGCCAGGACATGGAAGCAACCTAAATGCCCATCGACAGACAAATGGATGAAGAAGATGTGGTACATATATACAATGGACTATTACTCAGCCATAAAAAGAAACGAAATTGGGTCATTTGTAGAGACGTGGATGGATCTAGAGACTGTCATACAGAGTAAGGTCAGTCAGAAAGAGAAAAAGAAGTATCGTATATTAATGCATATATGTGGAACCTAGAAAAATGGTACAGATGAACCGGTTTGCAGGACAGAAATTGAAACACAGATGTAGAGAACAAATGTATAGACACCAAGGGGGGAAAGTGGTGGTGGGATGAATTGAGAGATTGGGATTGATATGTATACACTGATGTGTATAAAGTGGATGACTAATAATAACCTGCTGTATAAAAAAATAAAATTCAAAAAAAAAACCAACAACCCACAAAAAAAAAAAAAAAAAGAAGAAGAAGTGCAGAGAGGAGGATAAAAAGAAATATAAAAGGCAGACTTGGAGACCTGGAAGGCATGGCAGTTTGGGGTCATCTGTCGTGAGGTCATATAATGCAGGGGCAAAGAGCTCTACTGGGTTTAACACCCCCCCCCCAGAAGTAATTGAATAGCAGCCTGTTATTACTAATAATATTCATAATGATGATCCTGTAATAAATCATCGAGAAAATGGTTTCTGTTTAAGAATATATGAATATAAATATGTCATGTTTTAGAAAGATTTCCATCAAAATAGCTTTTTACTTCAATGACTAAACTTTGTTCTCTGGATAATTCAACTATGTGGAATGCCATATTTTTCTTAAAGCCAGATAAAGTGTTATCTTAGCCATCACCTTAGAACATTCTTTCGCTGACCAAGAGGCTGTTCCTTAGACTTTTTGGGGTTGTTTCTGGCTGTGCCGTGCGGCTTGCGGAATCTTAGTTCCCTGACCAGGGATTGAACCTGGGCCCTCGGCAGTGAGAGCGTGGAGTCCTAACCACTGGACCGCCAGGGAATTCCCTAGACTTCTTGTTTTAATGCCAATAAATTGATTTTTCCTCTTTCTATAATTTCAGAAAAAAATAGCTTCTGGCAAATACTCCCTGGAGTCTGGATCCGTCTTTTGGGGCAAATTTTGTTTTAGATTCCTAGGATATAGTTTTTATTAATTGTGGTTTCTTTTTTAAAGAGAAGAACTTTTAAACTTTTATTAACAAGTAAACTGTTACCGTCTCATTCTCTGCTGTTCAAACGTTAAACAGCTCCTGCATGGCCTGAAGGTGAGAAGGGCTCTGAAGTTGAAAAGGCAAGTCAGTGTGGTATTTTAGGCATTTTGCCGCATTCTAACTCAGTGCTTAAGAGTCCTAGATTTCGAGTTAGATCACTTGGGTTTAAGTCCTGGCTCTGTTACTTACTACCCTTATGATGCTGGGCAAGCTTCTAACTTCTCTAATCCTCAGTTTCTACGTCCAAAAAATGGGTCTTATGTAATAGGGCTACTGGGAAAATCCATTTGAAGCGCTTAGCTTAGTGCCTGCACACAGCCAGCACTCGATAATTAGAAGCTCTTAATATTACTCCCTGATTTGTTTTTACAGCCAGAACATGATAGAATCTTTTCTTAATGACCCAAGGAAACTTTGAAAAGAAAACCAACATTAGCTGAAGGTGTACTGTGTGTTCCAGGCTTTTTAGAACTTATGTCGGGACACCCTTAGAGAGTCCTTGGGACATGCAAGTATAGAGAAGTGATTCCTCATTATGAACACCGCTTAGTTTGCTAAAGTGAAGGCACCATGTGGCATTGGAGGCTGTGGACACCTGGAGTAGGTGCCCCCGTGACTTCTGGAAGGTTCAGTATTAAGCTCTAAATAGCGTCTGGTGCCCCCTTTCCTCTCTATCAGCGTCTCCTTACTTCTAATGCCACGTGGCCTTGTTGCTGCAACTGATTCTCATTCTTTTCCTTTTTTTTTCTCCTTTATGCCTTTCTTTCTCCCCTGTTATCTCTCCTGTTACCAGCTCTCCATTTGTAGGCTCTTCAATAAAAGGGTTGGTCTCTGATAGACACTGAAAGCCAGTCGATGTATTTCTTTCCTTTTTTACACCGACTGGCCCTTCTAGGTCCTCGAGTTACGGTCTGTCCCCGGTACTTAGCGCACTGCCTGGGCCAGGGTGGGTATTCAGTAGCAACATGATGAAAGAACCCATGACATGTAATTTTGGAACTTTGTTTACATGTCACAGAGTGCTCAGAGGTTATATTTTTTACCTCCAAAGAGGTTGTGGGGTATGTGTGTCTAAGTTCCTTTTGAACCTGAGGTTTTCCCAGAGTTCTAAAGGCTCTAGAAAGCTGGATGCAAGATAAGCAAAATATAGGTGTAGTTATGATTTACATGTCGTCATTCAGACAGCTGATTGTGACGGCAACCCAAGAACCTTTAAAAAAAAAAGAATCAACAAACAAATGGATAAACAAAAACAATAAGAAAACCATCCCCAGGGAGCTGTCTAAACAAGAGGCAAAAATTCTCACGGCTCTGGGGTCTTTCACGTCCGTATTGGTGGTTTATCAAAAATATACTAAGCTTGCCTAGAGCAAGCTGATTAATACCGTCCTGTCACACCCACAGAATTGCAACAAATGGCAAAGTAGAGTTTTTGATGATCTGAGTTGTGAATGTGTCACCCCTGTTACTTCAAATCACTTAATTTTAACAATAAATGAGATATTTGGGGTAGGGGCAGAGTATCGATAAGAATAACAAATTCTTGAGTGAGAAGGGACTTGAGAGCCCATGTGGTCTGACCTAAATAATACAGGAATTCCTTCCATAGAATCCCTGACAGATGGTCACCCACTTGTGTTTTGAATACTTTTTAGTGTCAGGAAATGTGTTATTTCAAGAGGCAGCGTATTTCATTGTTGGACAGTTTTGAAAGTTAGAAAATAATATTTTCATATATCAAGCCAACATTTCTATCCTTCTAACTTCCATCCACGGATCCTAGACTATTTATTAGCTATTCTACAATTGTATTTTAGCATAGGGTGACCAAAAAGCTGTCAAATGTTTGTCGAACACCTAAGTGGAGATTTCTTAGTGGTTGGTGCTGCCGAAGGTTCCAAGGTGGTCCCTGCCTGTGGGGAACTCAAGACAAACACACGCTAAATTAACTGACAAGTGATCAGAGAACTGAAGCTTTCCCTTTACTCTCCTGGGTATATGGGAGTCTTAAGGAACTTAAGACTAGGAAGTAAGCCTTGAAATACGACTACGATGTTCCCAGGCAGCAAAGGTGTGAAAACAAGAGGGGGGCATAGGGTTTTAGGCAAATAATGAAGAGACACAGAGAATAGTAATGGAAATTAAGTTAAATAAGAAGGATATGGAGGAATTTGAAAGCTCTGAAGAAGTCTTTAATTAATCAGTCACATCACGTCTTCCATGACTGTTTTTCAAATCATAAAAGTACAATAATCCATGCCTGTAATGAAAAGGTAAATAATACAGAAATGTCTTAATTAAAAAGTGAAAAAAAGGACTTATCTCTTTGCTCTCCTGCCCATTCCCTCAACCTAACCACAGTTTTCACCACTTGGTGTATATTCTAGGACTTGCAAAACTATGGCCCGTGAGCCAAAACGTCCCCACCCCACCTGTTTTCGGGTGGCCCACAGGCTAAGAATGATTTTTACATATTTAAATGGTTGAAAAGCATTCACAAGAAGGATATTTCATGAGATGTGAAAATTGTATGAAATTCAACGGTGTCCACCAATAAAGCATTGAATTTTGTCAATAAGAAGTTTGTGGGAATTTTTCTCTCTCGTTATGTATCTACATAAAATCCTCAATTTTGCCTTTTGGTCCGCCAAACCTAAACTGTTTACTAAGTGGCCCTTTGCTGGCCCTGGTCTATGCTTTCAAAAAAAATTTTATAGATATACACACACATGCATGTTTATGGTGTTCTATTTTGTTTATAAAAGTGGAAATGTAGGAGCCATTTACAGCAAATCTCTTTAGATCTGAAACAATTAAATAAATAAGAACCACTGTTGGTTGTGAGGGCAAAGGGCAGACAGTGTCTCGAAGCTACATGGCCCAGAGGAGAAACCCAAGGATCCAGGATCCGGGAGTGTGGTCCCTGCAGTGATACAGGTGTAAAGTGATGTGCTCCCAACCTGGGTTACCTGAATTCAGATGGGAATGGGAGCCAGATGTGAGATGTTCCAAAAGAATAGTCCAAGGGGTTAAGTCACTGAAGGAGACGAGGTGGGGAGCAGTCAGAGGTGCCCCCGCCTTCAGGTTAGTGCTGTGGAAGACGTGAAGAATGTTGTTGAAGGGGACTTTTTTTTTTTTTTTTTTTTTGCGGTACGCGGGCTCTCACTGTTGTGGCCTCTCCCGTTGCGGAGCACAGGCTCCAGACACACAGGCTCAGCGGCCATGGCTCACGGGCCCAGCCGCTCTGCGGCATGTGGGATCTTCCCAGACCGGGGCACGAACCCACGTCCCCTGCATGGGCAGGCGGACTCTCAACCACTGCGCCACCAGGGAAGCCCCGAAGGGGACTTTTTGGAGAGGCAAGCATAAGACTTGCTGACTTTGAAGCGGTCCGTCCAACTCTAACCAGGAACACTGGTTGTTGGTGCCGACAGTTCATGTTACCGTCTGAAGAATGTGTAACCCCTCAAAACTGTGCGATTGCATCTTGCACGATTGACTTGAAAAGATACAACTTTCACATTTTGAATGAGGGGAGTTCTCGGTGCCTGTTTATAGCTATTCGTATACAACTCGTAAGTGATGTCCATTAGGTTAATGCTGGATGTTTGGGTTCATGTTAAAACAGCGTCTGGGGCTTCCCTGGTGGCACAGTGGTTGAGAGTCCTACTTCCGATGCAGGGGACACGGATTCGTGCCCCGGTCCGGGAAGATCCCACATGCCACGGAGCGGCTGGGCCCGTGAGCCATGGCCGCTGGGCCTGCGCATCCAGAGCCTGTGCTCCGCAACGGGAGAGGCCACAGCAGTGAGAGGCCCGTGTACCGCAAAAAAAAAAAAAACAACAACAACAAAAAAACAGCGTCCGGAAAGGAATCATGGGGACAGATGGATCACCATTTATTTCCCTATTATGGGGAAATAGTTTTAAGTTTAAGAATATTTTGAGGGAAGGAGCCTCTCGTTATAAAAAAGTATGTGAGATTTTTGAGGGACATTTGTGGATGCCATTTCTACCACCCTCACCCCACTGACCAGATTTCTGCACAAAGGGTTGTGTGATTCGTGGCATAGTGGTAGATAGAGCTTTACTGTGCACACACAATATGGGTTGTGTTCCAGGTATGTTCTGTCGGTGTGAACTTCTGTGAAAAAGAATGAAAGTTTCCCTGTTGTGCTATAATTAGACCATGTAGCCAGATGCCCCAGAGCAGCTCCACCTTGTGGATTGTATCTTAGTGGTGAGTCCCTACAACTACTTTTCAGAGTATCCTCACTTAATACTCATTTTGATGTTAAAATGCTAGACAGTTGCTAGTTGGAAGTGGGTACGTTTAGCCTTTCATTTGACATATGCGTGAGCCATTTCTGGGTTTTTTCATAGGTTTTACTCAAGCCTCCCACATACTAATTTTTTTCCTTAATAACCCATTTGGTGAAAGCACCTGATAAGTGACATCACAAAATAAGAAACGTTAAGTAGAATGACATCTCAACTCTGAGACAGTAGCAGAAATTTAACACACAGGGATGAGGTATCCGTAAGTGTATGAGGGAGACCTCATTGTGATTCAGAGAATGGCCTGGTTCTAGTGGCCCAAAGGCTAGGCCCTGAGCTTGAAATCAGGAAGCCTGTTCTGATTTCAGCACCTCCACTGGCTCGCTTTGTGACCTTGGGTAAGCTGCAAGACTCCTCTGTTTGCCAGTTGGGAAATGAGAGTATCACAACTTACCATTCCAAGTGGGAGGTTGGGAATAAAAAGCAGAATATTTACGAGCACTTTTGAGCATCCTTAAAGATGAGTGACGTTTGAATTTCCAGCATTGCTAGTGTTCTGTTCAATGTGTACTTATCTTGGTGAAGACTCATTAGATATTTTTTGCCAAAAATGAATCAAGCTGTACCTCCTGACCCATTACTTTTATAATCATCCTGGCACCTTTAATATGGTTTTAAACTTAGTGCCTATTTTGGGAGAAATCATGGATTCTGTTAGCGACATTGTTTCTTGTCCTTATTGTAAAAAAGAATCATAAGACTTGTGGATAGTTTTGTCATTAACATGGCATTTTTGCTGTGCTTTCAGAAAAGTATAACTTTAACTTTCATAATGACATGGATTTTCTTTTTTCAACGGGAGGGAATTTCTGGGATCTGACTAAGCACATAGAGTAAAAGAAATGTGGATTGATTAACACGCTATTATATAAACTATGGAAGTGGAGTTTCTAAATATCTCCATTGTACTAGCCCTTCACTGTCATATTTTTCCCTGCAGAGTACCATTCTGTGGATACTGGAAACTTCCGTGGAAGTTTAATCAGGATGATTTAATCAGGTGTCAAAGAGGATTGTTGATAAAAGTGATTTCACCTTAGTAGTGATTCTGAACGGGGTGTGGGCTCTTATGAAACTATGTTTTCTCTCCCTCATGTGTAGAATCACTGCCAGAGGGAGTCAGTTTATATTCAATACATGGGAGTTTTTGTACCCCCAGGGGTGAGGACCCCTGGCCCCTGAGGAGGTCCTGAGTTACAGGTGGTGAGGCTGGCCCAAGAGTCAGAGCCTAAAAGTGTCCTCATTCAGCTGTTAGTAGAGAGAAATGTATTCAGTGGAGCCCACACCAGTGGAGCAAATTGTGAGAGCCTGGTAGATGATACCAGATTGTATAGCTGCGCCCCGGGCAGTAGGTGTCACTGTAGTCAGTGGCTTTTACTGCTCAGAGTAGAAGGGGTTAATTGGGTCTGGTTTATTTGGGCAGATAGAGGTCCATCTGTGCCCTCCGGGCTGCTTGTCTTTGTCTCTAGGGCCCCAGTTGATACCAATGAAAGGCTCCAGTCCATGCTGAAAGGCACCCTTTTTCTCTAAGAAGGGAAGAAAGATACTCTCCCATCTATAGTTTAGAGTCTGAGACTAGGCTGTTTGATGTGATGGGGTGGGTTGAGTTGAGGTGGGTAAATAGGTGAGATAATCCTTCCAAAGTCTGGTGGGGGACCTGGGATGGAGGGGAAGGGAAAATTCTATTAAGAGAAATGAAAGAAGATGGAATAGCGGAATACATTTCCTTGTTGTTATTGGCCCTGGGCCCTGTTATATTCAGGCGGTGTGAGCTATCAGAACTTCTGTCGGCATCCTCCTCAGAAATTAAAAAATCTCTCTCTAGCAGAGATGTACTTCTCTTTTGCCACTTTCCACTCCAGAAAGTTAATTCTCAAACGCTAAAATGGAACTCAGGATTTAGAAACAGCTACTGTGTTGACTAATTAAAAAAAAAAAATCCTATCCTGGGATTACACAGCCAACTGCTTTTTCAAGTACACCCACTTTTACTTTTCCTTTCCTAGTAGCACCCTGGTTTGAAAACAAAATAAAACGGAGTAAGCCCACTGGACAGTTTCAGATTCCTCTTCTCTCTTATTTTTTTGCCTAGAGAACCCACCTCTCTCCCCACGCACCACCCAGGCAGCA
This sequence comes from Tursiops truncatus, assembly GCF_011762595.2. Classification (NCBI taxonomy): domain Eukaryota; kingdom Metazoa; phylum Chordata; class Mammalia; order Artiodactyla; family Delphinidae; genus Tursiops; species Tursiops truncatus. The sequence goes on from NC_047038.1 coordinate 116,940,927, forward strand.
CGGTGTCGTCTGTCCTTTAAACAAAACAAACAAGAAATACATGAAGGCTTTCTGTATATGATTTATACCCAGATGCTCATTAAAAATAGCTCCTGTCCAGTCTCCGCTCTTCCTCCCCTAGCCTGCTGGTTAGTTGTAGTTAACACCCTGATTCAGCCCTGCTCTCAGCGATACAATACGCGAAGCTCAGACTGCCCCCCGCCCCGGCCCCGCCCCGCCCCTCCCTGCCCCGCCCCGCTTCTGTCTCCCTCGGAGCGAGTGGCGCGTTTTAAGCCATCCGCACCCTCGCCAGAGGCAGGTGGCGTCGCTTCCTGCCTTCCCTGCTCGCTGTTGCTAAGTGAGAGGCACCAGATCACACATAAAGCTGAACCAATCGCATCCTGACCCCCATAGGCTGGTAAAAGCCGAAGAAAAGAGACTCCCACCGCGCGTTGTCTGTGGCCGGTGGGTCCTCCCCCCGCCTCTCCCCTCCCACCTTTTCTTTTCCAACAGGAAGGGGAGGCGGGGAGGGAGCCGGCAGGAGGAAGAGCGAAGAAAGAGGGTGGGGGAGGTGAAGCCTCGTACGCCTCGCTGTACTTGAGATAAATGCCATTTTTTCTTTGTGAAGAAAAGGAATGGGCGCTTCTCTTGAGCAGTCACAGGCGGGCACAAGTGCTGCTTTCTGCCCCCAAACTGCTCAAACTCTGAATAAGACGTCTGTCGACCTGCACATCTGCTTTGCTTCCTTCTCCTCTCTCTCTTTCTCCCTCTGTCTCTCCATAGCTACGAATCTTTTCATCCCCCCAGTTTTGCAGATCTTGGCACCCTCTGTTGATTCTCCCTCTTCACCTCTCCATTTCCTTTCTGTCTCACAGTATTCTCCCAGTCCGGAAAGAACGTACAAATTAGCGGAGGATATTTTGTATCTTGTCCTGTGGAGGAAGTCATCAGGTTATCCTAGGGGACGAGCAAGAGAGGAGGAATATTTATAAAGGCAATTAAAAAAAAATCCCCTGTTAAGAATGTCATTGTCTTTGGCAAGGTCTGTGCAAGCACAAAGTGAAATGAAAGGCAGTTCTTAACTGGATAAGTGCCAGTGTAGACAGCCAGTGGTATAGTTGCGATTATACAGAGAAAATGACCTTTCTCCTATAATTACCGGGATATTTTGGGCAGCATCAGACCCAAGTTACCTGGGTGATTACGGCTTTGTAGATCTGACCTTAGAACAAAACAGATTCCACTTAAGTTCTCCACGGAAAATGTTTGCTATCTTTGGCCATAAAAGTAGCAAAGGCATCCACTGCTTTTGCAACCAGGTGAAGTCCAATTACAGGGAGGCTTTCTTTGGTTCTGTGTCCAATAGATTCCCAATAAATTTCTTCTGACCTTCTGGAGGTGGCTGATTATTTGGGCGTTCATGTGCCTTTGGAAAAAATAACCTGTGTTTGCTTCTCAGTCAAGAGAGTTGTGGTTTCCTGTAACCTATTCTTGGATTTGCTGTGTTTTGGTGGGATATCAAAAGGACACTACTCGTGGTTAAACTGTCCATTTCCCTCAAGAAATGTTCCTTTCATACTTGAAATACTATCGTACTCCTGGGCCAGAAGTCCAATCTACTTACTCAGTATCATACAGAAAAGTGATCATTATTCTCCCACTCCACCTGCTTTTTTCCAGCCTTTAGACTAATTTTTGTCATTCTTCCTTTCTTTCTTTCTTTCTTTCTTTTTTTTGAACCAAAGCTAAAATGGTTTCATAAAGGGAAGCATGGGGGATCAGATTAACCAAAAGGGAATTACCAGTGAAAAACCTTCGCAGATGCTGAGTACCTGGAATGTTTTCCTTTTTAAGAGTTTATCTTTCTCTTATTATCATGAGGTAAAAACCAGGCAATACAGTTCTCACATATACCATTTAAAGCTACAATTCCTAGATAATCTACAGACATCATTTCACTCACTTTCAGGCTCTACCAGGTTAAATCAGAACTATTTGCAGGTAGCCCACTGCTCAGATCTGAGTGATACCTTCATCTTCTGCTGTGCCCATTTTTGGAAGGGAGACACAATGACAAAATAAAACTCCGAAAGTGGGCAAAGAAGCTAAAAGGAGGTGAGGGGACTGGCAAGCCGGTCCTGTAGAACTGCCTTGTCCCTCAGTCGGTCAGTGGGGTAGTACTGTTAGCAGTTATTCATTTACCACTCGCCTATTTTATGTTCAGTCCTGTGCTGAAAGTTTTGAGCTAGAAACACAGTGCAAGCCAGGTCTGCCTTGGTACCTCCCTCTCTGGGTTGCAGCCCTCTCGGTTCTATCACCTTCATTGTTCGGACACAGGCACCATGCTTCAGCCACGTCAACCTGCCAGGACCAGCTCTGCCTGCTGAAGGAAGAGAATGAGTTGACCATTCTCTTCCTTCAAACCCCTGCATCCTGCCTCCCTCTGCTGCCCTGAATTCCGTGACTCAGCTATTCAAGCACAAATCCCTCTAAGCCCCTCAGCACTCTCTCCCCAAATTTGCACTTGTCTAACGAACTTCCTAGACATTAGTCTAGGATACCTTTGCCCTGGATACCTTTCTAGATATGTCCTCTGTTTTCTCTTCTCTGTGTCTTTGCTTAAACTGGGCCTTCCTTCCAGATGGCTTCTCTTCCTCCAGTCTCTCCCTGTGGCAATCTGGCCCCCCAAATCCCATCTCAGATTCGGTTTCCTCAGTGAACGTTTTCTCTCAGTCTCTCCCACTCAGACCGCGTCTTCCAGTCCTCTGAACACCACAGCCTCTTTCTTTAGAAGCTCTCTGCAGTCTGCTTTGAGTTGTATTTGTTGTATCCCTGGTGGTGCTAAGGGCAGCTCAGAGGAGAGCATTCGACACTACAATATTCCCCATCAGCCTCCCTGCAAAGCCACTTCAAATAAATATATAATTACACACCGACTGCGCTTGCTGTGCAAACACAGCTTCAAGATAGTCTCCCAAGTGCCCTTTGCATCCCAATTGCTAACCCTAAATTCCTCCTTTATAGAAATTCTGAAACTGTATCCTCCCCACTTTATTTTAAGCTTCTCGGGGCCGCAGCTGTGTCTCCATATTTCCCGAAGCATGTAACGCAAGTTCCTGGCACCCGGAAGGCACTGGAAATACCCATTGAATGATCACATCACAAAGCCCAGGAGACCTTAAAGATTAGGTCTGTAACTCTCCAGGTTTTCAAATTGTATGTGTAGAGAAGGATGGACTTTTATGTAAATATTTTAATCAGATCATGAGACAGCAAAGGTCTGTGAAATATTATCGTATTTATCCATCAAGAGAGGGTAGGTGATGATATAGTAACAAACAGCCCCCAAATCTTAGTGGTTTGAAGCAACAAAACTCTCATTCTTGCTCATGTTTATTGTGGGTCGGCCAGGGGGAAGGGGGACTCTGCTTATCATCAGCACTCAGGGACTCACGCTTGATGAAACTGGCCGCTATCTCACACCAGTGGCTGAGCCAAAGGAAAGAGAGCTCTCGGGAGGGTCTAACGTCAGCAATTTAATGTTCCAGCCCAGAAATGGTACCTGGCACTCTGCTCACACTTTATTCATCAGAACTGGTCACATGATCCCATCTGACCACAGGAGGGCCAGGAAGTGCAGTTCTGCTGTGTGCCTGGAAGATAGCAAGTTAGAAATATTTGGAAAATAGCATAAAATAACTCCCACATTTTATTATTCACTCAGAGGCTTTTAGAGGAAGTTTCTATTTAATACCGAGCTTGGAAGTGTAGAGAATATTCACATAATTCCTCTCCCTTTACATACCGTCTTCTTTCCCTCACCCACCAAGACAGATTGCTTTGCTCGGCTCTAGAAGGCTTGGCCTCGGCAATTAAGGGCTAAGTGGTTCTGTTTTCTCGAAGTATGAAGTGAAGAACTTGCGCATTGTTTATACCTCTTCAACTACTCTCACCAATACTTCAGAGGCTCTTATGATGGGTAAATTATGCTCTAGACACCTATCCAAGGACTGCCTCCCAGGTTCACTTAGTGTTGTCACAGTCAGGATCGTAGAAAATCAGTATGAGTTTTCATAAATTTATTCCAAGAGATTAGAGAGTATACACATGTTACATACTGGCTGCATTATATTTCATAGTAAAAATGTTGGAAACAGCCTAAATGTCCAACGATAGCAGATTAACTATGTTAATTATGGTATATGTAGAAAATGGAGCATGTGTCGCCATTCAAATTATATTTTAGAGGAATATTTAATGAGATTGGGAAAATGTTCACAATATATTGATTGCTAAATTTTTTAAAAGCAGGCACTAGAACAGAACGAAGAGCCGATTCTGCTTTTTAAAAATGCATATAACTGGAAAGAAAAATACGAATATAAAAACGCATTATAACTGGAAAGAAAAATGTGAATATGACCAGGGCTCATCTTTCTGTGGTAATATTATGAGTGGTTTTTGTGCTTTTTCCCTTGCTTTTCTTAAGTAAGCAGGAATGACTTGCATAGCGTATAAAGAGGTAATGTAAATATCTCTGGCGTCTGTGCTAATTTCAAGTAGCATACCTGGTGTTCGTTCTTTTACATGAATAAGAGGCACGCAAATGACTCTCCTGCTTGGTGGAACAAAGCTGGTGCCTAGGCAGAGGTGTAGAAGCAGCGTTCCTGTGAATCAGGAGACAGCTTGATGTCAGTTCACACTTGTCCAGGCGTAGGCATGTTACCATTTCTTGCCCTTTCTTTTGCTGAGGCGCTGTATAGATCTTTCGTGGCATTTTGACTTGACATTTCACAGCTGTTGCAAATCCACTAAGCAGGGACATGCCACTGGCACTTTGAGGCCGCTGGTAGCACAGGGGTTTGTCAAGAGATGCTAAATTTGCTGAGATAGTGAAAAACTGGCATGTATTTATTTTGGGTTGATACAAACTCCTGTGAGATAGGGGCCCATTCTGGAAGAACTTGTAACACTCATTCATCCTGTGTTGTTCACCGAGCTCTAATGCTACAGCTGTCATCCACTCTCAATGAACGATTGTCATATTGTCAATCCACAATAATACGGGACAATTTTCATTCCCCATGTTGAAGTATCATCATTGTAATATAATTCAGTTCATATTAACAATGCTTTGATGACAATTCCTTTCTACTCCACACTTTTAGTCCTCCCTCCTTTTCTTAACCAGAAGGAAATGTATTTTGACAGTATCTCCAGTGTTAACAGTTTTCTGCTTTTAAAACATTTTGGGCCCATAGCCCTCATTGAAACTTCAGAGAACAACTTCAGAGAACACACCAATCTTTTTTTTTTTCTTATAGAACTAT